>NC_089508.1:7610163-8270997 GCF_036850995.1 Saccopteryx leptura | reverse complement strand
TAAAAAAAAAAAAAACCCAAGTCTTTACAAAGACTTATTTGTCAAAAAAGACCCAAACGGCCTTCCGTACTTGTGTGTGTGTGTGTGTTTGTGTGTGTGTGTGTGTGTGTGTGCGCGCGCGCCCGTCTGTGCTCGCGAGGCTGCGATATTAAGCAGCTAACAACAATCTGAGAATTAAGTTACCACAATTAGGAATTAGAAGCAGGTGGCATAATAATGGTGCTTTTTTCATTTCATTTATTAGCAAAAAGAGAGAGCGAGGAGCTTCATTTATTTTCATCAGCGCCTCAGTAAAAGCATAGCAATTTGCAACACAAAAATCATTTCAAGTACCTCAGCCTCGCAAACCTCGTTTTCTTTTTTTTTGCTTTAAAAGCCTTTTAAAGTTCAACCCCTCCCCGACCCCCCCAGCCTCCATTCTGAAAACGTGTGTGTCTGTGTGTCTTCTGTGGAATGGCGAATGCTGGTGAGATCCCGCTGCTTCTCCGAAATAGTTTTGGGGTGCTGTTTGGAGCCGAAGGCTGGAGGGGCGGGGGCTCTGGGTCACGTGGCATCTTCAACCCTGTCCTTTCTACCTGTCATTCACTTTTACACGGGCTTGTCTGGGCCTTGCAAGGATTCAATTCAGGTGCAAACCTCTCCCCCAAATAAAGTGCGCTACATCCTTTTGCAGGGTATAAGGCACCCCCTGGCGAGAGCTGTCCCCGCGGTCCTTCCTCCACGCCCCCCGCTGCGGGGCGGCACCCCGCACCCCGCACCCGGCATCCTGCAGGTCCGGTGGCCGCGTTTCCCCGGGGCTGCTCCTCACGGGCGGGCGCAGCGCTGCGACCCTTGTGTGCCCTCTAGCGTCGACATCTGGGATCGCCCCCGCCAGCGTCACCGGCCCCGAGAGGATGCGGAGGTTCACGGGGGCGCCGCGTGAGGCGTTGCCCAGGCGCCTGCGGTTTCACGAGTCCCCTCCAAGCTGGGGGCGCGGGAGAGGGGGGCGATTGTTGCAAACTTTGGAGAACCTCTTCGTTATCTGGGGCCACTCGCTCGCGTCGTCTAACACCTAACATTTTCTGGGGACAGGCGGGTGGGTAGGCCCCAGGCTCAGCCCGCCGCCCGCTTTCGTTCCAGCCCGCCGCCTGCGTTCGTTCAGAACGGCGGAGGTCGCAGCGCGCCCGGTGGTTCCCGGCTCAGCGTCGCCGTCCTCTCCCAGTCCCCACCCAGCCCTTCTCTTTCTCGCTTATTCTCCTTCTTCGAGGGCCCGGGTCGCTGCGCCCCCTAACTCTCCGTCTGCATCTCTCCGTTGCCCCTTTTCTTCCATTTCGCTCATTTTAGCGCCGCGAATCCTCCTCGGCATTCTGGTCTCTCCCGAGGCCCGTCTAGCAACCTCCTGCCGGCTCCCGGCCCCTCGCTTCCAACACTTTCCTCAGTTTCTCTTCCTTGGCTCCCTTTCTTCTTTTTCTCTGCTTGGGCCTCGCCGTTTCTTCACTCTGTCTCAATTTCTGTTTCTCAACCACCAACTTTGTATCTTCTTGCCCCGGTCCCACGCGCTCCCCTGCTCCCCAGGGAATTTCACAGTGAATGGAGTCCCCCGCCCCGGTTTAATGGTTTCTAAGGCACACGTGGGTCTTCATCCACCACGTTCCAATCCCTTGGTCCAAACCTGGGAGGTGAGCTGCGGGTCCGCGGGGTCGAGGTGCCCCCTGCAGCCCACCAGGGCAGGGCTGTTGGTTTAGTTGGTTTTGTTTAGTGGTTTGCTTTAAAACACACACACACACACACACACACACACACACACACACACACACACGCACGCAAATAGGAATTCTTCTGGAATGCGGAGTCCCCGTTCCACAAGTGGCAGTAAGTGTGGAAATGTGGTTGGAACACCGTTTGCAGGGGGCCCACGAGCCAGTTGGCAGGCTCTCCAAGTTTGGCTTTTCAGGAACACCGCCTCCTCCTGGAGCTTTGGCAGCTTCTGAACCCGGCACACCTTTCTTTAAAAGATGGGTCCCGTTGCAGACGCCATGAAACTTTCAACGGTTAATGGGATTTGAGAAAAGGATCAACCACCCAAATAATAGAGGAATTCAGATCAAAACAATGTGTTCGTACATTCGTCTATGAAGTGAGCCGAGACAAGTGTAATGAAACGTGAGGCTGGTGAGAAAGGAGAGGCGGAGGGACCTGGGCAGAGCTTTGGGGAACTATAAATTGATACAACCCCTTTGGAAAGAAATTTGGCAAACTGTACCAAGAACCTTTAAAATGCTCATACCTTTTGATCCAGTAATTCCACTTCTGGGAAGGTAGCCCAGAGAAATAATCTGAAGTGTGGAGAGAATTTTATGCCCAGAGACCTAAATGGAGCTGCCATTTATGAAAGGAAAATTGGAAATCACCTGAATGTCCAACAAAAGTGGACTTGTTTAAGTAAACTGTGGTCTATCCACCGCCTGAAGTTGACAATGGCCTGGGAGATAAAGGCGATCAAATGTCAAGACAGAAGCAGGAGACAGTGCTGAATCGCAGCGTGATCACAGCAACACTCAGTGAAGGAAGACTCACACATCGAGAGCATTCACAGTGCGTAGCTCCGTACGGGAACCAGGGTGATATATTTTTTCCTTATTCTCGTACTTCTTGTTTGCCTTCTAGCTTTCTGGACGGCACATGCATTTTCTTTCCCTTTAGAGTAGAATAAAAACAGTTGCCTCTTTCGGAAGTGGTTGTGACAGTGACATGGGACCCAGGAAGAAAGGTGACGGTGATTGGAGGGAAGGAAACTAGGTCCTAGGGTGAACAGGGCTGTGAACTGGAGGGAAGTGGTTGAGAGCTCCGATTCTAAGATGAGGTAGGGGTGAGGGTCAGAGAGGGCTTGGCAGAGGACCTGGGTTCAAACCCTGCCTCCAATCCTGACCTGGGGCAGTGCTGGGCTGCATGGATGCTCAGTGACCTCACCTGTTAACCGTGGGCTAGGTTTCTTCAACTGCTGACCCGACCTCTGTGTGTGCACCTTAGGTTCTCTGTGGCCATTACCACCCGCCTTTAGTCTGATGACACTGGAGGAGGATGAACAGCACTCTCTCTCTCTGGAGAGAACGCTACTCCCCAGTTGGGTTGTGAACCAAAACCAGACCCTCCTGTTGTCCGCATCTGGGCATTCCCTCCTCAGTAGCATCAGCTCTGGGCTCCACGTGCCACAAACAGCAATGTATCTGGACAGGTGTTTCCCAAAGTGTGCTGAGTGGAACGCCATCCTGGAGATGGTCTGTGAGAGGCAGGCTGTAAGCTGACGAAATCCTTACAGCCTAGGGCTTAGTTTAAGACTAAGCTCTTCTCCAGCCTTCTAATACTAAGATCTTCCACACACCTTTCTAATACTAAGATCTTCTCAACACCCTTCTCAAAACTGAGCTTTTCCCCATACCCTTGACTGTTGCATGATGGGGGGTGGTGCACTCTTATGAGGAATCCCATTTATGCCTCAGATTAGTGGCTTTGTATCAGAGACTGCCTTATTTGTATATTGGCACAAAGGCTTTAATTGTCTACGCTATATAATAAAGCAAGACTGGGGGCTCTCTCTCTCTCTCTGATCTTGCCATCAGCATTGCAGAAGCCTCCAGATCCCATCCTCTTTTCTTGGTGAATCTATTTTCTTAATTCCGTGCTGTTCTCCCTCAGGACCTGGAATTACTAGCTGTGCTGGTTTGCAGCAATGGTCCAAAATGCTCTGTGTGTCCATTGAGGGCTGAGAATTCCTCAGAAACAGGGAGCTGCCTTCTCTAGCAGGGTTCTCATCAGGAACAAGGTTCGACATACCTTGACTTTTCTTCTTTCGTTGACTCCATCCATCCTTCTTTCAAGGCTGATCCTTGAAAAAGTTTGCAGTGGAGGAAATTTATTTGGATGACCCTTCATCTCCTGTCTCAGAATTTCCCTTCTCTTGCTGGAAATGCACGTTCTCTCTCCTTCCAAACCCATGGTGCTATCTAATAGGACATTCTATGACGCTGCAAACATCCTATAATAAATGCTGCCTGACACAGTAGCCACTAGCCACATGTAACTGTCGAGCACTTAAAATGTGTCTAGTGCCACAGAGCAACTACGTTTTTAGTTTAACTTAATTTTAATTAATTTAAATTTAAATCCAAGAGCCACGTATGGCAAGTGACTGCAGGAGGGACAGTGTGGCTCTACAGAACCTGTCCTCAGTTCTGCCTCTGGTCTGGCTCAAACTCAGGTCCATCTTTCATGTCCAAATGTTAACAGCCCTTCGGGTCTCAATCTAGACGTCCCTTCCCTGGGGTCCCTTTCACTGGCCTGTACCAGCTCACAGAGCACTCGTGTGTGTGTGTGTGTGTGTGTGTGTGTGTGTGTGTGTGTGTGTGTGTATCTCTTTCTAATTCTGCAGTGACTTCACTGGGTAGCTTGAAATCAGCTGTTGTGGGAGTCTTTACACCAAGGATATGAGCATACACTACAAATCAGCTTTGTTTTCCCCAGAGAGCCAGTTAAATATTTCTTAGCATATCCTTGTGCAACAGGGCCACAACTTGCATGCCCCTAAAAGCGACGACCCCTTTAAATTTTGCTCACTAGGTGCCTCAGTTGTCTCATCCTAGCCCTGACTCTGCTGAGTAATTCCCAGGGGCTTCCCAACATCAGATCGGGCCCATCGATGTCTGTCACTGGCCTCTCACACTGCATCTTTTTCTCTTTCTCCTTTGTTAGATTTAGAGTTCCTTAAGATAGGAGTGCCTTTGTCCTGCTAGATGCTGAATCCTCAGAGCCTAGCAGATAGCAGGCATCCAGTGAGTACTTGATGAATAAATAAATGGAAAGGCTTAGTGGAAAGAACTTGGGACCGGGAGTCCTGTATCTGGGGCCCTGAGTTTGAGTTTTGGCCTGGCTCTCACGAGTCATGTGACACTAATGTTCCCTCTCTGAGTCAGTGTCCTTGTGATTTATAGGGACATGTAATCTCTTTCCTGTCCACCTTGTGGGGATATTGTGAGGCTCAAGGAAAATGTGGAAATGCTTTGAGAAGCCGTGCAAATAAACAGATTGTTTTGAAAGCCCAGGGACATTTTGAATTCTCTTCTGTCCTTTGCCTTCTTAGGTCTGGGCATCAGGGGTCTGATTTGAATGTAGTGAGACCAGCAGAGCAACCAGCGGACCTGACACTGGCCTTGGAGGAGAGATTGCAAGTCACTTTCTCTCCCCCTGCAGGGACATGCCCCCGGGCTGGGACTGGAGTCTCTCCTGGTAACCGCTCAGCTCTTGGGTGAGACATTGTTTCTTTCTGATATTTTTTTTTTTTTTGGGGGGGGGAGATTCCTTTTAAAGCCCACAAATATTTGCCAGTTCTTTCTCTCTTTAAGAAATGTTTTTCTCCAATCTGTGATGCTAAAGACTGTCGTGGGCATTGCAGCTTCCGTGGCCCATGAACGGTGACTGCATGCCAGGCTGCGCTGCCCCAAAGGGGTTAATTGCATCTGAGCATTGGAAAGTGATTATCTAATTAAACCTTGAGATGGAACGGTAAAAACACTGGGTGGCAGACTGTCTGTAGGAGGGTCCCCTGAGGTGCTCCGCAGTGACTGCTAATCATCGTCCCCACCCAGGCTGTGCCTGTTTGCAGTGGAGCCCAGGCTCGGACCTGGCTCTTGGAGCTCGGGGTCCGCTCGGAGGCTCGTCGGGGTTCCCCTGCGTGCTCGGCGCCCTGTCTGGACTCTGCAGTCGGGCCTGGGCGTCTTGACAGACCTGCATTGCTGGTCTTCAGCTCCCGTTTCCATTTAAAATCAGAAGGTTATTTAAGTGCTTAGAACCATGAAATCAAAAGAAATGGGAAGGGCTGGGCATTATTCTGGATATTTGTGAATCTTACCCAGGAAATTTGGTTTTTCAAGACCTAGGATGCCACCCACCTGGAAAGTGCACCTGTCGTGTTTAAAGCTGTCGGGTTTATTCAGTCCTTCCAAGCAAGGCCCCCCGGGAGGCACTCCGGTGGGCACAGCCTGAGTTTGCAACACGGGCCCTGGAGCAGCCGGTGGGCGGGGACAGGCCAGATGTGCGGCCCTAATTGTAGCTCTTGGTCACTCAGATAACGATCCCATTTGCTCCTCACTCCCCCCTTATGGTGTGCTTACCTGCACCTTTGCCTCTTCTCAGATGTGGAAACTGAGGCTCCGGCCCCCTGGCATTGGGGACCCGCATCTTTGTACCTGCTGCTCCATGGAGACCTTGAGAGGGAGGAGTTGGTTTCCACGGGGTGCAGGGGGAGTTGAGAAAGAACGTATCATACAGGAGATGGCGTATGAGTACGATTTTCACAGATGGGGCTCGACTCGTAAGAGAAGGCGCAGGAGAAAAGCCACTGGGCATCGAGGTTGGGGACCAGCAAGTTGGCAGGAGTGACTTGAGACACCGGGCTTTGTTTTTATTTTTGAACGATCCCTTCGTGCAGCAGTAAACATTTATTGAGCACCTATCCTGTGCCAGACCCTGGGGGTGTAGAGACAGACAAGACAAACAGGAAAGCTGGCGGTGCCATGCACAAGCCAAGCCAAGACAAGCCACGCTCAGATCCGAGTTTTCGGACAATCACTGAGGGGACAGTTCGGAGGAGGGGTTGGGGGTGGACGGGGTTAGGAGACCTTCGAGGAGGCTTCTGTCGAAGGCTCAGGGAGAGATGAGGAAGAGCTGGCGTGGGACCAGAGCAGCGAGGACAGGGGGACAGATTTAAAAGCACTTACACTGAAATTCCAGAATTATTTCTGTGTGTTCTTCGGTCTGGCACATGAAGGCACTGTCGTTACAGGCCTACCTCCGAGACATCGTGGGTTCGGTTCCACGGCGATGAAGCAACATCACAATAAAGTGCGCCTTCATCTTTTGGCTGGTGGAGGATTGCCTTCAATTTGCAACAAAAAAGCTACATCTACGGAGGGCAGTAAAACGAGGCGTGCCTGTATTTCAACTCCCCCTTAGAGTTGTCTTTGCGGAACAACACTTTAATATTTTGCCCTCAGCAAAGGTTACAGAATGATATAAGTAGAGCCACTCAAGGAACATCACTGCATGCTTTAAATAAAATGAGTATTGGGGACATAATTCATTATACTGCTCAATGCCACTTATGCTAATGTCCCTATGACAAATGCATTTAGGGCGCCGGGCCAAAAAAAATCGGGTCTCCTGACATACAGGCTGGAGTCTACCTCTGGACGATGAAAACCTGCGGTCGGCCACCCTGCCTCCCGGGCTCCAGCTGCTGGGAAGCGCGGAGGAAAGTTTGGGGCTTCATTTCTGTAGCATTATCCAGAATATTGTATCCCCGCCCCTGCTTGATTTAATTGCATCCTATTTTTATTGTAAGCTGGGTTTTGCTTTTTTGTTTTTGGTTTTTTTTTTTTAAATGGAGGTGGGGAGAAAGTCCAGTGATTAAGTCAATCAATAAAAAGCGGCTAATAGCTCCTGGCAGCGTTAATGGAGTTTGCATGTGTCTCCTGAACACCACTTCCCAAACTCTGTTCCATGGCCACACAAAGGTTCTGTGAGATGTTCCAGAGTGGGGGGCAGGGAACAATCCCAGCTGGTGGCATTTCCATCTTCAGCGTGTTTTAAAGTATGTGTTGGGAGAAAAGGCGAAGCTTAGAGACAGAGCCGTTCTTATGATCCAGCGAGAGAGGCTGTGTGGTGTCACAGGAGTGCAGGCTGCGGAACCAGCGTCTGCAGGCACAACGGGACCTGGGAAATTTCTCCATCTCTTTGTGACTCAGTGGCTTCACCCGTAAAATGGCACTAATTGTAGCTTCTACCTCAGAGGGTTAAAAGAGGGTGCCTGGCCCTCAGTAAGCCTTTGATTAGTGGCGGCTTTTATTTCTAAGCGCTCACCTACCTTTGGGAAGTGGTGTCCTGTCCCTGACAATGTCCGGAAGCCACGTGACAGGGGCCCGCCGCAGGAGGCATGATGTTCGGCACTGGGTTGTACATTTTTGCCTTCCTTCTGCCAAACTGTGCGTGTTTTCTCCTTGACAATTGCCAATCTTTGTTATGCATTTTATCTCATCATTTTAACATTTATTGGTGCAATTATTCAGTGTTTGCTTTATATTAAGCATATGGATCAGATTTTGATCATTTCTTACCACAATTAATTCAACTGTGAGACCCTTTTTTTTCCTATTTTAATTCAGATGATATTGCACGAGCCTGTGTGGGCACCCTGAGAAAACAGTACGATTGCAATGATATCCCATGCTCAGACAAGTTTGGGAACCACCGGAGGTTATATATTTGTTTTTATATGTAGTCTTTGAGCAAGACTACTAGGTAGACTCAGGTACGGCACCAGCCAACTTGGTCCTTCAAAATATCATCACTCTTTATAACAGAAATCTGATCTGTAGAAGCTATGGGTGTTTTTTTTTGTTGTTTTATTTTTTGTTTTTGTATTTTTCTTAAGTTGGAAATGGGGAGGCAGTCAGACAGACTCCCGCATGCGCCCGACTGGGATCCACCTGGCATGCCCACCAGGCGGCGATGCTCTGCCCATCTGGGGCACTGCTCTGTTGCAACCAGAGCCATTCTAGCACCTGAGGCAGAGGCCATAGAGCCACCCTCAGCGCCCAGGCCAACTTTGCTCCAATGGAACCTTGGCTGCGGGAGGGGAAGAGAGAGACAGAGAGGAAGGAGAGGGGGAGGGGTAGAGAAGCAGATGGGCGCTTCTCCTGTGTGCCCTGGCCAGGAATAGAACCTGGGACTCCTGCATGCCAGGCCGATGTTCTACTACTGAGTCAACCGGCCAGGGCTATGGATGTGTTTTTTTTTGGATGTTTTTTTTTTTTTTTTACTATAGGTCATAGTTCTGCCACCAACACCAGCTTGAAAACTGTGCCTGTGTATTTAGCTTTCATTCATTCAATAATGATTTACCGAGTCCCTCCTATGTGCCAGGTACCATGCTCAGCATTGGTGGCACCGAGTTCTACCTTCCGTGTTCCAGATCTGTGCTGTCCAGTACGGCAGCCACAAGCCACACATGGCTACTGCGCACTTGAAACGTGGCTCGTCCCAAGTGAGACTTGGTGCACATTTTAAATGCACACCGAAACTCAAAGATGTGGTATGAAAATGAATGCCAAGTATCTTTTAAATAATATACTTATTTTAAAATCTATATTTATTATGTGTGATTACATTTATATATACTACAATTATTTAAATAATATTGGTTACATGTTGAAATAATCATATTTTAGATTTCTTGGATTAAATAACATTGATGATTAGAATTAACTTCACTTGCTTTTTTACTTTTTTTTTAGTGTGGCTATTGAAAACTCTTAGATTACATAATATGAATCATATTTAAACTTTATTGGATACTGCTGGTCTAGAAGGTTCTCAGATATGCAATTGGTTAGCTTTCACATAATAATGGGATTGCTATAATTTTTTAATTCTCCCAAGAGCCTAAGCCTGACATGGAGAGGGTCCCCCAAAGGCAGGATGGAGAGGTCAGCTGCAGCTCCAGCTGTGGGGGGTGGGGCTCGAGGCCCTGCTTTAAGTTGGGGTCAGGCGACTGGGTTGGAATCCAGGGAACTGAGCAAGGGTAGATACATACTGGGGTCAGATGGTCATTTGGGGATGCATAAGTCAGCTTTTGCTGTGTAATAATCACAGCGTCACAGAGACTGAAACAACAGCCTTTGGTCTCCCTCAGACCTCTGCAGGCGGGCTGGGATCCAGGCGGGGGTTGGCTTCTCCCTGAGGACTTGGCCCAGGTCTATGCCAACAGCATTCATTTCAGTGCCCAGACTCCCGGGGCAGCTGGAAGAAGCTCCCATGATGGGGCAGGTGCAGGAGGCAAAGCCCAGTGCGAAAGTGCCTCTCAGCCTCAGGTCATCTCACCTGCTAACCTCCCATCGGTCACCTGACCAAGACCAATTTCAACAGCAGGGAGAAACATTCTACTCATGTGCACAAGGGGACACAGCAAGTCACAATGGCCAGGTCCCGTGTGCAATGCTACACGCTCTGTCTTGTCCCACCAGACTCAGGTGGGGTAGTGGGGGACACCGAGCCGGACAGAAGGGCTGCGTGGGGCCAGGTGGCCCACAGGCCCGCACTGGGCTGCCCTGTGCGCAAGGATAGACCTCGTTGTGGGAAGGTCCTGACATGAGGGAGTGCAGCTGTCTACTCTGCCCTGCACGCCTCCCTGCAGCCAGGGCAGGGGCCCTGTGCAGACAGCTGACCCAGATTAGTCTGTGGGACAGAATGGGCCCCGGGGCAGCCTGGCCAGGGAGAGGCCCATGTGGCCCAGAGCCCCAGCTTCTGCGCATCGAGGTCAGGCGAGGCGGCCTGATAAAGTCATGTCCCCAGGGATCGGCCGGGCAACCCACTTCCTAAGGAGGGACAAAGTAGAAAGGCTGAAGGGGCAGGACCGGGAGGTTGGGGACCCCAGCTTGAAGTCTTAGATGGTGTCCAGGGTCTTCAGGAGCCAGAGAGAACAGTTGCTGCAGAAGTGAGGGCAAAGGCCGAGGCTGGAGGCCAAGGTCAGGAGCTCAGCATGGACCACGTGCAGGACAGGGACCTGAGAATGGAAGCCCCCTGCATGGGGGGCCTGCTTGCTGCCAGGGGAGGGTGGCTGTCCTAACAACGCAGGGTCTGTCCTTCACTCGTGCATTCACTCATTGACTCATTGCACACACACTTCGTTGACTCCTGCTGTGAGCCCAGTCCCATCAGGAGGAGGAACTAACACCTAGGGCACCTGGACTTGGAGGTGCTTCCGCTGCGCAGGGAGCCTCGCCACCGCAGATCTACACTAACAGAGCATGCGCAGTGCTCTAGCGGAGGAGGAGACGTGAGGAGAGGAGGCGCTCGAAGCACATCCCCCGAACCCCGGGGCAGGCATGGTGATCACAGTAGCAGCCCCGATGTGGACCCCTCCAGCACCCCCAGAACGACTCAGGGGGCACTTAGCCACAGCGCCATGCTGTACTCATTAGTGAAAGCCTCCTTTGTCCCTCTTCCTTGGGGAGGAAGGACAATGTCTGGTCCCTTTTTGCTCAGGGGCCAGCAGGCTCTTGGTGGATGTTAAATGCTATAATACCCACTTATTTTAGCAGCCTCTGCTTTGGTTCCCACTGGTAGCTGGAGGAGACACACACACACACACACACACACACACACACACACACACACACACACCGCCCATGGGGTCTGGCAGATGCAATTAGCCTCTGGGTCCCTCAGAATTAGATGCAGGTGGCTAATTGTCCATGCCAGGAGGCAACTGTGGGCACAATTAGTCATGTCTCTTTCCCCACTCGGGGCTAATAATGGGTGTGGAATCTGAGGGGGGAAGGAAAGAATCTGATGGGGCCCGGTGTCTCCCTTAGCCCTGGGTTGTGACAGGCAGCTTTGGGTGGTAGCCGCACTCATTCTCCGGGCCTGGGGAGGGCTGAGGGGGCTGGTGTGTGTGTGTGTGTGGGGGGGAATGAGTGGCAGCTCCTCCTCCACTCCCCTGCCCAGCCCCGCCAGCACGCAGAGCTTGTGCACCCCAACCTACTGATGGTGCCAACCCCTTGCTTTTGTGTAGCTAATTAGGGGGTGCACACATAATAGCATCCCACAGCCTGCCCAGGGAGGGGGTGGGGTTATTCCATCCCATTTTACAGATGTGGAAATGGTGGGCCACTTGGCAACTGGCAGAGCCCATGTTAGAGCCCGGGTCTAGGAGGCCGGGCTTGCTCATCTCACTCCCTTTTGTCCCTCCTCTCCTCCCTTTCCTGTGGGGGTCGAGGAGTGGCTCCCCAGGGAGAGAGAGCAGCTCAGGCAGAGGAGGCTGGAGAAATCTCCCGCTAAAATTTTCCTCAATCAATTTTAAATGATGTTTGTTTAAGCTTTGAAGACCTTTGCTGCCTAAGATGTTTTCAAGGAGGCAGGGGGGATACAGAGATGGTGCAGGCACAGTCCCTGCTTCTACTGGGGTTTGGGGCCCAGCAGAGAGAGTCAGGCATGCAGATGACATCCGTTATACCAGGGAGGATGTGACTGGGCGCTGAGACTTCCCTGGTCGCTCCCCTGATCTGCAGAGGGAGTTTTGGTCGCATTCCGTTGCTTCTCTGGGCCTCAGTTTCCCGAGCTGCTAAAGCAGGGTGTTGAACCTCACTGAGGTCTCAGGTCTGCCCAGTTCTGCTAGCTGATTTTCAACACTGCAGAGGAACCAAGAAGGAAGCAATGGCTCCGGTTAGGGAGGAGAGACTGGGGAGCGGAAATGGTTAGTAGGGGAAGGGCTCACCAAGATGCATATCTGATGTGGGCGTGACAGGTAGGGTTCCAAGAGGGAAGAGGTCAAAGCAGACCCGCATCCTAGTCCAGGCTCTGCTCAAACTTGCTTTTGGTTGCAAGCGATGAAAACCTATCTCCAAGGACATCAAAGGGAACATATTGGCATATGGAGGTAGCTAGTCTCTAAAAATGGCTTCCTAATGAATCGCGCCTCTTGGTAGTCATGCCTTATATAGGCTCCTCCCATTGAATCTGGGTTGACCCCAAAGCTCCCTTGTAGGCAAGGTAAGTGGCAGAAGTGACGCTGCCCGGCTCTGGAGGCAGAGGGGTTGCAGCCTTCCTCTTCTGCTCTTGGAACACTGGCTCTAAGGAAAGCCAGACTCTGTGGGATGAGCCCTCCATACTAGGAGGAAGTCCAGGCTAACCACATGGAGACGCTGCTTGGAGACAGATGCCTGGCCAGCCCCACGCTGTTTCGGCTGCACCAACCTCGCCCATAGACAGGTTGGTGAAGATAGCATCTTGCACCTTAAGCTTGGGAGACATCTGAATACAACAACACGCAAGACCCCTGTGAGAACCACCTCTCCGAGCCCATGAAGATAACTGCTTGAAGCCACTACCTTTTGAGATGGTCTGTGATGCTGCGATCAATAACCAGATGACACGGAGAAGGCAAAGGCCCGGGGAGGCCTAGCTTCAGGCAGGGCTGGATTCCGGGGCTCATATAAACATGGCCGGGTCCCGTTTTTCTCTCTGTCTCATGTGTTCTTCTCTGTGCTGCCTTCTTTCCTGAACCACCTCTCTCCGCTGATAGTCCCCCGCACTTCCAGACTTGGGTCACCCCTGCTTCCGGCGGTCCCAGTGGACCTGCTCTTTCTCGGCATTAGAACGAATCTCCTGAAAGTACAATCTCATTGGCCTCGTCACGTGCTCTTCCTTGAACCTTTCCTCGTGTGGCTGCAGGAGAGGGCGGGGAGGGAACGCTCTCAACCTCTAGGAGCCGGGGTTGGTGACATGGGAGGGTGAGCTTTGCCCTGGCCAAACAATGGCTTGAGCGGGGGTGGGGGGGGTGACACTTCCCAAAAGGATATTTAAGGGGGCTGTGTACCAAAGAAGTGAAAATGGACTCGGGACAGGCACGAATAGATGTCTGTCCCGTGGTGTGGTGTAAGAAACTTAACTTTCTGAAAATTTTGCTTCCTCTTATTTTTAGAAAATTCTTTAGGAAATAATGCTTGTCCTGCCCAATTGATCATGAGGCTCTGTTTGGAGAAGGTCACAGCGGGGAGCCTGGGAAAGCTGTCGACAGGATCTCTCTAAAAGAAGTGACTGTCAACACGCCGACAGCTTAAAAGCTGAACAAAGTCCGGCCGGCTGTGGCTCCCCCAGCCCCAATCCTGTCCACAGTGAGGAACAGAACACGGAACAGGAGGCTTCCAGGTCAGCAGGCAGAAGGGAGTGTCCCCACACACCCGACCTGCAGGAGACCTTTATCACACCTTTCTGGGGCCGTGCATTCCTGCACCTGTGGCAGAGTTTGTGTCCCCGAAGGGTTCCCTGAGTCCAGGTCTCAGCTTGAAGCCATGGAGGGTTGCTGGAAGGGGGAGGTTTTCCCTTGAACGGGCAGAGGGATCAGAGACACGGCACAGGGGGGAGGCCACCTAGGACGGCCCATTTTACTTGAGGACATACATATACATTGTTTTCTTTCTAGCCATTTCTCTCAAAACGCCCTGACATAACTAAAGAAAGGAACTTTTGCATTAGTCAAGGACTCGGGGCAGAAAGAAAAGGCTATGAGAAAGGTCTTGATGCTAGAAGTCAGAAAGCCAACACTCTGTCTATTGCTAAAGCAATTCAGTTCTTGGCTATCTAATTCTTAAAATCTGGTGTGCATTAAAGTGGTATGTGCCCATGCACCCATCGATCCACCCACCCATCCATACATTATCCATCCATCCATCCATCCATTCACCCATCCACCCACCTGGCCCATTGCTCTGTTCACGTAAGTCAACTATTCACCTTGTTAAAGCCATACCAGCCTCAGTCAGAGAAAACCTCCAAAGCCTGGTAGAGGCCTAGAGAGAAATTCTCAGAGCAGAGAAATGGTTAAAATAAATCAAAATAAAATTGGAGTTGGCTGTAGTGCTTATTCTTAATGACACACAGGAAACTATAAACCAGCCATGCTACATAATTGACCACTGAGGATTTTTCGCTCTCAGTCAGTTTGAGATGTACCGAATCCAATATCATATCAGTGATTTGATTTGTTAATAATCAAATTGCAAATACCTTTTCATTTGGCTTCAAAAAGCAAACAGCCATTCGGAATAATTTTTATGGGTCTTGGAATGTAATATAAACTTAAAATATTGTGTTTGCAAGTCCTATTGGCATGACCGTATTATAATTTATATTGGCCTATTTTGATGTACAGTGGCATAATGAAACTTTAAAAAATATATTCAGCAAAGCTGCGTCTAAGCCCGAGCCGGCAGCACGATTAATGTAAGAACATCATGGGGATTCTTTGAATATTTTCTTAAGGTGATTTCTAGAGAATGGCTGTTCTACTCACCACAACTTTCACTTAAGCAGGGATTGCAAAGTCTGCCACCATTCTGCCTGGGTCACCTTGCTGGACCCGCGGTCTGACCCTGCTTCTCCTGCCCCACACCCCTCCCTCCCAGGCACCCTCACCCCTACCCTGTTATTTTTGGTTTCCTGAACATACCTTTCGTAAACATTTCTGTCTTCAGGCTTCTGTTTCCTCTGTCAGTGAAGCCCCTCCCCTCTCCCCTGCTTGGGGAGTGTCCTCAGACATGAGTCAATGCCGTTCCATGCCCTCTGAAGCCCCTCCCCTCTCCCCTGCTTGGGGAGTGTCCTCAGACATCAGTCAATGCCGTTCCATGCCCTCTGAGGTATAGTCACGTCAGGGTCACCCTGCTGACTCACCTGAGCGTTGATCCTAGACCCCTGGCCACTTGCTTTTGAGCTATGTCATGCCCACTTCTGTTAGCCAGACACACCCAACATTATGTCCTCCGCGGAGGGAGGCTTCTAGAAACAAGGTTTGAGGAAGGACATGCTCTGAGCTCGCTTCTTTCTCTCCCAACCTCAGCGCTTCAGCTCAGTGGATAAAGGAGGTTCTCCTGAAAGAGCAGGATTCTGTATGCAAAAAAATAAATAAACAATCAATCATTCTTTAACCAGTCTTTCTGAGGGTGTTTCTGGGGCCTCTGGTATTCACTGTTGGGAATAAAGGCCAAGCTCTATCTCGAAATGAAAAGGCAAAAAGGTGTGGGTGATGGAGAGGGGTGGTCGTGGCCCCACGACCTGGAAAAGTCAGAAGTCCAGATTTGATAGTTTCTCACGCACGCGTTCTCCTTCCGAGAGCGGGAGACACGAGTTCGCGGGTGGACGGCAAGGAGCTGCTGGGGAAAATGAGGAAAACGAGCAGAAAGGGGCAGTTCGCCATCAGCGGCCGTTTCACAATAGCGCCTGCGCACAAAGGCCCTGGGTGAGGGCGTGCACTTTGAGTTCGTTACTCGGGGAGAATAACGGAGACGCGGCTCCGAGAATTGAAAATTCCCAGTTACAGTTCCGACGAGCGGGGTTGCTCAGCCTCTGCTGAGTGACACGCGAGACAGTCGCGCTGAACCCAGTCACAATGTAAGAGGGAGATGCCACCCACCCAGGAACAAAAGCTCTGATGACTTTGTCAGGTCCCATTTGGAAACACAATATCAATCTTGCCTTATCCATATTATTGATGGGTTGTGGGTATTCTACTGTAATTATGTCAAAAATGAAATATTTCAAAATGTGATTGGCGGGCTGATTACAATAATGCGCGTGATTAAGCCCAGGGCTTGCTTGTGCAACTAAAGGAAGAATGTCAGTGGCAATTAACTCTATTTTCTTTAAAGTTTGCCAAGATTTCTCTTGTTTTTCATTGTGTCGTTGTAAAATAGCCCACCAGGCACCTGGCGGTAGGCATCCTTAGTATTCTCCCTCAGAAGAGCCAATGGGATTGGAGGCAGAAGTGAAAGGAACCCTCGCCTCCTGTCCCCCCCAGGTGAGCCGTGCCAGCCTCAGGAAGGGGCTGGAACCAAGGACAAAGACTGTTCCAATTCTCTCCATGCCTCTCTCTCTTGGTCTTACTCTGCCTCAGGCTCTCTCGGGGTCCATCAGTCTCGCTTCCATCTTCTCTTTTCTCTATCTCCTCATTTCAAAATCCTGAAGGGACTTACTGACTCAAAGTCACATGCCCAGTTGGCTGCCATTTTGCATAATGCAACCCCACCCCCCACCACCTCTGACCCATCACATAGGCCACAGATGGGTGGACTTGATGGGTAGGTCCGCGGCTGGGTGTGAAGGAGCAGGTAGGTGGTCACATCTGTCTCCGTGACCCCAGGAATGGGCTGGGCTAGGGTTTGGTTTTGCTCTTATTTCAATTGAGTGAACATTTTCAGAGAACCTACCAGGCACCAGGCTCTGATCTGGACCCTGCTGGGTTTAGAGTCCAAGAAATGACACCCCGGCCCTGGCTGGTTGGCTCAGTGGTAGAGCGTCAGCCTGGCGTGCAGAAGTCCCGGGTTCGATTCCCGGCCAGGGTACACAGGAGAAGCGCCCATCTGCTTCTCCACCCCTCCCCCTCTCCTTCCTCTCTGTCTCTCTCTTCCCCTCCCGCAGCCGAGGCTCCATTGGAGCAAAGATGGCCTGGGCGCTGGGGATGGCTCCTTGGCCTCTGCCCCAGGTGCTAGAGTGGCTCTGGTCCCAGCAGAGCAACGCCCCGGAGGGGCAGAGCTTCGCCCCGTGGTGGGCAGAGCGTCGCCCCCTGGTGGGCGTGCCGGGTGGATCTCGGTCGGATGCATGCGGGAGTCTGTCTGACTGTCTCTCCCCGTTTCTAGCTTCAGAAAAATACAAAAAACAAAAAACAAAACAAAACAAAAATTCAAAAAAAAAAAAGAAATGACACCCCTTGTCTGCCCCTTGGCATTCATAGGCAATTGGGAAGTCCCAGGCAGGCCTCGCTGACCTTCTCTGACACCCCAGCTGCTCTTCTGCTAACTAGCACCCACCCCTGTGTGGAGAAACGATTCTTGTCTTGGCCCCACACTGCCATGTGGGGTTTTGTCTTTAGAAGAGTGTGTGTCGAGCGCCAGAGCTTTCCGGTGAAATGTAACAGTGGCATTTAGCTCATGAGGAGCTTGTCCTTCCCAGCCCTGAAAGTCATCCAAATACAGGTGTCACTTTTTCTCAGAAGCCTTCCCTGATCCCCTGGGCTGGTCTAGGAGCCTCTTCTCTGCACCCCGGTGCCGCCCTTATTTTGACCTTAGCACACTGCTTTGGATGCGGTTTGCTCTCGGGAACACCCCTGAGTGCAAGGAAGGACCGTGTCTTACTCAGCTGCGCAGGAGGCCCAAGAACATAGATGGAGCTCAGTGAATGTGTGTTTGTTAGAGAATGATCCCTTGTCTTTTTCTAGAGCAGCCATTGCAAAGTACTGCTAACCAAGTGGTCTATAACAGCAGACACTGATTGTCTGACGGTTCTGGAGGTGGGAAGTCTAAGGGCAGGGCGTCTACAGGGCTGGGCTCTCTCTGGAGGCTCTGGAGGATCTGTTCCAAGCCTGTCTCCCGGCCGCTGACAGTTTCCTGGCTTGTAGCAGCTCAACGCCACTCTTCACGTGGTGTTCCCTGGGTGCAGGTTTGTACCAAAACGTCCCCTTTATATAAGGACTCCAGGCACACTGGTTAGGGCCTACCCCATCTACTATGACCTCACTTAACAAATAACACCTACAATGACCTTATTAACTAAGAAGACCACCTTTCTAGCTATTCAGAGAGTTAGGACTTTAACGTGAATTTTGGGGACACACAAACTCAACTCATAACAACCCTTTAGGCTGGTCTCAACGTTCCTTCCCTCAGACTGAACAAAGAGCTTGCAAGTTGCCTACCTCACTGTGGCCTCACAATACCCCTGAGCCAGAGAAACAGCTGGCGTGTTACAGAGACTCCTAGGCTCACAGCCAGGGCCTGCGAGCGGGTCTCCAGCCCCCAGAGCAGGACCTGGGCCTCCAGCAGTGGCCTGGCCAGCGTGTTCCCTCCGGGGCCTCCGGGACTGTTTTTCTCTCTCCTGCAGAATGGCCTCCCCGCACGCAGCAATCTGTCAGCCCCGCCCCTCCACCCCAAAGACTGAGGTAAGGCTGAGCTCTGCCCTTGGCTCTTCTAGGTGGACTTTGAGCCTTGGGAGGAGACAAATGGCTTGAAATCCACCCCCACCACCACCACCACCACCGCCACGAGGTCTTCCTTGAAGGGCAGTGTTTGCTGGCTTGACAGTTGCGGTCTTGGATTTGACCCAGGAACATAGGGAATCTTTGCAGAGATGACTGCAGGGGGAACGAAACACCGGCTGACGTGGTGATATTGCTTGGCTCCCCTCGGATTGTGTGAAGTTCTCATTAATTAATGAAACCCACCTACTAATGATGTTCCCCGTATTCATGCCGTGTCCTTTCTCAAACGGGCCATGGTTCCTATGTTGTAGGGATTGTGGCTACGACATGACACATGCTGGGGCAGAAGACAGGGTGAGAATGAACGATAAAATAGGAGTTGTGCTTGAGAAGTGTGTGTGAGTGCGTGCTTGCGCGCGTGTGCGTGCTTGTGTGTGCACATACACTGCTTCCTACCTTTTTACAGGATAGTTTTAAGTAGATTTGATGCTTTGAGATTGTCCAGTGTTCTGTGTATGCCTTACTGTGTATTAAACCACCCCAACACTTACTGACGTAAGACAACAGCCGTTTAATTATATGTACAATTTTGTGGGTTAGATACTGGGACAGGAACGCAAGACAGCCAGTCTCTGCTTCACAATGGCTGGGCCTCAGCTCAACTATGGCTGCATTGCCGGGGCCTTGAACCTGGCTGCTGGCCCCGCTCCTTGATTCTTCTCCACGTGTGCTTGCTAGGACCAGATTGTCCTAGAGGGCATTTGCAGTCACATGCCTGATGGCCGGGCTGGGGCTGGGCATTTTGCTCTCGATACACACCTCTCCACGTGGCTGTCTTGGGCTTCCTTACAGCACGGTGCTCCGAGGGAAGGTGCACAGCATAGCCTCTAGGAGTGCGTATTCCAAGGTTAGGTGGAAACTCCGGGGCTCTGATTACCTAGATTTAGAACGCACACGGTGTCCTTTCTCCCACATGCTGTTTGTTGGCCAAGCAAACTTCTCAGGCAAGTCCTGATTCAAGAGGAAGGGAAAAAAACTGTACCTTCGGATCAGAAGTTTGACAGAATGTGCCACATCTTTAACCTTTAAAGCTCATCCTGCCTGTGAGCTCTTACCCCAGCCCTTCTCCACGGGGCCCTGGAACTACTGTTCTTAACCACAGATCCAACCATGTCCACCCCCTTCCCCCCAACATAGCCATGTGTGTGCGTGTGCACACACCCACCCCACTTACAAACACACACTTCTTTAACTGCCCCCGAAGAATACCTAAGCTTCTTGGAATGCACGATTCAGCAGATTCTTCATGGCCTGGCCTCTACTTACCTTTCTCTTCCTCTCCCCTTGTGCCCCAGTCCCCATCCTAGTTAAGTTCCTTAGAAGTTCCGAAACCTCCTTGTCTTCCTCTGGGGTCTGTGTGCATCACCTTTGCAGCATCCCTGCCTCCCCGGCTGTTTCCTGTGGCTCTGTCATCCTCCATGGTAATTGTCCCTTCACGTAGCTGCTTCCCTTTCGTTCAGCCAGATCCTTGCAGCCAGGAGTCATAGTTTTAAGGATGTTGTCTTTGCCAAGGAGAGGCCACGGGCAGGGGGGCGAATTTTGTGAAAGGGGGAGGCATGCATGAATGAATGCAATGAGAACAGGCGGTGAATGTCGCTGAGAAATGGTTTCATACTGGAATTCCTGAACGGAAGCACATAAAGTATCGGCAGGAATTCCAGAGCTTAGAAATTGCTGAAAAGTTCCATCTCGGCTTCCGGGATCTTGGAGCCTTCCCTCGCCCCCATGTTCGCTCTGCCTTCCTTCCGTTAGTTTGATGGACTGGTGGATGTTGCTTGGGGGAAAGATATTCTGTGGTGGAATATGTTTGGGAAGCCCAAGATTAAACAAAATTAAATTTGTCCCCTTTGACTATGGGAGTAACAGATGCGGGTGGGCACGGAGAATCTCCTCACAGAAAGTAGGGATGCCATGTTTCCCAAACTTATTTCATTCTGGAACTCATTTAGGGCCAGTGGGAAATGCAATTTTTTATTTTACTTCTCACTGTTGTTCTTCCCACCACCATTGTCAGGGCCTAGTCCTGCTGTTAGCCCCCGTTGACTAGGCAGGCAGATGGTGGACCACGTGGCCCTGGTCCTCAACTGTTGGCAAAGGGTGGGTCAATGGCCAAGAGGGACCAATCATATCCTCTTCTCCATAGCAAGTCACTGAGCTGGAAGGTCACATGGAATTGAGGTGGAGGCAGCCTTATTGGTCCATACACCACACGAGTGACCATGACAACTCTGTGGCATGTTCAAATGCCCTTTACAATGAGGAAGATGGGGCTCAGAGGAGTGAATGGCTTGCCTAGGATAAACCTGAGAGTCGGCGGTCTTTGAGTTCTGAGTGTGGGGTTCTAGCCACTACACCACTTCCCTCTGTGGGGCCCGAGTCCTTCTGTAATTCAAGAATGACTCGGACCAGGGACAGGGAACCTTCTTTCACTGAGCACCCAGATATATCAGTTGTAAAGAATTGGCTCCTCACAAGTGCACAGGAAGCTGGTCTTATGGGACGTATATTATAGATGAAGGGACCCAACCCCGGAAACACACAGACCAGTGATGAGGTGGGCGAGGACGACACTCCATTCCTGGACAGCCTGGCTGTCTTTCCTGAGCGACGTGCCTTGCCGTCCATCCAGAATGGCTCCGATGTCCATGAAGGGGCACATGGGCAGTGAGCCCGGCGAAGTGTGTCTTACGAGCGGGGGGTCTGGCCTCGCCGTGGGGTTTGCTGTGCTGCCCGGGCTGCTTGCAGGGCCGCCTTCTGGGGGGAAGGATCAATGGCCAAATTGGTAGAGCCAGCGAGGCTTTTGCAATAAAAGCTTTTTATGCCTCTTGTTCAAAGCATTTAAGTGCCTTTTAGATCACAGATTGAACCATCGCCATTATAAAGTGGAACCTTTTAATACCAAAATACACTCCCAGAGTAAAATTCCATTATGGGGAAAAGCATTTCACGGCAACGGGCTAGATAATAAATCTCTCACGTGTAATAGGATGTATGAAATGTTTGATGATAAATAGAGCTTCTCAGCATTGTAATAAAGCGACTGATACTGTGGTGTGTGTGTGTGTGTGTGTGTGTGTGTGTGTGTGTGTGTGTTGTCTACACATAATAAGTTCCATCTCATTCCGGACACCAGTTTCTTTATCTTTAAACAGTGGGAATTGAACTTGATGGGTTCTGAGGTGCTTTCTGCTCTCAGATTATATGAAAAAGCTATTTTCCTACTCTCGGTTTCCATTTCCTCATCCTTAAGATGAGGTTTTTTGAACCAATCAGGAAACTTTCAGTTGCAAGTGAGAACTGGAAGTGGCTTAAGTAAAAGAGAAGAAATAATAATAATAATATATATATATATATATATATATATATATATATATATATATATAAATAAATAAAAGGACTGTAATGTCTCGTGTAACTAAACATTTCGGAAGTGCTCTAGGTTCAGGTACAGGTGCATCCAGCTGCTCCGGCCGTGTGACCAGGCTCGGCCGCGTGGTCAGTCGGGCTCCCCCTTCGGGGTCCCCTCCCTTCAGTCCAGGTTCTGTGCTCACTGCTGGGCAATGCCCGCGGAAGCAGAACTTCCTTCTCCCAGTATTTTCAACAAAAGCCCCTGGACTGAATCTCATTGGCTCAGTTGGATGGCACGTCTACCCCTTAACCAATCACTATGTTCAGTGTACAGACTACACCGATTGGCCAGACAGACCTGGGTCAGGTGCTCACTCTACAGCAGAGGCGGGAGTGGGGGAGAGCCCATTCCAGCTTAGAGTGGAAAGTTCTAGAGGATGGTTCCCGTGGAAGGGTAAGGAGGAGTTGCTGAGGCCGGAAGGGGGAAAGGATGCAGGCCCAGGAAACAGGAGACGTCCGCTGGGGGTTGGAACCAGCTCGCGCTGGCCCTGAGGCTCGTCCAAACTGTAGAAGCTTAAGCATGATAAAATGCTTGGTGCTCGGGGCACTTCGGAGGTTATGAAGTCCAACCGGTTTTGCTTCAAAAGTTGCAGGAGGCTGAGGTTCAGAGGGGAGAAGTGACTTGCTCAAGGTCACTTGAATCTTTCCTAGCGGGCCTGCTGCCAGAGCAGTCTCTTTCCCTCGGAGTCAGGCTCCTTGACCCTCCCCTCGGAACTGTGCAGCCAGGGAGGCCTCCTGGGCCGCACCCACCCAAGGCAGGCTCTTGGCAGTGTCTGAAGTGTCTGAAGAGGGCTTTGCTTTGTCACCTTGCTTTCCACCGACAACAGCCCTTGGCGCAGCCAGCTCGGGGTGTTTCACGTTGGCTGAAGCCTTCCCAGCTTCCTTATGCAGCTTTCAGACTATATGCTACGGATTCGCTTGGTCAAGTCATTTAACCTCTCCGGGCATCAGTTTCTCAGTCTGTAAATCTGCCCTTGTATCAAAGCCCTCTTCATTTCCTTCCTTCCTGCATGCATACCCCTGGGATCTCTTGTGTTCTAGAAGGCAATCTAATACACTCTTCCACGACCTGGGTATCCATGAAGGCTTGGAGACCACAGCAAGTGTTTGTCTTTTAACACAAGTGAGTTCAAAGAGTACAATGTGGGCTCTCTAATGATGGGTGTTGGGCAGATAAAATGTATTATGCTCACTTTGTTAAAGAGGCCATCGCCCAGGTGATATTAATGTGTGTTGGAGATCGTTGTAACCTGGGGCTTGGTTTTGGGATTAAACCTTTCCTACCCTTTTTGCTGTAGGGCGGTACAATCCAATCATGCCTCAGAGAAGTGACTTTGTATTAGAGACTACCCTATTTTGTATATTGGATTAAAGGTTGTGAAGCTACACTATAAAATGGGGGCAGAACGGGACTTGGCTCTTGGTTCCTGAGGTTAGCATGAGAGAGCGGAGAGAGTAGAGCCAGCAGCTAAAGGAGGCCACGTGGAGGAGGCCAGGAGAAGCAGCCAAGATGGCGGAGTGCTGAGTGAGATGCCAGTTTGTGTAGAGTTTGTATCTGGGGTAAGGGAGGAGATGGGGAACTGAGGAGAAGAAGGCTGGTGAGCTAGAAACCTTTGATTCTAGGAAACTTGGATAAGTCAGTGGCTTTGTGAGCACTGAGTGTGACTGGGTTTTGGAGCCCAGTGTGTATTTTTACTTGCCCGCCGGGTGCAAGGTAGGATTAAAGGCTATGGCCCATCAGTTTTTGGCTCCGCTGTTTCTTTACCGACTGTCCGAATCCAATGCGAACCTGCATGGGCCGGGCGGCTGTGATGGTGGCCCCGGCCCTCCCTGCTGGCTTTACAATGGGAATGTGTCAGGCAGTGAGGGATGGTCATATCCCTGGTTTCAGAGACGACACACCTGGATTCAAAGCTGGACTCCTCCATGTGTGTGACCTTTTCAGACCTCTGTTTCCTTCTCTGGAGAGCAGGGACCTTGCAGGGTGGCTGTGCTCGGGCCAGAGCAGGCTCCAATCTGGAGAGGACCTGTAGCAGCAAGAGACATGCCCGACAATACCTGGGGATGGATAGAAAGTGTCAGCACAGCCTTATCTTTTAATCCCATTAAAAGGAATTAGGGCAGCCTCGTCGGCCAAGGCTGCTGTGGTGGGTTCTCTTGTGTCTCCAAAAAGATATGCCCAAGTCCTAAACCCTGTTCTTGTGACTACGACCTTATTTGGAAATAGTCTCTTGGCAGATGTAATCAAGCTAAAGATTTGGAGATGAGATCACTCTGGATGTAGGGTGGGCCGATAATTGGTGTTCTTGAACAAGAAAAGGGGAAGATTCGACGCACACAGGAAGAGCCCTGCGAAGACGGAGGCAGAGATCGGAGTGATGCAGCCAGAAGCCTGGGGCTCCCGGAAGCTGGAAGAGGCAGGAAGGAGCCTCCCCTAGAGCCTCTGGAGGGAGTGGGACCCTGCTGACACTTTGATTTTGGACTTCTGGCCTTGAGAACTGTGAAAGCAGAAACTTCTGTTGTTTTAAGTCACCGAGTTTGCGGTAATTCGTTGTGGCAGCCATGGGAAACTAAGACAGCTGCCAACCTAAATTGATGATAAAACAGAAACTTTGTGGGGCCTGTGGCGTTGACTCAAACTGCCTTTCCGACTATGAAGAAGTCTTATCTCTGTCTTACTCTCCCCTGCTTCCCCCTCCCCTCCATTCCTTCTCAGCACGAGCCCTATCTTTATGTTCAAGTCTGATTACCCATGGAAATTTTTCCTACTGAGCTGATTAATCACAACACTGAGTCATTCATATTGCACGTAGAAATTCCTGATCGTGCTTAAGAAGAGTCAGTAACCGACACGTACACATAAGCCAGAGCAATGATGGGTGATGTAGCTCACTCCGGATCATAAGGTGTGTGTGTCGTGTGTGAGGGGGTGGGATGCAGGAACACATTTTTAATCATAGGTCGTTACTAATAAAAATATATATTAATACATTGTACACATGTAGGCTTTGGTGAGCCAGCCCTCCCACCGTTCATTACTTCCTTCAGCAAGTAACTCGTTGGACGCTGCGCTCAGCACTGTGCAAGGTCTCTGCTCTTACAGACCTTCAGTCTAGCGCGGGAGACCAACAGCTGCATGGGCAACGAGGTCGGATGTTGAATTTGGTTGAATTTAGTGGTGAGTGCTTTCAAAGGAAAAAGGCAGGGTCCTGAGAGAGGCGCTTGAATGCAGTGGTTGAGTCCCAGCCCTGACACGCATTGTTAGCTGTGCACCTGAGACCAGCTGCTGACACTGTCGGGCCTCTGTGTCCTGGTTCCCTGGTTCTTGGACATAGCCTTTCCTTTTAGTCTTGGTCCTCTCTTTGGGTTTCAGTGGTCAGCCCGAGATGTGGATTGAGCTCCGCTAAGTTGGTAGGGCGCAAGCTCCCACCCAGCCTCCCCCACGGTGGGCAGCGGCGGTCGTCTTCGCCTGCCCCTGCCGGCCTTCCAGTGGTTTTGGTCTGGGGCCGCCCGAAGTCTTGCTCAGGAGAACACAATCCACTAATCAGCCACGGTGTCAGGGGTGGTTAGAAGGAGGGCTCAGGGCTGCCCCTGTCACTCCCTTCTCTCTGGGACCCCCTCCTCCCCAAATTCCAATGGCTCTGGCTGTTCACATCCCATCCTTCTGCTCCTCAGGCGAATAAGATTGCAGTGTTCTCGAGTTCGAACAGCCATGCGGGGAGTGTCCTCGCTGGAGAGTCAGATGGACATGGCTCCCCTGGAGTGTGGCTCTGGTCGGGGGGCAGTTTCGTATGATGGAAGCTCTGCCGCCATCACGACCGGAACGCTCTGACTTCTTTTCACTGTTCTCACGGATAATCCGTTCTCGTTTCTAACGAGCCCACTGCATGCTGATGAGTCCCAAGTTTTCACCTCCGCCCTCTAAAATCTGCAGATTTGAGCGTGAGGATGGAGAACAGGGCCTCGAAGACTCAGAGGTGGGAACTGCAGAGGAGACGCCGGGTGGAAGGTCCTGCAGCCGAGCTTTCAGCAAAGAGACGGAAGCGAGGGTAGGGCGGTCCCAGGGGCCGAGAGGGGACACGCTTTGAGGGGAAGAGAATGGGCACCGGGGTCAGAGAGGCTGGCAGGATTAGAACAGGGGTCATTGTCACCGGTAACACAGGCTCACTGGGGACCAGAGCAAGCAGGCTTTTGGTGGTACGAAGAAGGCAGGTGGCCCCTTGGAGAGGTTGAGGAGAGGGCCGAGGAGGAGAGGAAGAAGCAAAGATATAGACGGAGGTGAGGGTGCGGACGAGGGGCCGCTGCTAGAGGGGCTGTTGTCCACGAGATGGTGGCCTTTTGCGGTTTCTCAGAAACTGCTTTCGGGCCCCAGGTCTGCGCATGTGCCTTGCCCCCTGCCGGGGATGCGCCCCCGTCCTGTCTGCTGGAGTCACCTGCACTTGCCCTTCAGTACTCCACTCAGGGCCCCGCCTTACCCACCAGCCCGCTGGCCTGCTGGGTTAGGCCTCTCTCTTCTTTTTTAATTTTTTTCTCTTTTATTTCCTCCTCTGTCACAACTGTTGGGGCTTAGGAACCCAAGCAATGAACACCTTTGTCTCCTTCCCTTTGATTTTTGAAGTAAATTGAAATACAGACATAGAATCAAACAGATGAATATCTGAATGTCAACTTTATCATCGATAAAGCCAGCTTGACCTACGGCCCAAGGGGCTCCTTAGACTTTGGTCCCAGATGGAAACTTGACTCCCCTGAGCGAGTAGTATACAGCCAGATGTGACGTGAGCCTCAGCAGAGTGGCTGGGGTCCCAGAGGTGTGTCGGGAAGGCAGGCTGTTCCTGATCCTGGTGTTCCCACCCGTGGGAGCAGGAGCAGGCAGTCAGATGGGGGTGGGGAGAGAAAGGCACTTGGCCCCATTCTGAGTTCCTTCTCCCAGCCTTCCAATCAGACACGGTACTTCTTATTTGAGAGGAGTGAGTGGGAGAAAGGCTGATGTTAATTTCTAATACTCCCCTGGGGTGTGGAAAGGAATTATCCAATGGGAACTTGAGGGTGGAGATGCAATCCCTTCCCATTATGCAACAATCCCCATCCTATAAAGGTCGCTTTGTGTCTGTCTGCCCCAGTCGAGCGTGGCCTCCGAGACACCGCATTCTTGTCTGGCTCATCCCATCCTGAGAACCCAGCACCAGGCCTGGGACAAAGTAGGTGCTCAGTATACCACTGTTCAACAGTAAGCGAAGAAACTTCAAGATAAAATAGTGGATGCATCGAAGGACTGTGCAATGTGTCCTAGATCCTTTTAAAGTTGCTTGACAGATGTTAAAGCACCTGGGGCCTGATCTCTAAGACCAATGGCAGTCAGGAGAAAGAATGATCAGGTCCACACATTAGCCTTTGGTTTATATTTTGATTCCCAAAGATAAATGTAACACCAGTTAAATCATGCTTCACGCCACTATCGCAGGTGTTAGCTTATGAAAATATTGGCTAAACCCAGCTCCCCAGTGTGAAAGGCAAATCCTGAGAAGCTCACATGTCCCGGTGAATCATTTTTATTAATGGTCACTAATGGTCTGCCATCAAGCCACACCTGTTTGGCTCGTTTGCTTGAATTGAACATAATTTACCAACCTGCTGATTATTCATTCTCTCTCAAGGTGTTAGACAAAGACATCTATGTAGAAAAAGAGGGGAAAAAATGTCCACTCCTCTGGTTTTATTTATTTATTTATTTTTATTTTATTTTTTTACAGGGACAGAGAGAGTCAGATAGAGGGATAGATAGGGACAGACAGGAACGGAGAGAGATGAGAAGCATCAATCATCAGTTTTTTGTTGAGATACCTTAGTTGCTCATTGATTGCTTTCTCACATGTGCCATGACCGCGGGCCTTCAGCAGACCGAGTAACCCCTTGCTTGAGCCAGTGGCCTTGGGTCCAAGCTGGTGAGCTTTTTGCTCAAGCCAGATGAGCCCACGCTCAAGCTAGCAACCCCGGGGTCTCGAACCTGGGTCCTTCGCATCCCAGTCCAACGCTCTATCCACTGTGCCACCGCCTGGTCAGGCCACCCCTCTGGTTTTAATAGGCAGTGTGGAGTTGTCACGGCTTTGGAGTCAGACCGGCCGGGTGTGAAGCCCCATTCTGTCCCGGTGAAAGGTCCCGTTTCTCACTGTTGGGTGACCATAGTCACACCTGCGTTTCAGGGGTGGGAATGAGGATTACATGAGTCAGCACCCTCCTGAGACCTCCTCTGCCAGAAGGGCAACATGTCTGCCTGCCTGTCCCTTTGCTATTTTCTAGGAATTCTGTCCATCTAGGTACCACTTTGAGGTACAGTTGCATCAGACGTCTGGCCTCATAAGAGGTGCCCCCTGGACTGAGTGACAGAGGGGGGCTCCTGGCCAGGTGGCAGCAAAGAGCTGGTGCGCAGGATGGACGGGTGGAGAAAACCCCAAGGCTCTCAGGCAGCGGGCACGGGGACACTCGGAGGTGTAGGGGTTGGCTTACACGAGAACCACATGGCTCTGTGGCTCCAGGTGTGGCCGCCATGTATATTTGCTTGCTGGGCTGCCATAACTAAATGCCACAGGCTGGGCGACTCCAACAGCAGAAATTCATTTTCTCTGAGAGTCCAAGGCCATGGAGTTGGCAAGTCTGGTTTCTCCTGAGGCCTTCGGCCTGTGTCTTCACACGGTCCTCCCTCCATGGGCATCCGTGTCCTCGTTTCTTCTTGTGAGGACACCGGAGTGGATTAAGGTCCACCCAAATAGCTTCATTTCAGCCTAATCCCCTCCGTAATGACTTGTCGGCAGTACAGTCACATTCCGAGGCCCTGGGGTCAGGACTTCAACATACCAACTTTGAACTTGTGGGAGCACGGTTCCGCCCATCACACATGGGAGCAGAGCAAGCAGCCCAGAGCCTGGGAGAAGGGGTGAGACCCCAAGTCTGTCGCATCAGACGTGTCCCACGTGGGGTTCTGTCAGGGCCACTGTCCGGGATTGGCCTTGGGCTGGGGCGGGGGCAGGGTACACACGGGGCTTTTGTCAGAGATGCCTTGGCCCACTCACCCTTTCGCCTCCCTCTTTCTTCTCGCCTTCCCCCGCCCCGTCTTGGCCGGGAGGGCAGTCTGCTGACACTTCTGCGGGGCTTGGCCCTTTGCCTTCAAGATCTTGACTTTCGATTCTCAAAAGCCCAGGCTTTTGACTCACAAATCTTCCCTGAAATATATTGCTTCTGCTGTGAGTTTCCAAAGCGCACTTTACAATTTGCACACTGAGATGTGCCATCTTTGTTCCCGGGGTCACGTCCTTGTGGCCTCCCTCCTCGGAGGCAGGGAGCCGGAAGCACATCCTTGTGGCCCGGACTGGGGAGAAGCCGCCGGCCACAGAGAAACTGGTGGGGGAAGCAGAGGGGTATGCGGGCTTACTGACAAAATAGAGATCCCTGCACTCCATCTTCTCAGACCCTGTCTCACTACTCCTGAGCTCGGCTCTGGTCTCAACCATCAGATCCCAGGTTTCTGAAGATTGGGGGCAGTGTGCTATTATTCGTTGTTTAAATCCCATATATATATATATAATTTTTTTTTTTTTTTTTTGTATTTTTCTGAAGCTGGAAACAGGGAGGCAGTCAGACAGACTCCTACATGCACCCGACCGGGATCCACCTGGCACGCCCACCAGGGGGCGATGCTCTGCCCATCTGGGGCTTTGCTCTGCTGCAACCAGAGCCATTCTAGTGCCTGAGGCAGAAGCCACAGAGCCATCCTCAGCGCCCGTTCCAAATTTGCTCCCGTGGAGCCTTGACTGCGGGAGGGGAAGAGAGAGACAGAGAGGAAGGAGAGGGGGAGGGGTGGAGAAGCAGATGGGCGCTTTTCCTGTGTGCCCTGGGTAGGAATCGAACCCGGGACTGCTGCACGCCAGGCTGACGCTCCACCACTGAGCCAACCAGCCAGGGCCTAAATCCCATATATTTTTTTAACGTCAAGGCAGAGCATAGCACTGGCATAGGACAGCCGAGTTCAAATCCTGGCTCCCCCGCTTATTAGCTTATGACTTTGGGCAAGTTGCCAACGTTCTCCAAGACTCGATTTCCTCACCTGTAACATGGGTTAATAATAGTGTGTACCTTGCTGAATTGCTGGGAAGACTGGCTGTGATGCTCAATATAAAGTGCTTAGGACCATGCCTGGCATGTGAGAACTGCTAAAATATGTCGATGGTTATTATTTAAAAGTATTTTCCTATAGATTGATAGGCTACGGGTTTAGTTAAAGCCAGGTGGTGGTGATGGTGATGATGCGTGAAGAAAAAAAGGGGGAAATGCATTTTCCACGCAGTGACTATATTTGGCAACAAGTCTCTCCAATTCTCTTGCGATAAAAGGATTTTGTTTTGCTCAGAACCCCTTTGAGTCTCATAATAATGCTTATATATAGTGCCTTTTGTCCCAGAATCTTGGAGCAGCCCTGAAATCAAAACACAACAGGAGCTGGATGGTGGCAAAAATAAAAGCAACAATTTGCTTTTGTTTTTGGAAGAGCCTGCCTTCCTTTCCTCATTTGCAACTTGGCAGCTGCGTGTGAACATGTACGTATATGTGACCCGAGTCTGCGGCAGAGCTCTGACAATGAATGATGACAGCTGCCCGCAGCTTGGCTCCAGGAGACGGACTGACACGAGAGGGGACCTCGTGGTGCTCAGAGGGAGGAGAACGGGAGAGGGACGGGCAGCAGCAGGAGGAAACCACCTTCCCGAGAGCCTGCTAGGGGCCCCAAACTTTGCACATGCTGTCTCATTTAATCCCAAACGCTACCAAACACGTGCACATGACGAGGAGGCTCAGCGAGGCTACCCATTTCTACAAAGTCGCACAGCAGGTCAGTGGCGGCAGGAGGCTCCAGGCGAAGGTCCTGTCTCACCCATAAAACCCAAGCACTGCTTACATCACCACTTCGTTTGTCTCTTCTCCCTGAGAACGTTCGTTTTCGCTTTCAACAACGTGTGGAGTGGGAGGAAGGAGGAAAGGGTCTGTCGCTCGGGAGTTTGGGAGTCAGACCCAGTATGCGTCCTGGGGCGCGGAAGGCAGAAGAAGAGGGGTGAGCTGGAGTGAAGTTCTAACGAAACAAACGCCAGGCATCCCAGAATTTCATCAGATCCAGGAGCCCATCGGGGTGAGATGCCCCAGTGTTTTATGTGTTACTGATAAGGAAGAAATAAAATCGCTGATAATTATCACCAGGCACTGATTGCAAGACACATCTGAATTTTAGAGACATTACAAGGTGAAAAGCTTGTGTGCTAGAATTGATGAGAGATGTCATTTATCAGGGACAGCTCCTCTTCTGTAGTAGTTGACCACGGGGCACAGTGACCAGTCTAGGTGTTCCAAGTGCAAAGGGATTTAACACAGAGAGTGGAGGACTTACAAGCTGCGGCCGGGCTGGGCTGGCAGGAACCCACCCGCTGGAGCTCACACCCCTGCCTTGCCAGGGAATCCTCCAGCTCTGCCACAGTGAAGAGGGGGAGAAAGGCTGCCTTTGAGCTGGAGCCTTTCAGAAGACTGTCATAGTTCCAGTTACCCGTACAGACAGAGGGAACACAGTCCACCACCCTTACTCTGACACCAACTGCAAAACACCCTTAGTTTCAATGTTCGTGAGACGGACTCACAGAATTCACCGGAAGCTGTTATACTCGTGGGTATGGCTTATTGCGGGGAAAGAAGACAGGCTGGAACTGGCCAAGAGCAGAAGCCTGATGGGTTCCAGATGGGGAGCTTTATTTGTCCTCTTCCCCGTGGGGTTACAACAACCTCACTCTTCGAGTATTAACGTGGGACAGCGTGCATGGTGTGTTGCCCACCAGGCACCGAAGCCTCAGTGTCCTGAGTTTTTGTTAGGGCTTCATCACAAGGGTCTGTTGATTGGCAGTGGGCTGATCTCAGGCTCTAGTCCTCCGCAGGTTGACTGACACAGCATGACGCAAGGCACCCACCACAAGTGGCATCGGTCCGTCCGGCACGACCAGCCCCCTGCCCTAAATCATATCGGTGCCCCCAGGCTCCTCAGCAAACAAAGATAATCCTTTCAGGCAGGAGGTTCCAAGGTCTTAGTGATCATCTCCCAGAAGCTGAGGACAAAGGCCAGAGCCTTTTTTTTGGAGCAGGGTTAAATTCTTTACTAGACAAACTCCCAACTGTGCCTGCACCCCGGGATCAGGAAGCGGCTACTGCCACCAGCACAACTGCTTTCTGACGCTCATGAAGTGAGACATGTGGCACTAGAGCACTGCTGCAGAGATGTCCCACAGCTCTGTGACTGTAAGGACACCTCTTCTGCCCTTCAGAGCTTCCTGGAGGAGTCTAACTGATGGAACCTAATTTGCATCCAGAGCCTTAAGCACTAGGGTGCCTGGACATGCAAGTTTTAGCTTTGCAGCCCCTGCAGTAGGAAGGGAGAGTAGCAGGGGCAGAAACCCGTGCTGAGTGTCAGGAGACCATACCTGCCGATCCTCCTGACAAGTGGCAGAAAGCAGCCCATCCCCAGACAGCTGCCACCACCTTGGGCTCCCAGCGATCCGCTGGTGCACTGTGCAACAATTCATTCTTGGAGGGGCACACATTAAAATTTCTAAGGATGGCATCTCGAAAACCAGCTCAACATGAAATGGTGAACGAACAGTGTGCACTGCATGGAGAATGGCTAAGCGTTTGTTCTTCTGAGTCAGCTGAACCATTGGCTTATAACCCAAACTGTATCTCTTACTAGCTGTGTGACCTCGAGCTAGATACTTACCTTCTCTGAGCTTTAAGTTTCCTTATCTCTGCAGTGGGGAGGAGAGAATAGCAACCTTCAAATATCATATTATTGTGAAGGTTTCTTGAAATGTTGTTTGTAAACTCTTAGCACAGTTCCTGGAAAATGCTTAATAAAACTTAAAAAAAATAGAAGTTGCCATCATCATCATCACCATCATCACCATCATCATCACCACCATCATCCTCATTGATATCATCATCAGGATGAAGAAAAGGAGAAGCAAGGAACACTTTTCTGAAACTTTAAATCCCTGACCTCAGAATAATCGATAATCATCAACTATTATGTCATGAAATCTAAAAGGACCTACTGCTGCAGCTGTTGGAGCCTCTAGATTAGTGCAGCAGAGTTGTTGGTCGGTGTTACTTTGTCTGTGAAGCCCGGCAGAACAGCTTGCTCTTTTTCCTGCATCCTCCTGCCACAGAGTCTGTGCCTACAGCTAGCTCTTGTCTCATTACTTTTTCCAACATCAGCAACTGCGATTGACATCAGGGTGACAGAGAGTCAGACATTCTATCGGTCACTGCAGTGTGAACTTGAGCAAATCAGATCATTTCTCTGGGGCTCTGTCTCCTCTTCTGGACACCGAGGTCCCCAGGTTACACGAGATGGTTTTTTTTCCAACACATAAGTGCTCACAAAACACACAGCCGTAGGATTGGCACGTCTTGGTCTCCCACTGGATTATAAATCTGTTAAGGACACTGTGACTGGCATATAGTAAGTGCTCAAAAGTCCTTCCTGGAATGGAAGTAAGGGCTCTGGGTGCCTGGGATGTAATGAGGCATCACAAGGGGATGGAGGAGCAGAACCAGGGGCAGGGTCCTCAGAAGACCCCTGAATGCATTCTGCTTCTCGTCCCTCTCCCTTTCCCTTCCTCCCAGGAGGTAACATTTCCTAGGGTTGTTGTTAGGTTGATGACTCTGAGTAATGACACCCTAGCAGCCTTCCAGGTAGATCAAAGCTCTTCTCATATATTACCTCATCTACCTCCCAATAGCCTGGGGAGACAGAGAGCGGGTTGGGTCAGGATGATTGTTCCCATTCTACAGATGAAAGCAATAAGGCCAAGGACTTGTAGAATGACTCATGGGTGGAGCCCGCGTCCACTGCACAGCCTGCCAGGGCTTTGTTGTTTGCTAGCGACGCTCATGTTTGTTTGAACTTCAGACTGAGTTTCTGCTATAGTCCAGCCTATACCAACCTCCTCACCCTTTCCCAAACCTCCCTGTACTATCGTGACCTTTCTATGCCTTTGTGGTAGGGTTTCCAGGGGTGGAGGGGCTTCTGGAAAGAAAAAAGGACCGATCAATACAGATCCCATGTATAGATTTTTAGCTGGTCTGCCCTTGCTAGGTGGTTGGAAACTTTTGTTTCTTGGGTTAAACCCACTGATGGGTCACCCAGTTTTATCCACGATGATCTGTCAGCCAGGAAACCCATTACCTGACTATGACAGTACTTTACAAATCTCTATCACAGACTGGAATTGCTTTTTTATAAGAAGTCTCCTCATGTATTGAAGTTATGCATAAAGGGGCAGTAAAAACAATATTTAGAAGCGTATTCAGGGAGCCTTTATCTCTTTAAAGTTTTTCTTTCTCTTTAAGAATTGAGCTATTCTATGTAAAAAAAAGCACAGTACCTAACGCATGGTAGGACCTCCTTAAACATGAGATGATCCCGGAGTCCACAGTGGTGAGCCCAATCCCTGACTCACAATAGGTACTCAGTAAACATTTGTTTGGACTATAGAGATAATTTACATACATGGCAGGACTATATTCACAAACCTGTCCTCCCAGTTCAATTCTTAACTTCTGAAGTCCAGCCACAGCAAGTCCTCAGAGGTCAACCTTCTGCACGACACTGATCTTGATACCAAGCTGTCAACTCATCAAAATTCACTGAAGATCTCCTTTGTTCAGATCCTCACCTACATACAGCACTTCAGACATGCCGTCTCTGTGACGGTGGCTGGCCCTGGTGTCCTGCCACACTCCGCGCTGGTAAGACATTTCAGCACGTGTGGGTGGTACTGGAGGAGTTGGCAACTGCCCTGGAACATAGCTGCACCGAAGCAGCGTTTAACAGTAAGCCACCCAGCTGAGGGCGAGGCAGCCATGAGCCCCAGGACAGATCCATTCCATTCTTACCTTGGAATATGTCATGTAGTGTTGCTGATTTAATTGTGTTTTAAGGCCAGCCCATTGTCAACCCAGTGTGGAAGCAGGGACAGTTTTCAGCACTTGTATGGTGAGTTTAAGGGAACATGGCCGCAACATGACAGATAAGTTCCAAGGCTTCTTAGCATGTGTCTGTAGGTGTGCTGTGTACATGTGTGTAAGATGCTTTCTTTCAATGGATTCTGTCCACTGAGTCTTGCTGGAGAATCCCACACACATAAGAGGTGTGAATCTTTGAGCTCTCTTTGCTGACAAATGTTCATCAAGTGCTCACCTTGTGTGCAGGTTTCCATCAGGATTTCAACAGGAAGCAGACGACACATTTGAAAGAGGATAATTTGAGGAAGGTTTATTTGCAATGAGCCAACTAGCAAAGGAGATGTGGGGGTGGAAACCACAGGAAAGGAACAGGAACTTGAGTTGCAACAGCAGCCGGTGATTTTTCATCTGAAGATCTAAGGCATGAAGGGGGAGGGGAGATGTCACTGTGTGCTGAAGGGAGAGCCATGGAGCAGTCACCTTCAGCTAAGGGACACAGCCAACTGAAGGTGATCTTACCAACGAGGATCCCAGGGAACACCTACCCTCAGCAACCTTTGTCTTTCTGTCCAGTCCTCTGGGGAGTGTTCCCCATTGGCCAACTTCAAAAGAAGCCAGGGGTCATAGGAGCCTTCAAGTGGTGGTTTTTCCAGCTCAGCCTCCTGGGCTGGAGGGCAGGCGGGAGCAGGTGATGGGATCTGGAAGGGGCAAAGGTCAGTCATCATGCACAATGCTGCACTATCCAACTGACAGATTTAGGTTTCGTGGGGACTAAAGTTCACACAGGTTTGGAGGCCTTCTTTAGGAAAGTCATACAAAAATATTTTACATGGCAAATACAAAAACCAAAACCAAAATCACACAATGATGTAACCCCATTGTTAAGGCTCTTCCCAGGGCTTTAGAAAGGACCTGTTCCAGTGAGGCTCTGAAGCTTATGTTTCATAAGCTTTATTGCAAATCTCTATGGCTTTGGTGATTTTGACCTAGAATAGTGTCCCAGTCCACAATACGCTTCCAGTCTTATGGGTGATGGAGGCTTAGACAACTGATTGTAAGTACAAAGCAAACTGTGGCCTAAGAAAATCACGGATAAAATACTAGCGAAGGTTAGGAGGATATTGAAAGAGGCTTTGAAAGACAGGCAGGCTTTAGAGCAGTGGTAGTCAACCTGGTCCCTACCGCCCACTAGTGGGTGTTCCAGCTTTCAGGGTGGGCGGTAGCAGAGCAACCAAAGTATTGATATAAATAAAAAGATAGATTTAACTATAGTAAGTTGTTTTATAAAGATTTATTCTGCCAAACTTAGGGAAAATCCGACATAAAGTACTTGGTAAGTAATTATTATTATATGCCTTAACTTGCTGTAACTCTGCTTTATAAATTTTATCAAGTTACTTCTCTACTTTATAAATCACCATTACTGTGGAACCGGTGGGCGGTTAGAAAATTTTACTACTAACAGAGAAGATACAAAAGTGGGAAGTAGGTATAAAAAGGTTTACCCCTGCTTTAGATACTTGGCAATGGGAGTGGGGCGGAATAACATAATCCTCTCTACTATTGGTTACTTACTATGTACAAAGCGCTGTCTATAGATGTATTCAGTCCTGGCAGAAACAGGAAACTTAGACTCCTAGGGATTAAGTAATTTAGGTCACAAAGCTATAAAGTAGGAGAGCTAGGATTTGAACTAGTGGCTGGGCTATTTAATTCCGGAGCCAGGCCCTCGTGCACTGAAGCAGCTGCTGGGGCGCAAGCATTCCAGTGCGGTGCAGGTGCACCAGAGGTGGGAAACGCAAGTTCACACAGGCAGAGGAGACAGCCAGTGGGAACTTTTACATCCAACCTGCTGTCAACACTTATTTAATAAATCAAGCCACTGCGAACACTGGCAATAATTACTTCGGTTGCTATGCACCGAGGGGTACAGCCTCTGAGCAGGACTGACTTGGAGCCTGTAGACCACATTTCCCAGAAGCCCACGGGGGTAGAAGGCGGGGGAATCCTACTGCGACTGTGAAAGACTCCACTTCCCAGCATGCAGTGGGAGCGCGGGCTCCCAGTTCCCGGCATTTCAAATGCGGCAGAGGGGCTGGCACAGGCTCCGCCCCGCTCCGCGACGTTCCCACTCGCCCCGCCTCTCTCGTTCGCCGCCGAGCCAATGGGAAGGCCCCATACTGCCGAGTGTGACGGGGTCAGCGCCACCACGGAATTGCGAGTCGGCGAAAGCGGCGGGAAGTTCGTACTGGGAAGACGGCGACAGCTGTGCGGTTTCAGGTAGGGGGGCTGCGGGCGCCGACGGGGGCCACGCAGGGGGCTGCCGCGGGCTGGGGCGGCCCCGGGGTGCTGTGCGCAGTGCGGGCATCCCCTCCAGCTCGGTGTCCCGTAGGCCCCGCGGCGGCCCGGGGCTGCCCGCACCGGCCGGGCCGGCCCCGCCCAGGCTGGCCTCCAGGCTTAGCTGCACGTTCGGGACGGCGTGGTGCGCGCTCGGAGCCCGGCCTGAGAGATGGGGTCTGTGCCGGGCTGGACCGATGAGCCCCCTCTGCTGTCACGGAGCTGGCGTTCCGGAGGGTCAACACGGAGGAGAAGCAAGTACGGTCATTTGCACATGCTGAGAAAGTTCTTTGCAGTGAGGACCGGCGATGGTGGGCCCGGGTGATGGGGGTGGGAGAGGGCATTTCAGAGGAGGTGACGTTTGACTTGAGCCCTGAGAGGGGGCGAAGGAGCCTGTCCCGTCGGGCACAGCGTCCGGGACCGCCCCTGGGCTTACCTGTCCGGGTCCGGGTGAGGGAGCTTGCGCTTGGGGGTCTGATGTCAGTGGGGTGGAGCCCCGTGGGAGTTTTACAAGGAAGGGGTTTCGTGACCCACTGACAGGTCCTCTTCTGATCTCTCCCCACTCGCGGGCGGGGTGCCACCCCGTACTGACGCAGCTGTATTCAAGGGCAGCAGATAGGTTTCCTACCATCAAAATAGGTTTTGGCCCTGGTTTCAAAACTCTTAGCTGATTAGTTAATTTCGACGAACAGCACCCGAGTCGCTGATGGGGGGGTGGGGTTGGGGAGGTTTCTGTTGAACCCACTCTTCTTTTAATTTCTCTATCAAGCCAACCATTTTTATCTTTCTCTGTATGGACTCTTCCTTTCCCTCCCCATCTCCCTTTGTGGGAACAGCTTGGAAATAGTTTTGCTATTGGGAGGGCGGTGCTTTTCGGGAACTGTTGAAGAGCGTCTTTATTTTCCTTTCTCCCCCTTAAAAAAAGAAACAAAAAACTGGAATTGCCCGTCTGTTGAGTCTGAAATTCGCAAGTGAAAAGGCATTATGCAGCAGTATTTATTTTTCAGAGTTCAGAATGAAGACACTTACTTTTTCAAGATATGCTGAGCATGATACTTTTGGGGGAGAATGTAGTCTTCAGTTTTAAAGCAATTTTGGAGGGAAGCAAGACTTCTTTATATAATTATTTTATTCAGATTATGCTTGTGCTGTTCAAAATGGCATGGAGTAATAGGAGTTAAATGTCTGGGTAGATAAGGTTATGTTTATCTGCCACCTAGAGAAGGGGCTGTAACTTAAGGCAAGAACAGCTTTCTCTGCGGCAGCTACCACAGGTGGTGGTCTCTGCATCTCAGCATTGCTGGTCACAGTCTGTGTTAATACAGTAAAACAGCTTGCATTTAATAACAATAAGCTTGTGTTAAGCATTACTATCAATTTAATACTAGTATCTAGTACAAATTGTATCAAGTTTATAGATTAATGGCTTATATTCAGTGCTGCAAAGATTATGAGAGGATATTTGTTAAACAAATGAGATAATGGAGTAGTCATGTGTCAAGGATAGAACCTGGCATGTAGTAAGTTAGTTAGTGCCCAGGAAATGGCTATATGAAAAGCTTAGGCTAAGTTTTATTCCAGGATGCAAGTGTATATTTTAAAAATAACAGTAATGAATTCAAAATGTTGACAGCCCCTAAAATTAAATTTCTTGAATAGGCCAGCATTTTTTTTAAAGGAACTAATGTGAAATAATAAATAAGTGAATATCCCACATGTCTAGAAAAGGAAAAACAAGATTTTTATTTTGACAACTATATTTTTTCCTTAAAGCCATCCCTACTAAGATAATTTACTATGTATAGAATTTTGATTCGGAGACTAAAATAAAACTTAACTGAAAATGAAGCAAAGCTTTACATTTTACCTTATATCAAATGAAGGATTACTCCTGAATTGGTACAAATGTGCTAGTGCTGATGTCTTCATATATCAGGCAGTGAACTTAATGGGCATTCAATTCTGCCTCTTTGTATGGGTGAGGCTTTCAGGAAAATTGCTTTTAATGGGTCCAGAGAATGGATTGATAACTGAGTAGGACTGGAGAATGTTTTAAAGACCGGTAGGATGTTTTACTTGCTTGCTGAGGTTAATTTTCAAACTGAGTGGAAGTGGACTCTTTAGATATACTGTGCCTACTGTGTGCCAGGAACTACTAGGGTACAGTCTTTTCTTGCTGCTGCAGTGTTTAGTTGAAGTAAGTTTTCTTTTTTTGTGTGTGTGACAGAGACAGAGAGAGGGACTGACAGGGACAGACAGGCAGGAAAAGGAGAGAGATAAGAAGCATCAGTTATTCGTTTTGGCAGCTTAGCTGTTCATTGATTGCTTTCTCAATGTGCCTTGACCCGTGGGCTACTACAGCAGAGTGACTGACACCTTGCTCAAGCCTGCAATCTTGGGTTCAAGCCAGTGACCTTGGGCTTCAAGCCAGCAACCTTTGGGCTCAAGCCAGCGACCATGGGGTCATGTCTATAATCCCATGCTCAAGCTGGCGACCCCATGCTCAAGCTGGAAGAGCCCTCACTCAAACCAGCAACCTTAGGGTTTTGAACCTGGGTCCTTTGCATTCCAGTCTGATGCTCTATCTACTGTGCCACCACCTGGTCAGGCAGTTTTCCTTGTTTTAAATTAATAGAAGTCATTCTTTTTAATCTCAGGTATATAACATCCAGCACACAAGAAGTCAATAAATGTATAGGACACGTTTGAAAAACTACATTATTATTAAAATTTAGCAAATAGAGAATTTTGAACAAGGGCGTAAGAGTAATTTAGATAGGTGGTAGAATCTTTACAAAGCATTTAGTAGGTGGTATAGCTAGCCAGGATGTGTTTGTACTCTAGGATATATTTGGCTCTTTTGACCAAACTACCATTAATATGTACTTGACATCATAAAGATGCAAAGTGAGCTGTGCCCCCTTCCCCAGCTCCTGTATTATACTCAAGTATCTAGCATTCTGAGGTTGGGGTTTTGAAGTAATTTCATGCACTTTCCCAGTTACTTCTCCATCTCTCCCAATGTTGTCGTAAATGTTTGCATTCAAACGCAAGCATGTTCTAAGGTTCTCGTTCTGAGTGCTGTGTTGGCAACACTTTAAAAGGAAAGTTCTCGAGAGCCTAGAGAGAGATGAGGTGTGCCCTTCCCCCCCCAAAGGGTTAGATTTTTAGCATTTACCAGTAAATACTAATGACGAGTAACTACTTTTAGTAATACTCTTCAGTAAACTTACTAAGAATTTTATTGGCCGCATCAACTTTGTCAGCTGGGAAAAATACATTGTCAATCATATTACTTAGTCTTCATGTAGGTATGTGACTCTTGCTGATTCTTTGCAGTAACTTCTATCTGTTCATGAGCCTCTGGCCCATAGGAACGGAACCGATACACTAGGATTTGGAAGTTAAGATTAGACACTGCTCACATTGGCAGATATTTGGGATGAATATTAAACATGCACTTAAATGTTTATCAAAAGCCATATACATTAAGTGAGAAGATATAATAGATGGAAGTTAGATAATTAAATTGCAAGGTTATTGCTTTAAGATTTGGGAGTGTTCTGTCATCTACCTTTTAAGCAAATGCATACTTTATTGGAAGAGGCCACATTTGTCTTGTGGAGCTCAGTATCTGGAACAAGATGGTTGGTCCCACAAGGGACTAAATTAGAGAACTGGCAAGTCATTAGGAACAAGGGCCACCCCATCCCACCCTGTTGGGGGCTTTATAGTTTCCTCCTGTGCCTTTATCGCATTTTCTCTTTACACACGAGAGGTCTTGCTGCTGTTTGCAAGTGGGGCAGATAGGTTTGCTGTGGACATAGCTCCTCCTGTCAAGAACCCCCGAGAGACGCTTATCTAATTGTCGATTATGCTTAAAATAAAAAAAAAGATTAGAAATCCAAGATAACTGTAGCTTTATTTCAGGTTAGTTACTTTTCTCAAATTGTTTTTCCAAGTAACAGCTGAACAAATGTCGTTATTTGATGGTACTGTGTATAAATGCGTTGTGATCAGATTTCACAAGGCTGAGTGTTGGAAACTGCTGTTAAACTTTTAGTCTTCCTACAGTATTGGGAGGACTTAGAAGCATAAACCTTTCCTGTTTCTTCTGGCAGTGTGGCTTTCTTCACCTCTTGTTGCAGTTTACAGTTTACTTTATGGCAACAGAGCCATCAACATACAGATTATATCTCATAATTCTTTGTTAGAGGGGATAAAAAAGAAGTTAGGAAAAACATTAAAAAAATTTATTTTTTAAAAACTAAGGTCAGGCTTAATCTTTCTGCTTTTTCAGGCTTTCAGGAAATACTTTGGAAATTGAGAGTTTGAAATTATTATACACCTCATGTTGCTGGTAGGAATGTAAAATGGTATAGCCACTTGGGAAATTAGATAGGCAGTTTCTTAAAAAGTTAAACCATATGCCTCACACATTACCCAGAAGTCGTTCCCCTGGACATTTTGGAAGAGCAGTAAAAACTAGAGGCAGAGACACAAACTCCTGCAGGTGCTCCCACAGGGATCCACCCAGTGCTCCATTGCTTGGCAACCAAGCTATTTTAGCGCAGAAGGCAGGCCATGGAGCTGTCCTCAGCACCTGGGTCAATTTGCTTGAACCATTTAAGGCTTCCCCAAACTTTTTACACAGGGGCCAGTTCACTGTCCCACAGACCGTTGGAGGGCCACCACATACAGTGCTCCTCTCACTGACCACCACTGAAAGAGGTGCCCCTTCCAGAAGTGCAGCGGGAGGCTGGATAAATGGCCTCAGAGGACCGCATGCGGCCCCACGGTCCGTAGTTTGGGGACGCCTGATTAAGCCATGGTTGCAGAAGGAGAAGAATGAGAGAGAGAGAGAGAGAGAGAGGAGGGGAGGGGTGGAGAAGCAGATGGTCGTTTCTCCTGTGTGCCCCGACTGGGAGTCGAACATAGGACTTCCACACGTTGGGCCAAACGACCAGGGCTTAGAGGAGTAAAAACTTTTGTTGACCCTAAGACCTGTGCATGATGTTCACAGGGGCTTTGTTTATAGTAGCCAGAAACCAGAAACAACTGCACACATCCTCCAGTGGGTGAATGGTTAAATAAAATGGGGAATAGCCACATAATGAAACAGTACTGCTAACAAAAAGAAACAAATCACTGACACATGACACATGCACCAATTTGGATGGAGCTCAAGGGCATTGTATTGAGTGAAAAAAGCCAATTTCAAAAAGTTGTATGATTGTATGATTCCATGTATACAACATTCTCGAAATGACAGAATTACAGAGATGGAGAACAGATTAGGTTTTGCCGGCGTGAGGACATCACTATAAAGGGGTAGCATGAGGGAATTTCTTCGGGGTCATAGAGCAGTTCTGTATCCTGATTGTTGTGATGGTTACATGAATTTTTACACATGATAAAATGCCTTAGAACTAGATACAATACAAACAAAAAGAGTGTAAAAACTGAAAATCAAATTAGTTTAATTACTAAAGCTGTATCAATGCAATTTCCTAGTTTTGATAATTGTGCTATTCTTGTCCATTGATGTCTTTTGCACATTATACTTAACCATTCACCCTTTGAAGGACATGTGAGCTATTTCTAATTTTTGACTATTACAAATAAAGCTGCTAACATGCACGCACAGATTTTCATGTGGGCATGTCTTCATTTTTCTACGATAAATGCTTAGTAGTCCAGCTGTTGGGACATAGGGTAGGTGTTTAACTTATTAAGAAACTGCCAGACTTCCCCAGAGTAGCTGTACCATCTTACAGTCCTGTCATCACAACACGAGACATCCAGTTTCTCCGAATCTTTGTCAGCATTGGGTGTTGGCGATATATTTGTTACCTGTTACAATAGGGATGTAGTGTTATCTCATTATGGCTTTAATTTTTATTTCCCTAATGGCTAATGATGTTGAACGTTTTTTCATGTGCTTTTGCCATTAATGTCTTAGTTCAGTGACTTTGTATTCACTGCTTTTGCCCATTTTGTAGCTGGATTGTTTGTTTTCTTACTAAGTTTAGAGTGTCCTTTATGTGTCCTGAATACAAGTCCTTTGCCAGATATATGATTTGTAAATATGTTCTCTCCGTTTGTGGCTTCTCTTTTTGTTTTCTCACAGTGTCTTGCAGCGTAAGGGTTTTTACTTTTGATGAAGACTAACTTACTGACACAGGGATTGTGTTTTTGATATCATGCATGTCTGAGAACTCTGCCTAGCCCTGGATCAGGAAGATGCTCCTGTTTTCTTCTAAGTGCTTCACAGTTTTATGTCTTACGTGTAGGTCTAGGGTCATTCTGGGTTAATTTCTATATAGGATGTGGGGGTTAGGTTTTGGTTCTTTCTTTTCCTTTTGCCTGTGGATGTCGAGCTATTCCAGAATCGCTTGTTGGAAAGCTTACCCTTTCTCCAAAAAGTAAAAAATTATTTTACTTACCTTTATAAAACAATCAGTTGGGCATACACTGTAAACTGCATACCAGAATGAAGACCAGAAATGAGTGAGCAATTAAGTATGACAGTTAATACAGATTCATGAAGGTATGACATGGCTTGAGTCTTGGTGAAAGTAAGTCTAGTTTTGATAGGGAGTGGGGAACCATTTAGAGACTAACATGAGCAAAGGTAGGTCCTAGAGCAAAAGGTGAGAAGACCTGGCTGTTTGGGGAGTCATCAGGTGAAGGGGGGAGAGGGAAGTAAAGGAAGAGAAGTTGGTTCATGTGTGTAGAAGACTGCTGGTTAGACTGTAGAGATTATAATCAGTTCCGTTGGCTGCTAGGAAGGTACTGTCGGTTCTCGAGCAGGAGGAAATTGATAGTGGATAAATGATATTTAAGACAAGTTGTTTAGGGCCATGGGGGAAAGGAAATAAAAGTTGGTTGAAAGAACAGTATATACTCATGACCCTTAACTTGGTTTACCACCTTGTGTAATGTATGTTTTTCAGAAAGCTATGAAACTGGTGTCACTTCAGAATATTAAGTTCCTAGTATTTCATAGAAGAATAAAGGTAGATTTTAGGCTTTGCAGCTGTCTTCAGTGATGGATGCTGAGAATCTGCTGGACTTTCAAACTCCATACTAATGCTACTTTTAGTAAGTTGTACATGTGGGTAAAGAGTAGTTTGGGTTTTTTTCTCTTTTTGGGGGGCGGTTTGGGCTCGTTGTTGATGTGGATGAATGACATTTCTTATCAGGCCTAATAAGGGCCTAAGAGTTGACAGCTGAAAGGATAAAAACAGGGTTGGAAGTTGGTCCAAAGAGGAAAAGTTAATGGAAACACTTTTGTTTATTATGGCAGAGGAGACGGGGGTTAATCAGTGTGTCCTGATACTTGCTTCTGGAGAACTATACAGAGAATGATGATGACCAGCTGTTCCTCAGAACCACCAAGGACTGCATGAGGACAAATGGCTCTAACGGCAGCACTGGGGTTTTAAGTCTTAGGGAAGCATTTCTGGGAAGTAAGGGCATTAGATACTGCACTGTTGATCCAAAGTTCTTTAAAGGTAGGATGGGAACCAGACACAGTGTAGGAAAATTATAGGTAGGGGGTATGACAGGTGACAGCCTCAAGTCCTAATTTATTGTGACGGAAATACTCAATATTTTTTTCTCAGCACTCATTGCATTTCTTTATATTTTTCCTCGAACAAATTATACTTTTTAAAAATTTATCTATGACAGTCCCATTTGGTTTCAGCTCTCTTTTGTATATTTAAATGATTTTTTTTGGCTATAGATCAGACTTCTGTCATTAAAAAATAACCACTCAATAAAGAGAACTTATTTCATGTCAGACTACTAAATATCAGTGCATTTCTACTTTTTAATTGAAAGCATGGAAAAGTGTATTGTGCTGTGAAAAAGAAATCAAGGGCTGTGAGCAGAGGGTTTTACTGCAGAAGAGATCAGCACGACAGGAACTGAGGGGAGATGGGAAGTGTGAGAAGATGTCGGGCAGCCGCGTGTTTGCGTTCCAAGTACCTTTTCTGTCTGATTTCGCTTCCTTAGTCGTAGTCTTTTCTTCCATCCTAGATCTTTTTTTCCACCGCAGTGTTGACACTGACCAAGACTGTTTCATATGCAATCGCAGCCCTTCGGTATTAGCGCAGAGAATTTATTTTTCCGCAGAAGAGCAAGCTCTTACAGCGCTATGCAAGCTGCCCATTTAAAACTATCATTGCTTGGCACCTATGCCCTAGTGACAGTTTGACCAACATGTGAGCAGGCACGGTGCCATCCTGACAGATGGGCGTGAGTGTCGGCAGCCAAGAAACCATGTATCTGCGTCTAGTGTATTTGTTAAGGGCAGGATTCCCAGTCGGGGCTGTTCAAACGTCTGTCCATCCTGACTTTCACGCCTGTGGATAAAGGGATGTCATCATTAATCTCAGTTTCTGACTGAGAGTCCCTGGGTCTATAAGAGCTTCTTGGCTCTTACAGAAGTAGTCAATTGGGGACAATCAGGATAATTGTTCTCTCCTTCATCACAGGACTTCTTCAAATAATCCTTTCCCCTTTCTCCTAGCCAGCCAGGTTAGCAGCGAGTACAGAGATATTCAGACGTTGTTCCGCATTTCTAGAATGTGGGCAGCTTCCTTTCTCTAGAATGCAGAAGCTGTGAAAGTCATTTCATATTTATGGCCCAGACCGGGGTGTGTACAATTGGAGCGAGGTGGATCTGAGCTCAGGTACTGACTGACTGCTGCTGTGTGACCTAGGGAACCTAACTTCACCTTCAAACCAGGGAAGAGTGCTACTTCATTAGGGTAGTTGTGAGAATTAAGTGTGAAATACGTCCATTCATCACTTGATACAATGTCTGGCCCATGGTCAGTGTTCAGTAAATGTTTATCATCATCACCATCATCATAATCATCATCACTTTAACATCCCTGTTTTTCTCTGGAGAGTTATCTGAAACAGATAATCTTTTTAAAATTTGTTTCCCATCAGGTTTGAAAGTCATGTATGTCCTGGTTATTGTTACGTTATCTGGTCTATAACGGAATGCTTCCAGTGACAGGGAGCTCTACCTGTAGTGTTTTAGCCATGAGACTAGTGACATTTCAGGCCGATTATTCTCTGTTCTGGGGGGTTCTTTGAATTTTAGGATGTTCAGCATCATCGCTGGCGGGGGACAAGGTCATCTCCAGTTGGGAACTGCTGCTCTAGAGACAGCCTATCTTGTTTTTTTTTTTACAAAATTTCGACTGTTAGTAAGTTCTTGTATTGAGAGGAAGTCTGCTTTCTTATTTTCCCACCCAGTCCTGTCTTTTGGAGACATGAAGAACAAGCTGAATCCCTGTCCACTGTTCTTTCAAATACAGGGTGGGGTAAGAGCAGGAGTTTGGTGGGGACAGCTTGTCCCTCTAGGATGGTGAGAGTCTAGAATCATTCCGTTGCTCCTTCACGCACATGTATGGCTGGGATGTCTTGAACACCAGGGTCATCTGGGATTAGTCAGCACCTACATTAACAAAAATCCTGTTTTCATTGATGAGGGCGGGGTGGGGGAGAGGCACATCATCTTGTTCCACCTACTCGTTCTATTTAGCTGTGCACTCATTGGTTGCTTCTTGTCTGGGCCCTGACTAGGGGCGGACCTGCAGCCTCGGTGTGCCGGAATGCCGCTTTGTCCACAGCCAGGGCCTGCATCTTTTTTTAAGTGGATCTATTTTATTTTTCCAGTGGTTATGTAAAACACAGTGTCAACAGAGACAGAAACTTCCACTTGAAACTTGCTTTGCTTCTTTGTCACTTTTGAGTCCCTGGTGGACTGTAGATAGTGTTCAGTTCTCACTGCTGGAAGGTTCCAGAGGGACGGCTGACCGTAGTGGTCATCATGTACGTGTTAGTGTCAGCGTCCAGCAGCAGCACTTCCTTGTGACAGAGAGGAGGTTTTTAAGAAATGCCAGGTGAGTGCAGTCTCTGGTAGTGGATAAAATCACAACTGTTTTGGAGATGAGCTCCTGCATTCTCATTCTGGGCCCTTGTAACGAGACACCAAGCTTAACCTGGACATTGCACGTGTGGGCGCATTAGTTGGTGTTGTGTTTCTTCAGTGCATGTCCTTCCTCTTCTGGTTTGGGAATAAGTTATGCCTTACAACTAGCCCTGTTGTTGCTTTAAAGGGGTCTGTGCCCTGGCTGCAGATTCTCCAAGCGGCCTTGGCTGGGTTCCCAGAGGAAGCTTCCCGAGAGGGACTTCTCCTCGGAAGTCACGCAACATCAGTTCCGCTAGACTCTCTTGGTGGAAATAGACACAAACCTGCCTGAATTCAAGGTTAGGGAACATAGACTTTACCTCCTTATAGGAGGTGTGTCAGAAAATTTCTGGCCATTTGTTAAAACCACCACAGATTATATACAACATAGTATTTATCCATTTTGCTGTAGATGGGCATTTGAATAGTTTTTAATTTCTAGCAGTTGTGAATAATGCTGCTGTAACCATTCTTGTTGGTATCTTTTGGTTCACATGTATTCATTTTAGTTGGGTACCTATCTTAAGAGTAGAATTGTGGGCATAATGTATGAGTACCTTCGGCTTTAATAGATGGATACTGCCAAACAGGTTTCCAAAGTGGTTGTACTAATTTTTACTCCTACCAGCAAAGTGTACATCCCAGGTCCTCGGCAGCCTTGCCTCCACGTGGTACTCCTGGTAAACAGTAAAAGAAATTTTCTAAATCGTTCTGTGGTTGTGTGGAAGATCTCGGTGTGGCTTTAATTGGCATTTCCCTGACGACCAGTGAGTGATTTGAGCACCTTTTCATATATTTGTTATCCATTTGGGTGTCCTGTGTAGTGAGGTGCCTGTTGTCTTTGCCCATTTTTTTTTTATCAAACTGGGTTAGCTCTCTTTTAACTTATTGAAATGTTGGGGGTTTTATACATAGCTAGCATGCATATAATAGGTCTCTTTATTTTATATGGATAGAAATGTTTTATACACAGTTCTTCCCTTGCATTTTTTTTTTTTTTTTTTGTATTTTTCTGAAGCTGGAAACGGGGAGAGACAGTCAGACAGACTCCCGCATGCGCCCGACCGGGATCCACCTGGCACGCCCACCAAGGGCGATGCTCTGCCCACCAGGGGGCGATGCTCTGTCCCTCCGGGGCGTCACTCTGTCGCAACCAGAGCCACTCGCGCCTGGGGCAGAGGCCAAGGAGCCATCTCCAGCGCCCTGGCCATCTTTGCTCCAATGGAGCCTCGGCTGCGGGAGGGGAAGAGAGAGACAGAGAGGAAGGAGGGGGGGAGGGGTGGAGAAGCAGATGGGCGCTTCTCCTGTGTGCCCTGGCCGGGAATCGAACCTGGGACCTCTGCACGCCAGGCTGACGCTCTACCACTGAGCCAACTGGCCAGGGCCCCCTTGCATTTAAAAAAAAAATTTTTTTTTTATTCATTTTTAGAGAGGGGAGAGAGAGGGAGAGAGAGAAGAGAGAGACCGAGAGAGAGAAAAGGAGGGAGGAGCTGGAAGCATCAACTCCCATATGTAACTTAACCAGGCAAGCTCAGGGTTTTGAACCGGCGACCTCAGCATTTCCAGGTTGACGCTTTATCCAATGCGCCACCACAGGTCAGGCCCCTTGCATTTTTTACTTAATGGTATCTCAGCGACCGTCCCATAAGTATAAGAGGAAACTGGAATATCTCATACTAGAAAGCAAGGAAAATTCCTGAGACTGTTGGGGCCGTGCCAGGACACAGTGGCCCACTTCTTGTGCTGCCTAGCACAGCGATTTTCAACCCGTGTGCCACAAGAACTTTTGAAAGATGCATAGGGGCACTGAGACCTCTTGTCCCTGAGATTGTCCACTAAAAAAATGACAACAGCCAACATATCAGTAGCCGTCCGATGTGAATGCATTAAATTTATACCTATTTATTTATTTATTTATTTTTGGCAGGTTGGCAAAGAAATATATTCTTTTGGTGTTTGTGCAGCAGAATTTTAGTGATTAGTTTGCCTGTGCCTTGAGGTGCAGAGGTTGCAAGTCGCTGCCCCGGTGCCGAGGAGGAGGGAAGAACAGCTCTGGGGCCGCGCTGCGCCCCCCCCCTTCCCAGGTGGACTGCTGCTCCCTGGTTAAATGTCACCCGTCCCACAGCATGCTTCCGACACGGTTTCTCCGAGTGTGTGATAGAGGGAGACAGGCGTGACTAAAACCAGGGGCGCTATGCCACCCTTAAACTCTTGGCCAGAGAGTGACTGCTGCCTCCTTACCAGTCACGGGTTCATCTTCCTTCTAGTCTCCCCTCCCTTAGGAGAGGTCTCTTGCCATACTCAAACATAGGACGACCCCACTTTCTCCCAGCATCCAATTCAGAGAGGGCCCTGCTCCCTCAATCCTCCTCCAACTCAGCCAACCAAAGCCCGAGCCCTGTAATAGATCCTCTAGAACATTCCATTACTGATTGTCCCACTGTCCCCATGGTGTGTGTTATCTCAGCTTGTTTAACTTACAGGTATGTTCTTGGTAGTTTTTGGTTGAAGGGCTTTGACACCAGAGATAGGACGATCTGAACGGCCGTAACATATTGCAGGGGAACAGGTTAAGTTACAATAAAGGAACACAGTCATCAAAACTCAAAATGTAGGAAATTTTACAGAATGAATGACAAGGGGGAGGAAAAAAATAAAGAGGATGATGACCTTTGTTGATTAAAAAGATTCAGGAACATCAGCCAGATGCAGTGACTAAAAAAATTAACTATAGGAAGGCATTCTATGAGACAATTGAGATTTGAACATACTTACTAGTTACCAGACTCAAGTCAAAGGATACTGGGATGACCTCACCTAGCTAAGATAATGCTTCCAGATGCAGGTAGGCTGTCTCCTGAACCGGGGGGTGGGGCGCAGAGTTTCAGTGTTCACAGAGAATGGGGAAAGTGGACTATAATGAGGTCTGTCAGATCAGGGTGACAAGGCCGGTGGCTTAGGCACCGCGTGGTTTGCTTCCCAATGTCCCCTGTGGACTTGCCTGCCCTCTCAGGCGTGATGCCTTTGCTCAGGCAGGGCAGGCCGTTCCTAGCTCCTGGAACCGGAGCGGAGGTGAGTGACTGGACTGCAGTGTCTGCTTCCTGGTTGGTCCCTAACCGGTGAGGGCTCCAGGGCTGGACCTGCCGCCTGCTCTGTCAGGACGCAGAATGAGAAGCGAGCGGCAGAGACTTCACGGAATCCTTCTGTGTTGGGGGGATGTGGTGACAGTGTGGTATGCTGGGCTTGTGTTTGAAATCGTGCCATACTGTGTGTTCTCAGTTAAAAAGTTATTTTTTATTGAGTTATTGGGGTGGCATTGGTCAGAAGCATTATATAGGTTTCAGTTGCACAATATTCCACAACGCATCACCTGTATACTGTATACTGTACACTGTATTGTGTGGTCACCACCCCAAGTCAGGTCTCCTTCCATCACCATCTATCCCCCTTTACCCTCTCCTACCTGGCCCCTCAGTTAAAAATTAATTCTGCAGTTAGTGTTGACTCCTTTAGAACTTTTAGAAATCATTTAAAGGAAGTGACAGTTGAGGAGGTTTATTTGATACTGTATTTTAAAAAAATCCATTCACTATGCCAAACATTTTTATAATGAACATTAATCACTTTCCTAATACTGTACATGTAAAAATAATTATGATAAGGAAGAAATTTTTCTTCTCTGAAGATCCTTCCTTTCTCAGAGTTAGAAGCGCGAGTCCTCACCTAGTTCTTTCCAGTGTGGGTGTGAAACCATGACTAGGGTGACAATTGCTCCAAAGATTGGATCAGAGTTTGAGTTTAGCTCAGTGTTCATCAGGAATAAACCTATGAATTTATAGGATCATTATTTCTCGAGGTTCACTTCTGTATTCTTATAGTTGTTGTGTTACATTTGACTCTTATTTGTTAATGCTACTAAGGGTGCCATATAGCATGAATGCTTTTCATACTTTTATTCACATGCATGTTCGCTGAGTGACACAAGGGCTCTGACCGGCTGTCTCTAACAGGAACTCACAGTTCATCACCTTTCTGTGTCTCAGGTTTCATGTTAAATGGTGTTGGTAATAAGTGTATTTTTATTCCTGAGGATTTTCTTACAGCTCTGTTCTCACCTGTGGAAACTGTGGGCAAGACCCTTTGTATTGGCAAGTGGCTATAAACTCAAGAGTCAGTGTTTTATTTTTCAGATGATTTCTTAGCACTAATCAAACGCATTAATCAAATTCTGATCAGCTGGCTCATTTGTGAGAGAATTATCTTTAGATGTATTGCTTTCAAATTGTTCCTGATGTAATTTAGCAAAAGAGGTGACGAATTCTTTGTTGACCGATTACCTCTTGTTTGATTTTGCACTTGAACCCAGTGTAGTTTGGCAGGAAGCCATTCACACCAAAATAGGTAATTACTTCTTAATCCCAAATAAGTTTGAAGTAAAAATGTGTGGTTTTGGCTTGGGATACAATGGGATGGGAAAAGGACAATTTTTTTTTGGCTCCTTATGTGTCATTCATTCACTTATTTATACATTTTACTCAACTTCTAAATGAACCAGAGGGGATTTTTATCCCAATGGCGTAAGCCAGTAGAGTGGTATGTAACGGAGCTGTTACATGGAAGCGAGTGAGTCAGTGAAGAAAGGCAGATGTACCGGAACGCCTCCGTCCAGATCTCTGTATCACAACCCTGTCAGCCTTAAACATTCAGAGGCGGCGGCTCTTGGAGTAGGGCTTTTATTGTTGAAGTTCCACTGGTGATTTTGGTGGATAGCCAGGATGGAGAAGTACTGCCTCAGGATGGTGCGTTATGTAATAGAGTTTATGCTTTTGCGCTGCACTTTCTGGCTCTGATTGAAACAGAGGAAACAGTTTCATAGCTCTTCAATATCTTAAAAACTTACATCACTGGAAACAAGGTACTTTTTTCTCACCATGAAACTGACAGAGTTTGGTTTTGTAGATGTCTACAACTGCTCACTCTTTTTAATAAATAGGTTTATCATGGATTCAGAAACATTGTTTACCTGGAAGTCTTTGTATTGATTCTTGTTGGAGGCTGCTGGTATAGTATTAAATTGTAACTGTTGATGCTGTTCTGCATGAAGCTAGTGCAGTGTCCTGAGCCCAAAGGTTGCTTTTCATTCATGTTTGTATTTCCAGCCCCTCACACAGTTTCCAGCACGTATTTTGGAGGTGTTTTATAAATGCCTTTGGAATAAATGAGTTCAAGTGTTTAATTTCCTGGTGAACTAACTTGCCATAAAGATAGAGCTGAGGAAATCTAGAATAAGAGACGATTAGCATGTTACTTACTTAGACCATCTGTCACTAATATCAATTATTTCTACTTGGCACTGAAGACTTGTTTTTGGGGAGTAGGGTAGTTTATGTAAAGCCAAAAAAATTAAAGAAAACCTCTTAGGTTACTCTCTAACCCTCTGTTTAGGGGCTAAAAGTACTGTTTTAAAAACTTGACATTCTTACTATTCAGTGAGGACTGATGCATTATTTCAATAGTAACTCCATTGTGGTAACCGGTAGTAGCTGCTTCTGCCTTGCCCCCTTCCAGTCTGTTTGATGCAGTAACCAGAGCGGTGTTTTAACATGTAAGTCAGAGCCACTGCTCCTCTGCTCAGAACCTCCCATGATCCCCCGTCTCGGTGTGTCTGCAGCGGCCTGTGTGTTGGGTGTGTCACCGTGCTGTGCCCTTTTACATCTCTGCTGGGAGCCAGTTTTCTGCCCTGGCTAATTCCCTGCCAGCTCTGCCAGCCTCCTTGCTGTTTCTAGAACAAGCTGGGCATGTTCCTGCCTCAGGGCCTTTGCACTTGCCACTCCCTCCGTGTAGGATGCTCTTCCTCCAGACAACTGCCTGGCTAGATTCCCTCACTTTAGTCTTAGGTCTTGCTTTAAATGTCACTTTCTTATGAGGCTTTACCAGATCACCTTTTAAATTCTGCACTTCCCCCAACTCCGTGTCCCTACTTTACTATTATTTTTCCTTAGCAGTGGACATGTTTTAATTTTTTAAAATTTATCTTAAATAAAGATACAAGGTCAGTGAGGGCAGGGTTTCTTGTCTGATTGTTCACTGCTCTGTTCGCATTTTCTAGAACAGTCTGGCATAGAGTATGTGCTCAGGAAATATTTGCTGAGCAAATGAATTAATGAAGCAGGCAGTCCACATTGTCATATGTAGAATTCCATGGGAGTCAGTATTATTTTTTAGTTTAAATTAAAAAGGGGTATAGCATGGTGAAAGTTTCTATGTTTCTGTTAAAAAGTTGTAAACCACTCACTCTAGTAGAGCGCTACCAAATTAAACATATATGTAAGTTACAGTGGAATAGGGCTTACTCCTGTCTACTTTCTGGAATGGAATTTCATCCATTACAAACCCTTTCCTACTTCGAGGTGACTTTAGTGAGAAAGGCATTTGACATTTGGGATTTGTATAAATTTATATAGTTCCGTCTATAGATGGAATGGATTTTGAGAATGGAATCATACATGTTAGCAAGAACTATAAAAAAATGTAAAAACTTTGGTGAGAAATTGGTCAAGTGAGAAAATTGTCCTTGACTCAAATGTTTAGAGTGTGAGTTTAATTTTGATTGAAATATTGTGAATTAAAATGCAAGTATAGTACCTTCCAAAAGAAGTTTGAATATGTTTACCCTTTTGCAAAGTCATGTGGCCTTCAGGGCTCACGTGACCAGTTGTCCTCTGCTAGCTCTCCTCCTCCCCCTCCTCCTCCCCCTCCTCCTCCCCTTCCTCCTCTGCCTGCTCACTCCAGACTGGCACCCTTACTCTTCTGTTGCCTGGCATGCTCCCGCCGTAGGCTTTGCGCTCCTTATCCCTCTGCTGAGAAGATCTGCCCTAGATACTCGCCCGGGTGGCTTCCCCACCTCCTTCCAGTCTTGAGTCACGTCTTACCTTCTCCATGAGGCCAACCATGAGCCCCCCCCCCCCCCCGTTAATACTGCAAGCTGCCCTGTGCACTCTGTCTTCTATACCCCTTGTCCTGCTTTACTTTCTTAATGTTTGAACATAGCACCTGCATTTTCCAACATACTAGATCATATATCCATTATGTTTATTTTTATTACGTCTCTTTCTGCTAGAATCTCAGTGTCAACGGCAAGACCTTTGTTTTGTTCCTTGAGTATAGCAGGTGCCTAGAACAGTGGTCGGTACGTGGTGGGTTATGGGCAGGTATTTGCTGCGGGCGTGAATGGATGCACAACCGCGCCTTCTCTCCGTCAGTTCACAGCTAACCTTCGCTTATTGCTGTGAAGCTGGTCATCAGGGATTGGAGCTCCCACCTGGGGAGAGCGGCCTTCCTCATTGCACCGCCCCAGGTGTCTGAGTGCCAGCGCTAGACAGTGGGCCGGACACCGGACACCCCCAGTGCTGTGTGGTGACAGCAGAGGAGGGGGGTTTCAGGGAAGGAGTGGTGAGCACCGATGAGTGCCGTGGAGCAGGCCCACGCGAGGCCCGCCGTGTGACCGGGCTCCGTGCCCGCCCCAGCGCTGTTCGGGCAGATCCTGTGCCAGCAGCACAGTCAGGGTCACGGCGTCGGGCATGGGAAGGGAGAGGAAAGGTAGGGTGACCATGGAGGGGCATTACAACACACTTTTAAAAAAAATGGGTAGCCATGAGTGTATTTAAGGCTGATGAGAAGGCTCTAGTTGAGGGAGAAGTTGAATGTCGGACAGCGGTGAGTTACTAGTTGAAGTCTTGAGGTCGGGACCGAGGCATGCAACACAAAGCAGGGCGGTTACAAAAGGGAAGTATGCTTACCCTTTTGCAAAGTCTACTGAGAAGGGTGACTTAGGAAGGCGCATTCTGGTTTTGAGAAGGATGAACAGGGTTTGGCATAGTCAGTGTAGAGAGTGGGAAGAGATTTTTGTGCTGGGCTTTTAACAGGAGTGACACATCCCCTGCAGTTGTGGGCTGTTAATGAAGTGTAAGTTAGACGTCAGGTACTCACAGGGCAAAAGAAAACTTAACCTTTTGCTGTTTAATTTTGCACATTTTTTGAATTCCTGCCAAGTGCAGTATATTGTAAAACAGTTCTCTTTTCTGGGAGCTTATAAACTTACCAGTAACATTTGTCAAACGCAGTAAGAGGTAGGAACAGTGCTGAAACTGGAGGTCACATCTGACAGAGGAGGAGAGACATTTGGGTGGGGAAGATTTCAGTAAATGTAGATCGTGGCGGGGGCAGGGGCAAGAAACAACTTTTACTGTGAAGAGTGGAGGTAGACCAGGTTGGTGCCACGTTAACGGAGTGGCGAATAGTCCAGTGTGCCTAAGCAGCCTTGAGTCACCAGGCTATTCAGCAGCGTCAGAGAAGCTACGAGCTTAAAGAACGCTTCGTGAAAATATAGGACCCTCTCAGAGGGGCTAATGTGTCTGCCTATTTTAGGGAGAATTTATGTCTAGCGCCTACTGTGACCAGCTTTCTACAGCACTGCCATTTTCCAGTTTGGGTGTGATGAATTCATAGAGCTCATTAAGTGTAAGCGGAATCAGTCAAGCTTTTTCTTTTCTCTCTTCCACAGAAGATTAAAAAGAAGAAATTATTCCAAATTTGAATCCAGGACTTGGAAAATGCCAGTTGTCTAAATACAGTACCGTATTGTGATAAATATAGCTATTGAAATTTAAATACCTTTTCACAAAACTTTATTTTAATATTCATAGCAGAACTTTTTTGGAATGTTATCTGAAAAACAGGACCGTTTTATTATCAGAGCTGACTATTAATTAGGGTATTGTTTCAGATATAAAAGTTGATCTGCCACTGAGATTCTATTTGAATATGTATAGTTCCAAGCTTGCTTTGTGTATTTAATAACTTTAGTACCATAATTACTCTGTTTACAATTAAATTTTGGTGAATATGCGAATAAGGACGATAGCAGCCAGTGATTTCAGAGGAGGGCAGCGCCGATTTGCATTTTGATGTGCTTTCCCTGCATCTGCGTTTCACTTAGTGTCAGTGGGAAAAGGAGTTGGATTTTGTGGTGGATTATATGTGATGCTAAACTTTTTCTTTGAAACATCTCTGTTGGATTGGCTATCATAATAGTGGATTTTCTTTATTCTGAGTGGTCAAAAATTACACAAAGATTTAATTTGGTCAAGGTTTGTGTCCTCTGGTGTATAGTGTAAGGTATTTTCCCTGTCGAGGAAGAAAGAAGGGCGTATTTACCAAGCGTGGAATAGCAAAAGCTTTATTTAGTAGAGCACATCCCGGACGAGGTTCTCTGGTCTGCAAAATGGGCCAGAGAAGTCGCGCTGCCTCCCCTGTTTGGGGGCAATTTATAGCGTCGTCGTTAGGGTGGTCGGGTTGATATGACGTGGCGAAATTTCATTGGCTGACAGTTGTTCTTTTTCAAAGGACTCCTGGAAGTTTCTTTTGGCGTGCATGGGTGTGGGCGGTTTCTGCCAAAGTTCCAGGCCTGGTTCCTCACATGACCTTCTCCCATTGCCAATCAACCTCACATACAGGAATTATCTACATTAATGTAAATCTTAATTAGATATTGGTTCATTATTAGAAGAAACCTATAGTGTACTAATGCAGTTGTTTAAATTGGGATTTTAACTGCTTTAGAGAATTCACTAACTTACTGAAGCAAATGCTATGGTTGTGTTATCACAGTTTTTGAACAGGGACTTCTGGTTTTAAATAATTCTACTTTTCTTCCTTTCAGAGATCACATGAAAAGGAACAAGATTGGGAGACACAAATTTCCCGTTTTCTCAAACTAGGAGCCTTGTGACCCTGAGCCGGAAAATAAGGGGCTGCCAGAGGCAGTGTGGCTCAGAGAGGGGCATGGGAGGATGTGGAAAGGGACACTGGGTCTGAGAACAGCCTCAGCCGGAGCCGCAGCTTGGTACCCTCTGGAGTGAGGGCACGCCCTGAGGGTCCCCCCCCCCCCCAGTGCGCTCGGACAGGAGCCGGCAGCTTGGTGCCCTCTGGAGTGAGGGCACGCCCTGAGGGTCCCCCCCCCCCAGTGCGCTGGGACAGGAGCCGGCAGCTTGGTGCCCTCTGGAGTGAGGGCACGCCCTGAGGGCCCCCCCCCCAGTGCGCTGGGACAGGAGCCGGCAGCTTGGTGCCCTCTGGAGTGAGGGCACGCCCTGAGGGTCCCCCCCCCCCAGTGCGCTCGGACAGGAGCCGGCAGCTTGGTGCCCTCTGGAGTGAGGGCACGCCCTGAGGGCCCCCCCCCCCCAGTGCGCTGGGACAGGAGCCGGCAGCTTGGTGCCCTCTGGAGTGAGGGCACGCCCTGAGGGTCCCCCCCCCCAGTGCGCTGGGACAGGAGCCGGCAGCTTGGTGCCCTCTGGAGTGAGGGCACGCCCTGAGGGTCCCCCCCCCCCAGTGCGCTGGGACAGGAGCCGGCAGCTTGGTGCCCTCTGGAGTGAGGGCACGCCCTGAGGGTTCCCCCCCCCCCCCAGTGCGCTGGGACAGGAGCCGGCAGCTTGGTGCCCTCTGGAGTGCTGGAGTGAGGGCACGCCCTGAGGTGCCGCCCCCCCAGTGCGCTGGGACAGGAGGAGGGAACGGTGCTGGCAGGAAAGGGGCTCCGCAGCTCTGTGCTGTGCTGACCGTGTTCCAGGGTCCTGATCGGGTGGCGGTCGCTCGGTGTAGATGCAGCTTTAATCTTACAGCCTTGTGCAGAGAACCAGCTAGTGCCTCAGCTGCAGATTCACCTTCCTCTGCTGGTGTGATGACCTGAGTTAGAGCCTGTAAACATTTTTTCCTTTAGGCACAATGTTGATTTTGTCACTAGAGGGAGAGGGAGGGACCCTGCAAGACACAGTGGGGAAGGGGCTTCTCTCGTGTGGCAGTAGGCTGGGTTTCCTCCCTCCCTCTTTAAGGTGTGGCTGCCAGCCTGGCTCACTCTCCGTGGTGTGACGTTCTTTAGTGTGCTAGTGGGCTGCTTCCGGCCCCCGCAGGACCCCAGCGAACAGGTCCCCGTGGACCGGCTCCAGCCCGCTGGTGCTCCCGAGAACCCTGCCACTCGCAGCCTGTCCCATGAACAGTCCCTTTCTGTGTGCTCTCCCTGAGGCCTGTCGGTAGGAACTGCTGTCTGCGTTTGCTCAGAGTTCTCTTTACCCCTTTTAGTCATTCACCACCTTTGATAAATGAATAATTTTTATATTAAATTTTTCTGTTTTTAAGTTACGTGTGAATTTTTTATCTCCTGACGGGACCCTGACTGTTTCAACACTTCTGATCTGTGCACATTAATGTTAATATTACATAAATTAAAAAAAACCCAGAATGAAATAACTCATAACTTGATTAATTTTTATGAAGTGTCCACACGGTTTAAATATCACCGAGATTGGGACACAGAGCATTAACCTCCCTCTACCCACTTGAGTCACTTCCTCCCCACGTGCTGTCCCTGCTTGACTTCTGTCGTTGTGGGTTAGTGTGGTCTGTTGTTACACTTCACGTAAGTGGAATCATACAGTATGTTGTCTTGTGTCCGACTTCTTTTTCTAAACATAGTGTTCAGGAGGTTCAGGGGTTCATCCATTTTATTACATATATTTTTCGGTTGATGGACACGTGAGTTTCTGGTGTGTGTGGCTGCTTTGAATAAAGCTGCTATTATCATTGGTGTACATGACTCGGGGACACGTTTCCTTTCTCCTAGCTAGAGGCACAGCAGAGGGACTGTTGGGTAAGTGAGCGACCACTGCCAGTCTGATGTCACGGCGGCTGACACAGTGCAGCGTCTGGGAACTCGACTCGGTCACACCCTCTCCAGCCCTGCTGTGTGTCAGGCTTCCCTGTCCAGGGTTCAGAAACTTTCAGGACAAGGTCATTTTTTTTTTTTATTTGTATTTTTCTGAAGTTGGAAATGGGGAGGCAGTCAGACAGACTCCCGCATGTGCCCCACCAGGATCCCCCTGGCATGCCCACTAGGGGGCGATGCTCTGCTCATCTGGGACGTTGCTCTGTTGCATCCAGAGCCATTCTAGCGCCTGAGGCAGAGGCACAGAGCCATCCTCAGCGCCCGGGCCAACTTTGCTCCAATGGAGCCTTGGCTGCGGGAGGGGAAGAGAGAGACAGAGAGGAAGGAGAGGGGGGTTGGAGAAGCAGATGGGAGCTTCTTATTTAAGTGCTGTTTACACTCTGTATTGTGGTCAAAGAAGCAAAACTTCTGAAGTGTTTATGAAGTGAGCATCATATTGATATCAAAACAGGTAAATATAGTAGAAATACTGCAGACCAGTGTTACTTAGGAATATCAGTTTTGTTCCCAAGTAAAATAATAGCAGATAGAATCCAGCAGCACACTCTGAGAATCATAACTGTTATTAGGTATGACTTTTTGATTTTTTAGGACTGGTTGTCATGTTAATTGCCCTGTATAAGTAAGTGGTCTACCAGCTGCAGTAGCTGCATTTGCTTTGGTCTTTATGTCTCTCAATATTTTGAAAGGTTTGTTATTTGGACAAAGTGTTTATTAATCTACTGCCATCGTCCCCTCTGCACCCAGCAGAAGCCAGCCCGTGGGCACTGTGTGGCTGTGGCCTGAGCCTTAAGAGTGCCAGGGCTGGGAGGCTTCTGCAGCCTCTTCCGTGAAAGCCCCAGGAGGAAGGATGTCTCATTTAGGGACATTTTAAGGAAATGTTTGGTGTTGCAGTGGCCTCTTTCTATTAGAGCAACAGAGTATGTTTCAGTGACTTCTTCACATGCATGTGGCGTGGACTGAAGTGTGAAGGTTTTCCTGTCTTATATCTTATACCGTTATAAGTATAAATAGGTAAAAAATGTACCAGCAAATTATGAAACCAAAGAACAACTAAAAGAAAACACGGAGACACTTGAAAAAGGTAATTTGACTGGGTGAGATCTAAAGATAGTGTAAAAACCAAAAGTTCAATATAAAAAATAGTAACAGACAAATTGGGAAGACTACAGTGGTACCTTGAGATACGAATTTAATTCGTTCAGTAACTGAGCTTGTAAATCAGTTAACTCGTATATCAAACTGCCGATACTGGACCCGTGTGTCAACGCGGCAACTTGCGGTAGCTTTCCAAATCACGACTCGTGGCCCTGGCCGGTTGGCTCAGTGGTAGAGCGTCGGCCTGGCGTGCAGAAGTCCCGGGTTCGATTCCCGGCCAGGGCACACAGGAGAAGTGCCCATCTGCTTCTCTCCCCCTCCCCCTCCTTCCTCTCTGTCTCTCTCTTCTCCTCCTGCAGCGAGGCTCCTTTGGAGCAAAGATGGCCCGGGCGCTGGGGATGGCTCCTTGGCCTCTGCCCGAGGCGCTAGAGTGGCTCTGGTCGCGACAGAGCGACGCCCCGGAGGGGCAGAGCATCGCCCCCTGGTGGGTAGAGCGTCGCCCCCTGGTGGGTGTGCCGGGTGGATCCCGGTCGGGCGCATGCGGGAGTCTGTCTGACTGTCTATCCCCGTTTCCAGCTTCAGAAAAATACAAAAAAAAAAAAAAAAAAAAAATCAAATCACTACTCGTATCTTGGAATCTTCCTTTTTGATGGTTTGTGTGATTGGACAAGCTCATAGAATATGAAACGATTTCTAGTTTTGATCACGTGGTGATTGTTAATTATAGAAATAGTAACTTGTTTTTAGGTAAGAGGAGACACACAGAGTTCTGCATGCATCCCAACCGGGATCTACCTGGCAACTCCATTTAGGGCCAATGCACGAGTATCAAACTATTTTTAGCACCTGAGGCTGACTGCTCGGATCAACAGAGCTATCCTCAGTGCTTGGGGCCAGTACTTGAGCCAATCAAGCCATTGGCTATGGGAGGGAAATAGGGAGAATAGGTGGAGAGATAGGGGAAAGAAGCAGATGGTCGCTTCTCTTGTGTGCCCTGACCAGGAATTGAACCTGGGATGTCCATACTCTGGGTGATTTTCTGTCCACTGAGCCACTGCCAGGGCCAAGAACAGTAATATTTTAATATTTAAAACAATAAACTATTTACCAATACAGAAAACCTTATTAAGCAAATAGACTTACTGTGGTACCTTGAGATACGAATTTAATTTGTTCTGTAACCTTTGCTCAGATCTTGAACAAAAATACGGACCGAGTTGCAGCTCGTATCTTAAAAAACTTGTATGTTGGTCTGTTCGTATCTCAAGGTACCACTGTATAAGGTACTTGAAGAAATAGAACTTTTTTTTTTTTAATTTCTTTTTTTTTTTCTTGTATTTTTTTGAAGCTGGAAATGGGGAGAGACAGTCAGACAGACTCCCGCATGCGCCCGACCGGGATCCACCCGGCACGCCCACCAGGGGCGACGCTCTGCCCACCAGGGGGCGATGCTCTGCCCCTCCGGGGCGTCGCTCTGCCGAGACCAGAGCCACTCTAGCGCCTGGGGCAGAGGCCAAGGAGCCATCCCCAGCGCCCGGGCCATCTTTGCTCCAATGGAGCCTTGGCTGCGGGAGGGGAAGAGAGAGACAGAGAGGAAGGGGGGGGGGTGGAGAAGCAAATGGGCGCTTCTCCTATGTGCCCTGGCCGGGAATCGAACCCGGGTCCCCCGCACGCCAGGCTGACGCTCTACCGCTGAGCCAACCGGCCAGGGCCTCAAGAAATAGAACTTTGCCAGCATCAAGAAATAGAACTTTGCCAGCATCAAGAAATAGAACTTTGCCAGCGTGGGCTCCATCCCAATTACAACTTTCTTATACTTTTCCAGTGTAACTTCTATATTTTGTGGTATCCTTTATAGTTTTATCACTCAAATGTATATCCCTAAACCCTATAGTTTAGATTTGCCTGATTTAGTTTTGTTTTATGTGTGTCATTTTTAAGTAAAGTTCCACCCCTCTCTCTTTCCTTTATTGAAGAGATGGGCTTCCTGTACTGTAGGGTTCCCACAGTCAGGGTCATGCGGATTGCTTTCCTGTGTTACAGTTTAATGTGTTCTTTATTCTTCTTAGAGCCTGAGAATTGATAAGCTTGATCAGATTCAGGGGCTATTTATTTTTTTATTTAAGTTTTGGCAAGTTTGCTCCATGGGTAGCAGTGTGTTCTTTTATCAGAAAGTGGGCAATGCCTGGATGTTGCTTACATTTTGGTGTTAGTAGCCGTCAAGGCTCAGTGTCTGGATTTATTCATTAGGAGGGAGAAATGGTATTCTTTTTTTTTTTTTTCATTTTTCTGAAGCTGGAAACAGGGAGAGAGTCAGACAGACTCCCGCATGCGCCCGACCGGGATCCACCCGGCACGCCCACCAGGGGCGACGCTCTGCCCACCAGGGGGCGATGCTCTGCCCATCCTGGGCGTCGCCATGTTGCTACCAGAGCCACTCTAGCGCCTGAGGCAGAGGCCACAGAGCCATCCCCAGCGCCCGGGCCATCTTTGCTCCAATGGAGCCTTGGCTGCAGGAGGGGAAGAGAGAGACAGAGAGGAAAGTGCGGCGGAGGGGTGGAGAAGCAAATGGGCGCTTCTCCTGTGTGCCCTGGCCGGGAATCGAACCCGGGTCCTCTGCATGCTAGGCCAATGCTCTACCGCTGAGCCAACCGGCCAGGGCTGAGAAATGGTATTCTTAGTCATGTATTAGCTGAAGTTTTTATATATGGAGACATTTCTCTTCACCTTTTATCGGTTACCCCGTGGTATAATTTATATTAGCAAGGAGGGGTATATGCTTGATTCTTGCCCTTTATTTACCAGTTTTCAAAAGTGTGTGGTTTTCTGTTATCCTCTAGAGGTAACTACTTACAATGTCTTATTGTTATAAGCTATTAGATTTACCCATTTTATATATTTTAACCCATTGTGGTTGTTACCTTTGTTGACACAAATTGGCTCATCTTTGGTCAGGGGGAACATCCTTCAAGCTGGTTCCTTAGACATATTTGACATAACTCTAAGTAATTTTTGATAGCTGTCTTGACATCTAGAAACTACAGGTATTTCAAGTCTATCTTGTGCATTTGCAGCTCTAGACCTGTAATCAGTCATTTCTTCAACCTGGTTTGTTTTAACAAGAAATGATATTTCAAGAATACAATTTGTTTACTAGGCATGCTTATCGCTGCTGGGTTGGTCATTGTTTTTAAGCTTTTTTGTAATGGGTTTAGGCAATACAAAGAGAGGGGTGTGTGTGTGTTTTGTAAAAATACCTTCTTAATTAAAAATATTTCCAAATATACAGCATTTTTAACTTCTGTCTTTCATCTGTATTCTTTCTTCCATATTTGAATCCTGATTTTTAACGATGCAAGGGGATGATACAATTAAAATATCACATAATTAACTCATCTGCATTATTTCACATTTGTGCAAACAGTAGCCTTAGTTAACAAAACGAAGTATTAAGTATTATCACAACGTGATTATTGTATAATTACTTCTTTGCATGTGTTCTCTTAGGTTGCCTGGTTGCACTATATCTGCACTGTCAGTCAGAACATAGACCCATTATGTATATTTCAGTCTTTCCTTTATTGCCTTTGCTGAGACTGGGGTTCTGCAACTAAATATCTATTTACTGCTCACTGTCAGCTCTTCCCTTAGTCATTTTGGGTATCTGAGGCTTGTTTTCTAGTAGATTCTCACTCCCTTTTTCCAAGTTGAGCACACTTTGACGTCTTTATACTTGAGATTTAACTGAGTATAATATCTTCTGTTTATGTTCATGATCCTCGAGTCTTAAATACGTTACTTTTTTTTCTGGCATAAAAGTGTTGCTGTCAAAGTGATGACAGTCTCATTTTATACCTTTTTTTGGGGGGGGGCTGGGGTACTTAAAGAATATTAAAATATTTTACTATTAAGTTCAGTAATTTTATTAAGTTATGCCTTAGTGTTGGTCATTCTGGGTCAATTTTTCTTATGTATGTGGTATGACCTTTCATTTTGATCTTCACATTTTTTTTTAAATTTTTATTTATTTATTCATTTTAGAGGAGAGAGAGAGAGAGATAGAGAGAGAGAGAGAGAGAGAGAGAGAGAGAAGTGGGGAGGAGCAGGAAGCTTCAACTCCCATATGTGCCTTGATCGGGCAAGCCCAGGGTTTTGAACCGGCAACCTCAGCATTCCAGGTCAACGCTTTATCCACTGCGCCACCACAGGTCAGGCAACACATTTTTTTTTTAAGTTCAGAAAAATTGTCTCCTTTCCCTCATGTTAGTTGTCTTGTGTTTCGGTCTATACTATACTTTTATCACATCGGTATTGACTTTTATAAACTTACTGCGTTATGATAAAGTGTGCATTCTTTTTTTAAAAAAATTTTCCCACTAATTTGAGAGAGGGAAGCATCAACTCGTTACACTTAGTTGTTCCATTTAGTTGTGCACTATCTAATTGCTTCACATATATGTATCCTGCCTGGGATGACCCCATGACCTTGGTGTGCTGGGATGATGCTTTAGCCACTGAGGGACCTGGCCCGGCCCCAGTGTGCATTCTAATTGGGTGCACCTTTCCCCCTCGCCTTGATAGACCAATATTTTTGTGGCTAAATAGCATTTTCAGTCATAGATGATATTAAGATCTTGGACCTTAAAACTGAGTATTTTCTTGAAAGTAATTGCATAGGTTTTATTTTATTTATTGTTTTCCCCCCTACAAAAATTAAGAGATAATTAAATAGGATTATGCGTTAGAACAGATGTCCTTAGTTTTAGAGTTGGATTTAAACAGCATCCGTATCGCACAGAAGTTCTAGTGAAAAGTGTTTTAAGCACTTCTAGGATTGGAATTCTGAGTGTCGCCTTGTTTTATACTTTAGTGACGATGCCCCGTGTTAAAGCAGCTCAGGCTGGAAGGCAGGGCCCTGCGAAGAGACGGCTGGCAGAACAGTTTGCAGCTGGGGAGATCATCACCGACCTGGCAAAAAAGGATTGGAAACTAGGCCCACCCATTGGCCAGGGCGGCTTTGGTTGCATATATCTTGGTAAGTACATGACTGCTTCCAGTGGATTGTCAAGCAGAAGTGTATATGCTTTTGTATCAAATAGTTTCTCATTTAATGAGCTTTTCCGGGGTGTTCCTAATAATCTACACACCATCAACCTAACCTTATACGATCAGGCGGAAGTGCATCTCTGACACTGGAGTGGGAAAGAAGACGTTTTAGTCACAGTAGAAAAAGAGGATGAAATGCCTATAATATTGTCATTCATGAGCCCAGTGCCTGTAGATTTTTAAGGTATTCCATATGAGCTTAGTATTTTTTGAGACCCAAAGAATTCTATGTAGAATTTTTTCCTCACTTCTACCTAATTAGGATTTACCCCTCTGTTTTGGTTTAATTTGGCAATTTTTAGATCTTAACTGTTGTAGATTTTTTTTTTTATTCCTATATAACCCTAATAGTCATCATCATAGAATTAGGACAATGCTTTCGAAACTGCATATTAGGCCTGATTTAATGTACTATTAGCATAGTAACCTTGACATTTTGGGGGACCTATTGTGGAACCTGAGATTCCGTATGTTAACTACCTGATTACTTCTAAAGCTGTCCCCTTCACCAAGAACATTACAAGTGATATAACGCATTTCATGTTTGCTTTTCATATTTCTAAATTTTCTGTGTTCTTATTCTGCCTCCAATCTCAATTCGTCTACTTATTGAATTTCTGCTTGGAGGTTTATAAAAGTTTGTTTTCAATAGTGGAACCCCTTTTCTCCATGAAGCAGTATCTTTCTCAGAATACTGATACTAGCCCTGGCCAGTTGGCTCAGTGGTAGAGCATCAGCCTGGCGTGCCGGAGTCCTGGGTTCGATTCCCGGCCAGGGCACACAGGAGAAGCGCCCATCTGCTTCTCCACCCCTCCCCCTCTCCTTCCTCTCTGTCTCTCTTCCCCTCCTGCAGCCAAGGCTCCATTGGAGCAGGGTTGGCCTGGGCGCTGAGGATGGCTCCATGGCCTCTGCCTTAGGCCCTGGTTGCAACAGGGCAATGCCCCAGATGGGCAGAGCATCACCCCCTGGTGGGCATGCCGGGTGTATCCTGGTTGGGCGCGTGTGGGAGACTGTCTGACTGCCTCCCTGTTTCCAACTTCAGAAAAATACAAAAAAAAAAAAGAAGAAAAAAGAATACTGATACTGAGTGTAGACATGTGGGAACCCGTTTGAACTGCACATTCTCCAGTCCCGCCCCAGATCTGACGATCAGAAGCTGTAGTGTAGTGGGCCCATGCACGCTCCCGTTTGAGACCCCCAACATAAATAGCGAGCAGCTGCTCTTCCTCAGCCTTCCTCAGGACCAGAGGGCTGCAGCTGGTTAGCTGCTCTCTGGAGGTGTGTTCATGAAGCATAGCTTACAAACCACAGCTTTACTGTTTTCATAAGTACGCTTCTTCTGGGTCATGGGAAATAGGTGTCGGTTCTGTGGTTTTGTTCAGCACCAAACCCATTTCAGTGAACTAGGCTGTCTCTGACTTACGGTGAAAATCCTCACAAACTGAAAGGTTCGTAGCTTTTTATTAGCCAAGTGTATTCTTTTTGACCTTGTAATTTAGAGATGGTTGTCCCTTTGTAGAATGTGGATTGGGGTATCCCATAGGGGGAAGGGGAACTTGTGTTTAAACAAACAGGTCCTTAATTTTGCATTAGTTACTTTGCTTTTGTAACCAATGGCAAATTTGGAACTTGCTTTTTGCATGTGTGCTACCTATTTTATTGATATTTGTATTTATCATCAGAAAGTGTTATCTGAGGGTAAGTGTTTTTAATATTTAATGGTTTGAAAGAGTTCTGTGATAAAACTTCACTTCTGTAAAACTGGGTTGGTCAGTCTGGAGAAGGGGTTTGCTTTAACACTGCCTTCAATTCTCAGCAACTCAAGATCATCAGTTTCTGCTCATGAACTAAACACATTCTTTTGAATTTTCTTTGACTATTTTCTGCAGCATTTGATACTGTTTGTATCACACTCATGACTGTCGCATCCATTGTCTTCATGACGTCATTCCTTCAGCTCCCGTTTTCCCTCCTGCCTCTGGACCTGCCTGGCCGTCCCCATGGCTGCGCTGTGTGTGTTCTCTTGGGCTCACTTTTCATGCTGTCTGCTCTTTCTGAGTGACCTCATCCAGACTCACGGCTTCTCTGGGGGTCTCTTTACCGTCGGTGTGCAAGTCTGAGGCAGATCTTGCCAGTCCTCTTCTCAGAACTTCTGTCGATAGCCTAGGACTTGATCTCCACAGCACAGGCCCGTGGCCAGGGGCCCCCAGGGATGTCTACGCTGTGTCCTCCAGGCATGTCCACAGCTTACACTGTCCTGATCCTCTCGTGGTCAGGCGGGGTTATCTGAGTGAGTGACACCCTCAAGGCAGACACTGACGGCCTCCAGGTGTTCCTTCAGTAGCAGCCCTGGTGCCTCTCCTAGCCTGTCAGTGTCGCTGAGTGACTCCTCGGGTCCGTTCATGCCCGCCCACCGTTGCTGCCCTGCCTTCAGTGTGGGCCGTTTCCATGTCCGCTCTGCACCCTCCCTGCCGCAGGGATCTTCTCCGCTCAGTCTTGTTCTCTTGCGTCCCGTTGTTCAACATCATGGCTTGAGTGACCTAATCTGCTTATCAGATCATATGACCTCCATTTAAACATCTTTAAGGTGTCCCCGGTGCCCTTGGGGTACAGTGCCACAGTTTTGAGCATGGCATACAAGACCCTTCCTGTAGTCTGGCTCCGGTGTAGCTGTATCTTCCCTTGTATCTGCTCACGACCTCGCTTTGTCTCTCGTGCTGCCTCTTGATCTCTGTGATGCTTCTTTTGCTTCAGTTTTCCAAAGCTGAGTTTAGGGCAGGCACTATTTGTTCACGGTTCCCATAGTGCTAATCCTTCCTTCCCACGCTGCACCGGAATGACTTTTCCTCCTTCCAGAACAAACCTGCGCTTCTTTTTTATCTTATTTTTTTTACTTTTCTGAAGTTAGAAGTGCGGAGGCAGTCAGACAGATTCCCACATGCGCTCAACCGGGATCCACCCGGCACGCCCACCAGGGGGCGATGCTCTGCCCATCTGGGGCATTGCTCCGTTGCATCCAGAGCCATTCTAATGCCTGAGGTGGAGGCCATGGAGCCGTCCTCAGCACCTGGGCAACTTTGCTCCAATGGAGCCTTGGCTGCGGGAGGGGAAGAGAGAGAGAGAGCGAAAGGAGAGGGGGAAGAGTGGATAAGCAGATGGGTGCTTCTCCTGTGTGCCCTGACCAGGAATCGAACCCGGGACTTCCACACGCCAGGCCGACGCTCTACCACTGAGCCAACCAGCCAGGGCCTCAACATGTGCTTCATGACAAGGGGCAGCTCTTCTCTCGGTGTTCCTAGTGCCTGGCATATTTTGCAGCACACATTGTTGAAATGAATTCCTGAGCTGCTTTCCCCTCTCCTCCTATGCATTGTACAGTATTATGAGTATACTACCCTTATTTTAATATTTTATACACTACATGCTTATTTAAAAATATCTGACCGTGCTTTATTACTAATTTAGTATCTCAGTGACGTTCCCTGACTCTTCCTTCTGCCCACTAGCCTATTTCTTGGGTGTTTTTCTTTAGACTGAGGTATTCTAGCCGCTTCCCAGCTGGTTGGTGGTTTCTTGGCTCCTTTGCCTGTCCCTTCTCCTCTCTCCACCTCTAATGTGAGAAGGCCTCGGGCGCAGTCCCGGACTGTCTTCTTTTCTGGCCGCCCTCATTTCCTAGGGGATCTCTTCCAGTTTCCTGGGCTTTAAGTGAATCATTCCTTGTATTATTATTTATTAATTGCATTATATTTCCATACCAATAACTGTAAACCTGCTTTTGCCTCACCCTGTGCGTCCACTGCCTATTTTCATCTGAACTTGGCTAATAACCAGCATCTCGAATGTTAGACACCCCAAAGCCCCAGGCCCTCCTGTGGTTTGCTCCATATTCAGAAGTAGCAGCTTCGTCTTTCTAGTTGCTCAGGCCGAAAACCTCAAGCCTTCCTGGCCTCTTTCCCCACCTTGACCTCCACGTCCAGCTCACTAGCAAATCCTGCTGGCTCTTTGAAAGTACGTCCCCACTCAGACCATTTCTCACCACCTTGACTGCTGCCACTGTGGGTCGGGCCGCGCCCATGTCACGCAGAGTGCGGATGGATGTCCCTGCTGCCCTCTGCTCCATCCTCCGTTCCGCAGCCCGAAGAATCTCTAAAAGGCAGTCTGACCTCGCCAGCCCTCTGCAGAACGTTCCAGTGGCTCTCCTTCTCCTCTCAGAGTGACAGCTGTCTGTCACCCTCCAGCTCATTGTGAGTTCCGTTCTGCTCTCTGGTCCAGCCTGTTGCTTCCCACTCACTTACTCTTCTCCAGCTACTTTGGCCTGTTAGAACCTTTCCTGAGACATGTCCGAGGCTCCCGCGTCAGGACACGGAGCTGCTGGGCCTGGAATGATCTTCATGGCCCATTCCCTCTCTGCCTTCAGACCACTGCTCCAGGGACATGTCGGTGAGGTTTCTCTTACTGTCTTGCAACACTGTCTGCCTTCCTTTTCTGCTTAATTTTTCCCTATAGCACTTAACCACCAGAATACATTGTTCAGATTTTAATTGTGTCCTGCCACTGAAATGTTAGTTTCATTAGAATAGGGATTATGTTTTCTTGGTCACTGATAAATCAGTGCCTTTGAAACTCGCATGCAGTAGTGGGTACTTGTAAAAATATTGAATGAGTCCGGGCAGTCTTCTGTTCCTGCCTCCGTGTTCTGGGGCGATGTCCTCTCTGTTTGCATGCCACGCCGTGACGGCCACACTGGGATTACTCAGGCTGGCAGGCAGTCCAGTGCCACATCCTGGGTCTGGACGAGTTTCCCCCCAGAGTGGGGGTGTTTGGAACTCTAGCCTCCTCTTTCCTCACTGCTACTTAGAAGGACTCTCTAGCTTCCTAAGTTTAAGAAATTGCATCAGTTATCGTTCTTTTGGGAATTCACAGCGTACGTTAGCTTACCAAAGATCACACATACATTTGAATTGAAGGTTTGACTTAGAGTTTTTCATACTTAATTGGTGATCATGTTAAAGATACCAGTCACTGTAGATACATTCCAGTTTTAGACATGTTAACACATGAAAAAAAAAGTCTTAAAATTGATGAAATATATTGTAATGATATTCTGAAACATATTTGGGAACTGAAATTTATTCTATCAAGGGGCTATGGATATACAGACTTAAGTGTTAATAAAGGGTTAATAACAGGCTATTTATAATGATGCTACTTCTTGTTCTGATATTACATGTCTTTTTTCAAACAGCTGATAAGAATTCTTCAAAATCGGTGGGCAGCGATGCATCCTTTGTTGTAAAAGTGGTAAGGAAAAATTTTTTTCTTTTAATGTTGCTTTAGTGTGGTACTGTATTTATTTGGTAAAACATCCTTTTTGATAACCAGAATTAATTAAACCATAAGGTATTACATTTTTAATAATGTTTCATAAATATTTAATGAGACAAAAGTAGCTTTATAGTTTTAAATAATTTGAGTTCAAAAAGTCTCTCTTCAGTTGTTTGAATTAGAATGGCACTAGAATTTTGGGGGAAATGAATGAGAGCGTAGAGGTCTGCAGGTGTGGAGTTAAAGGACTCAGAGCAGGCCTTTGATAGTAGTTGTATTTGCAGTAGGTGAGATGCCTCTTATGTGTATTTTTATGGAACTGGACTGCCGTCATGATACTTTGTTGTATTTTATCTTGCACTTGCTTCTGAACTACTTGGTCAGTTAGTTCTGTGTATTTCCAATTTTCTTCCCTTCTCCTTTCATTAGTAAATTAAATTATTGAAGTGTGATCGCTTTGAACTCTGTTAGCTTACTGACGTTGAGATTAGTTTGTAAGGAGCAGGGGTTGTCAGCATTCCGTCTACCGCAAGTGTATTTGCATAGCCAGGTCAGTTTACATACTGTGCACTAGAAGACATTTTCACTATTATTACTATTTTTTGTTATCGGTATATTATGCATTTTTTTGCTTATTAACATTTGTAATTCACCTCTCTCAAAGTTCTTTCATTCATGTCTAAGACACATTTTTGTTACATAGAGGAGATACAGGATCTGCTATTTAAACAAATTACCACATAAGTCCTCCACGCCTCCTTTTTTTCCTAAAGGCTACAGAACTCTGGAATTATTTAGAATTACCACATGTGTTTTTTGTTTGTTTTGTTTTGTTTTATTTTACTCTTTTTTAAAAAAGGACCATATTTGATTCCTAGGAGTTAACTTTTTTGGATCTGAATTGCTTTAGTGATTGTTTTTAACATTTTAAATTTCAGGCATAGTTTGTTTTTTTCTAAGGAAATACATAGATATTAAGTAAACAATTTGAATACTTTTGACAAGTACATATAACTGTAATTCCCACCCTATTAAAATATAGAATACTTCCCTTACCCCCAAAAGATTCCTTGTGTCTTTCTCTGGTTGAACCCCACTCGTCTTGAGCTTTTCCCGCTGTGGATGAGCGGCTCCTGTGGAGAGCACTGTATAAGTGGTATTTATTCTGCAGCGTGGACGTTTCTGTCTGACTGCTTCTGCTCAGCACAGTGTTTTAAAGGCTCATCAGTGTGGCTGGAGTATCAGTTGCTTGTTCAGTCTGACTGCTCAGTGGTGATCTGTCTTGGAGACATTCCAGTTTGCTTCCTGTTTCTGTTGATAGACAATGTGGTTGTTTTCATGTTTGTCTCTTATGAATAAATATTGCTTCTGTAAACATTCTTGTCCAAGAATTTTTATGGATAAAGGTTTTTATTTCTTTTGGGTAAATATCTAGAAGTAGTTACTGGTTTATAGGGAAGGTATATAGTTAATTTTATAAGAATTGCAGAGTGGGTGTGTCACGGTACATATCCACAGTAATGCGTGTGAGTTCTGGGCACCCACGTCCCCTTCAGCACGTGGAGTCTGCCGATTGGTTGGTTTGTTCGTTAGTCAGGGTATTGGAAATGTTGCTGTGTCTCGTACTTTTAGTTTATGTTTACTTGATGACTGATGTTGAGCACATTTTCACTGTGCGTGTCAGCCATTCATTTTCCTCGTAGAGCCTCTCCTCAGCCTTCTGATAGCCTCTACCCAGCCCCTTCTTATCTTTAAATAACAAGGCTGTTTTGCTTCTTAAAATTGAGCAGTAAGGGAGGTGTTCTGGATATAAGTCCTTTTTAAGATATACATACATGTTGTAAATTGATGTTTTTCAACCGTTGGTCCTGGTGCTGGTCCACCAGAGATTTTGTGCTGGCCCATGAATGTTAACCACCTTGATGTTGTATGAAGATCGTAGACCCAGTGATCTTAGTTGAACTCGCTTACACTCAGGGTGATTGCCACTTATCAGCTTACATCGTCGATGAAAATACCATTGAAGTTGTCTTAGACATCTTTGGAACTTGCAGCCTCATTCAGACAAACTTTTGCACTGTGCAGAGCATTTAGGAGTCATGCGCAGTAGACAAAGCATTCGGACAAACTTACGTAGTCAGTGCATTGTACGTGTGGAGTGCGGAACTCAAGCACCAGCTTGTACCCTGTTGCCCTGTTCTGCACAGTGAGATAAAACTGTATTCATTCTGTGTTTCTGTTCTGGCCGGCTAGGTCACAGGTCCTCAAGTGTGAAAAGGTGGAAGTAGTATTTTGTCTAGTCTGTAGTTTGGCGTATTATCTTTTATACTTTTTCTGCATCTTTTGAGATGGGTCATAAGACTTTCCTCCTTTATTCTGTTAATGTGAGAATTACATGATTGATATTTGAGTGTTGAACTAACTTGGTATTCGTAGCATAAACTCCATTTAGTTATGGTGTATTGTGCTTTTTACATAGTGCTGGAATTGACTTGCTAATAGTTTGCTAAGGATTTTTATGCCTTTGTTCATGAGGGTTACTGGTCTTTAATTTTATTTTGATTTTTCTAAATTAAAATTTTAATCTCCTCGACTGGCTTGGGTGCAGGGTTGTGGGGCACTGTTTGGGCTCCCCATTTTCTTCCTGCTCTGTCTTCGTCCCCCATCTCTGCCTTTTTACTCCCGCTTCCTCTGTGAAGAAGGCTGGGCTCTGTGGGCTCACTTTGTTTTCTAGCTGGTACAGGTAACCAGCTGTTCTGTACGGCCTGCTTTGCCTAATGTCTGAAATAGTAATTTCCTGTATCTGTCCAATTTTTGTATTTGTTCACAGTGGGAGGGCTCATTGGGTCCCCGTTACCTTGTCCTGATTGTAAGTGGAAATGAAGTTGACAACTTTAAAGTGTGTCACTGGTATGTTTTCCCCCAGAGTCACTTTTCCTCATGCCTTTTTCCTTTGATTTTTCTTCTTTCTCATGTGTGGAATAATAAGCCTTTTGAAACAATCAGTTTGCTACTGTATCAGAACAATGGAAGTTCTTACTGTTAAATTGGGTCATTTGCATGGAACTGCAGAATATTATCTGCATTTGTCATTGATACAACTAATTAAACTATTAAAATCTATGGATAAGATTAGTTTCTTCTTAGGATCTTAAAAATGTTTCCATTGTGAGAAGAAAGTAAGTCCTCATATGAGTTTTCATAATCTTGAAGCTCAAAAACTAGGTTACTTGTGACTGCTTTGAGCTGGTTAGCCTGATCCTCTCCAGGTCTGGGAAGGGAAGCGTGCCGGCCAACGCCTGGGGGCGGGCTGGTGTGGGGCCCTGTCTCCTTCTCTATAACCTGAGCTTCTTTAAACTGGGATTTATTCTAGAATTAAGATAGTCTTCTGTATTATGGGTAATTCTATTGTTGTGATTCAATGTAACTTGACTTTTACTACCTTTTTTACTTACAGAGTTAGGAAAGCAGTGTAGTAGTAACAAGTCCTTCCTAACTGCTTAAGGTAGCAGATCGCCTTCCTTCCTCTTCTCCCTCTCAGACCCTGTGCAGTGCTCTGCCTCTCCTGTCCCCTTCCTTAGTTCTGTTTCCTTTCGCCTGCATCACTCCTCCGTGTTATTAGGACAGTGATAAATACTCAGTTGATTTCTCTTTTGCATTTAATATTTCATTAACGGTTTCCGTGTTGTAGTTTATCTGTGATCCTGGGAGAATGTCGTACACAAAGTAATATTATTGACTTTCTCTTCTCTGTCACGGGCAGAGTTTAGTAGTGCTGTTCGCTGTTCCTTCCCTGAGAGCTGCCTTCTCTGAGCTCTCTTTCCATCTCATGTGCTAATATCCTTCTCATACCTATTTTTTTTTTAAAATTTTTATTTATTCATTTTAGAGAGGAGAGGGAGAGAGAGAGAGAAAGAGAGACAGAGAGAGAGAAGGGGGGGGAGGAGCTGGAAGCATCAACTCCCATATGTGCCTTGACCAGGCAAGCCCAGGGTTTTGAACCGGCGACCTCAGCATTTCCAGGTCGACGCTTTATCCACTGCGCCACCACAGGTCAGGCTCATACCTATTTTTTTTAAAGTTTTTAATTTGTTTATTTTATGTCCCTAACTAGGTTTAAGTTGTCTCATGTTAAGAACTTTGTTTTCGTTAGGCTGCCCTCAAATGCCTACTTTGTTCTTTTGAAACTTTCTAGCCCTGATTTCTAGCACCTTTGAGCACTCCCTGCCTCCCCTCCAGCCAGCCCCTGCCTCCCCTCCAGCCGGTCCCTGCCTCCCCTCCAGCGGGTCCCTGCCTCCCCTCCAGCCGGCCCCTGCCTCCCCTCCAGCCGGCCCCTGCCTCCCCTCCAGCGGGTCCCTGCCTCCCCTCCAGCGGGTCCCTGCCTCCCCTCCAGCCGGCCCCTGCCTCCCCTCCAGCCGGCCCCTGCCTCCCCTCCAGCGGGTCCCTGCCTCCCCTCCAGCGGGTCCCTGCCTCCCCTCCAGCCGGCCCCTGCCTCCCCTCCAGCCGGCCCCTGCCTCCCCTCCAGCGGGTCCCTGCCTCCCCTCCAGCCGGTCCCTGCCTCCCCTCCAGCCGGCCCCTGCCTCCAGAGCAGCCCGTGCTCAGCTGGCCTTCGCTGGGCATCCCACCGCAGCTCTGCCCATGGCTGCCACCCTCATTCTGTCCTCTGCGCATTAGGACAGTTAAGTTGAAATGGTTCATCAAGTAGAAACATATAAAATGAGTATCAGATTTTTTCAGTATTAAAATCTGAACTTCTTATGAACATTTGCCATATAAAATATTAAGGGCTATTAGTAATCATGTTTTCAAAGAATAAATACTATACTACTCTTTGGGGAAATTTCATGATGATTATTAAATAAAAGGCAAGACACAAAACTAGTACAGAGGATGTTTTACAGAATAGCTATGTACATGAAGAAAATAAACCAAAATATTTTCAGATTTTCAAAAATGAATATTTTCTCTTATAACTTTAGAGTGTATTTTATCTTTAGAGAAAAAAGAATCTCAGCAAATATTAAGAAATAATCAAAGGCAAATTGCTTTTTAATGTGACATTAGATTTAATCATGTAGCAGCATATTGAGCAATGGCTCTCCGCTCCGCCTGTGCAGTGTGATCAGGGTCTCGGTGCACGGCCTGGTGAGGGCAGCCCCCAGAGGGTGCTCTGTGCATCGAGTTTGGGCACCGCCGGCCGAGTCTGGCGCGCAGAGCTCCTTAATTATGTCTGGTGGAGCCATGCACGCATGCTCACGTTCATCTGGTTTGGGGCCCTTTAATTCATAGGGGCATGCAGGTACCCTGTGCTTCTCTAGGGCTTCTACCTTCATGTGGGAGACTTGTCCAAGAAATTTGGTTTCTGCTAACATGCCTATCTGCTCATGAAAGAGCTCCAAATAGTTAACCCACAGATTTTTTACAGTTGGCTTTGAAATGAGGTTAAGACATTCATGTTCAAGGTAGATGTTTAGGTAAATGCTAGATATATTCTCCCTTCTACCAAATGAGTGTCTGGTTTTGTTAGAGTCTTAATCCGTATGGACTTAATCCCTATTTATTTATGACGGTCACCAGAGATGGTAAATTTGTATCTCTGACTCTAGATAACCAAGAACCACCATCTGTATTTTATTTTAGGAAAGTAAATGTGCCCAGAGAAATGGTGAATTAATAAGAAGTTGGATAATGCAAGGAGAAAAACATTCTCTTTTGTGACTTCTTTTTAACAGACTGTACTAATGAGTATTATACATTCCCCCTCTGCTGTTGCGTCAGTGAGCTGACAGAGAGCTGGAGGTGGAGGGCGGGCTTTTGCATCTTGGAGCCGAACAGTTCTCTGTGTCCTGGGCCCTTCCCAGCATGAACTGATAGAAGCCTGGCTTCCAGGTTCCATGGGAAGAAGTTTGCAGACTGATGTTTCAGTCCCCTCACTGATGTTATAAGAAGTGACCCAAATTTTTAATTCATAGATCATAAATTTTTGGTAGAAGGGAGAAACTTTATACAGCTTCATTTTTAAATGGCAGCCAGTTGCTTTTAGATGGTGCCATTGAAATATATCACATTTTAATTTTTTTGCTGTTGTCATCTTCATTTTGACACTTAAAAGTCTTAAAGAAACGTTTAGTGATATTCTAGTTAAAATGTCAGTCCCAATTTCTTTTCTAAATCTTGGCTATTACAGAGTTGGCAAAGTATTTTAGATTTGAGATATGTTAATAAAATTTTAGTTATGAGTTAAGGTAGTTTCTTCAGCAGAAATAGCTGGCTTTGGCTCGAGTGCAATGCCAACGAGGTGCTTCTTTATTTTGTTACAATGGAATCTTACCGGATTAGAAAAGTATGCGTGCGCTGAGACCCCTCCTTGTAGGAGGCTTTCATCATAATACCCTGATTTATATAGGTTGATTCTCATTATTACAAGTTTAATAAATTACTGCCTGAAGGAAAACCTGAAAATTAAAGTTGATATAGCATGGGTTGAAATGGAATAAATCAGAATTTTATACTGATGGGTAATCCAGGATTTGTCTTAGGAAAACCCCTTTCAAATCTGAGTTATAGTAATGAACTATTCTAAAAGTTAGCATTTGGACAGTAGCTTTACCAAAATTCCTCCTCTTAAATTTCAATTTTTTTGTTTCTTAAAGTCTTTTATATTTTATTTTATTTTTAAAATTTAATTACTGATTTTAGAGAGAGATTAAGGGCGAGAGAGAGGCAGAAATACCAATCTGTTCCTGTATGTGCCCCCACCGGGGGTTGAACCTGCAACCTTTGCATATTGAGACAGTGCTCTCTAATCAACCGAGCTATCTGGCCAGGGCTTTTCATTTCTTACACTAAGTCTCTTCCTCTCGCCGAAGGCCTGTTCTCAGCCGTGAGCTCCAAACATGCACATGTCTGTCCAGCTTCCTGTGCTGCTAGGAAAGGGGCCACAGGTTCCTGTGACACTTGACGAGCGGAGTCTGCAGAGTAGGGGATTGGCACTCACACCCTCACGTGTTGTTAGATTCTGCTACTTAAGAGGTGATGACATGCAAGATCTTATGTACTGTTCTCTTCCATGGCGGGCGGAAGAGGCATACCTGGAAAGGTAGAACTCAGGAGGCAAGCTAGTTTTTGGGTTCTGATCAGTGTCATGTATGTTACCTATTTACTGTCACATGCTGTCTCTTAACCTAGGCCCTGCCTGACTCAGATCGCTTATTACTTTTCCTCAAAGCATTTCAGATTCCTGCATTTCTAATTACAAGAATTCTGAGATATTATTAGAACTGTGTGTATAAAGTGACTTTGTTTAAACCTCAAGGAGTAAAATTAACATCTGTGACAGGGTATCTTGAATGAAAAAAACCCCCTATTTTAAGTATTTGCAGAATAGTAGCTGAAAACTATGTATTTTCACAAATATTCTCTCAGTTAAGGTAATGGGCCTCATTTATCACTTCTACTGCTCTGCTGACCCTTGAACTAGCTAAGCTACATAGAAAGTCTGTCCAAGTAACTTTACCCCAGACTTCCTAAACAAAAAGCAATTCTGAAACTAGTTTGGAAATCTTAGCTTCCTCATTTGAAATTTTTACTCCTTTTCAAAATTTTTCTTAGATTCTCAATAAACAGGATAATACCAGCACAGGATATCAAACATTAAACAAACACTGTCTGGCCCTGGCCAGGTGCCTCGATGGCTAGAGCGACGTCTCGGCACACCGAGGTCGCGAGTTCGATCCCCAGTCGGCATGTACGAGAAGCGATGATGACTGTGCAGCTAGATACTAGCTGGAAGGACAAAGTGGAACAAGGAGTCCATGCTTCGTTCTTCTCCCTCTCCCCCCCCCCCCCCAAATCAATGGAAAGATAAAAAAAAACCAACCAATTTTAATCAGTCAATTTATTATTTAAAAAGTTCACAAAATTATAAGCTATTTCCCACCCTTCCATAGTTACTTAACAAGACAAAACTCCCAACGGGCCTGATATATTTTGTTTATAAAATACCTTTTTGTTAGTAAATACCTCTGTAAATTTAACTACTAATGCCCCATAGAATGTGAAATGGATGTAGTCCAGTGACACTGGTGGGCAACAGTTGTCACTGCGCCCCTTCTTCCTCTTGATTTTAACTTACCATATGGGAGGTGAGTGGTAGGGCCCCTCAGTTTGACATGTGGGAGTCGCTGTCAGAAAGGAGAGGCTGCAGGCCCGTGGCCCGTGCTTGCTTGCTCTGGAGTTCCAGAATATTCTTCGTGGTAAGGTCGGCTTTGCCAGCCGTTTCAGACTGTGTAATTGTCATCAGAAACACAACAAGAGTAGGATTTGACACTAATTGGTTAAAATAAGTATTGATGTTTTAGTAAATCTTAGAAATATCTTGTAGTCCCTTGGTGAAACAGTTAACCTTGTCCCTCATCTTTGCTTAAAAAAAAAAAAAGCCTAATGAAGGTAAAATAAGTTTAAGATTTTTCTTAACTTTTGCTAAGGCTGAACCACACTTCTAATTTTGTATAATTTATCACTTACAGAATTGGAACTGGAGAGAAATATAAGATTTATGGATATTTTGAGAATATCTGAAACATTTCTAAAGAGTTTGACTTTTTCTTACACATAGTTATAAACTTAAGCATCAAAACTACATTGTTTGGTAAGAGAAATGGATTTGTTAGTTATTTTTGAAGGTTCTCTGAAAATAACTCAGTCGTTGTCACCACTGCTGGTACTAACTGACTCCTGTGTTTCAAGGAACCCAGCGACAACGGACCTCTTTTCACTGAACTGAAGTTCTACCAGCGAGCCGCCAAGCCCGAGCAGAGTAAGAACCGCAGTCCGCGTGTGTCAGTGCGCGTCTCTGCTGCCACTTGTTCTGTGTCAGCCGGCGCTAGAGCGTCGGGTCTTACGTCATGATTATCTTTTACTTGATAAACACGTTCTAGTTAAATGAGAATTGTGTGAGAGAACTCGGATTTCATCATGAGCTTGTTAGAAGATTTTACCTGTATTGATATATAGACTACTGTTAGTAAGGATATATAATAGGAGATGTTAAAAATAGAAAAATCACCCTCATCCATGAGTATGGCTCAAGGATCTCCAAATCTTTTTGAATTATTTTTTAAGTTCTGGAGAATGTAACCTGGGTGGGGTTTGGGGTATCATCACTGGTAAAGTGGAGCACACTATCGAGGTGAAGAGCGGGGCCTCTTCTGGCCACTCTGGACCCCCAGCCCCCGCCTCCCCACCGCTGCCCACGGCTGCCCCACCCCAGGGCCACAGGGGTCTCCCGAGGTGAAGAGCAGGGCCTCTTCTGGCCACTCTGGACCCCCAGGCCCCCGCCTCCCCACTGCTGCCCACGGCTGCCCCACCCCAGGGCCACAGGGGTCTCCCGAGGTGAAGAGCAGGGCCTCTTCTGGCCACTCTGGACCCCCAGTCCCCGCCTCCCCACTGCTGCCCACGGCTGCCCCACCCCAGGGCCACAGGGGTCTCCCGAGGTGAAGAGCGGGGCCTCTTCTGGCCACTCTGGACCCCCAGTCCCCCCCCCCCCCCCGCCTCCCCACCGCTGCCCACCCCAGGGCCACAGGGGTCTCCCGAGGTGAAGAGCAGGGCCTCTTCTGGCCACTCTGGACCCCCAGTCCCCCCCCCCCCCCGCCTCCCCACCGCTGCCCACGGCTGCCCCACCCCAGGGCCACAGGGGTCTCCCGAGGTGAAGAGCGGGGCCTCTTCCGGCCACTCTGGACCCCCAGTCCCCGCCTCCCCACCGCTGCCCACGGCTGCCCCACCCCAGGGCCACAGGGGTCTCCCGAGGTGAAGAGCGGGGCCTCTTCCGGCCACTCTGGACCCCCAGGCCCCCCCCCCCCCCCGCCTCCCCACCGCTGCCCACGGCTGCCCCACCCCAGGGCCACAGGGGTCTCCCGAGGTGAAGAGCGGGGCCTCTTCCGGCCACTCTGGACCCCCAGTCCCCCCCCCTCCCCCCCGCCTCCCCACCGCTGCCCACGGCTGCCCACGGCTGCCCCACCCCAGGGCCACAGGGGTCTCCCGGTGGGGTGGTACAGGCCTGGCAGGCTAGGGAAGCCCTCCTGGGTGAGGACTTTCAGAATGAGGTAAAAAACTTTTTGATTGTGGTAAAAACAGCCTTTCTGTGGAAGCAACCAAATATTTACATAATTAGGGATATTAATAGCAACCACAGTACTGTGGTTTGATTTTTTTTTTAAAGAGTGTTTTTGCAGATTTTTCATTGTAAAGACAATGTTTAGGGCAGGGTAACAAAATATTGTGGGCTAATAAAAATGCTTTGAATTACTTTTTATTTATTGATTATAAAGTACTGTTTTACTTCCTTTTTTAAATGACTAAATCAAAGTGAAATCTTATTATGGATGTAAGTACATTTTACTGTTAGTGATTTAAAAGACGATGACCAGCAATTGAAATCACAAGCCTCTGTTTTAATTTTTAGTTCAGAAATGGATTCGTACCCGTAAACTGAAGTACCTGGGTGTTCCTAAGTATTGGGGGTCTGGTCTACATGATAAAAACGGAAAAAGGTAAAAATGTGTACGTTTCGTTTCTTGCTTCCCCGTTTTGAGCGTTCCCTGTCTAGTTGGTTAGTGAGACTCGGCCGAGCGCCCCCGTGCGGCTGGGCGGCCCTCTGGGTGTCGGGTGTGTGTGTGCACAGGTCCAGGATGCCCTGGCCCCTCGGCTTTTCCTACAGCAGATGGCGGTGCCTCGTGGGAGCGGGCGCCTCTGTCTGCAGGACGGGTTCACACGGTAGCAGCTGCCTGGAACCCAGGTGACAAGTAGGAACAAACCCAAATGCGCCTTGTGGTATTTTTTTCTTTAAAAACAAGCAAGCAAACAAAAACTCCATGTCCTTGGTGTAAAAGGCAGCCCTTTCATTTGGTATTTCATGTTGGCATATACCTGCCCACTGTAGCATTTTGCCTTTTATGAGGTTTCAGCCCCTGGCTGGAGAGAAAACACTGCTGTGTGACATGCATGAAGCAGGACAGTGGAGTGGCACAGTGTGGGACCGTGACTTCTGGGTCTTAGCTCTGAGAACGGAGAGACTGACTGGCAGAGCTGAGCTGGAGAGAGCCTCCGCTAGCTTGGTGGTGCTCTGTCCACACGGGACGGGACGGCATCTCCTGGAGGAGGGCTGGGGCCGCGGTGGGCGGGGGCATTTAGTTAGGAAGGGTGGGATGCTTCCCCTGCCGGGGAAGGAGACTGGCCCGGCTTTCGGGGCGTTATCGGGCCCGCTGCCTTTACCGGCCCTGCTGCTCTTCTCATCCCAGCTTTGTGCTCTGTTAAGTCCGTGCCGTGGGGTCTCGGGGTGTGCTTCCTACGCGAGCCATTTCCAGGCTTCCTACGCGGACAGTCCCCCACCGCCCAGAATGGTACTGCTTGTTGTGAGATTCCCTTTCCTGGCAGGGAAGCCCTGCCGCAGGGGACAGATTTCCTGTCGTGTGTCCTTGGCCGGAGCGCCCTCAGCGCTCCTTCGTAAAGCAGTGGTGGCACGGGCCGGCGCGCCGGTGGGTCAGCGTGGTCGAGCCCTGGCCGCGTGGAAGAGGACGGCTCGCCTGTGCCTGCGCATGCGCCTGTGGGTGCGCTGGAGGGAGAGATGGAGCGGAGAGCTCGTAGAAGGGTGGGCGGCCGCTGTCGTTTGTTTGGAAGCTCTGATTCTGGAGTCCGTGCATCTCTTAGGGAAGGTGAGACTCCTTGAAATGATAGACAACATTTTGTTACATATGGTTTTGCTGAGACAAGATTCTGTATTTTTAAGAAAATTCCTGGAGAAATAGTATAGATTGAGGTTTTATTCGCAAGTTAAGAGCAAGGATTCTAGAGCTAGACTGACTGGTTTTAAGTCTGTTTGGCTCCTTAAAATGTATGTGAGTGGGTAAGATACTCCTTTCTGACTTCAGTGTTCTCGTCTGGGGAAGGAGGGACCAGCTACACACTTAGGGGGTTAAAGGTGAAGCTCTTAGTCTCCATGGAAGGTGTGTGTCAGCTCTCACTCTCAGATGTGCCTTTTATCCCGTCAGGGCTAAGAACTACTGGTCTAGCAAAGCGCTGAGCAGGAGGGATGGCTTCTAATGGGACAGGACCATGCATGAGGGCTCAAGTGGGCTCTGGCCCGCTGTGTGGCTGATCGCCATCTTTCTTTAACAAGGAACAGGGCACACTTGTGGGAGAGAAGGAGACAGAGACGGTGGCAGATAAGACACAGAGGAGCGAGCACACATAGCTAGAACCTATGTGTAGTAGGCAGAAGCTCTTAAACAAGGGACAGTGACAAGCTGGTGAAAGAAGGAGTGTTTGAGAATTGCTTTGCATAGTGTACATGGTGCTTTGGAGCCTCTGGAGGGGATGTGGGCAGCAAGACCCCCCTGCGGTTATTGCGCGAAAGCAGAGACTTTTGCTAGCACTCAGCACACTGTCAAGACCACGCTTCACAGAGCTGACTGGGAGGGAAGTGGCTGGGGTGAGAGCATTTCAGAATAACAACGTTTGCCCTCCTTCCAGAATTCTTTTTCACAACAAACAGTGTGTCACATCCAAACCTACCCACCCCTGAACTGGATTACACTTGGTTCCATCCGTGTTGTGCCGGGCTCGTTCCTTTCAGTTTCTCATTCCCTCATCTGTAACACGGGGCAGTGGCCCTTTCGTTAAGGAGTCACTGTGAAGAGGAAGTAGTATGTGCTCAGTAACCATTAGTTGCATCATCATTCCCCCTGAACTTGCCTTCCTCTTCCCCTGGTTTTGCTTTGGGCATGGTGCCTTTTGTTAAAGTTGCCTACGTCGTCATAGCCTATTTTACCTTCCATAGTTTTACCACATATTTTCTGGTAAAGCAGTGACCCGTCACACTGTGGAGTGTGAGTGTGGCCCTGTGACGTGATCAGGGCCTGGGGCCATAGTGGGGATGGAAGGTGACTCAGGTAGCCGACAGGACGCTGCAGGAGAGCTCTGCCCCTCGTGGACTGGAGGCGCTGTGGAATGCAGGGACTCGGGGACCAGACCCTCGGGCCACTTCTTAGTGCACCTTTATCGCGGCCACCTTCCCTCTTAGCCTGCTCTTTCTGTGACATGAGGTTGCTGGAAGTGTCCCCTACAATGGAGCATCATTACCTCTATGGTAGTGATTTACTTTTTAGGTTGACACTCTTAAGAACTATCATTTTCGCTTTTATAAAAGTAAAGATATAGGAATCCTTATTATTTATTTATTTTGCCAGAAATTCTTATTCCCTATAATTGATTTGAATTAATAGGTGTATAGTGCTTAGAACAATATCAGGATCATAAAAAAAGTTATCTGAAGTCATTATTAAATTGCGCTGATTTCTATTTTCTCGTTATTTGCCTTGTTTTATCAAGTTTCCAGGAGAGTACACATTGATGGTTTTTCTTTAGAGAGTTACTTGTAACTAACTTCCACTGTACTGCCCAGTGGTGGAAATGTCTTCCCAGAAGAGTATGGTGCTAATTTCTATGCAGTGTACAGAATCGTGCTTCAGTTGATGTGGATAATTTAGAAATAGTGAGGTGATTAAGGGGTTGTTCATAGAGTTAGTGTGGAGTGATGTATGGCTATAAACAGAGAACTGTTTAATGTGATGTGTGAATATTCTCAGGTTGAATTAGGCATTGTGGTTCAGCTCTCTTTCAGACTGTCAATAGAGGTTGTGTTTTTGTTACTCATTATTTTATCTTAATTATACACATATCACTTATTTGTAGAAAAACAAACACATGATCTGTCCTTAGTCTCATTCCTCCACCTTTGAAAACCTGTTGTACAAAGGAAGTCAGGTTGTTAAAATTATTGTTCCCTCTTTATTGTCTTAGAGGTCACCGTACTGAAAACTTCCATGAGTGGATACATTTGCCACTGACTGCGTGACATCGGGCAAATCGTTTTACCTCCAAAGACATTAGTTATTTATTAAAGATGTTCACGTGAGATGATCTCTAATTCTCTTCCAGTTCAAAAATGGGTAGAATTCTGAACTTGTTATTTGGCTTGTTGTCATTTGATGTTAGCTCTTCCTTCCCCGTTGAACTCGTCATGCCGTCTGTTTATCTTAGAAGCCGACAACACGTATGTGGGATTTTTGTGTCCTGCTGACGTTTGTTTCCCTATGTTTAGCGTGGTGGTCGAAAGCACGGCCCCACTACTTACTGGAGGACAAACTATTCCCTCAGTTTTCTTATGCTGTCAAATGAGGCTGATAGCACCTGCCTCGTGGGTGACGTGCGGTGGGTACCCGTGTGCAACCGAGCGCTTAGAGTAGTCCCTGCTCACACCAAGGCTTCAGTGAACGCTGCTGTGTTATTATGGGGCTTGTTCATCTCGTCCTCATGGGAAGAGGTCTTGGTACATTTTTAGTGTGGTCTTGGTGTTTATTGACTTACTGAGTAATTTAAGGAAGTCAGACTCTGGAAATCTTAATAAAGGCAAAAGTGACCCTCAGAGCAAAGGTGAACTGTACTTTTGCAACCTGATCACACTGAAAGTATCACGTGGTTGTTGCGTCTTGGAGTGTGAGTGCCAGAAGGACCGTGAAAGCACGAGCCCTGCTTTCTCGATTGAACCCTGTGGAATCTGGGGCCCAAGAAGTAATGTGGCTTGACTAAGGTGACAGCTGGTTTGTGGCAAAACCCTGGGTCTTCACCTTTTCTCAGAATATTTTGTCTTCCCCAAATCTTGTCTGCTGAGTATTTAATATACAGTCCTTTGGCACCTTTTTAGCAATATTTTCCATTCCACTATTGTTACAGCATCTCTTGACAGTCTTGATTTTAGCAGAATGGTAGCAGTACTGCTAAAATGTGCCTTACAAACAGAGCAGTGGTCAGAGGAAGGAAGCTGATACCCAGAGACATGCATTAACTATGAGAAAGAGCAGTGATGTCATTCGGCTCTGACTGCTTTGTGTTCACTGTGCATCAATCTGTTGGCTTCTCCATGGGCATATCTGACAATGACTATTGTCTCTAGCTGAGACCAAGAGGAGGCCTCAGGGTGAAGGTGCAGGAAAGCACTTGAGCTCTTGAGAATTCTCCTTAGAAGGAACTGTTTCAAGTGTTTGTCTTTCTTTTCCTTCTTCTTTCTTCCAAAACCAGGGGTCCCCAAACTTTTTACACAGGGGACCAGTTCACTGTCCCTCAGACCGTTGGAGGGCCAGACTATAAAAAAAACTATGAACAAATCCCTATGCTCACTGTACATATCTTATTTTAAAGTAAAGAAACAAAATGGGAACAAATACAATATTTAAAATAAAGAACAAGTAAATTTAAATCAACAAACTGACCAGTATTTCAATGGGAACTATGCTCCTCTCACTGACCACCAATGAAAGAGGTGCCCCTTCCGGAAGTGCGACGGGGCTGGATAAATGGCCTCAGGGGGCCGCATGCGGCCCACTGGCCTTAGTTTGGGGACTCCTGTCCTAAACATTGCCTTGAAAAACTACTTTGACAAGGAGATTATTCAAAGGTAGTTTTTCAGAATTCTATTTTGTTTATTGACTTTATTTGTCTTCAGTTACAGGTTTATGGTAATGGATCGTTTTGGGAGTGATCTTCAGAAGATATATGAAGCAAATGCCAAAAGGTTTTCTCGGAAAACTGTCTTGCAGCTGAGCTTAAGAATTGTGCGTGAGCTCTGTGTTTGTTGCGTTTCAGCCAGGGAAGCTCTTGCGTTGAGGCTCGGTCCTCTGCTGGCTGGCGCTGGTACTGCACTAACTCCCTCTGCTGCTCTCCTAGCTGGACATCCTGGAGTACATCCATGAGCACGAGTACGTCCACGGGGACATCAAGGCCTCCAACCTTCTCCTGAGCTGCAAGAATCCTGACCAGGTGAGCTTCTGGCTTTAATTTCTACTATTTAAAACCTGCTGTCTCAAAACAAATAGACTTGCTTTGAACTTCTGAACCCATGCAGAAGTTTTACTTTTTGAAGTAGATATGGTAATAATAATATTTCTTCTTGACACTTTTCTCTAGTTAACATTCTACATTTTTGATGCAATTTGTTGGCACTTTATCAAGTTGGCTAGTTTGCCCTAAATAATATTCAGAAGAAGTGCTTGTGATACAGAGTGAATTTCAAACAGCGATTTGGGGGTGGGAGCTTAAAATTACATAGTGTACCAATGAATTATGTCTGCCTGTCTGCTTTGTCAGTTTTCTGTTTCCTTTGTTCAAGAAATCCATCAAGTGTAAGTGTTCTGTTTCTTGGGAAATTTGGTCTTTAACATGTTGATTATTCAAATCAGTTGGTTTACAGAAATATCTTAGCTGTCGAAATTTGTATGCCCTTAGTGTTTGGAATTCAGATTTGCATTTTCTTTTAGTTTATTACATTCCCTTTGTAATTTTTACTTTTTAAGGAGAGGAAAAAAGCTAATGTTATTTTACCTTTATTTGAGCTACTTTACTTGCAGTAGAGGGATCTAGACAATTGAATTGTGACTGATTGTGATTGTGGTGAGGTTTAGGTGACATTTCATTGTTGAGCCGCTGCACTGACTCCATTCTGAGTGTTCTCTCTTCTTACTCCATCTTGTCTGAGAAAAGATGATTTAAACATTCTAAGTGTGTTTTTGTCAGTAGTCCACACTTATCTTTTCCTCAACGCCTTCTCTAACTTCGGCCTTAGATTCCCCTTTGCCCTCTGTCTCCTCTTCTCTTTCTGCCCTCACGTGTTGGCTTCCCGCCTCCATCGCCGCTGTGGTGGCCAAAGGGGGTCTGTGTGCAGGTACAGGAGAAGGTTCTCAACTAAAGCTTGCTCATGGAGAAGCCTTAGGGCAGTCACAGCATTTCCAGCCTCCTTGCTTTGGATTAAAAATAAAACATCGCTAAGAAGCTGAGTGATACGGTTTCTGTGAGTTGAAATAGACTGGACATAATAAATAACAGCACCACCCGTTTCAGTCTACAGCTGACTAAAACCTGCTGCCTTTTGTTTCTATGGAAATATGTTTGCAGCTCTGTTAGTCTTTGGGCATGTGCTTTGGGTGGGATTATTTTTCTCGTATTAGATGTATGTGCTCGACTCATCCCTCTAATTTTACTACACTTCTCTCTTGTGACCAACTGCATACGTTTGGGAGACAGTTCCCAGAACTGGAAGTGTAACACGAGGCTGCGGTGTAGAAGAAAGACAAAGTTATTAGATTGCTGTGCTGATCAGCTCACACGCGCATGCCCACAGATGTGTGTGTGTATCTCATTAAAATTGAGGTTTAATTTTGAAGACTTGACTTTAATATATAATATTTTAATGTAGATAAGGGCCTCATCCAAAAGTTCTTGAGATGTTTATAATCTGAAATACTGTTATGAAGTGAATTGATGTTTGAGATTTTACAAGGGAAGAGGCAGAGGAATAGAAGACAACTGATGTGTCCCGTGCCCTCTAAGTCAGGGTGGCAGGCGCATGGTGCAGGTGTCTCGTGGGGCATGTGTATCGCGACAGGTCCTGCTGCTTTTACGCTGGGCTCAGTCTTTCAGACTGTAAGAAGTGTGAGGTACAATCCTTGTCAAATAGAGGAGACAAGATTAATTCCAAGTGTAACACATATTAATCCAAAAAGAATACAAAGTCAGGTAATACTCTCTGGACAATAGCTACATGGCCATCTAACGTTTTCCTTTAAATAAAGTCAGAATGAGTCTTTGCTTTCGTTTGCATATAGAATCTAACTTGTTTGGGCTGCTGTAGTGCTTAAGTGACAGTATTTTGTTTTTAGCTTTTATAAGACTATGCAACCATTCCGGCTTTCATTTGTCTGGGTGCTTGGGAATTTGTAGGTGTACCTGGTAGATTATGGCCTTGCGTATCGGTACTGCCCAGAAGGAATTCATAAAGAATACAAGGAAGACCCCAAAAGATGTCACGATGGCACTCTTGAGTTCACCAGCATCGACGCGCACAATGGCGTGGGTATGTCAGCGGCGGTAGAACAAGAGCTACACAGCCTGGCGGTTCTGAGTTCTGCACAAGTAACCCAGCGGGGAAGAGCAAAGGGGCGGGGCGGGGCGGGGCGGGGACGAGGGGCGGGTGAGTTCTCCCGTGTCCTCCCGTGTCCTCCCAGGCTGCAGAGACAGGCAGGTTTGGCAGTGAAGGTGGCTCAGAGAGCCGCAGTGAGGACTTCTTTCCGGTTCCATTTACCTTAGTTGGGAAGTTGTTGTCTCTCCCGGTAACAGTTTGAGTTTCTCATGCAGCCACACCTTTGTAATCGGTAAACCTGTCAGGTTAGTCCATTCAGCAGCCGTTTCTTTCTTCTGTGCCCAACACTGGAGGGGGGGGAGGGGGACACGGGGACACGGAGGTCTGAGACCCCCAGGTCTCCAGCCCTCTTAATAGCTCACAGCATTTTTAAGACCTTCAGGTTTTCCAAGGGCAATATTAAGTGTGTCATTGTTTTATATTTTATTTCCCAGATTAGTGGTCTCAGTTTAAAACTCTAGATTTTGCCTGTTTGGGTTTTCAAATAAATTGTTAGTTATAGGTAAACTATTTTTTTGATACTACCCAGTATTCAATACTTTTACTAAATGTAGCCAAAGTTTGCTGGTGAGAAACAGGACTGCAGAGCAGACCGCTCCCTCTCGCTCTGTGCGTGCTTGAAGTTATTTCCGCGTGCCTAATCTGCTCCCGTGCCCGTAGCCCCATCGAGACGCGGGGACTTGGAAATCCTGGGCTACTGCATGATCCAGTGGCTCAGCGGCCACCTGCCGTGGGAGGACAACCTGAGGGACCCCAGCTATGTCCGCGATTCCAAAATTAGGTAAAGGGCACTTCTGGGTTACCTTGGGCCAGCTCTAGAGAGGGCAAATGTTCTCCAGTCAGAACGTCGTAACTGGGGCTGTAGCTTAAACTGATCCTAATGGAGAAGTAGCAAAGGACCTGTTAAATAGTAAGATTTTTTTGTCTTTTGTTCAGGTGATTTTATTTTATTTTATTTTATTTTTCTGTATTTTTCTGAAGCCGGAAACGGGGAGAGACAGTCAGACAGATTCCCGCATGTGCCCGACCAGGATCCACCCGGCACGCCCACCAGGGGGCGACGCTCTGTTGCGACCAGAGCCACTCTAGCGCCCGGGCCATCTTTGCTCCAATGGAGCCTCGGCTGCGGGAGGGGAAGAGAGAGACAGAGTGGAAGGAGAGGGGGAGGGGTGGAGAAGCAGATGGGCGCTTCTCCTGTGTGCCCTGGCCAGGAATCGAACCCGGGACTTCTGCACGCCAGGCCGACGCTCTACCACCAAGCCAACCGGCCAGGCCTGTTCAGGTGATTTTAGAAGAATGTCTACAAGCATATTTAGGCTGTAGCACAGTGCTTGCTTAATGTGCCGTTTACTATTATTCAGTATCAGTAACTTTCTGTGGCATCAAGCTTCAAAGAATGACTTATTCTTTAATTTTTAACAGGTACAGAGACAATATTGCAGGTTTGATGGACAAATGTTTTCCTGAGAAAAATAAGCCAGGTAGGAAAAGACTTTTTACATATTCGTAGAGATTTTGTTTTCCGAGAGAAAAGGTGTCTGTGGAATGTCTCTTGATGTACGAGTTGAGGTGGAGTTGTGCTGGGGCCTGCTCTCATCAGAAGAGCACTTCCCCTTTCCGAAGGAGGCTGCAGGAATGCTTGGGTTTCATTCAATTATTCATTGCTTTCAGGAAGGGGGCCAGATTTCATTCATTCGTTCAGCTGTTTTCTTATTGATGTTTCATTATGTGCCAGGGATCATTCTAGGCACTAGAGATACACTAGTGAACAGAAAGTAAAGATTTCTGTTTTTCTGACGCTAATGCAATAGTTGGAAGGGGTAGATAGTAAACAAATGAGTGAATTTTACAGTGCCGTATGTGGTTAGCACTAGGGAACAAGAACAGGGGTGGGATTAAGGAGTGAGGCAGGGAGGAGGGCTGGAGCTGGGCACTGGGTGGGCAGCGCGCCTTGCTGAGGTGGGGGCCCCGGGGCCGGTGGGGGAGGAGAGAGGGTGCGCCCGCGGGGGCCTGGGAAGAGCGGTCCAGGCGGAAGGGCAGAACGCCCGCGTCTCTGAGCAGGGCGTCCTTTGAGGCCATCGCAGGGGCTTTGGCTTGCCTTGGAGCGAGAGTGTGAAGCTCGGAGCGGAAAAGCGACCTGAACTGTCTGTCTTTAAGGGCCATCTGCCCAGCTCTGTTTGGAGGGGGGGACTGCCCAGGGAGCGGGGACAGGTACGGGCAGGAGCAGGTTGGGAGGCTCCTGTCACAACCCAGCCCAAGCCCGAGGTGGCATGGAGGTGGCGTGACGTGGTCAGTTTGGATGTAGTTAGAGGTCTTTTCAAGGCTTCACCTACTTGTCTCTCTCTGATGGAGGTCCACCCGGATCTCATGCTATTTCAAGTTGCGACCTACCAGCTACATCAAGAAATGGAACGTTATAGGTGTCAAGAAACTCGCCCTTGGTCCCAGCCTGTCCCTCTAGCCTAATGAATCACTACCCAGCTTCCAATGCCAGACTGGTTTCCAAACTACATGGAAATGAAATTATAGCATGAATAAGACATAAAATCCTGCCCTTATGGAATTGCCAGTCTAGTTCCGTTTGAGTGTCCGTCTTTCACTCGGAGTTGTGTTTGTGAAGTTTGTTCGTGTTGTTGCCTGGGTGTTCTGCATGTTTTTATTTTTTAATTTATTGAGGAGTCATTGACAACATAAATGTATATATTAAAGTGTATCGCATGATGTTTTGATATACATATACATTGTAGAATGACTATGAAAATCAAGATAATGCACACATCTGTTACCTCACACAGTTAGCTTGTTTTAGGGTGAGAACACTTATCTACTCTTAGCGACCTGTGTGTCGCTTCGGTCCTCAGAACCCGGTGCTGAGAAGTGCTGGCCTTGCCTGGTACGGCTTCTTCCTGTGGGTGTGGTTCTGCCTCACCGTACAGGAGCCTTTGATCATTCAGGAGGAGGTCTTTCTCTTCACGGGAAAACCAGACCGTACTTCTTTCTTCAGCCTGTTTTCGGTATGTTTTATATCTCATTTACACAAAGAAGCCAAGGGAAAAAAACAGTGGCTATGATGTTCTTTGTACGTAAGCACATTTTCATAATCTATGTTCTAGGTCCTTAAGTAGTTTTGATAGCTTTAAAAATGAAGCAGTTATTTTTATGCATGTTTAAATTTTAAGTATGTCTTCTTATTGACTCACAATTGCAAAAATGTGGTTTTTTTTACATTGTATCTCAAAACATTTTTTATTTTGACTATTATCTGACAGTGCCTGAGTTCAAAACCAAACTTTTCATTGAAAATATGATCGAAAAAACATCATTTAACGAGCTATACATTTTAGTTCTAATTTAGCTATAACCATAGATTGTTTTCTTAGGAGGGATAAATACGTTATATTTATGATTTAAAAATTACAAAGTAAGTATGCTATTCTTTTAGATGAAATTGCTAAATACATGGAGACAGTGAAGTTACTGGAGTATGCAGAGAAACCTCTGTATCAAAATCTACACGAGATTCTTTTACAAGGACTGAGGTCCATCGGAAGCAAGGACGACGGCAGACTGGAGCTCAGCGTCGTGGAGAATGGCGGTTTGAAGGCGAAGGCTGCACCCAAGGTGAGTCTTGTTCTTGAGTTAGCCTCTGCAACAAGTACTGCTTTTCATTTTAGTAGGGTGAATCAGTAGCTCAGTGAGGAAAATAACAGATTGCTTGGCAATTAAATATCACCATTATCTAAAGGCAAGCTCTTTATGATACAGAAAAATATATAGAAGGTTGTAGGAAAATATTTATAAACATATCATGTACAGTAGCAAGTTATTTTTTTAATATTCTAACTTGGGACAGTCCTGTCTGGCAGAGGGTTCTGATGAGGCACTCATTCATAGTTTGTGCATCTCTTCTTCCAAGTTAGCCCCTGGGGTTGACCGGGTCTCAGTTTTTTCTTGTTTGTCGGTGTGGTCCACGTATTTATTACCTGAAAATTGGTATTGAAAAATTACCATTTGAAAGTTTTCTTATTTGTTGGTGTTTTTACCGTTGGGACATGATTTTGCCTTTACTGAAATGTCATTATGTAAAGTGCTGTGTATGCATATAAGGCAATTGATTGTTTAGAGAGAAATGTTAAGAAGTAAATGAACTTTATGGTAGAAGTATTGTGTGACCAATAAATAACTCTTGGTAGCACCTTACTCTTGAGATTTTACAGGTATGCGTTAACTTTTTGGATTATTATTGGTTATTTCTAATAATTATTGACATTGATTTTCTTTCTAATCTATAATGAATAAAATGTGTTAGGTGCTTTTATATTGACAGGGCAAACTACTTCTGGAAGAATGATGTTTACATGATTGACCAGTGTTACTGTTGTTAACTCTAAGCTGTAGGAGTTTCCTTTGGAAATTTCATATTCCAAACTAGGAGGAAAGGGTTAAAAACAAGTTTTCTCTTTACAGTAAGTAGTAGCAAATTAAAATTTTTTTTTTTTTAAATTTTTATTTTTTTATTTTTTTATTTTATTTATTCATTTTAGAGAGGAGAGAGAGAGGGAGAGAGAGAGAGAGAGAGAGAGAGAAGAGAGAGACAGGGGGGAGGAGCTGGAAGCATCAACTCCCATATGTGCCTTGACCAGGCAAGCCCAGGGTTTCGAACCGGCGACCTCAGCATTTCCAGGTCGACGCTTTATCCACTGTGCCACCACAGGTCAGGCAAATTAAAATATTTTAATCATTCTGACTTACAAAGGAGGAGATTGGAATTTTGAAATTGGATCATGAATTTGACTTTTTGGCAAATAGTAGATCTGTAATTTCATCACAGAATTGGAAATTACACTCATTTAATTAATATTTGCATACATTGTTTTTTCTGTAAGTTTTGTGTTAATTGTATCTGCTCAATTTCGTGGTCAATAGTGTGCTAAAAGCTACGGTCAGCGTTGAAACGAGGGAGTGAGGTGGTAGCCTGAGTGTCTCAGGGAGGCAGTGTCCGCGGCGGCAGCGTGTGTGGAGCGGCGGGCGGCGGGCAGCGGGCGGCTTGGCGCTCAGAGCAGACTGCCTTACCTGACATTTCCAGCCCACTCGTAGGGTGGTGTTCTCTGAAATTCTGCTGACTGAGAAGTAACGGTCTGCTGCAGCAGGAACTTGCCCAGTGCCGTTCCCCCTTCCTTTACAAACCGCCGTTTGGACCGGTGCGCTGGAGGGAATGTGGTTTCTGCGGGTTGGCCGGCCCTCCAGCTGAGTGGGTCAGCCTGCTGCGGAGCTAACATCTGTGCCCTTACGATTGATTCTCTGTGCCCGGGAGCAGTTCAGAAGGCTGGAAATTTCCTGTTGATCACCCCTGTTTCTGTACGGCTTCATTTGGAGGGGACTGGGAATACCAAGGGGAAATATTTGGAGGCTTCCTTTATGAGTTTACTGCTTTATTTGACTTTCTTTGTCTTCGTGGCTAACACAGGACTGTTCTTAGTAGGGAAGAGAAATGAACGAAAGGGTGAGGTAAGATCATGAAGCCTCTCTAGCTGGAGGCGAGTTAGTAGATTTGTTGGCCTTTTGTTGTTGTTGTTGTTTTTTTTTTTGTAAAAGTGAAAGAGTTGGGCCAGACCAATATTTTAAAATTATCTTCTTTTTTTCTTGTTGTTTAAACCCTAGAACAATTTTTCCAATTTAATTGTAAATACCGCATGTTTAAGACACATAAAAGCAGAGGGGGCTCTCGACAAGGAAAATCTTTCTCTGTTGAGAGATTAGTATTCTGTTTCTTTTTTAGCAAAGTTTACATAAACAGGATATCTTTTATTTATTTATTTTAAATTGCTTTGGTTACCAGGAAGCTCAGCATTAAGTACGATTCTATGATTATAGAAACTATAGTAGTAATCCTTAAAATTAGCATATTTGCTCACTCCTCTGTTTTCTTTGTCATGATTTTTAAAGTTTTTTTAAGATTTATTATTCAGATAGTCCATATTTAAACCAGTTTTGTTTTTGAACCTATTTATTTCTCAAAAATTCATTTTTAGGTTTGCAAAGGACTTTAGAGATTATAATGTGATTTATGCAAAACAAAGTCAAGCTTTGGAACTTGAAGTGTCTTGACTCTTCATTATACAGTGCTTCCTCCAGCTCAAGAGCTGATTTTGTCTGACAGCATTTACATTGATAACAAATCTTTGCACACGCCTTATTTTCTATCTTTAGTGTTTCCGGTTTCATTGCTATATAGTTGACGTCCAGAACTGTATGAGTTTAAGGTGTACAGCATAACACAGCATAATCTCTTTGACTTAAATATATCATAAAGTGTTTACCACAGTAAGCTTAGGGAAAAAATAAGAAAAAACTATGTGTTCTTTGTATGTATCAGACTCAAATCTCTTTTGGAAAGGGAGCAGGTGTAATCTATTCAGTATATGTTTCTCTTTATGTTCCTCGCATATACATTATGGGAAAACCTGTAAGGTTTGAGCACCAATGGAATGAAGCAAGGTTTCTATGCATTTTTTTATAACCATGCTGGATTGAGATACAGTGTATTTGGAAACTAGAGTGAAATATGAATTTTCTCTCTTGGAAGAGTTTTTAGTCTCAATGCCTAAGAGTTTTATTTAAAGCTCAGTATTTTGGGATGACAGAAAGCTGAAGAAGAAAGAGTCTAAGGATCAATCTGCCCTTAGAAAGCACAGCCAGAGATTTTCATTGTTGATTAAACTAAACACTTTCGTTAGAATCTGGCAATAGAGTTTCAACAGTTACTGGATTTAGAGTGCACTCTTAAATCAACATTCAACAATTGTGTATAACTCTGATTTAAGTACATGGTCCAAGCTGGGTCTCCGGGCTATGAAGATCAATAAGGTATAGTGTCATCCTTAAAGAATTCCTTCCTATCCCGTCTGGGGCAAGAACAGCGTAATTTACTGGAACGACCTCAGCAAGTTCTAAGGACATGAATACTGCTGTTAGCTGTTTACAGTGGGGTTTTGATTACATTGCTTGCTCAAGCCAACAAAAAACGGACTGTCCCTTAGACCAGTGGTCCCCAACCTTTTATGGGCCACGGATCAGTTTAATGTCAGAAAATATTTTCACGGACCGGCCTTTAGGGTGGGACGATTAAATGTATCACGTGACCGAGACAAGCATCAAGAGTGAGTCTTAGATGGATGTAACAGAGGGAGTCTGGTCATTTTTTAAAAATAAAACATCGTTCAGACTTAAATATAAGTAAAACGGAAATAATGTAAGTTACTTATTCTTTCTCTGCGAACCGGTACCAAATGGCCCACGGACCGGTCTGGGGGTTGGGGACCACTGCCTTAGACTGTCTTAGGTGTGGACCCTAGAGAGTCATTGAGTAGGTCTGGGGGTGGCACTGCAGATTATATTTTATTTGTCCATTTTCAGACAGTAGAGACTGTTGCTCCTAATGAATGGAGTACATAGCCGTTCTTTCCATGTCTAAAGGTTTTGTTTTTTTAAAGTTCTGTTAACGCTAGTTGGCTTCCCTAGAGGTCCTCTGAAAAATCACTAACTGTTGTTGGGTAAGTCCCCGCGGGCACTCAGCCCAGAGCAGAGTTGAACAAGAGCAAAGCCTTCAGTGCAGCTGGGTGGCCGCCGCCGCTCTGATGGAGCTGGCTTCCCAGCTCTTCAGGACTGAGAAGGCCTCATGCACTGTTTCATTTGTATCCTGTCGCCTGTAGTTTAAGTAAGATTACTCCAAATATACCCTCTAAATTTGGTGAAAATATGTGTAACTTTTTTAGTATCACAGAGTAATAGAAGCTGTTTGTTTTAATTGTATAAATTTAGATTGTTGAAGTTGATTTTTTTAAATAAGATATGAATTTTTTAAAAACTCCCTTTTTGTGGAAGTAATGTTATCTGTCTTGCTTGTAAAATTGTTGCGTGGGTTAAATGAAATATATAAAGTGCTTAGAATAGTGCTGGACACATAATGAGATCAGTAAATATTAATGCATGATTCTTGTTCATGTTGTTTCTCTGACTTTTTCTCAAGTCTTTCTGGTTTCTTGATGTCAAGAAAATAACACAGAACTTTTCGTCTGGATCTGTTAACACTTTTTGAGCTATGCTCTTAGAAACTTAAAAGTTCAGTTTATGAAATAGGGTATATTAGGCAGATGGGAATGAAGGCTGGCTTGCTTTGAATAGGAAATGACTGGGAATTGGTAGAAGTTGATTTTGCAACAAAGATGGTAGTTACTGTGAAATAAAGACTCCAAAATGCAGTTCTATACCTTATTCATAATTAAAATATATCATATAAACCAAATTAGTGAATTTGAAGTTAACGTTTTTCCTGGAGCTGTTGAGTGATATAGGCCAGTGGTCCCCAATCTTTTTTGGGCCACGGACCAGTTTAATGTCAGAAAATATTTTCACGGACCAGCCTTTATGGTGGGATGAATAAATGTATCACGTGACTGAGACAAGCATCAAGAGTGAGTCTTAGATGGATGTAACAGGGAATCTGGTCATTTTTTAAAAATAAAACATAGTTCAGACTTAAATATAAAGTGGAAATAATGTAAGTTATTTATGTCTCTGCAGACTGGTACCAAATGGTCCACGGACCAGTATCGGTCCGCGGCCCGGGGGTTGGGGACCACTGATATAGGCTGCAGTATTACAAGTAGAGGGCAGGAAGCACAGGCCTGGGAGTGCTGGAAGTTTCGTCTGCCATCCTGTGCCTGAGAGTCTGGGAAGTAGGTGTCACGTGGACATAGCCTTACTTGGGGGAGGTCAGCTAGCCTGTGTTTAATAGAACTCAAGCCTGATTTGTTTTGTAAGAAACTGATTCATGTATGGCTTGGGATCCTTGAATTCCTCCCCAGCATATACGTGGAGTTTAGTTTTCACTGAAATATTTATCTTTATATAAATACTGGCCTTTTCAGTTTGCAGGGTTCCAGCTTATGAGTCTTATGCTTTATTTTCAGAATTCTCCAGGGGTCTCAATAGTAATAGGATATCGACTGTTAAATTTTAGGCTGTCATTAAACATTTATGTAGTGCTTTGTATTCTGTAAGTGCTTTAAATTATTTTTTGTATACTTGACAGCCTTGATGTGAGATACATCTGCTTACAAATGATGAAACTAAAAATTCAAGAGGGTAGGTGACTTGTCCAGGACCACGCAGCCATGAATTTGTTATGCATTTACATACCTTATTTTTTGCTCCTTAAGACATACTTTTTTTCCCCCAAAAATGGAGAGGAAAATGCCCGTGCATCTTACGGAGTGAAAGATATGGCATTTTATTAAATATTTTAACAGACCATTTGGTTCAGAATATTTTTTTTCTTATTTTCCTCCTTAAAACCCTAGATGTGTCTTATGGTCAGGTGCGTCTTATGGAGCGAAAAATACGGTAGCTTTCTTTCTCAGTGGTGCTCAAGGCACTTAGAAATCTTCTTGTCATATGAGGCATAAAGAAAGACAATGAAAGCATAACTAGGCACCCATTTGCTTCTCTTCATAAACTGCCCTTAAAACACCTTAACTGCTAAAAGTTTTTAACATTAATGGTACTGAGTGAAGAGGTGTCATTAATTCCAACTTAGAACAGAATACAGTGACATACTGCTCTAGCCTTCAGTTTACTGAATCTGTGGAAACTTCTTTCAGTTGTTAAGTGACTGAAGGTTTGATCAGGTTTGAAGTGTCACGGTCCTTGTGATATGAATGATATTAGAGCTGTGAAAGGCCACTGTTGCCAACAAGTTGGAAATTGGATGCATTGGTTTCAGAAATGTTGGGGGCTCTTTCCAGACTGGTTTCCGTTACTACAGGAAAGCGATGAGCGTCAGCTCTCGCGCACGGGCTGCCCCTGGAGAGCACGTGACCCGAGCTCAGCTTGTGCCAGGCTCTGCTCAGCACTGACTGCCTTGTCTGGAAGCGAGCGGCACTGGGGCTCCGCAGCGGCTGTCGGTCCCGAGGCCCAGCCTCAGGAGGGACACAAACACACTTGCCCAGATAAGCAAGTAGACACATTGCTTTTGCTAAAAAAAGTGTTGCCCATGTGCAAACAATCAATTCTCACTGCCAACCAGATGAAGTGTGTGTGTGTATTCTGACAGCTTATACACGCATCGGTATTTTTTGGCACACTCACGAATTAGCAGTAATTTTTGCTGCATTTTCAAATGACAGTAAATTCTTCATTCTTCATGGTATTACAAGAGTGAGATAGCTTGAACTACTGGAGAACAAGATATTCAAGACATTGTTAGACGTGTATTTAAGCATTTTCTTTTGCTGAACCCTTTCCCCAGACTTGTTAATAGTTAGCAAAATCACTTGAGTTTGACGTCCTCTTCCCACCTCCAGAGTGGATAACTCAGTTATGACAGAAAAATTAAACAAAAATAACAAGACAAATGAAATCAAGTGCCGATGAGGTCGTGCCTGTGATGCGTAGAGTTTGAAACTTCATAGAATGGGACCCTGTGTATGTGGAATTATGTGGGATACTTATTTAAGGAGGGTCATTTGGGAACTCTGAAATGATTTCTTGCATCAGTATAGTTTTTGATATAACTTGTGTGTGTTTCATGTTTTTATGAAAGTTAAAATTACGTCCTCCTTAATCTTTTTGTTAGCAGCTATTCTTCAGCTTCAGAGAGACGCCTGTAGCAATGGCAGGCGCAGTGGCTACTCAGTAGACACGTGGTGGCCCCTCCCTCTGCGGACAAAGGCAGTGACATTGTGGAGGAAGTGCTCAGTGGGACCATGTCCTTGCCCTCCGGGGCACCCTGGGGGAGAGGACTGAGAGGACCCTGGAAGTGGGCCGCGCACACCACGCGGACGTGGGCTGTGACTCTGTAGGAAAGGGTACAGCGGAGTGCAAGCAAGCACCACGAGAAGCTGCTGCTTCAAGTGACAAGTCACATCAGGAGGCCACGTAGCTCAGCCCGGGGATTCTAATGCTGACAGAGAGCTCTGGTCTTGTCACCATCACCAGTGGAGAATCCCTGAGCAGACTCTTAGCTTCCTTCTGTCTCCACCTTGTTTTTTTCTGTCTCTATAATGAATTTTAACTAAAACCCACTGTTTTTGTAAATATTGTGGTGTAACACCTGTGGTTGGTTTACCTCCATGGAAGAATGTCCTAGTGTTGTTGTTTTTAAGTTACTGTTGAACAAAAAATCCTATTTTTGGTTACTGTTCAGGAATGTAATAGTAATTTATGAAGTACATACTCTGCATGGTGACTCGAGGCAACGGTCATCAGTGAGTAAGTTAGCTGGTTAGTGCAGAGTTCCTTGTTCTTTGACACAGGTGTAGTAGCAAACATTTACCAGCTTTAGGCTGTATATTCTACATTTTTATGGTAAACATTTATGACTTTTGTATCAAGGGGAAAAGCCCAACAAGAGCCTGTGAGTAGCCAGCCTTTGCTCTAGCCATCTGGGTTTTCTCAGGGGCTGATGGAAGCATCTAGATGTGAGCTTTTCAAATTTGACTTGGGAAGCAAAGAATTGGCCTTTGGATTTTTGCCTCTGGATTTGAATCTTTTCCATTAAAACAGCTTTAAGTTGTTAACTCCTCTCCAATCAGTGTTTAGACTATTAGTAAATTGTCAGTCCAAATGCATCTAGCTGATTTCTCCTCCTATTTCTAAATTGGAAATGAGAAGCTGCTAATTAAGTAAATTTTAGCCTATCATATCTAAACGCTTCAAAAATACAATGTGTAACATGTACACTAATGCCCTTTGAAAGAAAGCTAATTTTTTGAAGATAGTTAGCTGTTCTGAATTAAAAGAAAACTCTAAAGTTTTGAGTTATTTTTGTGTGTCATACAATATTTTGGTGTTGTTTAGAAATGCTAGGCAAGGCACCTGTGCCTGGTATGCAATATGATGGAATCAGGGACCAGCACAGGCACGTTGTCAAGCTGTTTTCTTGACAACCGAAGAGAACCAAAATATAGCCAGCTCTTTGTATCTGCAGGCGTTGCACCTGTGGATGTAACCAAACTGAGATTGAAAGTGCTTGGGGAAAAACCCCCCAGGAAGTTCTAAAAAGCAAAACTTGAATTTGCCACATGCCGAGCACTACGCTGAATCCACGTGAATGCAGAGATGTGCGGACACACCCTGCGTAGCCTGTGTCTGAAGACAGGTTCCATGCAGATACCACGCCGTTTACATACGGGACCGGAGCACCCTCTGACCCGGCACCAGGGGCGCGGTCCTGGACCCTTTCCCCACAGCCCCCACAGCCCACGGGACAAGTGTGGCCCCACCGACGCCCAGGGTGCTGACAGATAACAAAGCAGAGCATTTGGAGAAAATCAGGAGACAAGCTGGCAGCAGATTGTTAGGAATTTTACTCATTGCCTTATCAGATGAATAGCAGAGACTTTAAAAAAAAATTTTTTTTTGGTGGTAAAATGCACATAACAAAATTTTTCGTCTTCGCCATTTTGAAGTACACAGTCAGTGGTATTTCCAGTCCCGTCACGTTGTGCACCGTCACCGCCATCGTCTCCAGACGCTTTTCATCTTGCAGAGCAGAGCTCTGTGCCTGTTCTACACCCCCATCCCCACCCCGCTCCTGGCGGCCCATTCAGCCTTCTGTCTCTGAGCCTGGCTGCTCTGGGGCCTCAGATAAGTGGACTCACATGCTGTTGGGCTTATTTCCCTCAACATAATGTCCTTGAGGTCCATCCGTGTTGTGCATGGGTCAGGATTCCCTTCCTTTTAAAAAAAAAAAAAATTACTTTTTGATCACAGTTGACATACAGCATTATGTTTCAGGGGCGTGTCCCAGTTGCTGGACATTTATATACCTTATGCAGTGTTTGCCCGGGAACTCCTGTGGCTGTCTGACACCATACAGAGTTATTGCAATGTTATTGACTGTATTCCTGGTGCTGTACTTTTCATCCTTGTGGCTGTTTTTATAACTGGCAGTTTGTACTTAGATACTGTTAAATGGGAAGTTTTTTGGCTTGTTTTAAAAAAATTGGTCATAGTCTGTAGACCATTGGTTCTTTCTATGCAGACAACATACATTATCGGGAAAGCTGGGCAGGAGATCCCCAGCTGACGTGTGGGCGAAATTCAGTGCTTGCCCTAAGGTACACTACTTCAAACACAAACACGGTGTTTCTTTGGCTGGGTGAATACTGTCTGGTTTTCATCCCCATGTCATTTACCTGCAGGAGATGAAGCAAGCTTTTTATTGGCTAAGCTTGAAAACAAGATGAATGCATTGGGTTCGTGGGTAGGATGTATTGGATGGCTCCCTTTATAATGAGCATTCAGAAGTCTGCCCTCCTAAAAACTGTAAAATGCATTTTCTCCCATCCAGACAGCAATGCAGTATTGAAATATTCCTCCTTAATTTCGGTCCGAACAAACAAAAGTGTCTGTGTTTATTCCTGCCTAATGCATCACAGATCTGCTGACACGCTAACCTTGGAGTCCTGGCCGGCGTTAATCAGGCCTGCGCGCCGGCGGGCGGGAAGGGTGTGCCTAATGCACGCCGCCAGTGCGGTTTGCATATGGAGGTTCTCACGGGGGAGCTGCCCTGTGCCAGCTGAGGGTTACCTGCCCACTGCCGTTAGTGTGTGTAATTATCGAACCAATCTGTTCAGCCCAGCAGGGTTGAGATGGTAATCACGAAGCAACACTTTGGAGAAGGAAGATGGAAGGCGCTTCCCTCCCCTCCTCTCATCAGTTACGTGAAGTTGCATCCACTCTCACGGCTATTTCTGAGAAGGGCTGTCTCCACGTACAGATCTGCAAAGTGAAGCTTTTCAAGCTCCCTAAGCTTTAGTCAAGTCCTTACTTCTGTATTTGTGGAACTTTTCTGTAGAAACAGGGTGGGTGTCTCTGAGTTTCAGTCTTTCTGCCCACCTTAAGAATATTTTGAAACAGTTGGCTTGGTTGTAGTAATAGGTAGCCTCAGTTCTGACCACGGGGGATTGAAGGTACTGTGGCTTGAGGGGAGCGGGCTCTCTGAGCATGTCTTTGGAACAGAACCCACGCTGCTGTCGGGAAGAACGGGGCTGTCCTGGAGCGAGGGGGTTCTCAGATGAGGTTGAACCTCATGTTGATTGTTAGAGAGTACAAATGAGGACGCTCTGACGCATTGTGAAGCTGTGAAATTTGCCAAGTATCAGATGATTTTCTAAATGATAACAGACTTATTTTAGGCAACCTAGAGAAATTGAGTTATAATTTGCATTTTAACACATTTAAATTTGAGAGACTACATAGGATAAAGTTACATGGAAAACGCGAAGTTTTAAATTATTGCTAAGGTCCTTCTATAGTTAATACCTATGTATAGAGCAGTTAAGTGATTTAAAAACTTCACACAGGTATGAAGTAGCTAGAAAATGTGTCATGATGGAAAATAATAAAAGGAAGCTGAACAGTTGGGAAGAATGGATGGCGACAGAATACTGCATGAACTCCTAAGTGACACGCATCTGGAAGAGTAAATAGAAAATAGGGAAGGCGGAGAGGCTGGCAGAAACTCCCACCTGTCTCTGAGATCTGGGGAGAGCTGTGTGCTTTTAAGACCCTTCCTTTACTGTAAGGTTTATGGCCCTCTTAAACTTTTAACAAAAATAGGCCAAAAGAAAATGCACCCGCAGCCCACAGACACACACTGTAAAATGGGAGGAGGAGTGCCATTGTCCTCAGCGGTAATACCAGAGTGCGTAAAGCACCAGGCTTTCCTGGCCAGTTTCCCATGCTCAGTCCTGGAAGCTAGCACGTGGCTTTCAGGACCGAGTGGCATGAAGAGGTACAGCCACATCCACTGCTGAGACCAGCTGAATCCCTGAAGTTCTCTTCATCCCATTGTCTCCCAGCCTCCCTTCCTCAGGTGCCCGCTGCCCTGAAGTTGTGTACAGTGGTCCCCCCCCCCCCCCCCCCCCCCCCCCCGCTCCACATTTCTCTTTCCTCAGTGTCAGTTACCTGCACTCAGCCGTGGTCTGAAAATATTAAATGGGAAGTTTCAGAAACAAACAGTAAGTTTTAAGTTGCGCACCGCTCTGAGTAGCGGGATGGAGTCTCTCGTCACCCTTCCTGGCACTGAATCATCCTGTTGTCCGGTGTTTCCACCACCCGTCAGTCACTTAGCAGATGTCTGGGTGACTGGATGGACTGTTGCAGTATCACGGTGCTTATGTTCAGGTCACCCTTATTTTAACTGTGTCCCCAAAGTGCAAGAGTAGTGAGGCTGGGCATTCGGATGTGCCAAAGAGAGGCCGCCACGTGCTCCCATTATGTGGAAAGGTGTCGCGCGCAGGAAAAGGTGCGCGCGTAGGGAAAGGGGTCGTGTGCAGGGAAAGGTGTCGCGCGCAGGGAAAGGTGTCGTGCGCACGACACCTTTCCACATAAAGGGAGCACGTGGTGGCCTCTCTTTGGCATACCTGAATAGGGTCACACATGTATACTGATTGCAGTAAGTTTGTGTATTTACTCGTCTGACCATCGAACCCCATCTCTTGCTCTCTCTCTAAACTTTTGTACAGAAGAAGCGAAAGAGGGAAGCTGAGAAGAGCGGGGCGTCCAGTGTGGAAGACATGGAGTGCTCAGATGCGCAGACAGAAGGAGGCATGCACACCCGTAAGTTGAACGGTCTTGCCTGTTACCTTCCATGTGTAAACTCATCTCCTTTCAAGTAAGGGGTTAACCATTGAAGTCATCTCGTTTAGATTTTATAATAAAATATCATAGGAGAAGACCTTGTTTTTGTACCGTGAGTATGACAGTGCCTTCTGCACACACGTTGTGTTATTTACTGTTCACAGAAGTCATGAAATTGGGACCGGGAGCCTCTCTCGTTTTGCAGACGTAGAGCCCAGTGCCCTGGGCGTTGACATGGCAGAGCCACAGAGAAGGGGTTAGATGTAGACAGGACCCCGACTCTAGGCCCGCCTTCCTGTACCCGCCCACGTGGCTGGGGAGCGTGGGCAAGCGTTGGCCGGGCCCTCGGTTCATAGCTTCCCACCATTGGCCAGCCCACTCGCCTGTCCTGCGGTCTTGACCCCAGAACGCCGGCCCTTGTTTCTCTCAGCAAGTTGGGATGCAAGGAGTTAAAGCATCAAACCATCATTTTCAAAGCTCTTGAAGCAGAAGGCCAAGGTCTAAAGTCAGTGGGTGCTTGCACACTGGTGCTGATGGCACTTCCGGTGTGGATAGCCCAGAATCAGAGCTCCCTTAACGAAAGCAGCAGCCTCTGCACTGGGCCCGGTGGGTGGGACTTCGGCCTGGTTGACACATGGCCAGCCCTGTGGTGTAGGCAGATCCCGGGGATCTAAGAGATGATCTATGAAGAGAGATTCGGTGCTGGCTACAGTGTTGTTTCTCTCCTGTCTTCCTTTTGTTTATTTGATTTTTAGTCCTTGACTTTTGGTTTCTACTGGGAAAGGCCTATTTTACATAAAGGATTTCACGAAAGCATGAGTGCCCTACTGAGACCGGTCAGTGGTGAGCTGGACCTCCCCTGTGACAGTGGCCCCAGTGCCCGCTGGCAGCAGGCAGGAATGCGACTTTCAAAGAGAATCCTCTTCACTCTGATTATATCAACATTTTTTTCGTTATATACGGTGTGTCCGTAAAGTCATGGTACACTTTTGACTAGTCACAGGAAAGCAACAAAAGACGATAGAAATGTGAAATCTGTACCAAATAAAAGGAAAACCCTCCCAGTTTCTGTAGGATGATGTGGCAGCATGTGCGCATGCACAGATGATGACGTAACACCGTGTATACAGCAGAGCAGCCCACGGCATGCCAGTCGAGATGTGGACGGTACAGAGGAAAGTTCAGTGTGTTCTGTGGCTCGCTAAATTCGAATCCGTGACCAAAGTGCAATGTGAATATCAGCGCGTTTATAACAAAGCGCCACCACATAGGAATAACATTACTCAGTGGGATAAGCAGTTGAAGGAAACTGACAGTTTGGTGGAGAAACCCCATTCTGGTAGGCCATCAGTGAGTGACGAGTCTGTAGAGGCTATACGGGATAGCTACCTAAGGAGCCCTAAAAAATCTGTGCGTGAGTCCACATCGAACTGCACTGAATAGGTATGAAACTGAGAGAGTTTTCCTTTTATTTGGTGCAGATTTCACATTTCTATCGTCTTTTGTTGCTTTCCTGTGACCGGTCAAAAGTGCACCATGACTTTCCGGACACACTGTATTACCGATAGAAGAACATCCTTGTTTCTCTGAGTCTACCCAAGAGAACACTTGGGCTCTCTGCAGAGCATGCATGTAGGTTCACTCTGGAGGCCCCAGCTTCTGACGTAGTCCCTGTCGCTGTTCTGTTGCGTCTTCCACTGCCTACTGTCTGGCCCTCTCTGCCCATCTGGCTCACTTTGTCATTGGGAAGTGAGCAGTGCTGAGCAGTAGTACATCGAGGCATCTCAGCCAGAGGCTAGCAGTAGCAGCTGTGACAATGAGGGGAGCAAAATGAAGATAGAGTCATAGTCTCACGTTAAAAACCCCCTTAAGTCCTGAAACTGGCAGTGTTTGTTGAGGACAGGCCCTGCATTGTTCTAGTAAGGCTGACCTCCATTTAAGATCAAACTGAACTCACAGTGGTTCATGAAGACTCCGGCTGCTCCTGAATGCATGGAGACCGTTGTTATGAGCTTGGCTTTCTGGGCATCTGAGGAATTTGTTTTGATGCATAAATGATTTCAAATTTGTCTATAATTATGAAAAATGTTTTTATACCTACAAATATAATTGCAGGTCCTCATACTGATAGTTTTTATTGTGAGAAACTATATTAGTGTTTCTGTTTTATTTACTAATGAAAACAGTAGATCCCATTGCTAATTTAAGGAGAGCAGTCCAGATTTTTTATATATATATAAAAGGAAGATAAAGAATAAACAGATTCTCCCTTATTCACATAAACTCTGAATTGCGGCCCTGGCTGGTTGGCTCAGTGGTAGAGCATTGGCCCGCCTTGTGAATATCTGGGTTTGATTCCAGGTCAGGGCACACAGAGTGCCCATCTGCTTCTCTATCCCCTCTTGCTTCTCTCTCTCTCTCTCTCTCTCTCTCTCTCTCTCCTCCTACTGCAGCCATGGCTCTATTAGAAGTAGTTGCCCCAAGCAATGAGGATGACTCCATGGCCTCTGTCTCAGGCGCTGAGAAGAGCTTGGTTGCTGAGCAACAGAGCAATGCCCCAGATGAGCAGAGCATCTCCCCCTAGTGGGTTTGCTGGGTGGATCCTGGTCAGGGTGCAGGCTACTGTCTGTCTCTGCCTCCTCTCCTTTCACTGAATTAAAAAAAAAAATACATTCTGAATTGCTTTACATAAATGCAGTCTATTTTAACATTGTGATTCAGTAGTTCCCTAAAGTATAATGCTAGTTAAGGTATTTTACTATCTAAATATTGAAAACTGAGAGAAACGTCACCTGAGATGGTAAAATAGTATTACTTCTAGGAGAAAAAAATGCCAAGGGGTCAGGAAAATGGATGTGTTTGTGGTCGTCAGTTTTAAAGTAACTTAAAGAAGGCACATTATTACATTTGAATTAAAAAAAATACAATCTATTTCGGTGAATTCTGTGTTTCAGAGCTTTAAGGTTTTGTCATAAACGTGTTTGAAGAATGGTTACCTCTAACAGAAGCTTTAGAAATGTCAGTTTCTTCATTAACAATTTTATTTCCAAACACAATTTATGGTTTACAATATGGTAAGAGACTTTTCTCACCATGTGATCTTTCAGAATGCTGTGCCTAGCAAAATGGGAGCAGCTTTCCTTTAATATCTATTTAGACCGTTTTAAAAACATGTATAATTTTCTTGATACACCTAAACTCATTTCGACGAGTTGGGGGTCTATTGTGTAAGAATGCATTCTGAAAGCTTTCAAAATGTGTATTGTGTGGGTTTCCTCAGAGAAAGAGAGGGGGTGATGGTTTGGTTTTCAGAAGAACAGAGGCCTCTAATCCTTTTATTTTTATGCAAGGCATAATTTTTACCAATTGAGAAAATTTGGTTATTTGCTGCAAGTAATTTCTTTCCCCCTCAAAATGACAAGCCTTAAAAAATCTGTATTCTGGCATTTCAGAACTATGCCAATATCCCAGAATTGGACCAAGAGTCAGTTGCTGTAGTCATGATCTGTATGGCGACTGTAGTTCGCCCGCTGCTCGGAGACTGCGCAGTGCACGGCAGCGGTCCTGGCGGTTCTTATCTTGATTTTCGAAGTTCCTTGGATTTTAGGGCTTTCTTGAGGATTCTTTGAGGAAAGCTTGATTTATATTCACCTCTTGATTATCTGTGCTCTACTCAAGAGAGAGAGATTGTTGAGGGCACCTTACGTAGACACTTCCCACTTGTTTTTTCCCTCCTGCATTATAAACTCAGAGGAGAGGATCCCCAAACTCGTATATTTTATTTTTCAAATATTAAATTGTACATACATTGGTTTTGTGATTGGGACTTTTTACCAGTAGTAGCATAGTATTAAAATGAGTAAATACTTTAAAGAGATGGGAAGAGGAATAGATTTTTTTTCTGCAGCAATCAAAATGGATTATTAGGAAAATATTGAATTGATACATGCAGAGAGGTGTCTTAGTTGCATAATACTGGTTATGGAATCAATTCCAGGTGGTGATGGCATTGAACTTTAAATCTAGTTGAAAGGATGAGCAGCAGTGGTATTTAATTTAAGAGTGAAATGTCAAATTAGGACGTTAGTGAGACAATACTACTTGAAAGTAGCTGCAATCGTTGTTAACTCGAGTCTCTTGAGTGTGGACTCTAGGTGGAAAATTTACTGAAGGGAGGAGATGGGCTGTCGCACTGAACTGACCTTGATCTTGCCCTGCCCCATTTTGCCAATCTCAGCAGATCAGAACCTTCTTGGTTTTCTATGGCAACTTAATTTCAAAATTCTTGAAATAAAACCCTAAAAATCTACCGTGGGATACTTTTAAAAGAAAGCTATATCACAGATGTTGAAGAAAAAACTCAGGTTTAAACCACCGTATTTATAGGCTATGCAGTTGACAGAAAAAAAAAAGATACTCATCTGTGAAATTTGCTTTAATTTAGTACAGCGATTTTCTGCCCTTTTCATCTCATGGCATATACAAACTGATTACTAAAATTCACCAAAAACTATGTTTTGCAGATCTGAAAAAAATAGGTATAATTTGAATTCATTTACACGGAAGGCTATTGTCATTTTTTTCATTTGATAATCTAAGGAGAAGAGGGGCAGTGCTCCTGACCAAATAGGTAGTGCGTTTTAAACATTCTTGCGGCACACCGGCTGAAAATTGCTGATTTAGTGTATGGCAGTTGAATAGAAACCAGAACTTGGAAAAATAAAAGACCACTAATTTTTAAACTGATCTTCTAGTCAGGTGACTAAATTAATCTGTGATCAGGAAAGCTTTAGACACCATTTATGGTTAGAGCTGTGTGGCAGATGTCTTGTCCTTGATTCAGAGACTGCTTTGTGCATCAGAGAGGAGGTATTGATGTCTGTGGGTGCACTCATTGACTGATCACGAGCATGCGCTGCCCTCACACTGGCGTGCTCTTTCCTTAAACATGGCCTTCTGCCTCTGCGCTCGCTCTAGTGGGAGGTGGGGTGGGGGTCGGGGGCTTCCTGAGGGCGCAGCTCTCCCCGGCCCCGGTAGAGAATCATGGTTTTATTCCAGCCCAGGAGCAGCTGGGTAGGAGCTGTCGTGAGTTACTAAGACCATGTCCTGTGGGGTGCTCCTCTAGAAGGCCCCTCGGTCAGGAGCTACGTAATTACTGGTGGAAAACACTGTTGTGGATAGTCCAGTGCCTTCCTGCCTAAAGACTCTAGGTGACAGGTTTTTAAAAGCAACAACACATTTGGAATACAATTTCTTGCTTTTCATAATATGTGTAACCTCATCAGTTCTCCAAGGAAATGAATACTTACCTTATCGCTCTAGTCTACATTAAATTTAATGCTTTAAATTATACAATAAAAGTTTTGGGGAGAAATGTTTCAGGGACTATGTAAATTGGGTGTGTTTTACCAGTGGAGGAGTTCTGATGGAACTTAGAAGGTAGACTTTGCTAGTATATGTTTTGATATATTAAAAAATTGACATAATTTTCTAAGATCTTTGGGGTATTAACCAGTTATACCTTTTTGTGTGAATTTTATTACAACTCATCATGGTTAATAAATTTTAAAATGTTAATAACTATGGAAACACTTATATTTCTATTCTTTTGCCTTTGTAAATGAATGATTAATGTTTTAAATTTCTTTATTTTCTCTTCAAGGTTCAAAAAAGAGAAAGAGAGTCCAGAAGTAAATCATACGCTGTGAACCAGTTTCTCTTTTCTTCCTGTTATTTGACTTTTTCTTTGTTTTCTACTTTAAGTGTTTTCATGTGAGTCTTGTGGGTGGGGGGTAACAGAGAAACACCTATGTCTTTGAAAAATAAATTTTTTTATTAAAATAAATACTTTATACAATTGTTTAAAGGCTAACTTACAACATTTCAAAATCTTAAGGCTATACATGTTCTGTAAGCCGTCCCACGCCGTGGGACGTGACTGTGACGGGCACTTTTCAGTTGTGTACTTCCCAGAGCATGTAAAATGTTTGACCAGATCCTTCCTTTTAGGGAAGTATGAAACTTAAAATAAAGGGATCTTTTTGCTTGATACAAATACATAATTTGTTGTGGCCATTTGTTTGGTTTGTTCAGCTCCCCAAGCATTTCTTAAGCACCAGCTGCGTGAAATGGGAGGTGCAGAGACGGGAAAGGGTGCAGAAGAAAAGGGGGCTAATAAGTGCACCTGTCAGAGATTGAGGACACCTGCTTGCAAGTTAGGTGACGTCAGCATGTGAGCGTGCAGGCTGTGGTGAGACAGGACAGTTACAAGTGGTGGCCCGGTCACAGGCTTTATGCACTGGCTTTCCTTAAGGAAATCCTGTGAAATATGTCTATCTCCCTCCCTCCCTCCCATCTTGACATCTTATTGTTCACTCACATATTATTTTTCTTACAAATTTAATTTTTTTTAATAGCATGTAAGATAAGGTCTACCGGAAAGTTCTGTCTGTTTCTATCACAATAAGTTTTGACACGTAAGCACATGTTTATTTGGTGCATGTGTGCCTCTCTATTTTTATCACTTAATGTATACATACTGACGTAGCAAATTAATTAAAACAAAGTTGATTCACGTTAGTCTTATGTGTGAAGCGATAGTGTACTCATGGCTACTGATAAAGTTCAGTTACGCCACTGTATTGTATACGAATTTCAACAAGGAAGAAGTGCTACAGAAGCATGTAGAAATTTATTGAAAGTGTTTGGTGAGGGTACAGTTTCTGATAGGACATGCAGAAGATGGTTCGAAAAATTCGAAACGGGCGATTTCGACTTTTCTGATAAGCCACGTTTTGGGCGACCATCTTTGATCGATGACGATGTTGTTAAGACCATGTTGGAGCAAGATCCTTTTCTGACAACATCGGAGATCGCAAAGGCTTAATTCAGCTCAGCAAACCATTTTGGACCATATTCGGAAGATAGGATTGGTGTGGAAATATATTATTTAATAAAGTTTATTGATGGTAAGAAAAATTTGTATTTTGTTTTATTCTAAAAACGGACAGAACTTATATTTATGCCGTAAACCAAGCACTTGAGAGTTTTGGTTATTATATATTTTAAGGTGTGGACTTTTTATAGTTGCCCTGGGAACAAATGCTTGGCATTTAAACATTTGTGAACAATTTCAGGATTAGGTTTGTTGCAGAACCTGGGGTCAGACTGGATTCTCTACCTGGCGCCACACCTGACCACTTGTATCATGTGCAGTGTTTTTAGAGCTGTAGAGACACACTTTTATTTAAATGTTTAAGCATTTCTTTTAATATGTGTTCAGAATATAGGACAAGCCTAATGAAGGTATTTCAGTTTCTAAAATGAATTGATCTGAAGAAAATATTAAGTAATAGTACAGGAGTGGGGTGTAGACATCAAAAATTATCCAGGTTGAACTGAGTTTGAGCAACTTTGGACCAACACCAAGGCGATAACTTGCTGTCGGATGTGGACACTCAGTTGTCCCCTGAAGCTTTTGTCCCTGTGGTGGTCAGACACTGACCAGTACTGAGCACACCTGCAGGCTTCCCTTAACCGGTTAGTCTTTTAAATGACCCCCGAAGGCCCAGGCCTGTGTGACTTCACCGAGCAGAGAACTCAGCTTGGCACAGAGACTTCTGCTTTCTGTAGGAAGGTTGCAGTTTAGTGCTCATCAGTGTTACAGTCCCAAGTTTATTTGTAACACCTGAGTCAACTCTCAAGTTCTGTTTCGAACACATTGACGCTTAAAATAGGATAAAATGTGTGTGGTTTGTTTTTGTGTAGATGCCTTAGCCTTTTTTATTTTCCAAAACACAAAAACATAGCAAAACCTGTTGGTTAAATATTAAGAAAACAGCTATTCCCTCACATATTGTCTTTAACAAGTGCTGGCATTTTCTCGATGCCACTCTGTTGGCAGGGCTGCCGGAACGGAGAGCGGTCGCCGGAGTAGCCGGTTTGGGGCTGCAGCTGCTCTGGGTCCTACCCCCTGGTTTTTTAAAAATGGTTGGATCATTTTCCTGTCCTCCAGAGTTTGGGGTTTTATTTATTTTTTGTCTTTTTTCAGTTCTACATTTACTCTGCCATCCTGTGCTGTATTTACCCTCTTTCCAGCCCCCGTATCCAGCAAGTTTGCCCCTCTGGTCACCCATCACAGCTCACCTTCCATATCTGCCAGGTGCCTCACCCCTTCTGCCACCTGGTCTGCTGGGGACGACTCCTGTGCCCCTCCTCCCGTCACCCAGTGGGCCCCGTGCGCTCTGCGTTTTTTAGAAAGCTGCCGGTAGATCTCTTAACTGGCTAAGCCCCGAAGTAAAATAGGTTCTAGGTGTTTCTCAGGAGCCACCTCCCAGGACAAATAAAATGTGACTAAGCCGAGCCATAGACCCCAGTTATTTCTCTGATTTTCTGAGTTAAACGTGCCTGTAGAGGCCGGAGTCGCATAGCAGAAAGTTAGTGGTGGAAATATAAATAAATTATATGCATTTAGTGTGTGTGTGTGTGTGTATACAGTTGAGCATTATATGCTGTTTATCCTTTAAATTCTATTTTTTAGTGTCCTTTATTATTCTGGCTATCAAGATGTATGAATAATAGTCACTGTAGGAAACAGAACATTTGAAAAACTGTCAAAAGGTAAACTAGCCATGCTGCTATCTCTGTAAGCACTATTAATGTTTTGACACATTTTCTTCTAGTCTTTTAGGTATTTTTATCTTTAAATAATTATCATACTTTATATAAAGCTTTGGAGTCTGCTTTTTAAAGCTAACATTAAATAACTTTCCTTGTTATTACAGATAATTGATAAGTATAATTTTTATGTTTCCATAATATTTTCTCTTGTGGGTTTATGACACTTTCATGACCATCTTTCTGATGTTGGACATTAGTGTTGTTTTCACTGTTACAGTGTATGTAATCTTCGTGAATAGAATTGGGCAGAAATCTTTGTCCACATGGACAGATACTTCTTTAGGTTTTCAAAACCACTTGGCCAAAGACTAGAAGAATAGGAGAAGGTTACAGATGTGTATATATTATCGAATTGCTTTGGAAAAATTCATTACTTAGTACTGGCCCAGTAAATCAGAGTGCTCAACTTACATTTTTGTCATTCTTGAATATCACTCATTTTTATAATCTGATCATGTAAATTCTTCTAATGGCCAGTGAACCACAGCGGTTACTATCTGTAAACTGCTCCTGCTCTCGCCTTGCTGTGTCTGTCGGCACTGTTTGTATAGTAACAGGCTTAATCCTATGTCACGTCTGTTGCTAACTATTCCTGGTTTATTTCTTACTGATTTTTTTTATTGTTATGAAGTTTGATTTTTATGGCTTTAATCTATGGATCTACTTCTGTGTAAATTCTGCCACTGTTTTAAAAGATTTCACATCCTGAAATCAGAAATATTTATCAGGACTCTTACTAGGTTTTCTTAGTTTTAATACTTAAAAATTTTTAATCCTTGTGAAATTTATTTTGGTATGTGTATGCCATGAGGAAAGACTCACAATGGAGTTTTTTCAAATAGCTAACCAATAGCTTCGGGTTCATTTGTTAAATAAACTCTCTTCCCCACCTGACTGCACCTGGTTTGTGATGTCTGCTTTGTTACATATTAAGCTCTGTTTCTGGACCGTGTTCGACTTTATTGATCTCTCTTTCTTATACCCACACAATGCTGGTTTAATTGTCATTTAACTTATTCATTCTTATTTATTGCCCAAATCAAATTTTTAGATTTTTTTAATTCATTTTAGAGAGAGGAGACAGAGAGAGAGAGAGAAGGGAGGAGCATCAACTCCCATATGTGCCTTGACTGGGCAAGCCCAGGGGTTCGAACTGGTGTGGCCTCTGTTCCAAGTCGACGCTTGATCCACTGCGCCACCACAGGTCAGCCTGCCCAAATCAAATTAGCAAATCAAAATGACAGAAAACCTCACTTACCATCTCATTGCCAGTACAAAATTCACTCTTACCCTGGGGCTACGTTATATTTTAGTCTTGTTTCATGCTTACTTTTTTCATAGTTAAAACAGTTGTATAGATAAAGTTTTGTGGGGTTTTTCCCCTTCAGGCTCACAGGTCGCTCCGCAGCCCTGTCCTTTGTGAGGGTCCGCGGCACAAGGCACCCGCAGTGCCTGTATTGTACGGGTCTTCCCCGAAAGCCGGCCCCCTGCGTGTAGCGGTTCCGGGCCGTGTGCCACTGACCCTCCGGGGTGAGCTGCCCAGCCGCGCGGGGGCTTCTGCAAGCACAGTGTTGACCGCTGCCACTGTGCATCCAGTGGGGAGCTCCTTTTTTGGCGGTGGCGTTTTCTGACTTAGGAGCAGTATTCCTGAATTTTTGTAGTTTTGGCTTGTCATGAAGTTGCCTTGAAATTTCTGCATTGAGCAAATTAGTTTTATTTATAAACCACTACAGATGCTCTTGAAAAAAACTCCACTTTTTGACTCAGTTAAGTTGAGCATTTGTTAGAAGCGTGAATTGTCAGAAGTGTGATGGAGGTGATCTGTCCTAGTCTTCATGCCTGGAGCGCAGATCTCGCGAGGGTTTGGGGGCCGTGAGTCCTGAGTTTGGGGGGAGGGGCCGGACCGAGCTCTGAGATCTGTTCCCATTTTTCTGTAGGTTGTCTTTCTGCTTCTGATATCTTCTAGAAGCCGGCAAAAGGGGTCACATTTATGTAAATGAATACCTTAAACATCTGGACTGCAGTTTAAAAACTGAAAGATAGCTGTATTCAATATTCTTTCTGACCTTGGCACACAAATCTTAGTCCAGAAGTTTGTAACGGCCCTTGTGTAATTCTCAGACGTGGGAGAGGCCTCTGCACAGTCTCAGCTGGTGCTTAGCAGTCAGAGTGCGCGGCGAAGGGCCTGCCGACCTGTACTGGCGGCGTTCTTGGGCAGGGAAGTGCCAGCGGGGAGGGCCGGGTTGATTGTATTACAGTGCCTCCGGAAGGGAGAGTCACTCCTGGAACTTTTCTAAGTAGAGAAGTACACCTTCCAAGATCCTTAAGAAGACCTTTATATTCCGACATTTTGGACTCCCCCCACCCCCGACCCCAAATAAAAGCTTTGTCTTCAGGTACCTGGTGAGCTCTTACAGAGCCTTTTGGTGCCGAGGCCTGAGGGTGATCCCCTGCAGGACTGTGCTTCCCGGTCTGGCTAGCCGGCCGCAGAGGGGTTGACCGTTCCTCAGGTTCCTACTCCAAAAAGCCTTGACAGGTATTTAAAAGCTTATGACAAAAACATGTAATTTACCCTACCATTTATAATTTAAAGGAAAATCATTTAGACATTTTTAAAGATTCACATACAGCCACAGTGGAGTTTTTTCCCTTTTCCATTTCTAAGCAGGCTTTTGGAAGAAGCTGTCTGTATTCCAGGTGCTACGGGCTTTTGGAAGAAGCTGTCTGTATTCCAGGTGCTACGGCGTACCCCACATAAGCCTTTGATATGTCAGGCACGCGGTCAGGAAGCAGAGGGGGCTGAAATTGCATCAGATGGTTCCCGAGGCCCTGTCTGTGCTGCGGAGGTCAGAGAAACCACGGCCCGCAGCGGCACAATTCGAGGTCAGAGACCCCGAAGCCCTAACGTTCCCCATGAACTGTGTGGGGTGCACGGGAATGTCCGGAAGGGAGGGTCAAGCCAAGCGAACAGTCATAATAATACCTGGTCGGTCTTTAGCTCAAAACGGGGGGGGGGGGGGGGGGAAATAAACTTTTTTAAATGGTGGGTTTTTCTTTTCCCCCTGGTATTGTTGATCACCCCATTTGAATGAAAAGCCCCTAACAAAAGAAGCAAGCTGCCTTTAGACTGCATTTACTGCTCTTGATGACTCCAGTTGTGTGTAAATATTAGAAAACAGCGGGGTCCTGCATTCCAAGAATCACTTGAGCAGCGCCATGAAGACAAGTGTCCTTACTGGCATTGTAGTCACACTCCCAGCTCTCCCGCTGTTTCTAATCTGTGCGCGCAGCCGTGAAAAACTGGACTGACATTTACAGGCACAGCAGGGAGACACTTGACGAGGGAATGCTAAAGACTACAGCACCTCCGACTCTGAGTGGCCGCCACGCACCGCAAACCCACACAGGCAAACCCGCAGGGCCGGGCTGGCCTGCACTCAGCCAGTGCGGTCGGGAGAGCATCGGGAATGAAGCGGGCCATCTCCCCCCTCTCGGCACAACTTTTAGCAGGTCCCAACCGTTCTTCTTCACACCTAAGTATCTAAGGAGAAGCTCCAGCCCTGTGTAAGGGGACGGGGGCTCTGCTTCTTTTGAACCGTGCTTTTTTTGAGGCTCTGAGCCTTCCGTCCTCGTCCTCACTCCCCGGCCCCGCCTCCCCAGCCTCTGTGAGTACCAGCCAAAGTCTCTGGGACCTGCCAGAGCCAGGAATGCAAAAGAGGGTCCCTCACTTTGGGACTGTAGTGTGACAGGCCACCGCCCCCCGTTTTGTCCCCGCGCACTGCCAGATCTGTGCGCCATCACACCAGCCATGCAATTAGGTTTGCTGCGCGGAGCCTGGCTGGTTTCTCGGCTAAGACTCTTTCCCTTTGGGAATAAGACTAGACAGACTGTCATTTGCTGTTACTAATTCTGCTTAGCATGATCACTGGGGCTTTTTTTTTTTTTTTTTTTTTTTGTAATTAGCTATCTTAGTTGGCTCTTAAATTTTAATAGCCAATTGAAGCTACGTTTTAGCCAAGTTCCATATCTAAATTGCGTTCAGTCCATTAACAAAAGTTGGTTAAAAGGCTATTATGACAAAAGCCAATACACGGCGGCTCGCTCCTCCCCCTCGGCGGCGGTGGCCAGCCAGCCGCCCGCCAGCCGCCCCCGCGTTCTCCGGAGGAACTCGCTCGCCTCCCGCGAAGTTGATGTTACTAAGCTGGACTCGCCTCCGGTGGCCAGCAATGCATGTTGACAAGTTTTATTTTTTATTGAGAAATGTCGCTGCCTCCCCCCCCTTTTTCCTCTTTAGTGAGGGTTCTTTGGGGGTTGGGTTTTACTTGAAGGTAGCAGGGGTGGAGGGGTGAGAGAGAGGGGCGTTTAATACTCCGACTGAAAATTGACGGGTTTTGAAAAGTGAATAATTGAAATGATGTTTTTCTCCATTTCAGCCTGATCAAAATTATTAGCTAAACCATCTGAGGCACCTTCTGGTAGAATTGTAGTCTTGCTGGGTTTAGTTTGTAAAACATTTTGCCAGACATTAAAAAAAGAACTGTAGACGAGCCAGCACGCAGGCTCATAGCGCTCGGTGCCTAATTGATAGTCCCATTGTTACTATTTTTTTCAATTTGGAAGGCTACCGCTAACCCCAGCATTCGCCTGCCCTTTGCAGATTAGTGTACCGTGATCTTACTTCTTGCATCGAGTCCCCTCCCTCTGAATGGGACCGCGGGGCTGGTTTCCATTTCAAAGATACTTCATTTCAAATATTTTTATAATTTGTGAAGCAGGCTGTCCAAAGAAATTAGACTGGTACAGGGCACATTGAGTTGACATTTCATTTCTGACTCATTAGCACCCTGGGCACAAAGATGTGGAGAGAGGCTGGTGGCAAACAGTCCTGTCACCTCCACTCGGCTGAGTGCGCCCCAACACTTACCTCCACCTGGCCGGTTTTGCCAAATTCCTGTTTTAAAATTAATAGGGTTTTTTTTTTGGTTCAAAAATGTGCAGATTTTTTAAATCTTCAAATGGTGATTTTTTTCTCCTATTTCCCCATTTAGAAGATACCAGAAATTGTCGTTTGCTCTCAGAATTTTACAGCAGTGAGTGGGTGCCGCCATCCTCTGACAGCAGCCTTCTCTAACACCCTCAGGGCTGCCAAGCACTGGCTTTGGTAGTCTGTCCTCCCAACCGAAGGCCACCGGGCAAACGAGGGAAAAGCCCCAGCGGTCGTGTAACTCCAGTTCCATCTAAAATGCAGTTAGTGGCCCATGTTCACTCACGTTCTTTTGTCCGATTTGCTTCTCTGGCCTTTGGCAAGATGCCTGAGGTGCCATCCGTGATAGTGTGGCCTCCTTGACAGGGTGCAGAGCGTCACTTGTCTTAGCAGAGGGTCTGAAAAGCTGGAGAGCCCCTCCTGGTCTTTGTTTCTGCCGGAAGCTGAGGGACAAGCGCAAGAGAGGCCATTTTATCCAGTGCCTGTATGATAAAATGAACAGACTATTAAAATGTCTGTCGTTGCCCTTTGATTAAAAATAGAACTGGTTTTGAAAATTAGGCCATACACTTTCCCAAGAGGTCAGGGCTCAGTGGCCTCTCTCAAGGGAGGTGAGGCAGGAGCCACCCTGCCGGGGTTCTTCAGGGGCCCTTGGGTGACCCTTCAGGGGCCTTTGTGGACTTTAAGTGAATACCCAGCATGTGTTCACTGTCACCCAGCCTGGCATCATTTTGCGCTGAGATTTAGGAAGTGTGCGTGTTTCTGAATAGGTAATACGTGCACATGGCCCATGATATGAACATCTGTAAGAATGAAGGTAAATAGTGAGAAGTCTTAAATTGAAGATTATGGACCTCCAAGGAATCTGGGTAGAAAACAATCCTGCTTGTTTGCTCTGTTAAAAACTAAGAATCCATGGCAAAAAAAAAAAAAAAAAAAAAATACAAAAAGCAACGAAGAGCCTTCCCTTTCCCCAGCCACCCTTCCTTCCACCGTCCCCTCGACAGAAATGACAACCAGCGCAGGTTTGGAAAGCCACAGCCTGCATATTTACTTGTGTGTGTGCGAGAGAAGGTGAAAGCTTTGATTCATCTGTTACAATAAAGAGTCTAGCCGAGCTATAGGCTCAAATGCCAGATTTCCGTATAGCCGTTCACAATGGGAGGGCATGTATTGTCTCATAAATTAATCTCAGTTTTATGTTATCTTTGAGGATCTCTTAATGAGTCCATCAGTAGCAAAGATGTTACTTTGCCTGTCCACACTGGGGACAAGTGACTGGCTCTCCAGCCCAGCCCAGTCCTTGGGCACTGATTTTTCAAAGTCCCGTTCCCCTCCCCACCCCCCACTGCCTGCACAACCTGCTTCTCCCCACCCTGGGGTCTCTACATCTCTCCTGTGTGCGACCACCTGATTCCTGGGCCAGTCAGTGTGTTCCTCTCTCTCTTGGTTTATTCCTTTTATCTGGTGGAGCACTTGCATTGGTTGTCTGAGGAAAAGGTGTGTAGGCGGTCAATTTTTAGAATCCTACATGTCAAAATATGTTCTACCTTTTCTCTTACCTGGTAGTTAGACTCCTGTGGAGTTACAGACGGGGAGCCCCTTTCCTGTGGGGTTTTGAAGGCGCTACTCTGGTGTCGTTTAGGTTCCAGAGTTGCCACAGAGCAGACTTGAAGTCCTTTTCTCTTTCGGGAGCTTCGTTGTTCAGATGTTGGGAGTCACGGGCTGACCTAAGGGATTTTTTGTTTGTTTCCCTTTACCCCCCCCCCCACCCCCACCCACCTATCTTCCTCTTGGTCGGTTTCCCTTGGGAAGATGCTTCCTGTCTCTTGCCCAGATGATTGACTTGTTAAAAGGTCCCGATTGTTTTCACTTGGGCTGCTGTGACAAATACCACAGGCTGGGTGGCTTCGAACAACAGAAATTTACTTCCCAGCCTCCCCAGAGGGTGGAAGTCTGTCTGAGAGAGCCCAGCGTGGCCGGGTTCTGCTGAGAGCCCCTTCTGGGGTGTAACTGCCGCCTTTTGTATAAATATATTAATATAGCGGAGAACAGAGAGGGGGAGCAGGCTCTCCCCTGACTTACACATGAGGGTGCCACCGCTGACTTCATCTAGCTCCAATTACCGCCCAAAGGCCCCGCTTCCTAATAGCATCACATTGAGGGGCAGGATTCGACCTATGGATGTGGGAGGGTTCCCCAACATTCAATCTGTAACTCCCGTCCAGCGTATCGACTTCGCTTTAGACGGAATGTGCCAAGTCTAAGAATTCAGTCTAACCCTAGATTCTCTGAAGATTTTTTTTTAAGTTTTATAGTTTAGTTTTGTGTTTTACATTTAAGTCTGTCATCCAGTTTGAATTTGAGTTAGTTTTTGTATAAGGTCCGAGTTTTACGTCAAGGTTTGGTTTTTATACACTCAGGTATCCAGCTGGTCAAGAGCCCTGTTTTGAAGACTATTCTCCATTGATGTGCTTTGCACCTTTGTCAGAAATTAGTTGGACGTATTTGTAAGTGGGTCTATTTCTAGGTTTTCTGTTCTGTTTAGTTTATGGATATGTTCATCCCTCTGCCAGGACTGCGTTTTGATTATTGCAGCTTTTTTTTCCCCCTTTTATATGGTCAGTCATACCAGAAAATCTATCAAATCTCTTTTTTAAATTAGAGGCTTCCCTCTGGGAGCCCTTCTTCTTGCTCCATGGAGTATGCGTTGGTCCCTGGGTCCCTGCACCGCCCTCCCATAGGGAATACTGGCCTTGCTATAGTACTGGCCTTCTGTCTTCCCCTCGGCTGTAGTGTGTCTCCTGTTCCTGGTTTCCGTAGCCCCTTTATTAATTCTCTTGCTTTGCACTCGTACATCTTCCTTAAAAACATACACAGAGGTTATTATTAGTTTTTTAAATCCTTGTATGTCTGAAACGATATCTAACCGCCTTTCTATCTGATCAATACTGTAGCTAGGTATTGAAGCCTAGGTTGGAAATGCTTTTCCTTCAGATTTAAGTGTCACATCACACTGTCTTCTAGCATTTAATGTTGCTGAGGGGAAGTCTCATGCATTCTGGTCCCCCTTTCTTTCTTTCTTTTTTTTTTTTTAATTTTTTTAATTCATTTTATAGAGGAGAGGGGGAAACAGAGAGAGAGAAAGAGAGAGGAGAGACAGAGAGAGAGAAGTGGGGGAGGAGCTGGAAGCATCAACTCCCATATGTGCCTTGACCAGGCAAGCCCAGGGTTTCGAACCGGTAACCTCAGCATTCCAGGTTGACGCTTTATCCACTGCGCCACCACAGGTCAGGCTCCCCCTTTCTTTCTGAAGCTCTTAGAATCTTCTCTGAATCCTTGATGTTACCGTATTTCATGCCTTGGCAAGGCTTCTTGTCACTTGTACTGGGAACTCAATTATGTGTCAAGCGTTGAGCATTTACTTTGTCCCAGACACTGTGGTAAGCCCTGGAGACTCAGCAGTGAATAAGACAAGGTTTTCACTCTGTAATGATGGAGCTTATAATCTGGTGGGCGGGGGGGGGGGGGATAAATAATAAAATAACTACAGTAATTATAGAGTAGAGACAAAGACCGTGCGGAATGCCAAACAGGAAAGTGAATTTGAAGACTGTCCATTGGACAGTGGGTGTTGCACTCCTTAGGGTGACCGGGAGCTGTGAGGACGCTGTGTCAGAGCTGAGGGCGCTGTGTCAGAGCTGAGGGCGCTGTGTCAGAGCTGAGGCCTGGGGGGTGACAAGGCAGAAGCCAACTGGGGGAGACAGTCCCCGCGAGGGACAGAGCCACAGGAAGGCGCCAGGCTCGGTGTGTTTGAGGTGCAGGGGTAGAATGTAGCTGGACAGTGCTGGACGCAGGAGGAATGGCAGGGAGTGACGTCGAGGGCTCAGCAGAAGCCATTTCACACGGGGCTGTCGAGAGGAGTCTGCGTTTTATTCCGATTGCCATGAAAAGCCCTAGGACAGTGCTGTGCAGAGGAGTGGTAGGCTCCGGCTGGACCCCTCAAAGCCCACCCTGGCCACCCTGGGAGGACAGACTAGAGCGCAGGAAGAGCGGAAGCAGGTGACCACCAAGGAGGCTGTTCCCCACGTCCACAGGGTGGGCTTGGACCCTGCGGCCCTTTCAGACCGGTGTGTGTGGGGGGCTGTGTTCCTGTGTCCTTGGGAGTGCTTCCTCCCCTCCAGTTTCTCTGTTTTATGTTCCTGAGCCTCTTTGCAGTTACTTGTTGGATTACTCTCCTATTTTTCTATATGTTTGCATTCCATTTTTGAGAGGGGTCTTTCATTTCTACCCTTCAGCATGTTTGGAGATAAAATGTTCGGAGCCGTGAGGCTATGCTGAGAGGGGGGAGAAGGTGAGGGTCCAAACGAGCCCCCTTGGCAGCCCCGCTCCCTCCCAGCACCCCCAAGGAACTCGCGGTCCTGTGCTGCCCAGGGGAGCCCCCGGGGCTGCCTCTGCTGCTCAGGGGAGCCCCCCAGGGCTTCCTCTGCTGCCCAGGGGAGCCCCCCAGGGCTGCTTCTGCTTTTATCCTCTCCTCTTTAAAAATGCACTTATTTAACAAATAAGTTGATTGCACACCCACTGTCTGCCAGGCCCTGTTAACGTTGGCAGATGGCAAGCAGAACTCTTTACCTGTAAATTCGTTTCAGTTTTCATAATAAAGGAACGTACTTTTTTAAGGGGAGCTCGGAGTTCCAGAGAAGTACGGGGTCAAGCAGGAATCGTCCCACCCACACTGCAGTGGAGCCCGTGGGAGCAGCCCCTGCGCACTCAGGTAGGCTCTGATGTGCCGGGTGCGGCGGCGGGAATGCCGTTGGTGGTTTTGGAGAGTAATTGTGAAAAAAGTGAAAAGTGCCCGAGATCAAGAATGGGCAAATCTTCAGGTGTCTGTGCCATACCACGTTCTGGATTAAGTTAACACAAACACAGCGCGAACATAAATCTTTTTCTTTTCATTATTTCCTTCTTAAAATTTTTTTTTCAGTTACAGATGACGTGTACTAGTTTCAGGTATATGACATTTACATAACTTACGAAGCGATCACCCCTAAAGCCTAGTACCCATTCGACACCTTGTCTCTTCATTTTCAGAGATTTCCTTCCTTTTTGTCCTTCCCTTCCTTAGTCCCTCCTTCCTTGCTTTCTCCCTTGTGTACCTACCTCGCCAGTGGGTAGGCGAACGAGCCAGTGCAGAAATACGGGCGTTGTTTCGTCAGGTGGACGCCGGCGTAGCTGGCCGACCTGAGGACTCTCGGCTGTCCTGTTCAGTCTTGGCCACATTTTCATCATCTTTTATATATAAAAACAAATCTGCTGATCGTGTTTACAGATGAAACAATTCACTAGCAGTAGAAAGTCATACTTGGGGTAGTGTCCAGTCAGGAGAGTCTGGACGGTGGTTCTGAGCCCCGTCTCCCACGGCAGCCGGTGGGCCCCTTGCTGTTGTGGTCTTTGTTGCCTCGGTACTGAGCAGTGTCTGGCCCCTGGCTGATGTAGGATAAATATTTGCCAGACGGACGAATGACGTGTTGGGAGACGAGGAACCCTGGGAAGTGCAGTGACTTTGTGCAGCGTTTATGTTAAGGGGAAAGTGGTCATTTATGCAAGACAGGGATGTCGGAGAGCAGGCTCACCAGAAGACGGTGTGGAGGGCAGGGGGTTTGGGTTGGTCCCCGGGGCCCGGGTGAGGTTAGCGGGCGGACGATGACAGTGGGGGGGGGGGGGCGCTTGCTTGGCCCACTTGACTTCGCACCCAGCAAACTGCAGCGTGGTGCCCATTTGCATGGCCCTGGACCAGTGGAGGGGGAAGGGGGGAAAACGGTGAAGAACGCCATACAGCCTGACCTGTGGTGGTGCAGTGGATAAAGTGTCAACCTGTAAATGCTGAGGTTGCCGGTTCAAAACCCTGGGCTTGCCTGGTCAAGGCACATATGGGAGTTGATGCTTTCTGCTCCTCCCCCCTTCTCTCTCTCTCTCCCCTCTCTATAATGAATAAATGAAATCTTTATAAAAATATTAAAAAAAAAAAAAAAAAGAACGCCATACAGACACAGTGGGACAGCCGGGCCGTTTTGTCTGGCGGAGAGGACAGGAGTGGTCCAGGGAGCGTGGGCGGGAGGCGGGAGGGTCGGTTTCTACAGATATTTGAAAATCTGTCGTGTAAAAGGAGAATAGCTGTCTCTGGGTCACTGGGGAAGGGGCTCTGACCCTAACGAGACGCACGTTAGAGGGAGCCGGCCCAGGACCGAGAGGGACCAACAGCTGTGTGAGTCCCGTGGAGCCAGCCGCGGCCGAGGCTGTGACACCCTTGTCCCTGGGAACTCCATTGTCAGGAGGTTCTTACACTGGAACCTCTGTCCTGTAATAATAAACAACAATGTATGACTAACGGGACTTGCTGTTCCTGAGGGCCGCTATGTCCCAGGCCCCTGCCCTGATGTTAGTGGTATCTCATTGAAGCCTCCCAGTGAGCCGGGGGCAGGGTTCTGGGATTTCCCCGGAACCTAGCGCTTAGGTCAGGTGCCTTGGACAAAGCCCCGCAGTTGGCGGTGAGCCCGGACTCATCTGGGTCCGGAGGTCCCCTTGTCGCCACTGTGCATGGAGACCACGGTCTCTGTGAGGAACTCGGTGCCATGCTCGGCCAGTGTGACCTGGCCCTGCCACCCCACAAAGACTTCCAGCCCTGCTTTTATCAGTCAGGGGGGTCTGGGTCCTGCTACAGTAACAAACAATCCTACCTCGCTGGCTCAAAAATCACAAGGTTTCCTTCTTCCCTGTGTTCCATGACCCAGGCTACACTGGGAAGCAGAACTGGAAATATTGGGTAACCAACACAAATGGCTGTCACACCTGTGCATAGGAAGGTAAAAATAACAGTGACACCTTTTTATTGGTGTCAGGTCCTGACCTAATTAATGGCAAGAATGTTAAGTAATGAGACTTGAACTTCCTTGTGGTCCACAGAAGGCAGTCTTGTTTTATAATTACCAGCGGACTGTGGGGACCTTCACGTTCAGCAGCTCCCCTGGGCATGAAGCTCTGCTGGCTGAGAGCTAAGCCTCCGCGGCACTGGTCCTGTGGTCAACGGAAGTGAAGAAGCCGGTGCGCCCCGCCCCCCCCTCTGGATTGGCCCACGGCACTGCTCCTGTGGTCAACGGAAGTGAAGAAGCCGGTGCGCCCCGCCCCTCCCCTCTGGATTGGCCCGTGGCACTGCTCCTGTGGTCAACGGAAGTGAAGAGGCCGGTGCGCCCCGCCCCTCCCCTCTGGATTGGCTCGGGAGTGCCGGGGGGCGGGGACATCAGCTGCTCTGTCCACGGCTGAGGGCAGGTTCTGCGACGCACAATTTCCGATCTTGCTCTCCTTCCCCTCAGGTATATCAGTTCTCTGTCCTTGTCTGGAAATTCAGAAATAAACCAAAAAACGGGCCGATGAATAATGAAGTCATTTTAAAAGAAGAATTGCATTGCTTCAATAGAGATTTGATACTTGAATGGAAAGGCTCCCACTTTTTAGAACTTGAGAGGTCGAGAGTTTGGATATCACGTAAAATCCAAGGAGGTGGTGGAGGACGTGCAGCTCACACGTCTTGTTGCAAAATCCGGTTGAAATCGACAGGAGTCAACAAAATTTAATTCATTCAAATGACGTACTATGTATGCCTCCAGACCTAATGGGTGAAATTTATACCTTTTGAATCTTCATAACGAAAATTCAAGGGCAAAGAGTAAGAAACAATGATTAGTCACATTATTTAAGTATGAAATGAACCCAAAAGACTCAACTATATATGACATTTTATGCAATTTTTACAGAGATCGCTCTATATGTAGTAATGTGCTGGGGGTGGGGGCATAAAGAACTTTTGTATTTTCTCTCTCGCCGGAGCCTGCGCTCTGCTGGCTCCAAGCTGCTCCGATCTGTGCTTGCCTCCCACACGGCCCGAGGGTCAGCTGCTCAGAGTAATAGATGCTCTTCCATATCTTCCCAGTAATTAGGCAATTTTTATGTACGAGCTGGCTTATGCCACGCACACCTACATCATTTTGACCTTTCTTCCGCTTACCTGCAGCGCGTGGTATTTTGGGAAGTGAACTTTTCTTGGTGAGTGACAGTGTCGCACTGCTCGCCAGCTTCGTGGAGAGCGGGGCCGCTGGCCGCCCTGGCCGCTCTTGGGGGCAGGAACTGCAGACTCCACTGAGGCACCTCAGTCTGTAATTCCCAGCCCAGAAATGCCAGCCCTTCTCTCGGATGCCCGGAGCGGTCCCGGGGTGTTGTTTTCAATAGTTCACAGAATGTAATTCTGAGAGCCTAGAGGGACATCATAGAACCACAGTGTTCCCCTTCAGATGATGGTTCTGGACTGGGGGCTCACACACCAGCCTGGGCAGAGGCACCCCCCATTCCCCCCAAACATGGAGACAGAAGGAGAAGAACCTGGCAGTTGGCACACTGGTCTAGAAACAGGCTCTTGGTTCCTTCCCATTATCTGTCTGGGTTCAGAATCGGGCTCCAATGGAGAGAGTTTTGGCCACGCTTTGAGAGGACAATGCTTTGCTGCCCTCCCCAGCCTGGTCTGCGTAGGGGTGTGGCTTTTAGTTCATCATCAGCCCTCTTTGAAATAAACATTCCATAGGGATTGTATCTTAATTAGTAGGTTGTCTCTCTAAATAAGCAGAGCCTTTTAGAATCTCTTGACCCTCAATCCAAATCTTGGAGCCCTAGACGTCTCTGGCTTGAAAATGTGCACATTTAGATAGGAGCGGATAAGTTGGCTAAGTCCCTAAGGTGGAGATCGGGACAGGGTCAGCTTAATCCCCCCAAATGGAGGACAAATGTCACTTAAGAGACCTTTAGTATTCTTGGCCTTTGGGCATCAGATCTCCTGCCCAGAGTAGCCTCACCAGAGTCCTGGCAGCTGACTGTCAGATGGTGCTCCCTTCCCCTGGGTGGACTGGAGGTACACCTTCCTACAAGAGCATATGACTGACATTCTCACTGAGGAGACCAGGATCAACCTTTGAGCCTTGATTTAATGCTTGGAGATACGGTAGTTCCAAACTTTTTGGAATCAACTCTAGCAACAAAATGGAGAGCTGCAAAGGAATAGAGCACTTGGGATCAAAAACAATGTATTGCTCTAAAAACAAAACCACGATATGGCTTGCAAATGGACTCCAGCGGCAGTTTTAAAATAAGAATCCAAATGAGGTTGGCACGGTGGCCGCCCAGAGAAATGAGTGTGTGGCCTCCCCAGGGGATATCATGAAAGGTTCCATGCCAGCGCGGACGTGGGCATATCTGCCAAAGGGCTGGATAACACACAACCACAAAAGCTAGGGATGCCGAGTCACGGCCAGGGAGCTGAGGTCAGTCTGCACTCGGCCACGGCCTCGGTGCATGGGGCTTGGAGGGTCTCTCCCTTTCTCTGCAATGAGCAGTGTCTGTCCGATGCTCTTCCTGGGATGCCTTAGCCCGCTCTCCCCTTGGCACACTCTGGACATCCTTCAAGACTCAGCCTGCCGTTCACCTCCCGAGTCCTCACAGAGTCCCTGCCCTCTCTGCCCCATCCTGCTCCTGTGTGTCTCTCTTCTGGGACATCCCCCCTTGCATCATTACACCTGTGGGCTTTTCACCACGCTCCACCCTGTCCCCCCGCACTGTGGGCATCTTGGAGGCAGGTGTTACCTCACTCGTGTCAGTGTTTCCACTGTTGGCCTCGAGTAGAGGTACGGTGAGATGCCTTGTTGCCTTGTGAGCGGCTGGGCCAACCTCAGTGAGCCTCACTTGCCTCATTCATCATGCGTGCTCTAAACTCACAGGGTCTTGTAGCAAGAAAAGGTGGGACTTCTGTGCTCTGATTACTGTGGGGATGTAGTTCACAGGCCTGTATTTCTGAGCATCCACGTGCAGTGGGCATTGCTGGGGGTGCGCCGCCATCTGGAGGGCTGGTACCCCCAATGAAATCCATGTCAGGATCCATCATGGGACGCAACCTGGCCAGAACTACCCCCCCCCCCCGAAGTGTGGTAAGTCACAAGTAGCGTTTGAAAGTCAGTTACCAAATGGACACCGCTGCAGAATAAAAAGAAGGAACTGCGGGGAATTAGAAAGCGACACGGAGCCGTCTTTAGTCTCAATGAGCTAGCTGCGTTTCCTGTCTTCTCGCAGCTGAACTCAGAGTGTCCTCGGAGCTCGGGAGCTGGGGCCCGGCGCTGTGTCTGATGTCCCTAATTATGCAATAATGGTAATCACGGATCGGGGGCTCAGCTGAGACATGTCTGTTTCCCCGTGTCTGGAGCACTCGGTAATCATGGGGGAGGAGTCGTCGGAGCAGAAGTGATTGATTTCAAATTGTTGTTTGAGAAGATGCTGGGTGAGGCCAGACTTTCACAGCCCGGATTGTGGAGGCTGAGGGGGGAGAACCCCACCTCAGAAGGATGAGTCAGAGAGCTCTGACGCCCCCCAAAAGAGACAGCCCCAGGCCTACACTCCGTTCCCATTGCCAAAAGTTTTAGGGCCATTTGACCCAAATCAGAAATCAGATTCTAGCATTGCTAGTGGCTTTTATCATGGAGAGCGGGAAGTTAGACTAAGGGGTGGGACAGGCCAGTTTCCCTTCCTCATACCCTGGGGTGGGGGCTTCCAGTGTGCCCTCAAATCCAGCCACTGGCAAAGGCCTTCTGAATTCTCATTAGGTGGCCTTGGCCTTTCTGAACAAGTAAGGGCAGCAGTCGATTGCAAAAACAGTCACAGATTCCTTCCCTCCCATCAAGAGGCAGAGTCTGTTCCCTACTGCTTGCATCTGGCCGTGTGATAGGTGCTAGCGGGATCAGCAAAACAAGGCCCATAGGAGCGTGGGAAGTGCTTGCACATTGGGACGTACAGGCTCTCCACGGGACATGGCGTGGAAATGACAAGACAGCCTCCTAGGGGCCACTCCCCACGCCCCAGCCCATCAGCGCGCCAGGCCTTCCTCTGAGTCACGTCTTCAAGGGCCGCGCCATGTGGGAGCCCTCACACAGTGCACATGAGACCCCACTGAGGCTGCCGAGGCCCGGGCTGCTGAGTGTCCCGGTGACCTGTGTCTGAGCCCCGGGGCGTCTCGGTCAGCTCAGCTCGTGTTTTCTGAGTGTCCAGCCGGAGTTAGGCTCTGGGCGGTCAGGGACAGAGGAAGGAAACTCAGGTGTGGCTGAGGCACAGAGATCCACAAACTGTAATTAATGTGAAGGAAGCTGCTTGCCAAGGGCTCCCAGGGCACACAGCTGGGGTGAGCGAATCAAGAAGGCTTCCTGGAGGAGGCAGTGTTGAGGATATGAGGCTTTTTTTTTTTTTGCCTTTTATTTTTCCCAAACTGTAAGGTCCTGAGAGCAGCAGCAGCTGTGTGTGTGTGTGTGTGTGTGTGTGGGTGTGTTCCACTCCTGAAGACCAAGCACGATTCTCATGGAGAGAACCCCGCCCTTCAGAGATGGCCAAGCACAATGGCCAGGAGAGGCTGCAATCCTCACACTGCCCTGGGGTCATCTCACTTTGCAGAGCCTGGCACTGGGGTTCCCTGGGCTCTGTGCCATTTCTCAATGACATCCTCAGAAAATAGCAGTCGGCATCCAGCCCTGACGCGAGTGTCATACTGTAGCCACTGTAGCCGTCCCCTTGGCCGTGTCGAGTCTCTCGACTCCTCTCCGTCCTGGACCTGAGCATGCGCAGCCCCACTGCGTTCCAAAGCTTGGGACGACCAGGACTGACCCTGCCCTTGAGGCCCCGCAGAGCCCCCTTCTCACCAGGACAGGCCCCCCCAGGAAGAGAGGGTGCATTCAATTCCTTTCCGCCTTTTCTTTCCCAAGAAGTCAAAGCCACTCGGGAGTTCAGCGTGCATGTTATCTCCTCGTGCAATAGTGCAGTAGAGAAAAATTCATTCGTCTTAAAAAAGAAAAGTTACAAAAGATACACACTGATAGAAAACATACTGCTGGAAATAAAAGAGAGAGAGAAGTAATGAATAACATTCCGCAAAATGCGACTAAAAGCAAAATGGTCTTCGGCCGTGGTTACAGGTTGGGTTGAACGGAAGGGGCTTTGTGATAGAGATAAAGCGGCTGTCCGTTCCGGGGAAGGGTGGGTGTGTATTGTACCACCTTTCGCCACATGGCCAGAGGAGGGACAATGCAACCGGAGGAAGACAGCTTCAGGAGGACAGAGGACAGTGGGGGGCGGCGAGGGCGGCCTCAGGGTTTCTGCTTTGGCCAGTGTGCGGGGGACTGGGGAGAGAGGCACGGCGCATCTCAGACGTCGGGCTGTGGTCAGAGGAGCAATTGTCCTTTGCAGCCAAGTGTTTAATCTCCATCCCTGCAACTCTTCTGACGGCCTCTGACCCTCCTCGCGGGCTGTTCCAGGACCTTCCCGCTGGCTTCCCCGGGAGCGGGACCGCGGGGCTGGGCTAGAGGAGGCCTGGTGCAGATCCTGCCTCTGTCCCAGAGAACCGGAGACCAGAGACCGTGCAGCTCGTGGCCGTTCTGGCCTTGCCGGGCACCTCTCTCAACGTGGCCGGGACATCTTCACCCTGTGGCCCATGCAGTGCCCATTTTTGAGATGGTGATCAGTCAGGCTGAGTGGCAAACCCTACTGGCTGCTGACTTCTCACCGTTGCTCACATTCCATGCTAGAGGCTCGAAAATCCTGGTGCTCCCTCCGCCAGTTCCCCTGTGGCCTGGGATGGTCAGGTGCTCTGGTGTCAGATTGTGAGATGCACAAGAACACTTGCAGGGAAGATTTTCTTCTCCAGCAAGTTGAGAGAGGGGGGCATAGGAAGCTCTTTTTGCTAGAGTCTCCCTTTCTTCTGCTTGCTCTGGTTGCTGCAGAAAGCTGAAACGCTTGGGGCTGTGGCAGCCATCTTGCAGCCATGAGGGATAAACCTGGAGACAAGAGCCAACTTACAAAGGATGAGGGATTCTATTAGTGGCTAGAGAAACATTTTTTAAAATTCGGTCTCCTTGTCCTGCTGGGCACGAGTCAGCCCTGATTGCCCTAATAGCTTGTTACTGTACTCATCCAAACAAGACTTACTGAAGATCTGCCACGTTCCAAGGACTTCCGGGTACTGGGGATACATGAGCGAACAGACGAGGCTCCACCTCGGGTCCTCACGACGCCTGCATTCCTATAGGGGAGACAGGCAGTACCCCCCCACTATCATCTGTGTTCTCCCCCTTTCTGCCTGGTCGAGCACAGAGACACTGGACGCCATGTAGTGACGCCGCCACAGGACGGATGGAGCCTGGGTCCCTGAATCGCTCCTTGGAGAAGAGACATCTGCCAGTCGGAACTCCGCTCTGGACTCCAGCTGAGCAGGAAGGAAGCCTCTGCTGGCCTTGGAGCCAGTGGTCCCTGAGCGACCGCTCCCCTCGCTGGGAGGGAGCCCGTCCCGGCTGACCGCTCCCCTCGCTGGGAGGGAGCCCGTCCGTGCTACGACCTGCCTGGCCCTTCCCCCGCGTCTCGTCTTGCACTTTGAGGAAGTAAAGCCTGTTTGTTGAGATCAAGGCAGCTCAAGGTAGAGCTTTGCTTTTATTGAATCTCTTAGCGTCCCAAAGGATTGAATTATGAGGGTCTGGTGTTAAGACGTCCGGGGAATGCCCTAGCTGGGCAGCTCAGTTGGTTAGAGTGTCATCCCAACATGCCAAGGTTGTGGGTTTGATCCCCGGTCAGGGCACATAACAAAAATCAACCAGTGAGTGCATGAATAAGTGGAACAGCAACAAAAACCAGTGTTCCTCTCGTGGGGGTCGGCCTGCTGGCAGTGGGTCCAGAGCCATTTCTCCCAGCTTCTCCGCCCACTGCGCTGGCCTGCATCCTGCCCCCGGCCGGCCACCATCTGACATCCTTCGGGGGCTCTCCAGGCTGGGGATGGGGGATCAATCTCAGAGCCTGGATTGGCTCAAGGGGGTCTGGAGGCCTGTGACTCAAGGTCACTCTTTGAATCAACTCAGAATTGCTGGCCGGTTTTCTTTGTCAAAGGCATCCCTGCAATATCCCATGTGCTCTGCTAAGATCTGCCCGTTTCCCATGAGGTGGGGTCTCGTCCACGTCCCCTTGGGTCAGGTACATGTGTCTGTGTGTCCTGTGGCTGCCATAACAAACTGCCACGCACCAGGTGACATAAGACAACGGGAATGCAGTCTCTGGCAGTTCTGGGGTTCAGACGTCAAAATCAAGGTGTCAGCAGGGCCCTGCTCCCTGTGAAGGGTCTAGGGGGGACGCCCCTTCGCCTCTCCCTAGCTTCCGGTGGCTGCCAGCGATCCTCGGCTTGTAGCTGCACCATTCTGGTCTCTGCTTCCGTTGGCGCAGGGCCCCCTTCCCTGGGGGTCTCTTCAGTGTCCCTGTGTCTGAACCCCCCTCTCCTTATAAGGACACCAGCCACATTGGGTTAAGGGCCCACCCTATTCCAGGGTGACTTCACATGAATGACTTCCATGTGTAGAAACCCTGTTTCCAAATAAGTGACATGCTGAGTGAGGTTCTGCGTGTATGTGGATTTTGGGGGACTCCATTCAACCCCGTACTGCTCGTGACTTGGAACCAACAGAAGAGGCAGAGTGATGTCGCTGTCTGATTGCGTGTCCGCCGCTCGCTGGCGAGGCTGCAGGGTTGGGAGCCCTGCGCTGCCCTGTGAACAGCCCACTGCCTGAGCGAGCCCACACCGCGCACGTGGCGAGACCACCGGGGAAGCCCTGAGACCGTGCAAAGGGAAAGAGGTGCCCAGCCAGCCCTCTGGCTTCAGCCCTGTCCATCCCCCCTCCCACCACCATCTGACCGCGGCGGTATGAGACACCCTCAGCCAGAGCTGCCCAGCTAAGCCCTCCCAGCCCCTGACCTGCAGACACAGTGACAAGCACCTGCTGAATTGTGTCCCCTCCTCCGAGTTCATATGTTCACATCCTAACCCCCCAGTACCTCAGAAGGTGGCTGCGTTTGGAGATGGGACCTTTAAGGAGGTCATTAGGGTTCAGAGAGGTCATAAGGGTGGTGGCCCTCATCAAACCTGTCTGGTGTTCTTATAAGAAGGGGGGGGGACCCCAGGGATGTGGGCGCTCAGAGGAAGGCCCCGTGAGGACAGAGAGAGGAGGCTGCCGTCGGCAAGCCGAGGTTTCTGAGGAAACCCACCTTGCTGACACTTTGATCTTGGATGTCTTCCATTCGGAACTGTGAGAAGATTAAATCCTGCTGCTGAAGCCACCACCTGGGCTTCTTTGTTGCGGTGGCCTTAGCGATTGACTGTAGGTAAAAGCGTGATGGTCACTGTAAGCCGCCACAACCTATCGGGGGTCTCTGTTATGCTCAGCAGTAAGGGGGCAGGATGTGTAGAGCAGGGATATCTCAGAGGCAGCACTCAGGTCAGGAATCGGACCACTCTTTCCCTTGCCTGAGCCCTGATGTCACCACCTGTCACACGGGCAGACCAGGGGACCACGAGGCCTCTCATAGCCCCACGACGAACGACTTCTGGCATGAGTTCTAGGGAGTGGTCAGTGCAGCAGAGAAAAAAGAAGTCTACAGCCATGTTCCTAGAAGATGTCTTTGGCTCAAGAGACATCTTCTGAGCATCTAGGTCATTCATTTCTAACAACACCTGCTGTGTGGGTGAGAAGCTCATTCTGTGTCAGATTGGAGGTGATTTACATGCATTACCTTACAACTAAATCTTCACCCTAACTCCACAGGGGCAAAGCTGTTTTTAGAGCTAAGACAGCTGAACAGAGAGGTAGAGTGGCCTGCCCAAAGTCACACAGCTAGTGGTCGCGAGGGAGCCAGGCTGCAGACACCAGCCTGACTTGGAAGCCCACGTTTTCTCTCCCTGTGATACCTTTAACGGGCGCTGGGGCAAAGGTGTGTGTGAGTTTCATCTGTCACGCCCTAACTAAAAGCCGCTGTGTCTGCCAGGGCTTTTATCAGCTTCCCGGCACTCTAAAGTGGTCGTCCCTTCCTCTGACTCTCAGATGGAGGGGCAGCCAGGGAGAGGCGACTGTCCGGCCATCTGCGAGGGGCCAGAGGGATAAATGCTGTTATTGTTTCTTGAGTAAGAGCAGAGAGGATTTGTATGTCAAGGCCAAGCGAGGGGAGATTAGATCTGCCCTTCGAGGTCCTCTGCGGGCCAGACCCCGGACAGATGGCACGCTGCTGTCATTTGATATGGAATTAGGCCAAGTCGAAGTTCAGTTTGAGAGGCGGCGGTTCAAGTTTCCGTCAGCTGTCGGGAAAATGAGCTCCTGTCGTGAATGGCCTGCCCTGCGACTTGGATTTCCTCTTTCCATTTCTGAAAATGGCTTTTGTGTCGGATGGCCCCCTTTCTGTCACGGGGGTACTGTTCCGTTGGGTGATTGGCGAGGTCCTAGTCGCCCATACAGAATACGCCTTCTATCGGGGTGTCGGGGTGGATGCAGAAGACGGCTCTGCAGTGCCGTGGCCAGAGCCACGGTCTCATCTCCGCCGCGCTGTGCCCGTGTGACCTTGGGCCCACTGCTTAATGTGTCTGAGCCTCAGTGCCCTCCTCTGTGCAGTGCGGATAAAATACCAACCCCAGGGTTGTTCGTGACGGTTCAGCGCTGTCACGTGACTGTCCCACACAGGGAGTGCTCAGTTGATGATCCTGCCTTTCCCTCTTGCTCCTTCTAGCCGGGGAGTGAGTCATTCATTCATGCACTTGCTTACTCAGCAGGTGCTAGAGTGCCTGCTGTGTGCCTGGCCCCCTTCGAGTGCTGTGGTTTCAGGGACCAAAGCTTGTCCCTTTCTAGTGAAGGGGGTAGGCGGTGGCCAAGTGAACAGGTGGGATGCTTTCAGAGGGGGTAGCTCTGGGAAGGAAGGGGAGCAGTGGTGTGTTAGAGGCACGGGTCCGTGGGGGACCCCTTCACTGCAGGTCTGGGTTCCTCTGGATTCTCCCAGAACGGCTCTTCCCCGGCCCTTCCCAGACCGGCTTTCGTATTCTAACAGGAGAGCTCCCTGCGACCCCCTTCACCGCTGTCGGGAGGGTGACACCTCTTGTCCTTCCAAATTTCAGTGGCACAAAATATCTTGAACACACAGTTCAGCCAGGTTCCTTAGGAGGCCGGGGAAACGCGGTGCCCTACGTGTTTCTAATGTGTTTGCATTAAGGAATAATTACGCATAATTGCTCTGCGGCGTCAGTACGTATAAAAACATCTACCGGCCTCTCCAGTGGGTGCCGCCGCGAAACTGCCTCTTCCCGTGGAAGATGCCGCGGATGAAACGCGGAGGGACACGGCGCGGCTCTTCCACCCACCGGGCACATTTGTGACCCGGCAGCGAGGAGGCTTCGCAGTCACTGCTAAGCCTGTGAAAATTGTGGCAGCGGATCGGTTTATATCGAGATATACTCGGGTTGTCCCGCTTAGTCCCCACACAAGAATTAAAACACCTACAATGTGCGAGGAGGTGGGGACAGAGTAGCAGCCACCACATATGGAGCGAGGGCTGCTGGGTGCTGGCGGGGGACTGGGCATCTCAGAGGTGTCCCCCCCCCCCCCCCAACGCTGTCAGCCGCCCTGTGAGACAGGCCTACGCTTTTATTCTCCTTTCACAGAAGAAGGCACCAAGCCTCACTGGCCCTCAGAGAACTGACCAGGTTCACGGAGTGAGGAGAGGACAAGGCTGGGGATAGAAACCCAGGCAGGACGGCCGTGCGCTTGGCCGCTCGCCACGACCACAAGGCAGTACGGTTGACTGATGTCTGGAAGGATCCATGCTCTCTCGTCGGTTGGATGTGAGAAGCTGGATCAACCCATTTTGCTACTGTGCCAGTGTTAGGGGTTGACTGGTGTCCACCCCCCACCCCCACCCCCCACTAAGATATGTTTTCTCGCACCTGAGAACGTGACCTTACTTGGAGAGGGGGTCTTCATCCTAATGAGGTCACTTGGGTGGCCCCTAATCCAACGTGACTGGTGATCTCATAGAAAGGGGACATTTGGACACAGGGGCCTCTTCAGAAGGAAGATGGTGTGAGTGGACGCAGGGAGGTGGCAGCCAGGGGACGCTGGTGGCTTCCGGAAGCCGGGGGAGGCTGGGGCAGGTGTTCCCACGGCACCCGTGGACCAGCAGCGGTGCGGGCTGCTGGGGCTCCTTCGGCAAAGCCTTCCTCTCAGCCCCCCTCTCTTTCTGACCGATTTGGAGACCTTTTCACGTGTTCCGATCCTCTCCGGCGCCCGGGGCGCCCGGCTATCCGAGGGGCAAATGCCTCCGCCCGGACAGAGGCTCTCTTCTCACTTGGTGCTGACCGGAAGTTATAAATCCGGGCGCAGCAGGAGTCTGTTCCTCCCACAGCGGCCCCCGCCCCGTGGGCCCCCGCCTCCCCCGGCGCTGGGTCCTCACCCCGGGGCTCACTCTGCCCCGGGCTCGCTGGGTAGCTCCACTCTCTGGGACGCACGCTGGCATTCCTCCTCCTAACGCCCGCTGCCCGACAGCTCGGCTTCACCCTCTCCTGCAGCCCCTCGCGTGGCCCCGGGGTCTGTGCGTCGTCGTTTGTCTCCATTCCCTTGACCAGCCTCGCTGTCTGGTTTCCGTGGTGCTTCTCCTCGGGCTCCAGCGCAGGCGCTGCTCTGTCTCCCCCCTGCCCCCCCCCCCCCCCACGCCCCAGCATGCTGTCAGCACCTCCTCCTGGCCTGGAAAGCCCCTCAGTGGGACCTCTGCAATCACATGGGGTCTCAGCCCCAGGGCAGGGAGCCTTATCCTGCAGCCAGTCACACAACTAAAATCCACAGGCTCGCTTGTCCCTGGGAGGGGGGGCAATGGCAGCCCGGGGCCGCAGGCTCTCCTGTCTGAGCCCTGGTCCAGGACAGGGCTGGGAGCGGGGGCAATGGCAGCCCCGGGGCCACAGGCTCTCCTCCTGTCTGAGCCCTGGTCCAGGACAGGGCTGGGCCCGGAGGGCAGGTCCGGCACAGCCCTGGGGGCAATGGCAGCCCGGGGCCGCAGGCTCTCCTGTCTGAGCCCTGGTCCAGGACAGGGCTGGGCCCGGAGGGCAGGTCCTGCACAGCCCACTGATGGGGGAGAGGAGATGCCTGGCACACATTTGCGTGAGAACTAGACTTTGAGGTGAATTCACAACACGCGGAACAGTTGTCCTATGGGGGTGGGGCGCTGAGATTTATCTTCAGCGAATTTTCTCTGATTTCCCCAAACACTTGAAATTAATTAGGTGGACCGGAGCCTCCGCAAGCCTCTCTGCAGGGTGGCATCTCACCCCTGCCAGGGCTGAGCTTGGCGAGTTTACCGGGAGAGTCCCCAGGCTTCGCACGCGGCCCGCCTGCTCCTCGCCACACGCCTGCCGAGCTGGAGCGAGCCTGTTGGACTAGTTCTCGTGCGTTCGCACAGGTGCCCAAAACACAGCTGTTGATGGTTCCGGGGCTTCTGTCCAACGGGGGCCAGAGGGCGAGGCCAGGCCAGTAGGAGCAGCTACTCTGGCGCCTGCCGTTCTGTGGAGAAGCCCACCCTGGAGAGGAAGTAAGGAGTGCCTGCTCTTTGGGCTCCCAGGGGCTGCAGCCACGGGGCTCCCACGGTCTGGGAAGTGGGCTGGGCTTGCGGGTAGGAGCCGCAGGGCTCGTGGCTCCTTGTCGAGCAGCAGATGGACATGCAGTTCTCGATTCGACCGAGGCTTCCCAGGCACCTGGACTCCTGGAGTCAGCGTGTCAGAGGGAGTCAAGGCACAGCCCCTGCCCGAGGCCAGAGGGCACGAGAGCAGTGACCACGTGGGAGAGTCTGCCAGGGGAAACGGCCTCCTTAGGGCTGCTGGCCGCCACAGCTGGGACATGGTGACATTACATGGGGCCACAGAGGCACGAGATAGCAGTCCAGAGCTTCTCCATAGTGCTGGGGCGTGCTCACGGGGTGTGTGTGTGCGTGCGCACACGTGTGTGTGAGGGTTCCTGCTTGGCTATGCGGGGGTCTCAAAGTCAATTTTAATGAAAGCTTTTACAAAGTAATTTAGCCTTTTTTTTTTTTTTTTTTACAGAGACAGAGCAAGAGTCAGAGAAAGGGATAAATAGGGACAGTCAGACAGGAACGGAGAGAGATGAGAAACATCAATCATTAGTTTTTTGTTGCGACACCTTAGTTGTTCATAGATTGCTTTCTCATATGTGCCTTGACTGTGGGGCTATAGCAGACCGACTGACCCCTTGCTCGAGCCAGCGACCTTGGGTCCAAGCTGGTGAGCTTTGCTCAAACCAGATGAGCCCGCGCTCAAGCTGGTGACCTCGGGGTCTTGAACCTGGGTCCTCCGCATCCCAGTCCAACGCTCTATCCACTGCGCCACCGCCTGATCAGGCTAGACTTTTTTTGAATAGTTCATGCATTTACAATGGTTCAACGTTCAAAAGGTAGGGAAGAGTCTCTGTGAAAGCTCCTGTCCTCCTTTTTCTCAGCCCTGCTCCCTCTTCTTAACGGTGCCACGTCACCATGGGCGCTGATGACACCGGGGGCCCGTATAGTCGGCCTGCCAGCACCCCTCTACCTGATGGCAGTGCTCTGTACGCAACCTTCTGTACTCATGCTGTATTTTGAGATTATTTCATGTTGATGAGTCACTGCTTTTTCTTTCTTTCTGATTAAAATAGATCCCGCCGATAAGCATAAAATGAATGGACCTGGTTTTCCACGGAAGGCTCTTCAGGTTGTTTCTGATCTTTCGCAGTGAGACAGAGGGCATTTAAGGGAAGTGACTTTATTTTGTCACCACTGGGTAAGACATGGCAGAAGCAGTAAAGCTCACCTGATACTTCATTTGTCTTCCCTGGCGGTCATGGAATGAATTCCAGCCCAGGGACCGAGAGCAGAAGCTGTCTGTCTGTGTGACCTCTGGGCAGGGACAGCGGGACACTACCTCGGCCACGGGAGAGGCGGAACATTCCAGATGGCCAAACGGCAGGATGGCAGAGCCTCCGGCAGCCTGGGTTCCTGGGCCTCCTGCAGCCCACGTCGGACGCCGTGAGGTTCTGCACGTGTGAAGGTGGACTCCGTTGTGCCCAGCCACGAGGCGTGGAGCTTGTTGACTTTGACCGGCCTATCCAGTTCATGACGGGAATCAAGACCCAGACATCTGGGACCTTGAAGTTAGTGAGTGACTTTGACAGGAACGGTTTCTCAAGAAATTCCTGGATGGGCTCCGTGAAGCTTACTGTGGGTGTAGAAAGAGCTTCTTGGAAGAGCCACCCTGCGTACCGCTATCACCCCTCTCCTCCCAGATGGTGTGGCCCCCATGCCTCCTGCCCAGACCTCTTGTGACCAGGCACTCTCCCTGACCCGCTGGGCTTGCTGCAGCTCATCTCCGCTCTCTCCCTCTGACCCCAGTGGCCCTCTGGGGAGCCCTGGCGAGGTCAGGTCTGTTAGAGAAAAAAAAATCACAGGTGGGTGGATCTATTCATGGAAACCCAGAAATAATCTAAATGCCCAACAACAGGGGATATAGTGAGTAATTTAGGACATATGTTGAAACAGCCATTAAAACTGAGGTCAGAGAAAAAGAATAAAGGAAAACGTCCCTGGCATTCTTGTTAAGAGAAAAATAAAGCAGATTACAAACTGTGTTTCAAGTACGATCCCACATAAAAAATATATAGCTTTCTATGTGGAAAATGTGCACTTTAGGAATGTGTTAATGTTGCCCCTCAGGTCCCTGTAATTTCGCCCGAATACAGTCTTTGATTACAGCCATTTCTTTCATTCTTGAAACTTCAGTTCCCATGAAGGTGCTGAGGGCTCCCAAATCCTAATTTCTTGCTAAGGATTCACATGGACCAAATGAACAGTTTATCACTCCCTTCTAACACTTGCTTTTTCTCTGTGCTGCTGTCTCGGTCCGTGGCTCCAGCCGTTCTGCCAGAAACCTGGGACTCAGCCTGACTGCTCTCTCTACTTTACAAACCCAACCAGTGAAGGAATCCCTGTTGATTATTTCTCTCTAACATCCCGCAGCCTGACTGCTCTCTCTACTTTATAAACCCAACCAGTGAAGGAATCCCTGTTGATTATTTCTCTCTAACATCCCACATGTCTGTCCACTTCTCTCGATCTCTTTCAGCACTTGATCTTGGGCGTTACTATTCATACCTGGAAGATTGCAACAGCCCCTTCCTTGGTCCCTCTTCTTCCCACGCCCTTCTATCCTCATCAACTGCACACGGGGAAGCCGGCATATGTCCCCACTATGCACACCTGTCCGTGCCACTCCCACCTCCAACAGTCATTTACCACGGTGGACAGTCCAAGTTCCCACATGACATGTGGTTTCTCCAAAGGGCTGCCCTAGCCATGCCTGTGGACTCCCCACCTTCTGTCTTACCTATGTGCCCATCCATCCATCCATCCACATCCACATATCCATCCACCCATTCACACATTCATCCACACATCCATCCATCCACCCATCCATCCATCCATCCACATCCACCCATCCATCCATACATCATCCATCCATCCAACATCCATCCATCCATCCATCCATCCATCCATCCATCCATCAATTTATCATCCATCCATCCAACATCCATCCATCCATCCATCCATCCACATCCACCCATCCATCTATCCACCCATCCATCCATCCATCCATCCATCCATCAATTTATCATCCATCCATCCAACATCCATCCATCCATCCATCCATCCACATCCACCCATCTATCTATCCATCCATCCATCCATCCATCCACACATCTACATCCATCGGTCCATCCATCTGTCCATCCATCTGTTCATCATCCACTCGTTCGTCCCCATCCATCCATCCATACATACATACATCCATACATCCATCTATCCATCTGTCCATCCACCAGCACATCGTTATGTATCCCTATGTCTCGAGTATGAATCACATCTAGTTATTGGGACAAACAACACTTCTAGAAATCCCACCTGGGAAATTAAAGACAACAAAACAAAACAAGATTCTATCTCCTTTTCCTAATGCTTTCTATTTTGGTGGCTTCTTGAGTTAATTTTTCATAAGGATAACCTCTTGCTTTCTCTCCCTTTTGTGGGCCAGTCCTGCCGGGGGTGAGGACGATGGAGACGCAAAGACCCGGCGCAGGTTCAGTGACGCAGATCCACTTTATTCAGGAAGTAAGCTAGCGTATATACATGGGTTCAGCCAATAGGATGTTACATCGAGTCCTTCATAGACAATGGCTGAAAAGATCAGGGAGCTGTGGGGTTGGCGCTAAGTCACTTCCTTATAGCCGGGAGCTCCTTTCCTGGGTGTGCCCAGGAGGCTTCTGGGAGCTGGAGTATTCTCACAGCATTGCATCAGCCACAGCTGCTAGGAATGCGCTCTGCGCTCCACCCACACCTTTCCCTCCCCCACCACCCCCTCTCTTTTAGTTTTCATTTTGCTTGAGGTAAGAAAGGGTCCTTGGAGACCAATACTAAAGCCACGCTTTTGGTGTTTTTGTGAAATGTCTGTGTGGTGACCTCTGCTTGGGCAATCGGACCACCTCTCAAAGTGCCCACGGAAATATCTGGGCAAACCCACAGGAGGGAGGATCATCTCATTCCGGAGTCTGGGCTTCCTTGAACTAGGTGAAGTCGAAAGACAAAACGAAGCAACAAATCAGGAAAGGTACACCCAGACTTCCCTTATTTTATTTTACACCCTGTGGGAAAGATATTCACACACATTTGGATTATTTAAAAAATATTTAAAAAGAACAACAAAAAAACAAAACCTTTTCTGGCTTTGTCCGTCCGTGGGTTGTTCATTTAAGAGCTTGCTTATTACTTATTTATTTTAATGACGGAGGCCCCCTTCCGAGGAGGCGCGGAGCCCTAATGAGAACTCGCGGTGGCAGGAGCGCTCCCAGCATCCCTCCCTCGGCCGCGCGCGTCCCCAGGCTGCCTGGCGTGCGTCTGCCTCATTACGGACCGGGGCCCTGTCATGTGTTATTCCTCACTTAGTGACAATTTGTCACTGTCACCCTTGACATGTCACTCCTCGGCAGACGGATTTGACTCCGATGCCGGACCTGACACTTGGATGAGAGGCGGTCGTAATCTGAACTGAAATAACGGCTCGAGAGTGGCTAATTTCACTCTGACATACTTCCTAGGACCCCGTACAAGGACAGGGGTGCTGTGCCGGAAAGGGGAGGCTTGCTTTCTTTTCTTCCTTCCTTTCTTCTTCTTTTTTTTTTTAAAGCTTCTCTCCCCCCACCTCCGGTCTTTTCCAGCTCAGCGTCTGAGTGTTCCATTACTCTTTAGGATAATGCCTTTTATTTTTGAAGGATTAAGTCTTGTGTTTTAATAACACGCGCTTTCAATTAAGGGCACTAAGATCCATGGATATAACTATTACTTAAGCTCTAAGTAATGGTTGCATGTAGGAATTAGGGAACATGGTGCTTTAGATAAATTACATTCAAATTAGTTCTTATTATAAATGGGATAGAAAATGGATTTTTTTTTTTTTTTTTGGTTCGTTCAGCTCTGGCTGGTCAAAGAGCCAACATTTGTACCGCCTTCATTTGTTTAAATAAATTTCAAGCCAGATTGAAACCCATACGGCCTGACATTCATTGAACGAGGCCATGTCAACGTACTCAAGTTTCCTAAGCTGCGGAGGAGTGAGTTTCTACTGGCTTGAATCAATAGAAATATTCCAAACCCTCCTACTACGAAAACAGTGTTATTTATATGGTGATTCTTTAAGCCATCCTTAAGTGCCCTAAATCTTAATAAAAACGCATTTAAACAGACTGGATGCAGGGTCTGGCTGGGGTTTTAAGGAACTATATATTTTCCCCCCCTCAAGCGATGATTACATTTTTTTCTCTGTGGGAAGAGATTCTTTTGTACAATATTTTCCAGTAAATGTTGCATTCCTTTTTTTTTTTTTTTTTAAATGTTGCATTCCTTTTGTAAAGTGATGGGAGCGCCATGCCCGGTGAGCGTTGGTTTCTCTCCCTTCCCGTCTCGCCTTCCTCTCTTGGGGTTGGGGGACGGCAAAGCAGGGGTCCTTGCCACACCTGCCCTGGGAGCCAGGACGAGAGCAGACTAACCTGCAAGGGAGCCCCCTGGTACTTGGTTCTGTTCTTATGGAACCAGGATCCGCTTTGCTAGTGGGCAGGGAGAAGGACAAACAGCCCGTGGGTGAGCATCCTTGAACCGTGGCGGAGGCGTTCTCCGCCCATGGGGGGCCGACCTCGCCAGAGAGGCAGAGTCCTCATCAGAGGCTCGCTTGCTGGTGGCGGAACCTTGGAAGGACATCGGGACACTGCAGCCCAATCCTGTGCGCCTCTGCAGAGCGCATCCGTGCATCCTGCCGGTATTGACTGAGCACCTGTGCTGTGTGGGGTGCTAGGGGTGCAGCAGGGACGGGGCTGAGGACTGAGCGGGTGAGGGTCCCTGAGAACGTGCAGACCAAGGGGGCGGATGCCCGGGAGGGGCGGGGAGACGGAGGGAAGGACGGCCTTTCCAGGAAGCACTTCTAGGTGAGGACCTGAAGCACAGGTGGGACTGCACAGGTGTTTGGAGGAAGCTGGAAGAGTCGGAGGCAAGGCTTGGTGCTCAGAGTACACAGCGGTGGTAGAGGAAGTGGAGGAATTTGGAGGGGCCAGGCCTTGGGGCGAAGCTCCTACACGTCCACTGACCTGATGGCTGTGAGAGGAGTTTGGAGGGGGGGGGGCGTGCTGGCTGGGCGTTCGCCTCTACTTGACTTTGTGTGTCAGTGGGCTTGAGCCACACTTCTAAAGACCGAAGGCACTGGTATTGCTTCCATGTGACAGCCCCCAGTTTATATGGTGCACCATGTTTGTTATCAAGAGGAACGCCGTGGAGACGTCTGTGTAGAAAAAGACGATTCGGGAGCTAAGGAGTCTCTCCCTTGCCTGCTGATCTCCATGTTCCCGGTCGGAGGTCAGTCCTATCAGGTCTTAACCACGTTTGTTAGTCATCCATTCACTCAGTAACTCACTCGGTTTATAATGTGTGCCCATGTCTCAGGCACTGGACAAAGTGGTGACACTCAGTCACTAACTCAGCCCTCTGGTGCATGTCTCAGTGGGGACATATGGCGGCATCATAGTGAGAAATACGGGAACTGTGGGCACAAGCTTCCGGACGGTGGACAGTGGTCCCCAGACAGGGTAGGACAGGGGTGGGCCCAGAGAGGGGACAGTGCCTGCCAGGTTCTTGAGAGGAAAGAGACCCCAGCCATCATGGAGCTGGAAGATGAAGTTCCCATCTGAGAGCCAACAGGTAACACTTAGATCCTGGGTGAGTCAGCTGACGCTGGGGCCTCGGTTTCCTTACGCACAGGACAGCGGCAATAGCGATGGGGAGAGGCGAATGGGCCGGCATGCATGAACGTGAATCAGGTGCACGGCAGGGTTCTGTGGCCGTTAGGTGACCCTGACGACATACTGCCTTTTCCATGCGGTGTATCGACTGCCAACTCCAACCGCCGCAGTGATCTCAGCAGCTGTACAGGCTACACGTCTTTACCCCCACGTCTCAGGTGAGGAACAGACTCGGGAGGGGAAGCAGCTGATGAAGAGGGTGGCGAGGGTCTTACCCGAGCATCTCTGACCCCGTGCGCCTCCACCCTCGCTGGGTGCAGCCTCAAGGAGCTGGTAGTCTAGCCCTGGGGGACGTCTGGCAATGGGAGGGGACATGTTGGTTGCTGTAATGCACAGGAAGTCCCCTCACAACAAGTAGTTGAGTGCCCAAAGTGTCAACAGAGTTGAGGTTGAGAAACCTTGTTCTACTTGGGGAGGGACACCGTGGCAGACGCTGTCAGTGAAAGGGGTGCTCATGGCTGACAGAGCAGCTGGGGGAACAGGAAGGAAGGGAGCTCACCCCTCAGCCTGGGGCTGGGCTGGGGCAGCAGAGGCTCAGTGGGAGGAGCTTTCCTAGGGGGATAAACCTGCAGTGAGACCTGCGCTGTGGAGAGGAGCGAACCCAGAAACGTCCGGGGGAGGGGGGTCGTTGCTGAGCAGAAACCCTGGGCGTGGTCGGTGCGTGAGAACCCCAGGAAGCTGGGTGTATTTCCTGAGATAAGGCTTGAGGGGGCACGTGGTGGGGGAGGGGTGAGACCAGAGGTGAGACGGAGGCTTTGCGTTCTCCCCTAGGGAGCTTGGGTATTCTGTGGAAGGCAATAGGGAGCCAGTGAGGGCTAGGGAGCTGGGAAGGGCTGTGAGCAGATCTGCATTTGAGTTAGATTGAAGTGTATGAATAACCTCCGTGGTGGCATTCATGGTAACACAGGAGGTCTGGGGGAGAATCCATACCCCAACCCAGCCGGGAGGCGCTCATTTATTTGCACCTGCCCTTGGCATCCTTGGGCATGGAGTGAGCTCTTTCACTTGCCTCTGCTCTTATCATGGACCCATTTTGCAGACAGCCAGGGAACTGTTTGGAGACCCGTCCTGTTCGCCTCGCCCCCTGGGGCTGTGTCAAGGCCTGAGAGGCTCGGAAGGCACAAGTGGCATCCTGAGAATGGAAATTGACCTTTGGCCACCGAGGAGCCCAGTGTCCGCTGCTCAGATGGTGGCCAAGCCTGCCTTTTCCAGGGCCGGAGAGCGATTGCATCATATCAATCTAGCCCTCCTCCCAGGAGTGGCCCGAGAGTCACTTTGCCAGTCTGTTTTTAAACCTGGGGTTAATTGGGGACCGTCACGTTACTTCACGGGGGGCTTCTGAGACAGAGCTCTGTGGGCTCTCCGGCATTCAATAGTCCATTAGGCAGGGACTGTAAGAGGCGAAGGGTCAGCCGAGTCTCTGGAGAGAGACCTCATTAATGGGACAGTAAGTTTCAATCAGTGTCATGGCCGGAAAGGACCAAGGTGCAAACATGCCTGCCCTCAGCCCACTCCCAAAGAACCCCATCACCTATAGCGCGCTCACAAGCAGTCACAGACAGAGAACCCATCACCAGGCCGTCTACAGCGCGCTCACAAGCAGTCACAGACAAAGAACCCATCACCAGGCCGTCTACAGCGCGCTCACAAGCAGTCACAGACAAAGAACCCATCACCGGGCCGCCTACAGCGCACTCACAAGCAGTCACAGACAGAGAACCCATCACCGGGCCGCCTACAGCGTGCTCACAAGCAGTCACAAAGAACCCATCACCAGGCCGCCTACAGCGCGCTCACAAGCAGTCACAGACAGAGAACCCATCACCAGGCCGCCTACAGCGCGCTCACAAGCAGTCACAAAGAACCCATCACCAGGCCGCCTACAGCGCGCTCACAAGCAGTCACAGACAGAGAACCCATCACCGGGCCGCCTACAGCGCACTCACAAGCAGTCACAGACAACCCATCACCAGGCCGCCTACAGCGCGCTCACAAGCAGTCACAGACAAAGAACCCATCACCAGGCCGCCTACAGTGCGCTCACAAGCAGTCACAGACAACCCATCACCAGGCCGCCTACAGCGCGCTCACAAGCAGTCACAGACAGAGAACCCATCACCGGGCCGCCTACAGCGCGCTCACAAGCAGTCACAGACAGAGAACCCATCACCAGGCCGCCTACAGCGCGCTCACAAGCAGTCACAGACAGAGAACCCATCACCAGGCCGCCTACAGTGCACTCACTAGCAGTCACAGACAACCAGACGTGTGCTCCGAAAACCCATCCTTGTCATCCAGACTGTCCCTAGGAGCTACCCCTCCCACTTCAGCCAGGCGCCTGCACAGGCACTTTCTCCGCGCGACAAGGAAAGAGGGCCAGCTGGGTGCGGCTCGGGAGCGGTGACTTCCTGTCCAGTGTGTGAGGCTGGGGGAGCCTCGTTCGGGGAGACGGTGCGGTGTCTGCCCATCTGCACGTCAGAGCCCCTGCTCTTTGTCCTGCCCAAGTGCCTACAGACGCCCCATGGCACCTGGCAAAGGCTCGTGACCCCTCCTGCCAGCCTTGGCACAAGTGTCAGGTGCTGGCTCGGGCCGAGGAGGGGGACATTTCTCTGCAGGGAGGTCGTACATGGACTCTGACTTTGGAAAGAATTTCAGCTTTGCCTCCAGTACAGACAGGTCAGTTCACCGTTCTGAGTCTCCAGGTGCCCATTTTCAGGATAGGGACATGGATGTTTAAAGTACACACACACACACACACACACACACACACACACACACACATACCCAGGAGAATGCTGTGGTGAAGGTCACGGGTATTCTGACATCCATTCTGTTGTCCCCAAGAGCGGAAATGGGTGGGATGAGTTATCCCCATTTTAGAGGTAAAGGAAGTGAAGCCCAGTAAGGCCACTGGTCTGCTGAAGCCTTGGCCCTCAGCCTGGACCGCCACGTCACGTGACCCTCACAGCGCACGTTGACTCTGGACGTTCAGCTTGTAAGGAAAGGAAAGCACAACCGGAACAGACGTGACCTTCGCAGCAAGATTGGCTGAGTGAGGCCGGGCGGGGGACAGAGGCTGCGGGCGCGGCAGACAGGGTGTGGACCCTGGACCCACCTGGACAGTCACATGTCCTCTCTGAGCACAGTGTGGACAGCAGGACCTACTCCGCCAGGTTGTGTGCGGCCTCAACCAGCTCATGGTCAGCAAAGGGAACTCCAGACACACCTTGGAAACAGTGGCCATTCCGCCTTCTTTGTTGATTGAACAAGAGTGGCTTAGCAGGCCGGGTAAGGGGAGTCCCTCCTCCCGGGGTGCCCGCCCGCACGCCGGGCATTGCCAGCTGCCTCCCCGCATCGCCCGTTCCTCTCCTTCAGAGCCGTGACCACAGCCTGGCCTTCCTCGGTCACTTGCTCACGGTGTCCCTTGGGCTTCTCCGCACCGGGCTGCAGGCTCTGTGAGGACAGGGCTCCGTGCGTTTGGTCTTCGGCAGTGTCCCCAGGGCTTACGATGGCCGTTGCCCATCTGTGATCAGTGCTCAATGATGAGCTGTCCAGTGACCGTGTGTTCTCAACTGACCACACATATCTGTTTTCTTCCTACGGGACAGTGGCCACAACACCGCCCCCCTCCGCCGCCCAGATCCGTGTCTACCGCTGCTCCAGGGACCCCCTCCATCCCCTCCACGTGCGTGGCCAGGCCCACTGACCATCGCGGCTCCCAGACTTGCTTTGGCTGTGTGGCTTCCTCCGTAAGCCTTCTTCTCCCTGGTTCTGAACAGGGAGACTGCAGTTCTGATCTCTGGCCTCCTCCTAGGCCCGACCATCTGCTCTGTTCGACACCACCAGGGTTTGGGTTAAAACGAGGAAATGTGCAAAAATCCATTTTTCTCATGCTCCGAGGGCAGAGGTCCCTCGGCTGCAAATGTGACAAATTCTGAGAGAAGCTGTCGGGGGGCTGCATGCCCACCGGAACAAATGCCAGCTTCAGGGGCAAGTGTGCTCCCGTGCGGTGGGTGCTATGATGCAGCCGTTTTTTTCATATTTTAATGGTGTGCTCTCTCTCACTCTCTCTCGCTCTCTCTCTCTCTCCCTGTCACATGGCCCAGATAATGGACAGGGAGTGTTATTACCACGACATTCTGGAATGATGTTTAGTGATGCAGCAGAATGAGAAAATTAATTTCGTTCATTGACAAGCTTGTCAATTTACTCATATTGACTTTTTGATGCCTGCACTGCGGATGGCAAAGTTCATAGACTTTAAAATGCATCATTGTTTGTACCGTCCCAGGCCACTGTGCACCTCTGGGAGCCGAGAGATAAGGGGCTATTTCTTCAAATCAGATAAGTATTAAGGCACACTTGTGTGTTTATATTTTATATTAAAAATGCCAAAGGCGTTTTGAGTAAGTCATCTCTGACTCCCCCTCATCTCTCATCCCTCCCTCAGCCCCCACCCCGTCCAATCGATTTGCCAGGTTCTGTGAGTTCTGCAGAACACTTCTCAATGACATTCCCGGCTGCCACGGTCCCGCTGTTTCCTTACGCCTGGGCGACGGACAGCAACGGTCCCCCAGTTGTTGTCTTTAGCTCCTCCCCTCCCCAAGTCCATCGACCCCCACGCTCACTGCCTGGATCACACCGTTGCTTCACTCTGAAGCCTGCTGTGGCTCCCCTGTGCCATCGGCTTGATGTTCAGCGTTGGTCTGTCCTCAGCTTATCGTCCCACGTTGCGTCCCTTTGTGAACCTGTGGGTCCCGCCGGAGGTCCCGCTCTGCATCCGCCTCTGAATCCTGTGGAGGAATTGGTTACCTATAGGTTCATGGGCCCCTCCCTTGTAGGTCCCTTGTTCTGAGAGAACCCTTGTCATCTGGGGTGGTGGACCCACAGACCTGCTGCTCGGTGGCACCCAGGCAGGCCTTGTCCCTTGTCTGTCCCATGGGTCCTTCCCGTGTCATGACTGACTCCTTAGCCCCGACTCCAAGCCAGAGTCCTCCTCCACCTTGAGAGGTGCTCCGACCACCAACTCCCACAGCCCTTTGAAGTCTTGCAGAATAAATGTCCATCACCATCAAGGTCCCCCTCCATGGCATGAACTGAAACACAAGTAGGTCCTCGATCTTTCCTCTCTGTTCCTTCTGGGGTCCACACGTCTGGCAGGATGGCTAGGACGTGTCGTACTGTTTCTGTTGGTAACAACAGGGGTATCCCTCTCATACTTCAGAGCACTTTCAAACAAATCCTGATCGTCTCCACTCACGTGTTGGCTGCGGGGCCCTGCCTCGGAATTAGAACATCGAAAAGCCACCGTCCAGTGGGTGACAAATGAGTCACCACATACTTATGATGAATTAGAGGTGTCTGATGGATGACTATATGGGATTCCCTTGTTCACCATACAGCCCCGTCTAGTGCGGAGCCCGGTACATAGCAGGTGTATTGATTGGTAGACTGATTGGTATACTGTTTCCTGGAAGTGATGCAATGTGTCCGAATGAAAGGTAAGTGGGTCCATGAAGAATGTCTTGAGAAGGTGATGGGCCTCTTTTTCTAGAGAGACACAAATAGGGGGCAGTATTGGTGTAGGGTCAGCAAGGTTTAACACTGACCACCTGCAGGGTATGCAGGTGTCATGAGCCCAATGCCCGAGTCCTCAGGGTGGCTCATGGGGTGATGGTGGGTTACCAGGAATGGGAGGACCAGGACCTCTGACTTCTAAGCCAGCGGCTGCTTCATGAGATCACAAGCCTCTGTCCTGGGAGGGCTCGTGTAAGCAGTTCAGAACCCCCCCTCCCCATCCCGAGCTGTGTCCAGGCGACAGTAGATGTTTGGGGACTTCTATAACATCGAATAAGCCTTTCTGGCATGGTGACTCTGGAAGAAAGCCCTGCTTACAACCAGAAACTCAAGGTTTCCAATGAAATCTTGGTTTCATTGCTGAACTCCAACATTTCCTATTGATTTATCCTGAAAGAAACTCGTGAACCAGGCGCCCGACTCAGGTGAGGCTGCTTTGGTGTGTCACTGTGTCAACCTCGTCGTCTCACTTCCTCGGGCTGACCCTGAGTTTACAGCAGTGAACTTGAACTCCTTGCTCTGGACATTCTCTGCAGCCAGTCTTCTTTTGCAAGAGGTAGCTTCCCAGGGAGAGAGGCATCAGGGCCGACCCGAGCAAGGTCCTTTGGGTTTCTGTCCTATAATGGGGGCATGACAGGCAGCATCAGCCTGGGACTTGAGGCCTAGGGGAGCCCCAGGACTCTTGCCGTCAATGAACATCTGCTCTTCTTCTCCCCCCGGCCCCACGATCAGAGTTCTAGTGGGCTTTACCTCCCATCCCAGCATTCAAAGACCATGTCACACTCCCTTTCATCTGGGGAGCTTCTGCCAAATATTTTAAATAAAATTTTCCATTGATTGGGGGGGGGAAGAGGGGAAGAAAAGGGGGGGGGGAGAGAGAGAGAGGCATCAACTCGTTCCACTTAGTTGTTTACTTCTTCCAGTTTGAATCAAAATGGCACCTGGAAAGTCTCCAAGGGCAGTTTTACAAACTTGAATAGATTGCAGCAAAATTTGGCACCTGGTTTGCTAATAGTGATGCAAAATGTTGTGAGACTAGAAAGTGGCTGTGAATACCCTTTGTGCATGATACGGAAGACACAGTTCACTGAAGTCCACGAGGCGTTGAGAAAAGCACGCATGCGCCTTGCTCAGGGAGTCCCGAGGAGCCCGTGTCTCTGTCCGTGGTGCTGATCCACCTCCAGCCTTCTCTTCTGGCTCTGGTGACGCCCGACCCAGCTATCCCAGGAATTTCCAGGCTGGTGGAAAGACAGTGAAGGAGAGGTGAGGACAGGAAGAGCACTTGGTGGAGGTTGTTGGAGCAGCCTGTCCATAGGGGTTTGCAAAGCAGGTAAAACTGCTTTCCTGCATACTAGCAGTTGCCAAGAGAGTTTTTCCCCCCCCTCTCTCTAGGAATTAAGGGGAAATGCATGGTCTTGAGTCAGCCATACGCTACACCTAGTAGACTGGAGTGTTTGTCTTTGATTGCCAGCCTGGTGTTGGAGCCGCGTGGTCCAGGCGCACGGATTCACCCTCTGAGCCCCTCGGATCTTCCCAGGTGGCGCTCTCTGGGTCCGGCCAGAGCTGATCATTCTGTCCCACGCTCCTTGGAAATCTCACTTAACTTGCTCTATCACTTTATACTGTGACAATGTGCCTGGCAGCCTGGCAGGAGCTGGACGTTGTGTATCTCTGTTCCCCAAGCACGAGCACTGGGCTCCGAGCAGACCAAAGGCTCAGAAGACGAGTGTCAAGTGGACCAACCCCTCCCCAACACTGCCCACTGGCCCAGGTCCGGGGACCATCTACTGCCTGTCTACCCCGCTGTCTGTGTTGAAGAGAACACCCGGTGGGTACCCACCTGCTGGCCCACACTGTCTGGTCACCTTGCTCCTTCTTCCGGTGGTAGGCCCCAGCCACCTGTCCAGCCTTGCAGGCCTCTGCTCCCCCGTGCTGTCCCTGAGGTGAGCTGCTCTGCCTGGCATGGGGACTGGAGGCGCCTGGAGGGGACGGTGTTCGAGGCAGAAGGCTGTGCCCGGTGGCACTGTGCCGCTGGTCTTCTAAGTCTCAACTCAGCTGTTTTTTTTTTTTCTTTTCTCCATTGTTTTAAGGTGAATTCTAAACAGCCCCCATTGTCTGAACGTTATATCTTTGAAGATATACCGATTTCACTCTGCTGGTTGGAAAGGACTCCCTGCTCATTTCCGACGTCCCCATGTTCCAGCTCCTTCTCCCTTCCACGTGGAGCTCCCCCCCCAGCCCCCACCCCCATCTTTAGCGCGCAGTTCCTGTGTGCCCGGAGCGCACACCAGCCCTCGCTGCACCGCAGGCATCGCTGTCCCCGCTTTGTGGGCAGGGATCGGCGTGCTGCCAGGGGAAGTGACTCACCTCGGGTCAGAGTCGCTAACTGGCACGGAGCGGACTCCGACCCAAAGCGAGCTGGCCCCTCAGACGCTCGCTCCTCTGGCTTTCAGTCTCATTACTGGTGCCTGGGACCATCTGGTCGGGTATCTAGAGCAATGAGTCTGTGGGAAGGAGCCCACCCAGTGATTCCTGTTCTCTGAGGTTCCCAAGATATATATATATATATATTTTTACCTCTCCTTTCAAAATGCAGCACAGCCGCATTCCCACCTGAGGTCATTAGCCTCAGCCTAGGTTAAAAACAGTGTTTGTGTCCATTCGTCTAATTGCCAAGAAACCATCAAACCCTCATTACTGTCAGCCTAATTATTTTGAAATCCAGCATATTATCCTGTCCAACAACTAGGCAGACGATGAGCAGTTGCCCTGCCTGCCCAGAGGACCTGGCTCGAGGCAGGTGGCGGGGCGGGGGCCACGCGGCTGCTTTGGGAGGATAGGAGGCAGCCACCCTCGCGGATGGAGCCGAGACCCGGGGGCCAGCGTGCGCCCACCCACCTGCTCCGGATTATTTTCCGTCCCCTGCCTGCAAAGCCACTAACAAGTGTCTCACCTTAATGAGCTGGGCGGATGGGACTGAACTGGTCGAAGGGGGCATCGTTACAGAACTAACATCCTAATTGTCACCACTCATCTTTCTGGGCATGTGTGACGTGCTTACCCGGGTGTGGGGAACGGCCGGCCTGGGAGGTTTCTAAGGAGAGCTTTGAAGCTGAGCGGCGATGTTTGTGCCGGCAGGAGCTGTCCCGCGGTGGCCTCCCTGACTTGACTCTTCATGTTGGCGATCCCTCCTCCAGGGATGGAAGTGACTCAGGTGTGGTCCTGTGTGTGCGTGTGGGGTGGGAATGGGGGGTGCGGGGGGTGGTGGTGGTGGCGGAGGACTATGTCTGCATGGCAGTCCAAAATGCTCCACAGGAATGGAAAATTTGGAGTGGAAGAGGGCTTGGTGATTGGCTCATGCAGTCCCCTTGATTTATGCAACCCCCTTGATTTATAAAGAAGGGGGCTCGTCCCCAGAGGGAAAATCGTTAGAGTTGCGCACCAGGCGGAGTTTGGAGCGGCGGAGCCGGAGAGCGCGCTCGGTCACCGATGACAGGTCCAGCCGCCACTCCCAGGGCCTCGGACCTGGTTCCGAGTGTGCCTGTGGGTTTGAGCCACGCGGTGCTTCCTTTGAGTCACTTTCTCTTATCTCCCCCATTTTACAGGGGAGGAAACTGAGGCACAGGGAGCTGAAGCAACATACCCAAGGCTCCATGTAGCTGCTAAGGAGCGGAGCTGGAATTTGAACGCAGGCACGTCTGGCCCGTGACCAATGGCACCACATCACAAGGGGAGGGTTTTATCCGAGGTTAATCACCAGCTCGTTACTCAGGCCAGTAGCTTCCCAGGCCGCAGCTCCCCGGACCAGGCAGAGGGAGGCCCGTGCCTGCAAGGCCTTTACTAAATCCTTGCCCAGGGAACCACGAAGGAAATCCGTGGGTCCCCCACTGCAGGTCGCTGGGGCCTGGGGTCCGCTGGGCTGATTCCTGTCCCATTCTGCCTCCTCCCAGCCTGGGCGGGCCCCCCACTGCAGGTCGCTGGGGCCTGGGGTCCGCTGGGCTGATTCCTGTCCCATTCTGCTGCCTCCCAGCCTGGGCAGGTCCCCCACTGCAGGTCGCTGGGGCCTGGGGTCTGCTGGGCTGATTCCTGTCCCATTCTGCCTCCTCCCAGCCTGGGTGGGTCCCCCACTGCAGGTCACTGTGGCCTGGGGTCTGCTGGGCTGATTCCTGTCCCATTCTGCCTCCTCCCAGCCTGGGTGGGTCCCCCACTGCAGGTCGCTGGGGCCTGGGGTCTGCTGGGCTGATTCCTGTCCCATTCTGCCTCCTCCCAGCCTGGGCGGGCCCCCCACTGCAGGTCGCTGGGGCCTGGGGTCTGCTGGGCTGATTCCTGTCCCATTCTGCCTCCTCCCAGCCTGGGCGGGTCCCCCACTGCAGGTCACTGTGGCCTGGGGTCTGCTGGGCTGATTCCTGTCCCATTCTGCCTCCTCCCAGCCTGGGCGGGTCCCCCACTGCAGGTCACTGTGGCCTGGGGTCCGCTGGGCTGATTCCTGTCCCATTCTGCCTCCTCCCAGCCTGGGTGGGTCCCCCACTGCAGGTCACTGTGGCCTGGGGTCTGCTGGGCTGATTCCTGTCCCATTCTGCCTCCTCCCAGCCTGGGCTACCCTATCTCTCAGGTATAAAATGTAGATAAAGGACCTGACCTATCACACGGGGTTTTTTGGGCCACAGTAAAAAAGTTCCACCGGGTGGGTGGCTTAAACAGCGGACACTGATTCTCTCGCAGCTCCGGAGGTGGGAGGTGAGGTCACAGGGGCGCAGGGCTGGGCTCCCCCCGAGGGGTAAGGGTAGGACCTGCTCCGGGCCTCTCCCCCAGCGGCTCCGGTGTCAGCTCTGCTCTGCACACGGCATTCCCCCACGGGCTGCGTCTCTGAGCCCACATTCTCCTGTTCCATGCCACTCTGTCAGGTCTCATCCTAGCTTCCCTGGTGACGCCCCGTAAAGACCCTATTTCCAAACGAGGACGCTGTCACAGGTGCTGGGGGTTAGGACTTCAGCATCCTTTTCCGAAGGGGTGTGTGCCCAAGCCCACCCACCACAGAAAGTAAAAGATGTCACACCCACCCTCAAGGGGTTCTCAGCTCAAGCCCACCCACCACAGAAAGTATAATAAAAGATGTCACGCCTGCCCTCAAGGGGTTTTGAGCTGTTGCTAGAAACAGGAAGTTCTAGTCAGGAAAAGTGGAAATTTCAGAAAGGTGAACACGGGCCATCCCACGGTTAGAAGACAGGACTGGTCACGGGCAGGGCTGTGGGACTGCAGCTCGGTCCCTGAGACCGTGAGAGAATGACATAGGAGTTGCTTCCACATGTCCTTCTTGTTTTGACTTCAGGGGGGCTTCTGGGAGGGTGGATTTCTTCCTTGCTGCCTGGCCTGGCCTGGCCCAGGGTCATGAGCTCTGCGGGACATGGAGCGGGGCCCTGTGGGTCCCACACCCCCGGGGTCTCCCCACTGCGTCCAGCTGGGCCCTGAGCTCGCCTGTCCCCCCACGCTGCTAGGTCCTGTCCATCAGAGCACAGGATCGGAGCACACAGACCTGAGGCCCGCCTAGCGGCTCAGTCTGGGGGTTCTGTCTAAGGAGGCCTCAGCCACCTCCCTCTGAAAAGGAGAAGGTTACTCCATGTCAGTAAATGAAAAAATAAAAAATAAGAAAGAAGGAAAAATATTTGTTTCAAAAATCTTCATGACACAAGGATTATAAGAATCGTCATTGCAATTACACCGAAGCCTCCTCTTGGAGGCTTTCCCTGAGGTGGGGTGGTTGTCACTTGCCCATGGTGGCCCGTCACTAAGGTCCCCGCGATCAGCCATGTTTAGCAGAGATACCAGCTGAGCTTTCCTTCCTCCGGGACAGAGCGATGACGCAGCGGGGGATGCGTGGACGTGGGAGGCCCCGAGCCCTGGGTTCAAAGGGAGCTCTCAACTCGCCCGCTGAGGGACTGCCGGGGACTCGGGCACGATGGTAGGCGAGGTGACAATGTGATACTGCGGCGGTGGTGTGGGCGGAGGAGGACGCGCTGCGGGGAGTGGGGGCAGCGTCCAGCCCAGGCGGGAGGCTCACTGACGGCTGTTGCTTTTCCCAAGATGCGACGGAGCCTGAGGTTTGGCTCCGTCCCCGGAGGCCTCACTGGTATCATGCGATGGTGGAGACCCAGACTCTGGAATCTGCATCCAGCTCCACCACGTGGGCTTGGGAAGCTCGCTGGGGCTCTCTGTGCCTGCGCCCTTCTCAGTCCTGGCAAGTGGAGGCTCCACACGGCCACACTTAGCGTTGGAATGCGAGCGAAGCGTGCTCGTGCGTCTGAGCCGCTGAGCGCAGGGTCCGGCCCGGAGCGGGGCTGTAGCCTATCAACTGCTATGAACTTTGGAAGACTGCGCATTCATTGACACCGTGCCTCCGTCTTAACACCTAAATGAGGGACCTTTATGTGTGGGGACTCGGTCAGGTGAGGACCTGGTCAAAGCTGACCGGGGAGTCTAGGGGCTCGGTGTAGTGACCTCCCGTGACTGTCCTCCGACAACACTGTCTTCATTCACCGGCTGAGGGCCTGCTGTTGGCCAGGCACAGGGCAAGGCTCCTGGGGAAAGGAGAGCATAATATAGACAGGCTCCTTGAGCTCATGGAGCCGACCGCCTATTGTGTAATAGCAGGCCTCAAACAAGAAAATCAACACTGCACATAATTAAAAATATTGGTAACCATTGTGTTTTGATACGTGATAAGAGCAAATGAGAGCGGGGGCTAATTTAATGGTGTGGTTCGAGAAGGCCAAGACCTGCAAGTTCAAGTCACAGGAGGAGGCAGAGCTGGTGGAGGGGAGGAAGGAGGGTGAGGGTGTCCAAGCCCAGAGAGAGCATGGCCACGACTCCATGGTGGGACTGAGCATGTCAGGCGGGTGTCTGGGGGCGGGGCACTGGGGCTTGAGGTATATAGTTGGGGAGGTGGGCAGGGGTATGTCCTGCCCTGTCAGGTTTAAGCCCTGGCTCTGTTTGGGCACAGGGGGATCTTATAGGATTCTAGGAGAATCTTTAAGGAGCGAGAAAGAGCAGCCAAGTCTTGACCAGAGGGGCCATCTTTCCGGCCCGGCTGTTCTGTTTCCGGGCAAGAACATGGAGACCCCAGGGGACTTGGTCAGGAGAGAATCTGAAGGGAGAGCTATACAAGATCAACTGGCAGCAGTCCACATTGTCCTGTGGGACTTTGTTCCTTTTTATTTTTACACTCTAATTTTTATTCTTGTGATACCTATAAGCATTTTAGAATCAAATCATTCTATATGGGCCACAGTGAAAACCAAATGTCCCTTGTCCCAAGCGTCCCATGCTCGACTCTTATGTCCAGAGGTGGCCCCTTTCTACTAGTTAAGGTCCTTCTGATAGTCACCTCTCTAGTTCTAAAAACATTATACATATGTATATGTAAATAAACATATATAACATATACATATATAATAAATCTCTTAATATATATTTCTTTGGGGGGCATATGGAAATATGGAATCTATCTGTCCACCCATCTATCTGCTTATCCATGTCTCCATCCATCATCTGATTGGTTCTGTTTCTCAGGAGAACCCTGACACACGAGTATGTGGCTTTGTATCACTCACTTGATCACTGCGGCTTTAGTTTCTTTATGGGAGAAATGGCTATGCTAGAATGCATCTCATAGGATTGTTTTAAGAATTAAATTAGATTGTGCCTATTAAATACTCAGCACAGTGCCTGGCCCATGGAAAGTACTAAATAAAAACAAAAAATAGTGTTACCACATTTGTTCCTATCTAAGGTATTGCTCATTTGCTGGATGTCCTGTTTATTGTATGTGCCACTAAGAAAGGGAAAAAAAAACAAAAACACTGCCACCTAATTGTGAGTGTGCATGATGCATTCTGATTTCCAAATACACTACATAAACAGGAGGCTGGGAATACAATGTATCTCATTCTCATTCTTCCTGCCTGTGCTGCACAGCCTTTCTGCGCTCCATGGGACCTTCTGCAAAATAGCATTGATACACGTTCGGTTGGAATGGAGTGAGACGGTTTATAGTTGTCAGTCCTTAGTTGTCTCTCGGTATATAACTGGTTCTTGGTACACAGGGCAAAAGGGAGGAGGGCCAGCCCTCACCAAGCTCCTCACTGGGACTATCATAAGCCCATTTTACAGATGGGGAAACAGGAAAATGGGGGACATCCTGGTGGTGGAGGTGCAGCTTAATATAGAGGACAGCCTAAGAAGACTGCTCTGAAGAGGAGACCTGAAGGAGACTGGGAGAATGAGAAGGGGCCCTAAGGGAAAGTGTGGGAAGAGCATTGCAGCCAGAGGAAGGGCATGTTGGTATGCCCAGAGGCGGAGGGGGGGGGAGCTCTGAATGTTCCAGCAGCTGACGGAAAGCTGGGGGAGCCTGCGTGGTCAGTGTGGGGAAGAGGGACCCAGGATGTGGCCGGATCACACAGGCCTCAAACTCGTGGCAAAGGTTGGATTTGGACAGCGCAGAACCTCCAAGAATGGGAAACATATCTGGTCATTGACAAGATGGAAAAAAAAAAGTAATAATAAAGTGCTCATTCATAGGCACCTGCGATGAAGATAATGGCTGGGGGCCAGGTAGACCATATGCATTTGGCTAACAGGATGAATCTAACGTTCGGTACGGCACAAAACAAGAGTGACAAGCACAGTAAAACATTTAAAGACGAGAGTGGATTTTAATTGTAGGAATAGTCTAAAACAATATGATAATGATGATAGCCAAGTTGGCCCTGTGAATGTAAAATCTAAATAGGACACAAATTAAAGTCATAAATAATATTTAATTTGCTATACCAGTGCATTCTCAAAAGTCATATTGATGAAAAAAGTTATTAGAATGAATCAAATGAGGAGTCCCGGATGTCTGGAATATTTAGTGGACTGGAGAAATGCTTGCAGGAAAAAAAATCCACAGCACGACGTACGAGCTGGAAATTGGAATGAGAACATTATGCTTTTCCACTTGCATTTACCGAGCAAACCACGGACTGTATTTCTGGGGCCATTTAGCTAGATTGGAACAAATAAGAGAAGACTGATTTTTAAGAACTGGTGATTAATGACATGCAATTCCTTTAAAGTAGTTTTGTAAATACTCTATCCCGAAGATATTCTGTGCTCTCATCTGTTACTGAGCCTCGAGCGACGGGGCTTGAGGGACCTTGTTTCGCTGTCACCAATGGTTTCTCCAGTGCCTCGTACTTTTATGAACTTGGACTTAAATTCAGGGAGTGTACCTGCGTGCCGTCTGCGCAGAGCCGGGAGGGGCGCGGGGGGGGGGGGGTTGCGGGTAAAGACAGCCTCACTGTGCAAAGAGCAGCTATGAACTTGCAGAACATCGAGCCTGGTTTTGGGGAACGTGAAAGCAGTCTCGCATCTGTAGAGAGACTGGCTGAATGCAGACAGCGTCACGGAACGCGACATGCGGAGGGAACAGCAATGACCGATTATAAAAAACACAACAAAGCCAGAGATGTCAGTGCCAGGGAGGGGGCGTCAATCTGGATTAACATGTGTCTCCCCCCCCCCAACAAGGTGACGCCGATCGCGACTTTATAACCAGAAATGAACACGGGGGTTTTCACAAAAGCATATTGTGCTCTGTCTTTCTGAATGGGAACAATGGTGTTCTGTAAATCGTGCTGGGACATGACAGGGCCAGGAGATGTCCCTGGATGAGCTTTTCCCAACCCCAAACAGAGAGGGTTCCAGATGCTCTGTGGAAACCTCAAATATGCCGTCAGAGGTATTATGACTGACGGCAAAGTCAATCGGTCAAGAACTAGAAACCAGGGATGAGGCCCTGGCTGTGTGGCTCAGTACATAAAGCATCATCCAGTCGCACTGAGGTTGTGGGTTCGATCCTCGGCAAGGCGGGTATGAGAAGCAATCAATGAGTGTACATCTGAATGGAACAAGGAAGCAGTTGATGCTTCTCTCTCTCTCTCTCTCTCTCTCTTTCTCTCCCCTCCCCCCACCTCTTCCTCTCTCTTGCTCTCTCAAATCAATGGAAAACATTAAAAACAAACAAAACAGAGATGAATGGCATACACGTCGTCTCCAAAAAAAAACAAAACAAAACCAACCACCCCGGGAAATGGGATCACAGGGTCGCTCTGCCTCCGGGGTGACCACAGCCTTCTCAGAGGTCGTGAGCTTACTCCAGCCCATCTCCGTGAGGGGGCCAGCTTTGGGCAGCCACGTCCCTTTCCCTCCTGTTTTGAAAATGGGGGCTGATCTGCCTTTCTCCACCAACACTGCCCGCGAGGACGTCCACCTCCATCCGTCATTTACAGCTACGTGCGGTAGCGTTCCAACGGTATGGCATGCTGGAAAAGACAAAAGATTATGGAGGCAGTAAAAAGACCCGTGATTTCTAGAGACTGGGGGGAAAGAGGGATGAATAGATGGGCACAGAGAATTTTCAGGGCAGTAAAACCATTCTGTACAGTACCATCGTGATGGACACATGTCCTTAAACGTTTGTCCAGGCCCATAGGATCTGCAACACTAAGGGTGAACCCCAATGTCAGCTACGGGCTCTGGTTAATAAGGATATATCAACTGATCCGTGGCAACTTCAGTCGTCAAACCGATGCCAAATATTAATATGAGGGGGAACTCCGAGTGTTGGGGGAGGGGTCCCCTGGGACCCCCTCTGTACTTTGACTCAGTTTTTTCCTGTAAACTCAAAACTGCTTTAGAAAATAAAGTTTGTTAATCCAATTTTTAAAAGAAAAAATAGAGGGATTCCCTTAGAATAATACGCAGCTGATGTCGCGAGACCACCGCCAGGGGCCCAGTGCTGGAATTTCAGGTTGGAATTCTCGAACTGCTGAGAAAGGTGGGGGGTCAGCGGAGAATGGGGTCACACCTTCCTCAGTACGTCTGTGGTCAGAGCCCAGAATGCTGACACTGGGCAGAGTCCCCTGCAGGGAGTCAGAGCAGTCCTGTCCTATAGAAACAGAAAGAGAGCCTGCTTATATGACTGTGAGTTTTCTAGTAGCCACACGAAGTAAAGAGAAATGCATTTCAGTTAAAATACCATTTCAACATGCAATCCATACAAAAATATTAATGGAATATTTAACATTCCTGTTTTTTTTGTTGTTTGTTTGTTTTTGTACTAAGCCTTCAACATCTGGTGAGTATTTATCATTCACGTCTGGATTTGGACTGGCCGTATGTCAGGCGCTCAGTAGCCCCTGTGGCCTGTGGCTACCGTAGTGGACGGCACAGCTGCGAGGTCACAGAGCGATCTGGGGCAGGGGGCGGCAGATTGAGCTCCGAAAAGGAAAGGGTGCTTTCTTTCCACAGGCTCCTTCCTTTATTTCTTCCTTCCCATGGTGAGGGTGTGCCAATTAAAAATTAATTTTTAGAGTTGCTCCCATCTCACAAACTCCTTGGGGGCAAGTGTCTGTGCCCAAGGCTCTGCAGGAGGCGGAGGCAGGCCTGTCTCAGCGAGGCCGCGCAGCCGCACCGGTGGGCCCCCCCCACGCCCCCCCACGCCCCCCCACGCCCCGCGCAGTACTCCCTCCCCCGCTCCTCCCCCAACCCCACTTCCCCGCCCCTCTCTTCATTTTGCTTCCGTGTCAAGAGGAATGGGGCTCAAATAGCTACGGGCGATCTCTTTGCCTCGGAACCCCCTTGCGAGGAAATTCTCCTGACCACACTCGCAGAATGACAGGGGACTCCTCTGCTCGCTGTGCCTTCTAAGGGGAGCAGGTGCTCTCTGGTCCCTCCGTTCCTGTGCCCAGAACCGGCATCAGGAATCCATCGCAGCTCTTCCTGGGGCCGCTCCTCTGTGATTCTCTGCACCGCGCATGCTGCGGGCAGACCGCCCCGGTGGGCTGGAGACAGCACCCCCTCGGCCCCGGTGGGCTGGAGACAGCACCCCCTCGGCCCCGGTGGGCTGGAGACAGCACCCCCTCGGCCCCGGTGGGCTGGAGACAGCACCCCCTCGGCCCCGGCGGGCTGGAGACAGCACCCCCTCGGCCCCGGCGGGCTGGAGACAGCACCCCCTCGGCCCCGGCGGGCTGGAGACAGCACCCCCTCGGCCCCGGCGGGCTGGAGACAGCACCCCCTCGGCCCCGGCGGGCTGGAGACAGCACCCCCTCGGCCCCGGTGGGCTGGAGACAGCACCCCCTCAGCCCCGGGGAACCCCATTTGCGATCCTGCTCCCGGAAACGGCCCCAACTTGACCTCCCACTGTTCCCGTCTCCCCCTGGCCTTCAGGCTCCAGCAGCATCAAACGGTTCTTCATTTCCCTCAACACCGAGAGGTGCTACATATGCTTGGGCGGGTTGTTCACTCTGCACGGGGTGAATGGAGCGTGACACCGGGCTCCGTGCCACTCTCCGAGCCGTCTGTATACCTTTTTCTGAGGGTGCTGCGTCTGGGTCCGGGTGCCTTTTGTCTGCTTCACTCAGGCATTGTATGTGCTAGGCAAGGCCTGAGGACAGCCAGTCCCTTCTGCCTGGGATGCCCTATCCCTACCATTTTGTCCCTAAGCGTTGAAGTCCTGCTCCCATTCCCAGTCTTACAATGAGCACCAGAACTTCCTCGTGTCTCGCACTGGGGCTTAGCTCTGTCATTCTCAGATAAGAACCACTGGGCTCCGTTTCTGTCCACATGGAACTGTGACCTTGAGCCTGAGGCGGTGTCTGTTTTTTCTGCGTCCCCAGTGCCCGGCGTGGGGCCTGGGAAAGGACCTGGACTTGACCCAAGGAGGCCTCCTGAATGGAGCTGTAGGACAGGACAGGCCCCAGCAGCTACTCCTGACAGCCACCACCTGTCAGAACTCACCCTGTGTTGCTCAAAAGATTTCGCACGTACCGTTGCCCTTCCCGCGAGACGGGAGGGCTGGGATGTTCCTGCTTTCCGAGACCTAAGCCGAACTCCTGGCAGAGGCGGTGTAGCCCACTGGGTGGGCTCGTGGGCCCTGGGAGCAGCCAACCCGGTCCGAATCCCAGCCCTGCCCCTCACCTGTGGAGGGTGAGCTGTCTAACCCCTCTGTGCCCCAGTTTGCTTAGCTACGAGATGAGTGCGCTGCTGGGACCTGTTGCCCGGTTACTCACATTGCACAAGGCCGAGCACTGACGTGCTTGGCCCCTAAGTTCTCAAGGAACGCGGACTTCTCAGGCAGAGACAGTGGGGCCTGGGCCTGGGGGACCGTGGCGCAGGACGAATCACTCTCTGAGCCCCTGTTTCCTCTCACACCTGGAGTCTGCTTCGTCAGTTCACCAACACATGGAAGGGCCTGCAATGTGACAGTCCTTTGCTGGCTGTTGGGGACCTGGCCCCAAGCAAGGGCTTGTTCTGTCACGAAGGAGTTTGGAGTCAAACCCACAGGCATCTCCCCTGGGGTCTGTGGGCCCCAAGGTTTTCACAGTGTGCTTGGGGGGTTCCACAAATCCTGCAGACCTGTAAGGAAGTCGGTTTTTCTCGGCCAAAGGATCTGGAACGTTCACTGGATTCACAGGGAGACCCCCATCTAGAAAGCCATAGAGGGGACCAGCGTGGAATCGTGGTGACCTTGGCGTTGTGGGGAGCCTGGCCCGCGGGCCTTCCAACCCCGGAGGGCTGGGTCTCTTACTGCTCTCACCCGCTTGGACGCTGAGCAGGCTGGCCGAGAGGGCCCAGCGGAAGTCAGGGCCACTGTCGGGGCTCGTGGGGACCCCAGGCCCGAATGTGAGGGGGGCAGACTCCGGGTTCCGTGCAGGGTGAGCTCAGGGTGCCACAGTTCCACGCTGCAGGCCCACCTCACCACAGCTGCAGGAAGAGCTCAGGGAGATAACACACCCCGAAATAAATAATAAACACAGGTGGAAAAAATGATATAGAAAGCACCTGCCTTGCTCAGGACTTTTGACAGGCCTGCTCTGCCTGCTCTGGGCTCGCTCTGTCTCTCCCAATTACTGCCTCTGCCTTCCACACGTTGCCATAGAAGCATGACGTCAACTCACGCCAGTCACTGTTGCTGGGGAGGTCCCAGCACCCACCTCTCAGTTCCCTGCCGGACCAGCGCTGCGGGCGCCCGGGCCCTTCCCGGGGGAGACGCCTCCCCTTGGGGCAGGGCAGAACGGAGGGCTGGCTCAAGCACGGGGGCTTCGGGACCGGCCCAGCCAGGTTCAGATGCTGGCCCCTGCCCCCCCACGAGCTCGAGCAAGTCACTGGAGCTCGCTAAGCCCCGGTTTCCTCATCTGCGCAGCCGGGACGGTGTCAGAGCTGACCCTGTGCAGCACTGAGGAAATTCAGCAGCACGGTGCGCGTGGACTGCTTGGTCCGTGTGAGTGGTCGGTCAGAGCTCGGCACCGCTATGGTCCCAAGACTGGGCCTGGGCAGGAAAGGGAGGTCTGCCCTCCGCACAGAGCGGGTCTGACGCCAGTTCTGCCAGGTGGAGGGAACTGGGAGGGCTGAGTTCTCAGCATGAGTCTCTGCCCATCCATAGGCCTCAGTTTGCTCATCTGCTCAATGGGCAGCTTGCTGCCTTTCTGGGTTTCCCCAGATGAACTCCTTGGGCGCCCAGAGAGCTGTTGGTCTGGGATCAGGCTGCTGGACTTGCAGTTGGAGGACACTTGCTCCAGCTATGAGGACCAGTGGTCGAGAGAAGAGAGTAGCCATGCCCACCCTCATGCCCACCCCAGCCAGGGTCCCGTCACATTCCCACTGCGTTCTTCCTCCTGCCTCGTGGCCCCTGCCCAGCAGCCCTCCCTCCCCACGCCCCTCCGCAGGCCGGCTTCACTCAGCCGCCAATGCCACAGTCAGATTCCACCTGCCCTGGGAAGCCTGTGTTGGCCAGGGTTCAACGGGAGGCGGAGCCACACAAGTCATTCCAACAGAGCAGGCTCAGCATGAACATGTTTCCACTTCCCACCCATTGGCGTTATCAGCCAAACAGAAAACAAGTGTTGGCGAGGTTGCGGAAAATAGCGACCTTGTGCGTTTCTGGAGGGAATGCAAAATGGTGCCGTCAGTGCTGTGGAAAATGATGCCGAGACTCCTCAAAAACATTAAACAGAATTGTCGCATGATCTAGCAATTTCACTTCTGGGTACACATCCCAAAGAAAGCAGGGACACCCCTTTGTTCATAACAGCACAATTCACCCAAGTCAGAAGGTGGAAGCAACCACCAGTGTTCCGTCAACAGATAAATGAGCAGACAAAAGGCGGTGTGGTCCTACAGTGGAATATTAGTCAGTCTTGAAAAGGAAGGGGATTCTGACACATGCTACAATGGGGGTGAGCCCAGAAGACATTATGCTGAGTGAAATCAGCAGTCACGAAAGAACAGATATTGAATGACCCCATTCACACGAGCTCCCTAGAGTAGTCAAATTCATGCAGACAGAAAATAGAATGGTGGTCTTGGCGGGGGCTGGGGCCTGAGGGAGGGGAGTTAGTGCAGAATGGAGACAGTTTCGGTTTTGCAGAATGAAGTGGTTCTGGAGGTGAACGGTAGCTATGGCTACGCAACAATGGGAAATGACCCGATGCCACTGAACTGTGTATTTGAAAATGGTGGTCAGGTTTATGTTATGTGTATGTTACCACAATGAAAAATCAAGCGATGTTAACTAGCGATGAGCGTGTGTTTGTTGCGTTGTTGGACAGACTTCACCAAGGTGCCAGGGCGTCAGGAAGCAGCCCCCAGGGCTGGGGAGAGGGGGAGGAGGGAGGGACCACTGGCACCTAGGAGGCAGAGGAGTGGGTGCTGTGGGGTGCTGGCACCCCTGCGGTGAGGAGGTGACCAACCACTCTTTGCCTAGAACGGAGGGGGCCCAGGGACACTGGATTTTCCGTGCTAAAACTTGCTCTCCTTAGCCCGAGGCACAGGGAAACTGGTTTGGCAAGTCTTAAAAATGGCAAACATTGGCAGCAGCCAAAGGAAGAAAATGCTGCTGTGGAGAGGGACAAACTGGGGTGACACTCAGAGGACCAGGAAGCCGACAGGAAGCACACGTCCCTTCCTCCCCCAAGCCGGGCAGTGAGCAGCAGGCTGCGCTGACCTGTGGTTAGCAGGTTCTGACCCCACACCGCAGAGCAGAGAGGACAACATAGGGCTGGGGCCATAACTTGATGTCTGTCAACCGTCCCTGATGACTCCAAGGTCACAGCTGCCCAGCGTGGCCCATAACCGGTTGCTAACTATTTACTGTGTCACAGTTTTGGTTGTTGGTCCCAGTCCCACCCCAGTTGGACTCTCCTTTCCCTGAAAGGGGGGTGGGGTGGATTATGCCTAATTCATAGCGTTAGCCCGATAACAAAACCACACATGTACCTATCATGCTCAGTGCCGCGATGAGGTTTTTCTACTGATGTTGAATTCTTGCCACAACTCTGTCCCCATTTTGCAGGTGGAGAAATGAGCTCAGAGACAGGATGTGACTCGCTCGAGACCACAGAGCTGCACAGGTGTCGTGTCTGTGAGGACGCCGGGGTGTCCTCTCAGGTGGCTCATGTCCTGCTGAGTCCCTCTAGGGCTGGGCCCTTAGTCACTGCACAGGGTCACTCGTTGGTTCCTCGTCCAACGGAGAGGACGAAGGCCTCCCGCCCCTTTGGGGGACGCTTCCAGGAGGCTGACGATGGTGTTGCTGAGCTGGTTTTCTTGCCCGGATGTAGTGGTCTGATGTCTTCCCACCCTCGCCATCCCATCGTGGGCCGACGGTGAGAATTAATCCCGGGGAAGGTGAGAGCTCATGAGCCAAGCTGCTCTGAGGGCCGCATGCAAATAAAACCCAGGGATGAATGATGTCGGAGATGCATCATTCCTCTCTGACTTGCAGAAGCTTTTTCTTTTTGTGTGAGCACAATGCAGGGGATATACGGGCCTGCTCCCGGAAGGATGGGGTGCTGGGCTCCCTGGGGGGTTTGTATGAAACCAGGGGCAGAGAATGAGAAAGAGAGACAGAGACAGAGACGGAGACGGCATGGGGGGGGGTGGAGAAGGAAGGCATCAGGAGGGAGAGGCGGCTTTGGGTATAAAAATGACAGGTGCCCTGGTGGAAAAGGTGACAATTTGCCTACACAGTGAAATGGTTCTGTCAGGACGTCAGGGTATTTGGGGACTTGGATTGGGGAAGGAGGTGTTTGAAAATGCAGGCTGCCGGGAGCTCCTTCAGTCGCCTCAGAGCTCCAGAAGTGATGTTTTGTAATTTTGCCTTATGATCTGTGAGGGTTTATCACGCGCTAATCGGCCTAATGATGACAGGAACTCAGTCACCCCCGCTTAGATGCCAGGCTTTAAGTAATAATAGGCGCGCAGCGGGCCCCTCGGCTGCACGGGGGGACCTGGGGGTTGGCCCCGTGCTGCTCCTGGTAAATGAGCTCAGCTCCCAAAGGGCCGCGTGGCTGCTCCAGGCTTCGGGAACAGCCCCCATGGCCCCGACCTGGCCCCCTTCTGCCTCCTGGTCCCAAACCTGAATGAGGGGCCACGCCCCCCAGGTCCAGCCGCCGCACGTGGGCCCTGGTCCTTGCAGACGGCGGAGGCCGCCCCGGCTGTTGCCCGGGTGGGTCGGTGCCCAGTCTTGTTCCTCAGCTTCGCCATTCTTAATGGGAAAATTTCAAAACCCATGTTTATGGTAATGCCCTTGTTCCCATGGACACCAGCGAACCGCACAACCAAGATTAATGGGGAACCATCGAGACCGGTCCTAAAAGATGGGCCCTCTTGTGGATTACGGTCTGTCACGCGGCATCCATTAGCGCCGGAGCGCAGGGTCCACATCACGCTGGTATCATTGGGACCAGCGCACGCCACTGCAAGATGGCATTTCCCCCGCACATCAACAGATCATTTCACCACTGCTCAAGGCATCGTAAATTGGACTTATAGCTCAGCTGCTGGCATAAATAAGTCCCTTTGATAGTTAGTGGAAGACGTTATGACACTCCAGGGTACAGGAGGGGACATTGGCACTGTCATTTTTTTCTCCAGCCCTGGCACCCTGGTGCCTGTGATCTTTCTGGAGATTCAGGGCACGCGCTCTTCATTACGGCTTGGGCACCGGGGACTTGTTTTTTTTGCAAGATTAATGAGTGCCACGGAAATTCTCCAGCGCATCTCGATAATTAAGTCTTTGTTTATCAAAAAACAAGTTATATTAGGAGCAGAAAATTCGCAGTAATTATTCATAATTCTAACAATTCAAGTATAGCTACCTCATTTGCCTGGGTAATTCTGCTTTTTAATTTCTTGCATACATTTGCATATTAATTTTGCCCGTCGGCGGCAGCAGACTTGACAGTTTGCTGCGATGTGATGGTTTTCGCAGGGGTGCGGCTCAGTTGGGTGGCATTTCGACTGGGTGCAATGATAAATTATGAATTTTCTAATTTGCTGCATAATGAAGTAACCCCTTCCAACCCAATTAAAAAGAATCACCAGGACTGTTTTTTTTTTCTTTTTTGGTAAATATATATTTTCCAGGTATGCTGTCTTCCATTTTTTTATATTTCACAGACGAGGCGTATGTATTGATTTTTTTTTTCTCCCTTAAAAGAAGAAACGCCTCCACCAACATTGGCATGTGCAGCTTTTGTAAGCGAGGATGACTCTCCATGCATCCCAGGGGACTCGGGACTTCTCCAGATGGGATGCAGGCCTTCGGCTGGCCACCCCTTGGCTTGGCTGGCCACCAGTTCACCCAGCAGGGTTCTGTGCCTTTGGGTGGTGGTGACGCGTGGGTGACGGGGGTGGGGGGTGGGGAGCGGGGTGGTGGCAGGTAGCACAGGTCAAAAGGGAGAGAGGGCTCAGGTATATCCTAGCCCCACGAATCGACTACCCCAGCTCTCCCAGCTTCTTACGTCTTAAAAACAACCCCCTATTACAGGACAGAAACAAAAGCCAATAAGCAGCTCTGTTGGAACCTGCCCAGGCACAAGGCTCTTGCAGACACAGTCGTGAGCAGGCCCCAGAGGAGGCTGGAGCCCGCAGCCGAGTGTGGGGGCAGTGTCGGCAGTCGCACGGGAGCAACGTGCAGGCCTCGGGGATGGGCTGTCACGGTGGCATCCCCTTTCCCACGCCAGGCCTGCTGAGCTGAGTTAAGGAGCCAGGCGGCGGGCCCTGCGCCTTCCTGCCTTTCCAGATGGTTCTGGCGTAACGCACATAATATCTTCTAATGGTGCAAAAAAAAAAAAAAAAAAAAAGGAAAAGAAAATTATGAGGAAGCTCTGTCCCATCTTGTTCTTTGATTGTAAAACAGTGCCTATAAGCGATGGGGTTTGCACACAGCTTGGCTGTGCTGGAGAGCCCCTTAGTACGGGGCCAGATAGCTGGAGTGTGTGTGGGGGGAGACTAGTGACCTTTCTGCTGGCGTGAACATCTCTGCTCCCCACTCACCCCACAAAGCAGATACAGGAAGCGTGGTTCACATAACGCTCGAGCCCAGCACCTGCTGCGCAGTCCTGCTCTGGCTGCCAAGCGTGTTGTCACATCTCAGACGCAAACCTGATCCTTGGACAGCACGGATGACTGCAAGAGGGAGGATGCAATTCAGGTCCATCGCGTCTGACACTTGAACGTCTTATACCAGGTACAGACTCGTGGGGCCTGTGGATGCGCAGGAACCACAAGGATTGGTCTGTTACCTGTCGAGTTCCTTGGTACAGTGTTCCATACCCTTGAGGTCACGTACTGGTTTACAGTCTTCTGAATTTCTCGTGAATGGCCCAGAGACTACTTCACAGTAGATGCTACAACAATAATTGCTAGCTGTCACTTGGCCACGTCAATTAATTTATTGCAGGAGTCTGTAGGACAGGACAGTGGAATCAAGCAGGAGTAGGATGTGACCTCATAGAATGGGGCTGGGTTGGCTCCGAACAGAACGGTCTCATTGCTAAAGGCTGCAGAGAGACAAGATAAATCAGAACTTCTTTACGCTTTCCTCTCTTGATGTTGGAGGTTCATAGTACTTCTCTTGCGGCTTCTATGAGCCCATTAACACCTATACACATCTTCAATACTTATTTATTGACAAAGTCTAGCATCAGCCACCTACGAGTCACATTTCTTTTTCTATTTCGGCCTTTTAAACATCATCAAGATGGTGAGAAGCAATCAATGAACAACTAAAGTGACGCAGCTATGAGTTGATGCATCTCTTCTCTCTTCCTTCCTCTCTCTCTCTCTCACACACACAAAAAAATTCACCAAGATGATCTTTGGATGTTTAGTCAATAATATTAACTGGGCGTGAACTGTGTGTAAGCTCTGTGAGAGAACAGTCCTGGTCTTGCCCTCAGAGAGCTTTATCGCTATCCCCTGAAACCTGGTGCTGGTTTGCATCCTTGAGATGCCTGTGAATCAGAAGAACTGGGTCTAAAAGTCATTGGCAGAGACCTGTATGGTGCAGAGTGATAGCAACAGCATCTAGAATTTGAAAAACCCTAATGGAAGACGTGTTTTAGCGTTGGGTAATTGGAAACTGGGCTGTGATGCTCATGAAACCAGTAAACAGAGAGGGCATCCTGGAAAAACTTCTGTGTAATTTGCACTCTTAAACAAAAGATAAAAAGCACAGGAACAACTTCAGTGCAACAAGAGACAGTTGGTATACCTGTCACACAGGAGAATTCAAACCTGAGGAAATAGAAATAATGACAATAATGCTGAGGTTGCTGGTTCGAAACCAAGGGCTTGCCTGGTCAAGGCACATATGGGAGTTAATGCTTCCTGCTTCCTGGTCCTTCCTTCCTTCTCTCTCTCTCTCTCTTCTTTAAAATGAATAAATAAAATCTTTAAAAAATAGTGATAATAACTGACAAGTATTGAAAGCTGAGTGTATGCAAGGCACTGTCCTTAATGATTTATATGTATCAATTTGTTTAAACATTATAAAAACTCTGTGGAGTATATATTATAATTATCATCATTATGAAGCAGAAGGAATAGAAGCTACAGTCAAATTAACCGAAGATTACATAACTAGTAAGTGACAGACAGAGCTGGAATCGATCTGAATCCCTCATGTTTAACTGCTATATTACTTATTCTGCTGGAAGTGAATCTGAAAGGATTTAAAATAAGTATGTTTATAATTCTCAACTAGCTTGAGGTTGAACTATCACCTTCAAAGTAATGAAAATCTTGCTTGATATAAGAAATAATCTATAGAAAATATTGGAAATAAAAAATAGTTATTGTATCTTTTTTAAAAAGGCGAATAGAGTAAACAAGATATTAGAAAGAGCTGGAGAGAGAATTAGTGAATTGGAAGCTACAAATGAGCAACCCTATCCCCCTGCCCCCGAGTGTGGCTTTAGAGAAATAGAAATAGCTAACATCAAAGAGACATGCAGCCATGAGGAGTAGATTGGAAAGTTCAAGTGGTGTAAAAAAAGAATCACACTTGGACAGGTCAGAGTGAAATTACAGAATGGTGAAGATAAAGAGAAATGAGCAATGGAACAGAGTTGGTTCTATCAGTTTGGGACAGTTGCAAGTGCTTAACGCTGTGCTGAGAGACATTTATATCTGTTTTTATTTAATTCATTTCTGAACCATGTGTATTCATTTTACCGTCTTAAGGATGGGAAACTGTGTCTCCAAGAACTCAAGTAATGTATGAAGGGCTTAATCAATCTGTGCTGAATGAAGGCCTGACCCTATAGCCAATTAAAGGGTCAGGGGTGGACATTTCTCTTCTGTGAGCTCCTTTCAATTTTTCCTCGGGTTTCAATGGAAACAATAAAGCCAGTCCTTCTTTCTTCATAGGACTGTTTATATTGGTGTCTTTAGGAGTGAAAAAGAAAGAAGAAAAGAACCCCCCACCCCACCCCCGGTCACTATCACCTCTTTTCATTCTTTGAATCTGTGACCGTTTGCATTAGAGCACCCTGAATGTCTTCATCTTTTTTTTTTTAATTTAAAGTTTATTATTTTGGGTGTAAAATACCTGGTAATAGCCAAGAATATGTAAGATTTAAACAATGAGGAAAACATATTAAGAAAACATTAAAATTCCTCTTTAACCCCTTCTTTCCTTGTGAGCTCTTCCTGGCTCAGAGTCAATTACTAGTATTGTCTTTTTGAGATCTGTCTGTATTCACTTACACACTCATTTTCACAATGTTCTTTATATAGATTATAACTTACTATACACAAGACAATCCAAATGTTCTCATTAATATGTCCAAAAAGTCTGTCTATCGAATTCTTTTTAACTACTCATTCTTTATAACTACTGCATAATATTTCATGGAATGAATATGATCAGATCATTTAGTCTATATTAAAGGATATTTACATGGATCCTAGATTTCCTATTATAGATAATTCCAAAGTATACACCCTTTAAATCTTCTTAGGGATGCATATCCTAATGTTTCTGCAGGATATTGTTTAAGAAGGAGAATTTGGAGGTCAAAATGGTTTTGAATCTACAGTTCAGTTAGATGTCCCTGAATTCCCTTCCCTCAAAAAGCTATAGTTAGAGTTTCCTTAAGCACTGTATCAGAGTACCAATTTCTCCTTCCCTTGTCAATAACAGAGTTTATTTCCCTTTGAAACATGTGTCCCCATCACTGTCTGGAATAGTGAATATAATAGGTTAGGGAATCAGAAGTAAGAGGACTTTAAGAGGCAACAGAAAAAGTGAAAACCCATAAAAATCAGAGTCAATGAGGAAGGGATGCGTATTCAATCACGCATCCACTTGTCTTGATGGGAACATGCCGTGGGAACGGCATCCACTCCGTCCTGACGCAGAGACGGGTCCTGAAAGGGGGGTGTGTCAGTCATCGGGAAGTGACCACCCTAGAACAGGGAGGCCTAGCTGCTGTGGGCGCTCACAGCTGGGCCTCCATGGACTCGGGGGGTGGGGGGGGTTGTAAGGTCTTTCCAGAGGAAGTAATATGCGAGCTGAGACCTCCAGGGTGAGGAGGAGTTTGTCAGGCAAAAGGGTGTGAAAAGAGCGTTTGGCTTGACATGCAGCGGATCTGAGAATTTGGAAGAAGCACACTCATTTTTAAAAATCACAAATACTCATTAATCTTTGTTTTTGTGATTTTTCTGGGTTAACTTACTTGGAAAGGTACAGTCTCCCCTCGAAAAGGAAAAAAAGGAAAGCTATAAAGTACGCAAGGACTTTATGTCATTAGGAATCCCAAACAATAGAGGCCAGACTGTAGTGGTTCAAACAAATAAAGTTCTTGTTTTTGTCATTTAGTAAGAAATGTTAGAAAGAGGCAGCTGCTAGCATCAGCTCAGCAACTTAAGGATGTTAGACTCAGGATATTTACAGTTTTTTTGTTTGTTTGTGGGTTTTTTTTGGTCTTTTCCTCATGATTCCAAGATGGCTGCAGCATCTCCAGCTCTCAGGTCTATGTCCCCAGGGTCAAGGCTTAAAGGACACACCTCCCAGCTCAGTAAGCCTTCTTTAGGATGTGTTCCAGAAAACCTCACTCAACACTTTCCACCTACATGTCACGGGCCACTGTATTGCAAAGGGAAATGGAAAGTTTCCTTTTTTTTTTTTTTAATTTCATTTTTGCAAGTTAGAAAATTGCTACCTGCCAAAATACAGCAGTTTTGTTAGTGAGGAGGGAAGAGGAAATAGATTCTGAATATTTATTAGCAGTGTCTGCCACAGACCTCCACGATCCTTCTTTTCTCTTTGTTCCAGTGATGCAGAATTAAATGGCAAATTGAACCCCACTTTTGTTTCTTGCTAATTGTTCTCATAAAATGCCCTCTTCACTCCAAGCCTATGGCCGCCCACTTCAGAATGTCCAGAAAAAAAGAAAGAAAGAAAGGAACCTGGAAAATTTGGAGCCATGGAATATTTCTTAAATTATAGCCAAAATAAAAAACACCCAAAACAAAACAAAAAGGCTTTTCTAAACTAAGAGTATTGGGAAGGTCTGTGTCTCTCCTCATTTGCTACAGTTTTGAGTTGGTAAAAGTCACTTTTAATCCTTAAAATACTAGAAGGCTTTCTGTCAAGCCATTTCCAGTGAACTCATTCATGAGAGAGTTTATTTTTAGCCGGTATTGTCTTTGCTTTTTGTAAATACCACAGAACTCGAGTGTTTGCTTTGTCATTTGTTAGTTTATTTATTTATTCTAGGGTTCTATTCAACAGCCAGACAGCTGGGTGAGGGAAATGCTAGTTATGAATTCCTCATAGATCTGAGCACTGAATTTTCCACACACAAAAAAAACGATTTGATTTTTTTTTTCTTCTTAAGCAAGGCAAAAAGGTAAATTTTAAGCAAATTTTAGATGAAGAAAGTAGCATCTTTGGCCATGACATGTTATGGAAATCAGGAGGGACTTTTTGTGCCCGTGATAAACCGTATTTTTGATTCAAACGTTCATAAGGTCCGAGAGGCTATAGAAGTCTTGTCCCTGTGTTTAGATGATATATTGACTATCAACTCAGCCTAAGAAAGCACTTCACAGTTTACAAAGAATATATTTACATGTGTTATCGCATGCTAAGACCTCATGGCAGAAGTCACTCGAGAGAGGGCTGATATGCAGGCTAGGCGTGGCGGCTCTAGCCATGTTGCAGTATACCCTAACATTTGTGACGTGACTCCCCACTCCCCACCCAAGGCTAATAATTTGATAAAATTACCAATCACTTCAGCATCATGTGAGCCCTGCTATGGAAGCCTGACATTTCCTTTATAAGCTCTTCCCAGCAAAGAGTTATTTGAAAACATTTACTTATCTATCTGAGAAACATCTATAGAGAGCTTACTACACTGCGCTTCGGACTTGAAATGCATATGCTCATTTGGCTACTCACCAACCCAATTTCCTTCTCCAAATGAGAGAGGGGAAGAGATACGCATGCGCTCCGGCTGGGATCCAGCTGGCAGTCCCCATCTGGGGCCGATGCTCTGCCCATCTTGGGCTATGCTCGCAATTTTTAGTGCCTGAGGCAGAGGCTCCATGGAGCCATCCTCAGTGCCGGAGCCAGTGTGCTCAAACCAATTGAGCCATGGCTGTGGGAGAGGGGGGAGAGAGAGAGAGAGAGAGAGAGAGAGAGAGAGAGAGAGAGAGAGAGAGAAGGCAGAGGCACAGGGATGGAGAAGCAGATGGTCGCTTCTCCTGTGTGCCCTGACCAGGAATCGAACTCGGGACAACCACATGCCTGGCTGACACTCTATTATGGAGCCAACCGGCCAGGGCCTACTCTCATTTCCCAATGACCCTTTGGAGGGAAAGACTATTGCCATCCAAGTTTTACAGCTGGAGAAGCTGAGGACCCCAGGGGGAGGAACGGGATGGCAAGTGCTTAACCCCTACATTTGGTGCCTCCCCCCCGGTTGTGAAGTTTTGGGGGCTGTTGACTTCCCTCTGCTTCAGTCCAGGGTCACATGGATTCTGATGGTGTCTCTTGTCCTGGACAGTGAACTCTGAGAGGACAGGAAGAGGCCGTGGACCCTTACGCCCGCTCCCTCCCCACCCATGTTGGATTAGTTGATAGGAAAACGAATCAATCCGTGGTTGTGGAGGTGATCATAGCCAGGAGCATGGCTGGCTGGGGAGGAGGGTGCAGGGCAAGGTCCCAAGTGGCACACAGGGAATTCAAGGAAGAAAAACAATACGTGTGTGACAGAGAGGGACACGTGTGCATGTGCGTGTGTGTGTGTGTGTGTGTGTGTGTGTGTGTGTGTGTGTGGTGCCTCCTCATTTCATTTCGACATCAGATAGTCTAAGCAAAGAGATGTTCAGAGATGAAGTGGCCGGAAACCGAGGTGCATGAAAAGAAGAAGGATGACGACGTTTTCCGAGTACTGACTTTGCGCGGCTAGAAAGGAGCAGGGCGCGTGTTTGTAAATAACGGCGACTTGCCTGAAGGGCAAGGTGATTGCTGGAGCTCCCCAATCAGGGAAGGACAGTGCAGAGCTATTTAATGACCAGCGCAATCACAAAGTGGGGGAAAGTAAACTTGAATGGCTCACCGGTATTAATCAGTCAAAACAAATTAATTCCACGCTTTAATTTAGTGATATTTTAACTCTATCAGATGGGAAAAGCCCCAGATGTTGTTGAGTTTCATTAATATGAAATTAGTTGTGCGATTGCATATTTTTAAAAACAGTTATTTTCTGTGCCTCAAATTAAACATTTTAAAGAAATTAGTTTTGAGGCGCAAAGCACATTCTGTGTAGTTTTCTCGGGCTGATTATGAGCAGGCCTATTTTCTTCTTAGTAAGTGATTTCTGGGTTCTTCTTTTGTTTGAAGGAGATTAGCCAAATTGATTTCTTATCTGGCTATTGACCGAGGTTGGAATTACAGTGTGCAGTGAGGGCTGGGGCGCACATCACCCCCATGGCAGGCGGATCCCATCAAAGGCAAGGTTCAGGGGGCCGGGAAGCTGGGGCTCACTGCTGAGTGGTCTTCCACTCAGGCCTGGAGTCCAAACAAGGGGACCCGGGCCAACAGGAAAGGTCACTTCGTCCTGCGTTGTTGTGTTACAAACCAGAGAAACTTGGAGAAGTCGTTGGACCTGCCCAAGCCACCCAGCCATGAGGGAAAAGCCGGAAGCAGGCCCTCCCTGCTTTCAAATTCCAGACCCAAACCCTTCGCGGCCTGCGAGGTTCTGCGGCTCGGCCCTGTCCAGCCCGGCCTCCGCTTGTGCTGCGCTGTCTGGAGTCTCTGCCCTGCAGACCTGGGCCTTGCTCGCACCCTTTGACGATGTCAGGCTTCAGCACAGGCCTTGGCAACCCCCCCGCCCCCCTCCACTTAGTTAGATCTGAGAGCTCCAGCTCTCAGCCTCATGGGTCCCGTGTGGTGTCTGCTGCAAGTCGTGTAGCCAAGCCGGGTGCCACCGGGGGTGGGCGTCTGACGGCAGTGAGTGGCTACAGACCAGTGTCCGGCAGGCAAAGTGGGATGGTCAATACAACGGACCCGCAAGCGCCAGGCTCAGTCATTGGTGGGAATGGAAAGAACTGCGAACGAGTGGAAGACAGCAGAGGTCGGGGGAGGGAGAGGAGGTCTTTATTCCACATGAAGTCACAGTCAGCAGGGAGAGGGATGGCCGAACAAACGTGATGTGACATGGTGGCTGCCCGGAGGGAGGGGGTGAGGCCAGGAATCCAGGTCGTAGGGCCATAGGTCCGCTACACCGGGCTGCAGGTGCCTCTGGGCATGACCCATCTGGTCTCTAGCCCAGGGGGGTGAGTAAGTGAAGTCAGGTCTACTTGGCCCAGCCCCTGATGAGGTCAAGGTGACCGCTCACGGCACACCGCCTCAGCGCCCTCCCGGTCTTGCACGCTGCGAACGCGTTTCCAAATATGGCCTCCGCACCGGCGATGATCTGTGTGCAGGGACCCTGGAACCTGGGCCCTTTCCTTCTCCTTACCTCCCTCCCAGCCCCCGGGGGCCCGGCTCACCCCCAGGAAGCCCACCGTGCTACCTCCTCCCAGCCCCCGGGGGCCCGCTCACCCCCAGGAAGCCCACCCTCCCAGCCCCCGGGGGCCCGGCTCACCCCCAGGAAGCCCACCGTGCTACCTCCTCCCAGCCCCCGGGGGCCCGCTCACCCCCAGGAAGCCCACCCTCCCAGCCCCCGGGGGCCCGGCTCACCCCCAGGAAGCCCACCGTGCTACCTCCTCCCAGCCCCCGGGGGCCCGCTCACCCCCAGGAAGCCCACCCTCCCAGCCCCCGGGGGCCCGGCTCACCCCCAGGAAGCCCACCGTGCTACACCCTCCCAGCCCCCGGGGGCCCGCTCACCCCCAGGAAGCCGACCTGTGCTACATCTGTCAGCCTCAGATTCACGGAGCTATTTGAAAGCAAAACCAAGAAAAACAAAACTGATTAGGGAAAGATCTGCTTTCGGAAAACCTATTTCTGTCACAGGGGGATGGATAAATAAAATAATGCCTCAATAATTTATGCCGCCTGCCCGCGAAGCTGCCGCACTGGAGATGTGAAACGAGGGCACCGCGTAAGGAGCAACTGGAGTTGATCGCGGCTTTAATCAGTTCAGTTGATAATTCTAAAATAAATTGGAAAAATCAGTCTTGCTCTCGGCTTCTGAATGATGATGGGGTGGTAGGGAGGTGCGTGTTCTTCCTCCCGGAAAGAAATGCTTGTTCTTTCCGATCCCTCCGAGGACACAGTCCTCAGCCCCCAGGCCCCACCCGGCCACCCCTGTCTTCCGATCCCTCCGAGGACGAGGACACAGTCCTCAGCCCCAGGGCCCCACCCGGCCACCCCTGTCTTCCGATCCCTCCGGGGACGCAGTTCTCAGCTCCCAGGGCCCCACCCGGCCACCCCTGTCTTCCGATCCCTCCGAGGACGAGGACACAGTCCTCAGCCCCCAGGCCCCACCCGGCCACCCCTGTCTTCTGATCCCTCCGAGGACGAGGACACAGTCCTCAGCCCCCAGGCCCCACCCCGCCACCCCTGTCTTCCGATCCCTCCGAGGACGAGGACACAGTCCTCAGCCCCCAGGGCCCCACCCGGCCACCCCTGTCTTCCGATCCCTCCGGGGACAGAGTCCTCAGCCCCCAGGGCCCCACCCCGGCCACCCCTGTCCTCACTGCTCCCCGCCCCGGGCGCAGGTTTGACCCCGGCTGACCGGCCTCCCTGACCTGAGCTCGCTTTCTGCAGGACCTCTCGGGGCTCTTGTGTGGGTGGGCAGTGTGGGCAGCTATCGGGGAACGAGTGGGGAAGTCTCTCTTCTTTGCAGATTGCCCCCAAGTCAGCGCTGAGACGGTCCTGAAGAAACAGCAGGTGGAGGACATGGAATCGTATTTTTGCCCTGACAGGCTGGCTTCGTTGGTTAGAGCATCATCCCCACTCGCCAAAGTTGCAGGTTCAAGCCACGGTCAGAGTGCATACAAGAATCCAGCATAAATAAGTGGAACAATAAATTAATGTTTCTTTCTCTCTCTCTCTCTCTCTCTCTCTCTGTCTTGCTCTTCTTCTTTATTTTCTCTTTTTAAAACCAATAAATAACAAAAATGAAAAATAAGAATCATATTTGATTCTGCTCAGCAAAGACACTTATCTAGCAAGTCAGCTGCCCAAGTGTTACAAGGAAACTTGAGAGAAATAGAAAAACAGTGACAGTGGCGGACGTGGTGGCGGTCCCCTTGGTAAGCTGGGACCTCCACGGTGACTTTGTTCAACCCGCCCGACGCGCTAACCCAGACCCTGTGGGCGCCCTGGTGTGTGATGGGAGGCCCCCATTCCCAGCCCCCTGCTCACGTCCCCACTCCTCTCCCATCAGGCCACTGACTGAGCGCACACTTCCCCCAGCCGAGCTCACAAGTCCACGGGGAGGAGGACGGAGTCCACGGCTGGTGGGCAGATAACCCCACGGTGACTCAGTTTGACGGGGTGCGTCGTTCTCAGAGACACGGCCGGGAAGCGGCCCGCTGGAAACTTCTCTGCCTTCCTGGAACCAAAGGAGAAAATAGTTGACCCTCTTTGAAGATTCCAGAAGCAGGAAAAGGAAAAGCCACGGCACAGCCAGAGTCTTAGTCTCGGAAGTGGAAAAGCAGCTCCAGGAAGGGAGAAACCGCACGGTGTCCAGAAGCTCCGATCCTTGAACGCCCCAGGGGCAGCGATGTGACAGGCCTAGCCTGCTCTAAACACGTGTGGGCAGTGCCTTTCATAAGGTTAAACCTTGTTGGCTTAGTGGCATCTCGGTCCCTCACTCCTCCACGCTGCCGCCCTCCTCCCATCAATGACCAGGGCAGCCGGCATCCTACGACAAGAGAGGTGGGAAGAAGGCGTGGAGGCATGACCTCTGCCTTTAGTCCAGGGAAGCTTGTCTCGGGCTGTGCCCCGGGTACTGCGTATATAAAACCCCTCGTGGGCACGCATGAGCTCACAGGCAGATGGGGACACACCTGCCACCTTGACACTGGGGTTCACGCCCGAACACCTCATGTCCAGCATCAAGAGACCAGGCAGATACCACAGATGTCGTGTGTCCTGTGCACCTTTGTACTTGCAGAGCCTAGACAAGCATCTGCCACTCGGGAACCCAGGATTGTGGAGTCAGGGCAGGAAGGCACACGCCACGCTGGGGAAACAGCCAGAGACAAGAGGCCACACGGTTGTTGCTGTGTGGTCCTGGGTCATCCATGTGATGGCACAGGATCTGAGAGACTGTGACCAGGAGAACAAATGTAGGAGAACGGGAGGTTTGGGTTTCAGATCTTCTCTCCTCCTTCTCCAAACCTGATACTCCCCTGGATTCTAATGAGTGGTCTCCCCTTTGATGGACCTTTCAGTACTATCCTGCCTACATCTCTCCCATCCCAAAGCAGAGATGCTTCCTACCAAGTGTTGACCAGGCTGCTGTCATACCTACAGCGACAAGAAGCTCATTACCGTACAAAGCAGCTCAGTTTGATGTTGGATACCCCTCTGTTAGGGGCACAGATGTCTGCGCCAGCCAATCACCCGCTAGTCCCGAGTGTGATGTCCAAAACCCTGCAGGAGTCTAACTGAACGGGCCCCTCTCCCAGCAGTCCTTCCAGGTCTTGGTCATAGATGCCATAGTTTCCCGAGACTTTGTTTCTCAAGAGAAACAGCCCAAGTTCTTCCCGTAGTCTCTCGTGGAACGTGACCTAGAGACACTCCCTCCTGTCCAGGCTGTCTCCCGTTTGCCCTGGAGTGTGATGTCCCACTAAGGGGCAGCTTCGGAGCTGGGGGGGGGCTGTCTTGTTCCTTCCCGTGTCCCTCACCCATCATTCCTTTGACCCAGGCGGCAGTAAGAGGGTTGATGAGCTGAGTGTGTTTTTGGTCCTGTGGGAAGGGTGTTTGTCCGTGTGTCCACCTGCACGACAGGCTGGGCACCAGCAACGTGTCTTTGCTCGAGCTTCTCCCGTTTCTGTCCCCACGGGCAGTCCCTCCAGGCCTGATCCGGCCACCCAGGGTCCGTCCTACTCTAGCCCATTGTTAGGCACCTAACTGTCCCACGTGGGTGCTTAGTAATTTTTGGGGGAATGAGTACAAACCCCCCTCTCCCCTCTCTGTGGCTTCGCTTTCTGAAGCTTCAGTTACCAGCGGTCAGCCTGCCTCTGAAAACATAAAATGGAAAGTTCCCGAAAGAAGGGATTCCTAGGTTTTCCCCTGTGCTCTGCTCTGAGCAGCGTGGTGAGGGCTGCCACGGGCCCGCCCGCCCACCTGCCCCGCCGGAACACGCCCGCCCTTTGTCGGGTGTCTCCCTGCTCCACAGGCTCCCTGCCTGGCAGTCGCTCAGCAGCCGTCCAGGTTATCCGGCTGGCTGCCGCCGTGTCACCGGGGTTGTGCTCACGTCCCCCTTCTGTGACTTCATCACGCAGTAAGGGGACTGTCCCCACCTGTCAGGGCGGTCAGGCCGGAGCCTGAGACGTGTCCCAGGGAAGCCGTCAAGTGCTTCCTTTAAGTGGAGAGGTGTATATAGACAGGAAAGTAACGTCGTATACCTGTGGGGCTTGGTCCTGTCTGCAGTTTCAAGCGCCCGCTGGAAGTCTCGGACCGTGTCCCCCCTGGATGAGGGGAACGGCTGTCCATGCACCGATTGGCTAAAACTCGCACATGCAAGACCGGCTCGGGGGTGAGCGCTTGAGGAGATAACCTGGACTCCAGGAGCTCGGAGACTCGGCCCCACGAAGCGCTGACCGGGCTGCTGCTCTCGCCCCGCGCTCTCTCCGTCCACCTGCCTGGCTCTTTCCGTCTGTCCGTCTCTTGCCGTCTGCCGGAGCTCGGCTCCCGCCCTCCCTCCCTCCTCTGGCCCCTTTGTCGACACTTGATCATTTACATCAAGTTGACATTCGCAGAGTTTACTCAGGGGTCTGTAATTGTATTCTTTCCCTGGTTCTGCATTACCAACCATGAAAATGGAATCTTATCATCCCTGACCAATTTTTAATGTACAAAACGATTTGGCTGGGGTTCAAAGGGAGGCACAATTGAAATCAGGTGAATGATACATGTAGTTTTTTTCAGTTCCTTCGTGCTTAGATTTGATTTTGATTTTTTTTTTCTGGTATAGCATCGAAGGAGTAGATTATTTTTGCAAGTTATGGAAGTGTGTGTGTGTGTGTGTGTGTGTGTGTGCTGTGTCAGTATGAACGCCTCCTATCCAAAAGCACAGATATAAATATATATATGCATATGTGTTTGCTTATGTTTAGCTTATTCCCATTTCATATGTGTGCACCTATTTAGACATAAGCAAACAAATATAATTATATTGTTTGCAATTTTATTGATGGCAATCAAATTTGCAATGATCCTTAAAATGTATTCAAAACACCCAAAGGGCTGGAACAGCCCTGTGGCGAGAGCCCAGGATTAATGTCTGGAATATTCAAATGAGGCCCTGGCAGCTCTCTGTGAACTCGGAGAGGAGCCTCCAGGGAGATGGGAGGCTCTCTGGCCCCGGCCACCGTCACTCCCGGTCTCCACGACACTGAAAGGTATGTTCCAGTCTCCTTTTGCCAATGCCACCCTAAAGAAAACGGGCAAAATGCAGGAATGCTTTGCCCAAATAAAAAAAGTAGAGACGATTTGGTGAGTGATGTGTTGAGAAGTCTCTTAAGACTCGTGGCTTTCTGTTCACCTTCTGAGGTTCACTGGAGCAAACACACCTGTCACTGGGCTTAGGCATTGCTTCCCCTTCTGAGTGCTGGGGCCTGAGACTCTTGTGCATGGAACAAAAGGACTCCTGCTTGACCAGGGGCCAGACCTGAGGCCAGGATGGCTTCATACTATGTCTCCCTTAAGCTCCTCTTCAAGCCTGCTCACTGGGCTTGTTCCCGTTTTCCTGAAGAGAATACTGGGGTCTCAGAAGCCCCAGTAACACTCCTGAGGTCGGTCCATGTGGTGAGTGGTAGAGTCAGGATTTGAATCTCTATGATGCTGGTTCCAAGCATGGCCGGCAATGGTATATGTTACTATTTTTCTCCTGGGCCCAGTGGCCTAGACCTTTGGGGAATGTCATAGGTGAGTTTCATACTAGGAGTCCTCCAGACACTTGACCAAATCTCTCAGGATATTCTAGCAGACAGGATGAGGATGTGGGGACAAATTTTGCATAGGTTTTAGGTAGGAGTGCTTTTTAACTCAACAACTGTACCCATAGGGAATCAGTGATCAGACTGATGTCACCACACAGGGACTTCCCAAGGTTATGCCCAGGACTCTGTCTCAAGCTCAGCCTGTTGGTTATTTTCCTCGGCAGCTCAGAGGAGGACGTTGATGGTTTCTTATCGTGTGTGCAGCTGGGACGAATGGGAGGGAATGCTGATATACTGGTTGCCAATTCTGGGTGTGAAATGATCCTGATTCTTACTTAGTCTGTATCCAGATTATCCAGACAGATCACACCCTGCTCAAAAGTTCCTGGCCCCCTGAGAGTTCTTGCCAAAACCCCAAGTATCTCAGCAGTCCCGTTTGAACACACAGTTTTCGCGGAGGAAAGGAGTGATGGCTAATAGCAGCCATTATTTACCGAGTTCCTTTTATGTGCCAAGGCATTTTATAAACGATCTGTTCTCTTTAATTCTCCCAATAGTCTCTAGCATTCAAAGAGAGTAAGCCACCTACTCAAAGTCACGGGAGCATTGGAGCAACCAAGCCGGGATTCGAACCCAGACCCCTGGGTCCAAAGCTTGCTGTGTCATAGCCATTGTGAGCCTGGCTCCAATTCTGTCTCCCTGATCAGGGGCTGGACTTGAGCAGGGGATCTGAGAGACCGGGTCACAGGAATTTGTGGCTGTCTCTAAGATGTCCACCCACCCAAGTGTGGGGCTGGTAAACCTCTGATATTGTTTCTGCAGGACCCTGAGCAGGGTTACCCTTATTGCAACTGTCTGTAGGTCTGCCCGGCTCCCCCCACCGACTCCCTTAGGTGGGGGGGGGGGGTAACTGAGCTCATCTCTCCCTTCCCAGAGAGTCATCGCAGCGCCTGCCTGTGCCTGTGGCACTGAACAGAAATCAGCCAGACACAGCCCCCTGACAGTCCCCTTCCCAGCCTTCCTTGCTTGCTGGCCTCATTGCTTCTCAGGCCTGAAATTGTGGATGTTGTTGTGGTCATGGGTGGGCTAACAGGTCTCCTGTTTATGGAAAGAAAATCGTCCACGTGTCTGAAGAGATGACAGGGGCTTGAAAGGCAGAGGAGACTCGTGCCCCTCGTCTGAAATGTAAAAGAGACAGCCGGCATTTCCGGAGGCATGGCCACCACCGTCCACCCTGTGCGTGCTGGAGGCCGCCCCGGCTGAGGACAGAGCGTCCTTTCTGCACAGGCTGTGCCAGCACCTCTGTCCCTGCCACACACGCAGACACACGTGTGCACACATGTGTGCTCACAGGTGTGGCTCCGCTACCCCAAATCATGGGGCAATGGGACTATCATATAATGACGTGAGTTCTTCTGTGTGGAAGAAAGCGTCTGTACTTACGTCAGATTATGTTAAACAAGGCCTCAGCCGTACAGCTAAGATTTTGTAACTCATCTACTCAAAAACCTTTACTCTTACAAGTACAAATTCCTTCACTGATTTCTCTTTTGGCATCCAAGATCCTCCCTGATTTAAACCCAGACTCTGTCTCCAGACCTGCCCCTGCTTGTCTCCTGTTGCACCCAACACTAGGGCCCCCGGGGCCGCCTCCCCTTCCTCCCCCCCCCCCCCCCCCGGGTCCTACCCCTTTCAGACCCTGTCCACCGCTCAGGCGGCTTCCTCTGCGGGCCACGCACCGGTCTCTTGAGTCGGTTCAGTTCTGCTCACCTTTGAAAGACCATCTCAAAGGCTCCCTCCTCCTGGAGCATTTGTGGATCTTTTTGATCAAAAGTGGGTGGTTTTGACTTTGATGCCCCGAGGTTCCTGTTCTCTCTTGCATCCCTGGCACACCTGGTGTGCGTTTTCAGAGATTCCTTTAGCTTTGGTGTCAGACCGTCCTGCTTCCAATTCCGCCTCCGTGGCCTGTCAGTCCCGTGAGGGCCGGGGAACCGAGCCTCCCAGATCCTCAGTGGGAGCACTCAACCTGCATTGAAAGGTTGACCAGATGACTGCCTGGGACAATCGCCATAAAGTGTCCGTCTAGCCGAGGGCCTTGTACCGAGTGGATGCTGCACACAGAGCACTTCCCTTCCTGTTGGTTGGTATTTGTTAGGAACACTAAGTAGCAGATGTAACAAAGTCCGAAATCCTGGTGGCTCAGCACAGTGGGCCCCTATTTCTGACCCAAGAGAAGCCCTAAGGAGCGCGCTGGGCAGCCTTTCCTGAGTGAGTGAGGTTCGGGCCCCTCCCACGCCAGCGCTGCCCCCTCTAGGGGCTCAGTGTCCTCCCACTCAGCCCGAGGACGGAGAAAGCGCTGGTGGGGAGTTACCTGGGACGATCAGCCTCTGTAACTTTGCTTTCTTTGCTTCCGCTGGGTCTCAGTCACCTGGCCACACCTCTTGCAAGGAGACCTGAGGATTCCAGCTCAGGGATCTGCCCAGGAGATCAAACCAAACAGCACGACAACGGGAGCGGATGGTTACCTAGCAGGGTCCTCAGCGGGACTCACGGCCCTCGGCTCCGCCAGCCCGTGATCGGCGTGAGGGCTCCCTTTCTGGGTAACACGCTATTGCAGACGGACAGCGTCAGCCAATCTCTGTTGACTCTCGTGTGCTTTCCGTGGGGCAGGAGTCCAGGAGCGGCCCACGGGGCTGGCGTGTCGTCTGCTCGGGGCCTCGCAGACCACAGCCAGGGTGTCGGCCGCACTGTGTTCTCGCATGGAGACAGACCCAGGCGGGACTCGTCTCCTTGTATCTGCAGGACTGAGCATCCTGGGTTCCTGATGGCTGTCGTCTGGAGATGTCCTCAGCTCCAAACAGCCGTCCTCAGCTCCTGGGAGCTCCCCCTGCCCCCCGAGGGGCCCGCTTCCTCATAGTGTCTTCTTCCTCGTGCTGCAGGGTCATCCGCAGTGTGAGCCTGCCGGAGCCGGCGCTGCCGGCACGGAGTCACGGGCGTGGCACCCGTCCCTTGGCCGCAGTCCGTCGGCTGGAAGACATTACAGGTTCCATCCCCACTCAAGAGCTGGGGACACCCCCCCCACACACACACAAAGGGGTGAATACCAGAAGGTGGGGGTCACTGGGGTCAGTTACAGTCGATATGGATGATTTTGACCACAATACACTTACAAGACACAACATAGATAAACTGCATCCTATGTAGCGTGTACAGAAACATTTCATACCTATGCGTATTAAGTTAACACACAGGGTGCCTACTACGTGCTAGGCATGACCCGACGCCGGAGAGGAAAACTAGGCAGACAAACACCCCTGTGTCAGTTTGTTCCTGGCAGCCTTCCCTGCCGCTCTCTGCCCGCCCTGCTCTGCAGGAAATGACCTTTCCCGGGATTATTTGTCCCCTGGATTCCAGATAGATGTGGCCAATGGGAGGCGATGGGGGAAGACCGGAAGGTGAGAGGAAAGGAGAATGCGGAGTACTCTTACATTTCTCACTTCCTCGCTTTCTGCACGAGAACTCCGAGGCCCAGAGAGGTGGGGTAGTTATCCTCGGGTCACACAGCCTGCCGGCACCCAAGTCTATTGACAGCCCAGCCAAAGCTCACTCACGCAGTATGATCTGCACTCAGAGGAGGCAACATGGTAAAAGAGCAGCAGCAACAACAAAATAAAACATCAGCAAAATGTAGACCTTTGCAGCAGATAAACACACCACTTGCGACACGTTAATGATGATGTTCCCTCAGTCGAACCTCACAAGAGAAACAGACATCGTTGTGGCTCAGCAGGGAACAGGACAAACGCCCGGTTGTGAGGACCCCGAGCCCTGTCTTTGTGGGTTGTTTCCACACCAGGGGGGATGTTTCCTCTGTCCCAAAAGGAGGAGGAGGAGAGGGGTGTGTGGTCACTCTCTTAGTTGGTCTCGTGAAATAATGAACTTCACATAGTTCTCTAAGTCGTTTCTTGTTGATCAAATCAATGGAGTCATTTCTCATCAATCAGATCTTTTGAGAGAGATAATTTTTAGATCTTTTTTGGATGACAGAATGTGAATCTAGTGGACCTTTAAATCCTGAGTTAATTTAACTTATTTTTGGGGGGATTAGGGCTTCTTGTTGCTGTCAGTTAGCAGGCTCCTCAACACCCTAATACCACAGAGAAGGGACTCGGTTAGATTTGAAAAGCGTACCACTTTCTTCCCTCCCAGGAAAGCCCGGGGACGGGGTCCGCACACTCTCAAACGCGTCACGTTAGCGCCCACAGATGACAGGCAGCCCTTGACCCAGGCTTAATTGAAAATGGCACATAAACATTGCCCAACCAGAGCTTTCATGCCCGGCAGCTACCGGACGCATTAAAAGGAAAAATGACCAGCTCCCTGACCGGCCACGTGACCCTTTCTGTACGGAGTGTGGAATGTGGCATTTGGAGTTGCATTAATATATTTTTTTTCTATCATTCCTTAGTAATTAACATTGTATTTCTGCTGATAAACCCCATCAATATGGTGATTTGATTAGCAAAACATAAAACTACTCATTAAACTCCAATTAGGTTGCTCAGGTATAATTTGCTTTTGATTGGTTGGAAAAATGGTGTGGTGTTGCCCTCCCCACCCTCCCCCCATCCCGAGCTCCTCCTTTAAAGTATCCGGGTAAGTGCTGCACTTACAACGCTGGGGGTGATGCCAAGCTTATTTAGCCAAGACTCTCCCCTATCATGTTTACTAAGAACTCACTGGCATTTAGGTGCCAACAGTGGGGATGACATTTATGGAAACGAACAGTCAGAGACCTCTAAATAATCCGCCCTTCCCACGCCAGGTTGGAAGCCCCCCGGTGGGGGTGATCATCTTTAAGGAGAAAAGGGGTGTCCATGCGGCAGTAAATGGTGGCAGTCTTTTTTCTGTAAGGTTTTGAGGACGGCCGAACAGAGGCTCACCAGCTGCATGCTGCAGCTTGAGTGGCATTTCTCTCTTTAGGGAGAAGTGTGTGCACATCCTCTCATCCCCCCCCCCCCCAAAGAACCTGGGCTAGTAGAATGAGCAAAGGAGTCCCTCTCTCTGCTGCTCGTGACCTGCGAAGACCCTGGCCCCTTGGACGTCCGTTGAATCGGCCGGGAGGAAAGGAGGATTTTGTCTGCAGAGTGTCATTTGAATGTTGAAATTGTAATGCCAACATCTATCGCGTGTGTATTGCAGGGTAGGGGATGGAAGCTGCATTGATGAACTAATTCATTCCATTGCTCATGGGACTGGGGATACGGCACAGATGAGCTGTCTTCTGCCGGAGCTGGCATTCTGGTGGAGTAGAAGTCTCTGGTAGGGGACTTCCTCGAAGGAGTCCCATCACACCTGGAATTCAATCCAAGGTTCTTGCTATGAGCCACAAAGTCTCCCCCGCCCGCCACCTCCATCTTCTTCCCTTTGCCCTCTCATTCAACAGACACTCTTGGCATTTGCTGTTCTTTTGAACTCACTGGCCTCAGGACCTTTGCACTGGCTGTGCCCTCTGCCTGGAAAGCTCTTGCCCAGGCACTGGCCTGGATGGATTTGTTGGCTCACCCATGTCTCTGCTATAAAGTCACCTTCTCAGAGACATTTCCAGGAATTGACCTAAACAAGATAGCAGCCTCCACCAGCCCTGATGTCCTCACTCTGAATTGTTTTGTTATAGTGCTTAGCACTACGGGGCATTATAGCACGTACGTTTGTTCATCTGCGTTCACCAGTGGAATGAAAGCTCTCTGAGGGCGGTGACCTTTTGGAGAAATGATGTCCCAACAACTCTATAGACTTTCTGAGTCTGACAGTCCTGGCCCCCACCCTTCTCTCTCTATGAGTATGGAGCCTGATCCTTGTACGGTTAATCAAGGTGTCTGGTCCAACAGACACAGTGACTGGTTTAGGACTTGTCTGTAAAATTAGAGCCCTTTGTGGCCCTTTTCTCCCTAATCTGAAAGAATCTAAACAGCCATCTTTCCAGGAAGACATAACAAGACTGGCATGGGGAGGTGGGGGTGCTGGAGAGAGAGAAGAAAGCAAGAGTGAGCCATGAAGGACCCGAGGACAGTTTTTGAGCTTCAGATCCAATCAGGCCTGGGTACTTCCATCTTGTGAATCAACTAATTTCTTCTTTCTTCCTTCCTTCCTTCCTTCCTTCCTTTCTCTCTCTCTCTTTCTTTCTTTTTTCTTTTTTCTTCCCTCCCTCCCTCCCTCCCTCCTTCCTTTCTTCCTTCCTTCCTTCCTTCCTTCCTTCCTTCCTTCCTTCCTTCCTTCCTTTCTTTCTTTCTCTCTTTCAAGCTAACCTGAATTGAGGTTCTATCACTTGCAACCTGTGATAATACACGGGGAGGACATGATCTAATATTTTTAGAGCCCTTCCAATGACCTATCGCGTAAAAACCGAAATAGGGCAAGTGTCTCAAGACAAAGAGGGGCAGGACTCTGGAGCCTCCATGGAAGGTCCTATGGGGTTGGTTTTCGCTGAGGTGTGTCCTCTTGTGGAGAGGCGAGAACGTCAGTGTCTGGGTGGCTGTCCCACCGAGTCCCATCTAGAGTGGTGTCTGCCTTGGAGAGGGGTCCCTGCAGGAGTCCAGTTGGGATGGAGCCATGGGGATGATGAGGAAATGGAGTCCTCCCCTGCAAATACATCGAGTGGACAAAACGACCTGTTTCAGGGCCAGTGCCGGACTGCAAGGCACAGATGGCGGAGTTCTCCCTCTGCCTGTACGATTGCTGCTGTTGTCGGGCTCTGGCCCACGGTCTGACCTTTGGCCACGCACTTCCCGGAAGCGCACGGTTGGGTCTCACCTTCCCAGAGCACAGGGAAGCCACGGGCAGCTCGTTATTTTTCTGGCTGCTGGATTGTGGAGACCGGAGGTGCTTTACAGACCATCTCTACCAAACCTGCAGATGTCCTGGGGGAAGGGTGTTGGGGGGCTGACCTGGTGGAGATGTTCGATGCTCCCCCAGAAAGGCTTATGATTCAAGGGAGTGGTCCCTAAGGCCGCATCGCTGGTCTCACTGGCCCAGAACAGCCATATTTCTCACCCATCCATCCTCCATGCATCCGTGTCCTGGCTGCCATGGTGACAATCATTTCAGGGCCTCACCCTCTGAGAGATATATTCTGGGTGGGCCGGAAACTCTCCCTCCCGGTCTGGGTTCTTCCTTGAATCAAAGTGGTCCTAAAATATGAGGTCTGGTGTATGATGTGCACACACCTCAGCTCCAGCTTGTGAGCGAGGAGTGAAAAGAAGCAGCCAGATGTGATCCGGAAGTCGCCAGGATCCCATTTCCACCCGTCAGGTTGACAGCATTGCCCAGTGTTGTTGGTGAGGTTGTAGGATAACAGTCCCCCACTCGCAATGGTTTGGTGGGGAGACAATTTGCCGACAACTTTTCAGAGGATAATTTTGTGAGAGTTACCAAAATTTTGAATGTTCATGTTCATTGGCCCAGCTCTTCTCTTGTTAGAAAATTTCCCTAAAGATGTAATTTCAGAAGTCCACCAAGAAATAAGGATACAGTTTTCCCTTGGGGCACTGTCTATAAGAATAAAATCTTTCAAACAACCTAAATGACCATCAGCAGGGTACTGGCTAAAGAAATCATGGTGTATCCACTCAGTACAATTCTCTCCAGATGACCAAAGAAAAAGGTAGATGTCGATGATTACAGGCAAGAGCCTTAACAATTATTTTGTTTGTAATTGTAAAAGAAATAAAAATAAAGCCAAAGTGGAAGACAGTATCAGTATCAATGGAAGAATGAATGAACTAACCATGGTTTAGTCGTACAGTGGAATACCATGGAAAAATTGAAATGAATTTCCTCAATCTATGTGAATCAGTGTGGATGGATGATTATAAATATGTGGACTGAGAAAATTAAATTCTAAGTAGGTATATTCAGTATGACTCTATCCGTGCAATATTAAATACATATACATGAAGCCACAATCTATTTTTATGGATATAAAACTATGTAGTAAAATTACAAAAATATGCATGAGAGTCACATGCATCAAACTTCAGGATACTGGCTACTCCTGTAGAGGAGACAGGATGGGACTTGGGGCTTTTACTTGTATCCCTGAAGTTCACTCCCCCCCCCCCGCCCCCTTCCTCGCTCCTTTCTTCCCTTCCTCCCTGCCTCCTTCCCATCTTTCCTTTCTTCCTTCTTGTTTGGATCTGAAGCAAGTAAGGCAAACATATCTCAAATCTGGATGGTACATACATGGATGTCTGTTACATTATTTTCTGTATGTTTGAAAAATGTTGTGGAAAGCCAGCTATATTATGTTTCCCTTTTGAGGAAGCATATGTTGGTATAGATGCTGGTATCAATGTAACAAAATTTGTTTTCCTGGTGAGACACACATGAAACTGTTGGCAAGGCGGAACTTTAGGGGGAGATTTTAAAGAGGCAGGTTGGGTTGGGGATGGAGAGAGCGATGTTTGCAGTTTACTTAATTTCCTTTCTGCACTATTTGAAAATTTTAACATAGGTGCACCTTAACTCCCTGTCTGTTCGTCCGTCCGTTCATCCTTATATCTGTATCGAACAGGGGTTACCTGGGTATTGCTATTATAAGCCATATTTGTTCTAGTCTTTTAACTTCTCTAGTCAAAAACCCCAGTCAATGTCGTTTAAACACCCTAGTCATTTAGGTTCTGTGTTAGTAGAAATTTATAAATCTTCGCTGACAACTTGGCCCTCTGAGTGTTGGCAAAGTTTGGTTCTGCTGATAGAAGACACTTGGCTTGTTTGTGGGCTCACTTTGTACTTGAAGGGCCGGAATGGCCTGGTGAGATGGTCAACACAGGCCTTCACTCCGGGGGAGGAGACCCAGGCCGAGAGGACCCAGGGGCCCGCGGCCTGATGCGCGGGGCCCTTTGACCTTTGCGAGGCTGGAGGGATCACAGGTGAGTTACTCTGCGCGGTCAGACCGCGTGGACCGCTCTCTCTCCCCACCTGCTCCTGTCTGGGAAAGAGCCCAGAGAGAGGGGAGCAGGAGGGCCCTCGTTTTCTCCAGCCTCCTGGGTGAGGGTCGGGGGGTGGTCTGTCTGTCTGTCTGTCTGCTGGGTTCAGGCTCGACCTTGGTTCCAGTCCGCACGGAACAGGCAGCACCCATTTGTGCGTGTTCATGCGTCCCTGGCGCAGGGGAGCCCGTGTGGGAAGACAGTGAGCCGATAGCTGCAGCTGCTGTCACTTATGCTCCAGAGAACAATTCTAGGAATTAATGGCTTCTCATCCTACAGACCAGGTAGATGCAGCACGGCGTTAGATTCCGAGCTGCCGGGCAAGAGTCGTTGCTCTTATTTCATAAACATGCTTATAAGGGTACCGTCTAATCACTGGGCGGGGAATCTAATCACTGCCCCCCGCCCCCGCCTGCAGTGAAGGGAACTTCCTAGCCCAGGGAATAAATGAGGTCAATAAAATCTTTAAAACAACTCCTTATGAGGCAATGTCAATAGATAATCAGAAGAACTTATGAGTCCTATACCAATTGCTTCGGTTAGCTTAAAAAAAAAAAAAAAAGAAGTACCAAGGATACTTAACTGTAACAATCTTTCATTTTAATAATAGCCTTTATGTACTACAATAAGAAGTATCAAAGTCCATTAAATATAATGGCTGAGGCTTCCAGGGACAGGGACGCAAATGAGTCATTCTGTGGGGGTGGCTGAGCACGTGCAGGCTTTCGGTGGCATTTGCAAACTGGAAGGGACTGGTTTTTCTGGCTTTTTCTTGGGGTTGGGGGGGGCAGGCGTCTAGAGGCATCTTGGTGGGAAGAACTCCTGGGTAGCGGAGCCCAGGTCGGGTCCAGTGGGTTGTGGGGCTGGGGGTGGAAGAGGAGACTCCCCCAGAGGGAGGTCAAGGTCGTGACTGGAACTGCTGGTCTCACGGCCCAGCAGGAAGGAGTAAGAATGGGCCAGGCAGGCAGGACAGAGGGGAAGAGAGTAAAGAGGAGAAGTGAGGGGGCGAAATGAGGAGGGGAGGGGGGCCCGGGCCCTGGCAGGCAGTGCCGCCATGTTGTGTTGAAGAAGCAGGGGACCGGAGACTGCCCAGGGTGGGGCTTATGCCAAGGCAGCAGCCTGGCTTTGGGTCACGGTCACTCTCCCCGACTCCAGGACAGACACTCCTCCCGACTCCAGGACAGACACTCTCCCCGACTCCAGGACAGACACTCCTCCCGACTCCAGGACAGACACTCTCCCCGACTCCGGGACAGACACTCTCCCCGACACCAGGACAGACACTCTTCCCGACTCCAGGACAGACACTCCTCCCCGACACCAGGACAGACACTCTCCCCGACTCCGGGACAGACACTCTTCCCGAGGATACGGAATCCCCTCCACCCCCCCCCCCCCCTTAGGCCTTAGAATCACAACCCAGTCATTTATCCAGTGCGAGTCCGGCTCCACGGAGGGGCTCTCTCTCCTGCGACGGCGAGTTCTTCACGTTGAGGGGCCGCTGGCTCCGTCTGAGTCCCAGAGATCACCCCCACTTCCCATTCTACGTTAGCTGTCTCCTTTCCCTAAATCTGGTCCCTTTCCCTCACCCCTGAGGCCTTTGTCCCTCAGACTCCCTGGGAGCCTCGGGGAGCCTCTCCCAGCCCGAGCTCTTTCGTGGCTTCCTTACAACCCACCGCCCCGGGCGTCCCAGGCCCAGAGTATCCCTGGGAGGCTGTTCCCTCTCCTCCACTGGCCTCTGGGTCCCCTCCTGCAGAGCTGCGGCTGGGGTCCTTGGGCTTGGGAAGTGGCCCCTGTTTCTTTCTCCTGCCTCTTTCCCATGCTCTTTGGAGTGCTCTCACTTCTTGGCTTTAGAGTCCGTTCAGATCCTGTTGAACAGCCAGGAGCTCCAGAGAGGATGGGGAGGGTGTGTCGGGGTGGGTGGGGTCCCTGCAGGACACGAGGCTGCAGTCACATGGGGTCGGCAAGGAGAGGCTCAGAAAGGCACTGTGTACAGAAGCGAAGGGAAGCGTGGGAGGGAGGTGCACCCCCCGCCAGCCCGCAGGGACAAGGAGGAGGATGACCGGAACTGGGGAAGGGAGCCGGTTCTCCAGGCCGTGGACAAAAGACGGGGCCACTGCCGACTGCAGCCTGCCGATGCCTCCTGTTGGCCAAGCCCCACCATGGGGCAAGGAGGGGGTCGGACGGGTGAGCCTCAAGGAGCAGATGTGGAGCGGGCACAGAGGGGAGGACCCCCCATCCGGGTCTCCACACCCCCCAGGTCAGGGTGGATCCAGAAGAGCTCTCCAAGGGCAGGAACCTATCCCTGCAGCAGGTCTTGGGGGGCTCCAAGTCCACTGAGACACCCCAAGCAGGAACTTGTTTAGGGTCTCCTTCCTCCTTGACCCCTCAGCCGACCAGCCCCTTGCCTGTACGCCAGGCACTGTCCCGTCCGCGTTATGCACGGACACCTCCCAGCACCGTGACGGGATGGGGAAAGCAAGCTGTGACTTGCCGAAGTCACCCGTCCAGCTAGCAGTGGAGCTCAATTTGAGTGCCCACATGGTTAACCACTGGGCTGCACTGCCTCAAGGCGAGCTGGGGCGCTGCCCCCAAGCCTCCTCTTCCCCCCGCACACCTCCCGCTGCCCTTCTCTCCCCTCTGTCCCCTCGCAGCCCCCTCATCCCGGCACCCGAATCTTCCCTGTGCTTCTTCGCCTCCTCTCTGTGACATGAGAGTTGGAGGGTCGAGTAAAACCTTAACTGCCTCAAGCATCACAGAGGTGAAGGTGGTACCTCCCCACCTTCCCGTGTGTAATTAAAAACAGAAAAAAAGTACATAAAATACCGGTAAGAAATGTCATGAAGTCCGGATTTATCCCCAGTGGGTGTTTGATGGTTTGGAGGCAAATATCAAGCATAAAATTTTTCCTAAAACGATTTTTTTTTCTCATTTTGGGGTGCTCCTGTTTTGTCAATACCCCGTTGCCTGCCTAGTCTGCCACCTGTGGCTCCCAGTCTTGGAAAGGGGGGTGCAGGTCTCCCCCCACCATCCACCCTGGGAAGTCACAGCGGGAGGGGCACAGGCGAGCCGGCTCAGCGGGGAGGGCGCCTTCTGCTGCAGGGACACGTGTCCGAGCCGCTGTGAGGCTCTGAGCACCAGGGCCATTCGGCACCTGACTCGGAGGTCAGACGGGTGTCTCTGTTTGGAGGCGTTATCCGAGAGACAGTCAGTGCCAATGTGGCCCTCTGGGATGTATGCTGACTAGAACGAGAAGAGGGTGGGTGAGCTGGATTCCGAGGGGCGCCAACGTCTGAGGGACAGGAAGGTTCCAGTAGTTCCAGAAAGAGCCCAGGAGGCTGAGGCAGCAAGGTGTTTGGACACCAGGTTCTGGCCCATTTGGGAAAGACCACAAGCTTATTAGCCTTAGATGTGACCAGTGACGGCAACAGAATGTTCAGGGATGGAACCAGATGAAATGTCCTTAGGGGATGCACCGGCCAAGGACCAGCCCGAGCCCCTCTTCATGTCCCGGGATGTGAGGAGAGGAAGGCAGAAACAGCAGAGACTGAGCATGGCTCACAGGAGGCCACATTGTACGTGTAGGAAGTGATTCACTGTTGTGCAGTGCCGGCCCTGCCTTCTGAACGGAGGATCAAAACAGGGAGGAAGGGAGGGGGGAGGGAGGGAGAGAGGGGAGAGGGAGGGAGAGAAGGAAGGAAAGAAGGAAGGAAGGAAGGAAGGAAGGAAGGAAGGAAGGAAGGAAGGAAGGAAGGAAGGAAGGAAAGAAGGAACCTGAGTGTGAATACTTCTGCAACACTTCTCCGTTGATGAGTTGACTCCCTCACCCCCAGGTTTATCAGAGCGGGACCTCTCCTGGCCTCTGGCCGTCTGGGGCGCCTGCCACAGTGCCCGGGAAGGGAGTGGGCACTCATGACCATGGGCTGAGTGAGCGTTGTGATAGATCACTAGCAGGTTCAGCTCACAGATTTCTCCTCTTTGTTCGGGAATTGCATCTCACACAAAGTAGCCCATTTCTTTTGCAAATGGCTCTGAATGGGGAGAGAGAGTTCTCCTTTACTCCGAGCCCTCGCTGGGCCTCATAAGGCTCTTACCCAGTGGAGCAACAATAGAAAGTTCAAATCTTCCTTCTGGCGTTTCTTCGGCTCTTGGATTGACCCCTTGAGTTTTCCCTCAACACAGTTCACTCGCCAGAGACCAGACAAAGCCCCCGAAGACAAAATTCCCAGTTGTGGTCCTGGAAGGGGTGTTTGCCTTTCTGATGGGGTCGTCTCGCCCTGAGAACACTGAATGCTGAATGTGGGGGGCAGAGAACGTGAGATGACATTTCATTTAAAGGGATGCGTGGAGAGACAGCAAGGCCAGGCGCACAGAACAGGACGGTTCCCCAAACCGAAGAAGCCAGCCTCCGACTCCAGAAATTTGTTTGGAGGGTGGATTGGCCTTGCTCCATGGCCTCAAACCCACACTCTTGTACACACTCGCTCCTCTCAAAAAAAACAGGAGCGGGCTTCTAAAAACCTGTTCGGTGCCGGCATGAGTCCCGCTGCCCGCGGCAGGGACCCGCTGTACTACCCACCCAGCACGGCGTTCCTGCCCGCAGCCCTGACCTGCGTGGAGCCTGCCAGGCTGCGTGGCACGAGCTGGAATCGGTGACACTGACGGAGATGCTGAGACCCAGCGGGCAGCCCCAGGACCTGCTCCTGACTGTCTTTACCACCCCGTCCTCTTCCGTCTCCTCTGTCCCTGTGGCATGGCCTCGGCGCCCCCACGACTTCCTCTCTTCCGTCTCCTCTGTCCCTGTGGCATGGCCCCGGCGCCCCCACGACTCCCTCTCTTCCGTCTCCTCTGTCCCTGTGGCATGGCCTCGGCGCCCCCACGACTTCCTCTCTTCCGTCTCCTCTGTCCCTGTGGCATGGCCTCGGCGCCCCCACGACTTCCTCTCTTCCGTCTCCTCTGTCCCCGTGGCATGGCCTCGGCGCCCCCACGACTTCCTCTCTTCCAGAAGCCATGGCCAGCCCGCCCTCCGCCCGCAGCCACAGGCGCACCTGACAGCCGCTCGGGAAACGGGGAGGTGAGGCTCACGGGAGGGCAAGCGGGAGCCAGAGTGGGGAATACACACGAAAGAAAAAAAAAAAACGAAGCAAAGGGACAGTTTCATCTTCTTGAAACCTCGTAGGAGTCTTGAGGACACGCCGGGTCCTCATAGATACTTTGTGAAAACTTCCAACGGACCGCGGGAGACTCCAGCGCAGACTGCGTCTGTCTCATTCTCAGCATGGCGCCCCCGCGCCGTGGAGCGCAGGGCGCAGCGTCTCCCAAGCTGTTGTCTTCCTCCCCCGAGATGGGCGGGCGGCCGGGCAGACCGCAGCTTCCTGCGGTTGTGTCGGGAGAGGCTGTGCGAAGGCCGCGGGGCAGGCTGGAAGCCACCCTTCCTCGGCCGCCTGCTCCTGGCCCAGGGCTGGGGCTTTCCCTGGCCGCGGCGTCTGTTAGGGATCCGGCAATGGAAGCTTGTATTTGGCAGAGTCACAATGGCTGTCACCTGGGCAGGCCCGTCTCAGGACCAGTGGGGAGATAGCGCTGGCGGACACTGTGCGCGGGGCGGGGCCTGTTTTCCCCGCTGCACACAGAAGGTGGCCATGCCTCCCCGCTCGCCGTGCCCAGGACTGAGACAATGCAGGTGGGCCCCAGTGGCTTGAAATCTGTGATGGCTTGTCACTCAATTGACAGTACAAGGAGCTGATGAACTGGCCCCCCAAATTTCCACAAAACGTCTGAGATACCTTGCACTGAAAACTGAACCTTAATGCTCACACCGGAGCAGCACCCTTTCGCCGGCACTAGACGTGTGTGTGTGTGTGTGTGTGTGTGGGGAGGGGGGGAGCGTGTGTGCACGTGCCCGGTTCCCATCCTTTGTGTGGCGCTGGACCCAATCGGACACCTCCTTTATTTTCTTCCTTCAATTTTTCTGGCCAGCTATGGTTCATAGTTCTTTCAACAAAATATGGATGAAGTCATGGAAACCCAGGAAGGGGAGGTGTGTGGTCAGGATATGGTGAGAATGGGCTTTGCCCAGGTGGGCAGGCACACTGTGGGCACCGTCGTCGTCTGTGGTGTCTGGTATATGTGAGGTTTTAAATGAGAGCCTACTGAATAATAACTGAGGACAAAATCCATACTCAAAATTCTAGATCCATACTGATTATTGCCAGTTTTGAATGTATCCCTCTCCTCTGTTATGTTGAATTTTGTATCCTATTTCCCTTGTAACATGATCTCATAAAACTCTTTCCAGCCATATATTCTAGAAACCTCTATGGCAGACCTTGGTAGCAGGAGAATGGTTACTATTGGTGACACTCTAATATTCTGTGAGGGGGAAGTGGCATGTTTAAGCAACTGTTTCTGACTTTGACAGGATTCAGGGCCTTTTTACTTCTCAGCGACAGTGAGTTCCAAAGTGAACAACCCCCTGCACGTAACTTCTGATCTCAGTAGAACTTTTTGTTTGAAAAGTTTTTCTTTTCTCAGGAATGGAATTAAACTTTCATACATATTGCTATAATCCCTTCCAAAAGGGCATTTTCAACTGACCTTGACACTAGGCCTGACCACCATGTCCTACCTTCATTGCCTTTTAAACGTTCTATCATTCATTAGCTCGTGACTTCACAACTATGTAAATATATTAAGAAACGGTTGCATTGTATACTTAAAATTGTGTACTTAAACTGGGTGAATTTTATGGTACAGAAATGATAATACCTCAGTGAAGCTATAGATAAACAACTGTTAGAAAGAAAAGAAAAGGCAGCATCTCATCTAGGCTGTGAAGGGTGGAGGATGGTGTCACCAGGTCCCAGGGATGGAGCAAAGCCATGGAAGCAAGACAATGAGAACAGCTGTCTTCATTAGGACATGTGCTCATTTTCTGTAAGTAGAGACCCAGTGTAGGGATGTATTCTCTTAGGCCGGGCGAAATCAGTCCAAGGTTGGCAGGGTGTCTGTGTGGTGCTGGGACCCACACTCCTATTTTGTTGCTCTGCCCTCCATTGGCCCATGTCTACATGCCAACGAGTGGAAAAGGCCAGGAGACCACCCCCCTTCTTCCTAAAGGCAGGACCTAGAGGTTGCCCCTATCTCTTCAGTTCCTATTTATCCTGGGCTTAGTCACATGGCCACACCTAGCTGCAAGGGAAGCTGGGAAATATGGTCTTTAGAACAAGAGCCATGTGCCCTCCCATGAAGAGGTCAGGAAGAGTGATATCGAGGGACAGATATGCCACAGTGTATTTGAGGATTGGGGAGTCATTCCCTACTAACTTGTAGGACCCATGATGTGACTGGGAAATGCTACCAATTAAATTCTACTGTGTTCATAGGAATGGACACATATTTTTTAATCAACAAATATTTAATGGATGTTTGTATGTGCCAGAAAGTCAGATCCCACATTACGTGGATGCTAATTGCCCCATTTTGTCTCCTTCTTATATTTTTTTCTGATTGAGTCATAAGTACCTATAGCTATATAGCCTATCTCCTCATTGTTGACTCAGCACCCTGTAACAGAATAATCTGTTCATTATTTCTGTGCCAAAGTCATTTGTCTAAATGGACATATGGACCCTGTCACTCCCAAGTTTAAATCTCTGTCTTCCCTTTTCCCCTCCAGGTCCCTGTCTCCCCTTCTCCCTTGATCAGAACCCCAGGAATCAACCTGCATGACCTTCACTGTGAACTTTATCAAGGGCTTCTGTTGCCCTCTGGCCCTCATTGGGTGTGGTCGGGGGAGCCCTGGAGGAGATAGGAAGGAGGTGAGAGCTTTCTCTGGTTCCCCCTCAGGTGTGGTAGGCTTGCTGTGCCTTTTTTTTTTACAGAGTCAGAGACAGAGTCAGAGAGAGGGATAGACAGGGACAGACAAACAGGAACGGAGAGATGAGAAGCATCAATCATTAGTTTTTCGTTGCGCATTGCAACACCTTAGTTGTTCATTGATTGCTTTCTCATATGTGCCTTGATGGTGGGCCTTCAGCAGACCGAGTAACCTCTTGCTCGAGCCAGCTACCTTGGGTCCAAGCTGGTGAGCCTGCACTCAAGCTGGCAACCTCCGGGTCTCGAACCTGGGTCTTCCACATCCCAGTCCGACGCTCTATCCATTCCGCCACCGCCTGGTCAGGCTTGCTGTGCCTTTTAAAGGTCACAGATGGTCTCTCTGGCCATTCTCTCTGTCTCATGTTCTGAAGCTGCACCCTACATTACGTTACCCTTTCTGGAACTTTCTCCCATGTCTAAGCCCAGAGTTTTGCTACTGTTCCTGTTAGCTTTTCTGCCCATAAGGTGCCAATGGGTACCAAACCCTCCCAATGTTGCTTCTTTGCCAAAGCCTCCAAGTCTCATGGGGATTTTACCCTGCCTGTCACTCCAAAATCATCCCTTGAAATCCTGATTCCACAATGTCATTCATTCCTTTATTCACCCCACAAATGTTTAGTGAAGACTGCATATGTGTCAGGTGCTATTCTAAGACCAAGAATCTGACAAGGACAGAGCCAGGCAAAGTCTCTGCCTGGGGTCCTGTATCCCAGGCCCCCCACCATCAGCCCCGCCCCCATTTCCATACTGTCCTGCCTCCTGTTACCTCTCTGCTGCCCCACCTTTTTTTTTTTTTTTTAACAGAGACAGAGAGAGAGTCAGAGAGAGGGATAGATAGGGACAGACAGACAGTCAGGAAGGGAGAGAGATGAGAAGCATCAATCCTTAGTTTTTCGTTGTAGCACCTTAGTTGTTTATTGATTGCTTTCTCATACATACCTTGACCGCAGGCCTTCAGCAGACCGAGTAACCCCTTGCTCAAGCCAGCGACCTTGAGTCTTAGCTGATGAGCTTTGTTCAAAGCAGATGAGCCTGTGCTCAAGCTGGCAACCTCGGGGTCTCGAACCTGGGTCGTCTGCATCCCAGTCCGACGCTCTATTCACTGCACCACAACCTACGCCACCGCCTGGTCAGGCTCCGCTGTCCCACCTTTGATTACATATACTCCTACTCTCCACTGACAACTCCTCTCTTCCAAGTACCCCCTCCTCCATGAAACCACCTGACTCTCCTGGTGAAAGGGCCCCCTTCTCTCCTTGGAGACCCCGCGGAGCTCTGTGCTGATGCCTGTGGGGGAGGCGGGGGGGGGGGGATGAGGGGGTGGGGGGCAACTCTCTAGCTCTCACTTGCATGCTGATTACGTGCTGAACCCCAACTGTGACCTCCTTGTGAGCAAAAGGGGACTTGGGGCTTTTCTGAGACCCTCGTGTCTGCAGGGCCGGGTCTCTATCAGATGCTCAATGAAGTTTCGTGGAATCAATATTAATATTGTGAATGGATAGAGGGCTCTGTATGGCATTTGCTGACCCTGCCTCAGCCACTCGAGGAAGGCAGGCCAAAGCTTCCATCCTTGTTTTCAGGAGGGAACGCAGTTCAAAGGAAGGCGAAGCACTAACCCCATTTCACCCTCTTGGTGAGAGGCAGATGGGAGGCGGGACTCAGGCCTGGGTGGGGGGGCGGGGAACAGACGCTGTGCCCTGGCTCCGCCCCCTCTGGCAGAAACCGGGTATCTTGACCCAGTGCGCACTGAGACAGGTGTAGTGAATAGGAATGCAAAAAAGATACATTTATTTTTAGAAGATTTCGAGAACAAGACTTTGATACCTGATTCAGACAATATAGAAGTGGCCAGTGTATTCATTTCCCAGGGCTGCCTTAAGGACCTACCGCTAACCTAGCGGTTTCAACAGCAGAGGCGGACTGTGTGACAGTCCTGGAGGCGGCAGGTCTGAGGTCAAGGTGTCGGCTGGACCGGGCTCCCTCTGAAGGCTCTGGGGAAGATACACTCCAGGCCGGTCTCCTGGCCGCTGGTGGCTCCTTGGCTTGTGGCAGCTTAACTCCACTGTTCACACTGCGTTCCCCGTGTGCGTGTTTGTGCCGAAGTGTCCCCCTTATAAAGACAGCAGCCACACTGGATTAGGGGCCTCCCCCTCCAGCATGACTCATCCCGACTTAGTGCCTCAGGTCTGCAACAGCCCTATTTCCAAGTAAGGTACTGGGCGTCAGGCCTGCAACCCAGGGATCTGCTGCGGACACGGTTCAGCCGCTAGCAGATTTAAGAAGCACAAGAGCAGGAGCGTCCTTCTCTTCTGTGATCTCTGTCCCTTGCTCGCCAACCCCAGGGGGAGGCAATTGCTGTTAACACCTTGGAGGCTAAGATTCCAGAATTTTTACGCTTACACAAACCGTGATTATATTCCCACACATACGATACCTTAAACTTAAACGAAAAAAAAGAGAAACCCTTTAAAACACAAAGCCTCAACGTCAATGTTTTTCCTTCTTATTTTGTATTTTTGTTGATTTCCTTTCCTTTGTGGCTGGGAGACGGGGCATGCTCTGCCCCAGTGGGGTTCTGCAGCGGATGCTAGATGGAGGTGCACTGTACGGAGAGTCCTGGGCCGCAGATCTCTTCCACCGAAGCCCCTCCAGCGTTTACTGGAGTCTGCTAATGGCCATCGATGCAGACGGGAGGACAGCCAGCCTCATGCCTCCTCTGGTTTTGCAAAACCTTGAGTGCTGAACATGGCTTGGCTTCTGCTATGGGAAGCTGGTCCTTGGGAGGGGGACAGGGTGGGGTCCCACGCTCTGACCGGAACCTGGCCGGGATGGACCTGGTGCCTGCTTCCCTTCTGTGTCAACGAGCGAGAGCCGGGCTCCCTCGGAACAGTGAAGGGAAACTTAACGCCCGCCACTTGAATATCGCCCGGACGTTACTTCCGAGCGGCACAGAACAGGCACAGAGCGAAGCCGTACATATGTTCAATTCACATCAGTAATAAAGATTAAGTAGAAGTTAATAGCATCCCAGTCATGCTTGTGGAGGTAATCTCCTTTCTGAAAATTCAAAATTAGATTTGGAGGATCGAAGCAAACAGGGGGTGAGACTTTGGCGTAATATTTTAATCAAATTGTCATGAATGAGTGGATACAATTAAGAATTCTGTCAGTCACAGTGCCGAGGCCCTTTTGTTAGGCGGCGGTGGGAGGGGGGCGCGGGGCCATCGTGGGGAGAGATTAAACTTGACCTTTCTCAGGCTCTCCGTTTTTGACCCTCTGGCTGGACTTTGCCTGTCAGATGGCTGTTTTTTAAAAAAAGGAATATGTGTGTCAGTATAAGACATTAGCAGACACACATGCACACATGTGTGTACATGTGTGTGTGCATGTGCATGCACACGTGTGGGCATGCATTATGTACATGCATATGTGTAATACAAGCGTATATGTGTACACATACATACGCATGCATCTGAGTGTGTGTGCGTGTGTGTGCATGAGGCAGCGAGGAAGCAAGAATTGGGGTCAAACAAAGGACCTGTGTTCTCACACCTATGACAAAACCTGGCCCGAAGTACTTCTTACGCCCTCTTTTCCTTTTCTTTGCAGTCAAACACAGGCATCTTGTGTGTGAGTACACATGTGCACAGGTTGTGCCCACAGGAATACTGCGAAATAGCTCAGTGAGCACACACACCACACACGAACATAGGCACATGCACACACACGTTCATATCACCCGAGGCCACAGGTGAAGGGTCATGCAATTGACACCCGGGAGTGAGTGAGTGACTGCGTGCGCGGGCCAGCTGTGACTTTTACGTTGCTCTGTACAGAGAGCCTAACTCCGAACCCTGGGGCACCTTGGCGGTCTCTCCTCTCAGGGGTTGCAGCCCTCACGACCTGCTTTTCACACGCCCATGTATAAGGACGTATAAGGACGGAGACACCAGGTGAAATCCACTCTTTCTACCTCGGCCGCCTCCCCTTCCCCAGCTCCCCTTACAGAAAACAGATTTATTTTTAATTTTGATCTATGGGTGGTGGTGAGTGGTAGGGGAAGACGTCGGCAGAAATATCCTTCTTTTTTTTCCCTTCTGCCTCAACAGTCAGCCATGTAGGTGTATCTTATTTATCTGTGATTATAAATCAATAGGGAGAATGCAGAAAAGCAAGACGAGGCAGCTCCTCAAGCCTCCGGAGCTGCAGGCTTCACCATGCTTGAGTGCCACGCGACTGATGTGGAATTTATTATTTTGCGTAGATCTGACTTAAAACATTTAAAAAAAATTGTTTTTTCCCCCAAGGCGGCTGCTTGCCGCTGGCCCATCTTTCCTCTTGCAAAGCCCAAGTTTGGTAAACAGACAAACGTTTTATACAACAGAGGATGACAATATGCCGCAATCAGCATTCCTGAGGTTTATTTTACCTTTTATCGTGGCAGAGAATGAAGTCGGAGTAACTTATGCCACTCCCTCCACTTGGGTGAGCATTTTGAGGCGGAAAGACCTAATTATTACTTTTTATTTTTTTAAAACACTGCCTTTACTGCCTTTGCCTGGGTAATTATTTCAAATCGACTGACGGACCTATTGTTCTGGTGACATCACAGCAACTGGCTTTTTATACGAAAACAAGGCTTCTGTTAATTCAGCAATAACCCGCTCTGCACGCAAAAAAAAAAAAAAAAAAATTGCATTAGCAACGTCGAACCCAAGTGTTGAACACATTCAGAAATAAACACTATTGCTCTACAGGGGTTGAAAGGAAATATGCATCAAAATGCCTGGCATTTAATTTTTCCCCCCCTTCTTCGGGAATTTAGCCAGTGAGATGGAGCTGCCCGCGTCCCGGGCCTGCGCGCGCTCTCCTGCAATATGGTGGCGATCAATCAGATTTGCATAACTAAACTGTCTGCGAGCCCGCTCGGCTGCCCAGGTGCAAGGCCATTTGCATATAGAACAGTGAGGAGGTCCCAGGAGTCACTTCAGACCGGAGCGACTGCTGAGCCCGCAGTCCACACAGCCCAGGAAATGAAATTGGAATGACAAAAAAAAATGGGAGGGCTCGCCTGGAAGGGTGAAATATGCAGGCGCCTTGCAAAGGTTATGTAGAGATTGCGAGGCGGAGGCTTCCGCGGGCGGGCGGGCTGGCGGTGGGACCCCCCAGCACCCCGGGCGGCTGCCCCGCGGGGGTGGGCAGTGACAGGGGCCGGGTGGAGTGGGGATGTGGAGTGGGGGTGGGGAGCGTGGGGTTCCCTTCCCCCTGCCAGTGACCGCCTTGAACCTATGGAGTTATTGTGGCACTTGCTGGGCCTTTCCTGATGTGGAAAGACTTCCCAGCCCTGAACTCTTTGCAAGGACAGGCTTTCCGAGTGGATAAGAGGTCTGGCACTGTGTCCCACACAGAGAGCAGGAGCTCGGCAAGCTTCGTGGGTACCATGAATTTACTGCATTATGGGAGCCAAATCCGGACTGAGCGCTGAGGTTGCCCCCCCCCCCCCCCAGCCTTACACCAACCCTGTAAGGTCCAGAATGCCCAGGGAGAAAAAGTCCCACGTTGAAGGTCATGCGGCCAGGACATGGGTGAAGCAGGAATCTCAGGAGTCCGGAGAGAACAATTGTTCCAAGTTACCCAGAGGTCCGGAGATGGACCACTGCCTTGGTTTCCCATGTCCCAGCTGAGGACCAGACCTGCTAGGCCCAGGCTCTGAGGACTGGCTCTGGAAAGGACCAGAGACTCAATGCCCGGCTTTGCTGCAGGTTCACCCTATGCTGAGGATCAGACCTGCTAGGCCCAGGCTCTGCGGACATGCTCTGGAAAGGGCCGGAGACTCAATGCCCGGCTTTGCTGCAGGTTCACCTTATGACTCTGTGGGCCTAGGCACTTTGTCTGCGGGGGTCTCCCCTTTCATAGGGAATTATGGCAAATTACATTTTATAACTGCGTGGATGTAAAGATGACTATAGCCCAGCTTTGATTTATTATTCTTTTTTTTTTTTAATTTTTTTTATTTACCTTTTTTTTTTTTTTTTTGTATTTTTCTGAAGCTGGATATGGGGAGAGACAGTCAGACAGATTCCCGCATGCGCCTGACCGGGATCCACCTGGCACGCCCACCAGGGGCGGCGCTCTGCCCACCAGGGGGCGATGCTCTGCCCCTCTGGGGCGTCGCTCTGCTGCGACCAGAGCCACTCTAGCGCCTGGGGCAGAGGCCAAGGAGCCATCCCCAGCGCCCGGGCCATCTTTGCTCCAATGGAGCCTTGGCTGTGGGAGGGGAAGAGAGAGACAGAGAGGAAGGAGGGGGGGGGGTGGAGAAGCAAATGGGCGCTTCTCCTATGTGCCCTGGCCGGGAATCGAACCCGGGTCCCCCGCATGCCAGGCCGACGCTCTACCGCTGAGCCAACCGGCCAGGGCCTGATTTATTATTCTTGTATTAATGTTTTTTCCCCGCACTTTTAAAATAAAATAAAAACCTGTTCATTTTGCTGAAGGTAACGCTGGGCACTGTCCCTGTTATGCTCCTTCAAGGTGTTACCTTGCTCTGCCAGCCTCGGGGTCTGGGCTACAGCCAGCCTTTGGTGCCTCTGAAGAGCAAAAGCAAGGCCGGGCAGAAATGTGTGAGCCTGCTGGGTCCAATACAACCTTCCGGATGACACAGATAGACATTGCCTATCATTGTCAGGTGTCACGAGATACTTTTCTTTTGATTTCTTTTTCACCCATGCACATATCACTCTTAGCTCAGGGGTCCCATGGAAACGGAGTGCAGAACCCAGCCCTAGGTCACGTAGGTCTTTTTGGCAAAAACCTTGGTGAGGTTGGACTGGGTAAGGGGGATAAATCTCTCGACCCATCTTTGGAGAAATGACAGTTTGCCTTTTCCTCTATCGATTAGTACTGCCTCCTTTTAGGGAGCTGTCCCTGTGCCCGCCCAGCACTAATAGTAGAGAGGATTGTCCTCTCCCCTGGCAGATAGCAGAGCGGAGGAGGCTTAAAACAATGCCATTCCCTGTTTTCTGATTTTATTTATCTGCCTCTGATAGGGTAGAAAATTGTAATGAAAGTTAAGTCTTTGTCACCCTCATTTAATGAGTATGAATAGGCCAGTAATACAGGTAAAGGAAAAGACACCCTTGTGCCTTCTTCCCAGCACTTACGGGTGTGTGTGTGTGTGTGTGTGTGTGTGTGTTGGGGGGGGGTCAGGTCCGTGTCCCTCTTGGTTTGAATGTCACTTGTTGTCAAGCTGGCATCTGATGTGGTTCCCATAGCAACCGCTTGTTGTGCAGGGGAGGGTCACGCACCTGTAATCTCGGTGAAAAGGACAGCGGCAGGCTGTCCACTGGTTAGCGCGTTTGTCTCCTGATAGAATTGAGTTTAACCTTGAAACCAGGTGAATCAAGGGTGAAGCACATTGAACACAACATGGTGTGGGCCACATCAGGGGCGCGCCCGGGCCGGGTGAGTGGCACGCTGCCAGCCTCCTGGCAGCTGCAGGGCCGCACTCCCCACAGGGTACCCACCGGTTTCTTTACATCGGGGACCTCCGATTTCTATGGTGATCTGAAGGCAGCCATTGAGTCCGACTGCAGGGGCTGCCTGATTCTGGCTCGTACCTGAATCTGCTTCCACTTCACACACGTGTGCTGGGCGCCTGGTAGGCAGTTGCTGAGCACACAGTTTGCAGAAAACAGAGCTGGTCCCAGTCCCTGTAGGGTTTACAAGCCAGGGACAGAGACAAACGTTAAGCAAATACCCCATAAATTTATAATGGTCAGTCGTGGAGAGTGTTAGTCATGTTCAGCCAAGATGTAGTGAGTGCTCGTGTGTGGTTGCCTCGGGCGCGAGGCTCTGGAAACGCAGAGGAGCAGGCACAGGGGTCAGGAGTGGTTGTGCCGTGACGCCGGAGGGCCTCGGTTTACACCCTGGCTCCAGGAGGACCCGCTCCTCAGGTGTTCCTCAGTGACTGCTTCCTCTGAGCCTCCGTCCTGCCACCCTAAAGAGGTTGAGGGCACCTACCTCTGAGTCTCTGTCACAGTTCCTTCGGCCGGCTCTTCTCTCCGTGTTCGGCTGGCTCCCCACCCTAGGAGCCTGGACACCCTTTACCCTTTAAAAAAGGTTTCTCTCTCCAGAAAGTTCCTTTGGAAAAAATTTTTTTTCCAGAGTGCACTGTCAACATGGAGACGCTGAGCAGTAAGATCAAAGGTGCCACGGCAGAGGGCCCTGGGGTCCTGGTGGCCTCCGACACACCTAGGGGGACGGCGGCATGTGGGGGCCGGACCCTGGGCTCTAAAAGAGGAAACACCCTCGGACTGAGCGCCGGGGTGCTCCAGCCCCGCCATCTTCCTGCGGCGTTCCTTGGCCTTGAACCTAACCCCTGTCCTGTGTGCTCTGCAGCAAAAGCAACCTTAAGGGCTCCGAGAAGCCATGAGAAAGGGTAGGGAATTATAATCTTATTCTCTGAAAACGTTTTATAATTGCTCTCCATTACTATACAAGCGATTTTGTCCTGGTAAACAATAATATTCTGCACACACGGTAAACAATAATATTCTGCACGACCGTTCACAATGAGACAACAGAATAAGGGAACTACCCTGTGGGCCCTTAAACTCTTCCGGACGGTGCACCGAGGTCTGCAGGTCTGAACATGAGCAGCACAGCCTTACACCCCACCTGGCCATCACAGCGCAGAGGGGACATGGGAGTATCCCTCTCCAGGGCCCGGGAAACTGAGAACACAAGAGGTCATCAGAAGTGGCCGCTGGAAGCTGGGAGACTCAAAGGCAAGGAGGGCCGAGCTGGGTCACCTCCCCAGAAGGTGTGCCTCTTGTCGGGCTTGAAGTTCGTGTCAACAAACTTCATCTCTCCTCTGCAGGCCTTTTGCCTCCCTTCCGATGGTCGACAGCCAACCTTCTCCTCAGAATGATGCTCCCACACTTCGAGAAAGAGGGGTGAAAGGAAAGAGAATCCATTATGTCAGGGATCCCCAAACTACGGCCCGCGGGCCGCATGCGGCCCACTGAGGCCATTTATCCGGCCCCCACCGCACGTCCAGAAGGGTCACTTCTTTCATTGGTGGTCAGTGAGAGGAGCATAGTTCCCATTGAAATACTGGTCAGTTTGTTGATTTAAATTTACTCATTCTTTAAATATTGTATTTGTTTCCGTTTTGTTTTTTTACTTTAAAATAAGATATGTGCAATGTACACAGGGATTTGTTCATATTTTTTTTATAGTCTGGCCCTCCAACGGTCTGAGGGACAGTGAACTGGCCCCCTGTGTAAAAAGTTTGGGGACCCCTGCATTATGTCCTCGATTCCTCTTTAGAACTTTCTGAAGCTGGTGTGATTCCCATTTAGAGCACAAGAAACTGACACCTAGCAGGTGAAATAATGCGTCCAGGGTCACGGAGCCAATAAACGGCAGAGCCAGGATTCATGTGCAGGGCGGTCTGACTCCAAAGCCTTCTTTCCTGTAAGGTGAGGTTGGAGGCTCTGAGGATCTGCTGGGGCTCCTTGGGGCAGACACTTGGAGAAGTGACTCTATCCAAGATATCCCTTCATTGACTTTTTTTCTCTCTCCCTGTTGTGAGAAAAATTTACATTAGCTGTCCAGGACCAAGTTAAAGAATGCTTGGAGAAACCAGGTAAACACATTCGAGAAATAATTGGCATACTAGATTTCTAAAGCCCGGAAGAGAGTGAATCCCACCAAGGACCTCCGAGAAAATCGTTTGTGGTCATGCACAAAGCAGAGAGATGGGACGTCATATTTCAGCCCTCAGATAAACGGGCCAGAGGGGGGCCAGAGGAAGGAAATCAGCCGGAAGCCAAGGAGAAAGGAGAAGGGAGCATCTCCCTCTTCCTCCCACTTCCTGTCCCCCAAGGTGACCATGTTTTTGTGTTGTTCATTCTCAGGGGATCATTTACCTTGGTCTCTATTTTGTGCCTCAATCCAGGCATACGTGGCACAAGTCACTATATGCCAAGAAAGCACCAAATACACATTTGAATGATGTAATTAAGTGACGCTATCGACAATTCATGCGGCATGTGCTCTTAAAGTTCTCTCACATACAAAATGTCACTTTGTCTTCCTGCGGACCGTAAAGATCCTGAGGACTTATCTCCGTCTCGCTGCCCTTTGAATAGCACAAACGTTCATGTACGTCCTCGTGTCTCCTGACCATCCAGAGTACGATCGATTTATTTTTAAAATGTTGTTAGTCAAATAAGTTTGTAAATATGATATATGTTTGCTCACTTATAGTTTGCATTGTGTGTGGGGGACAGGGTGTAAGCAGGCAGGGTCGTTATAGCCTAAGGCTTAGTTTTAAGACTAAGCTTTTCCTCACCCCCTTGACTGTTGCATGATGGGGGGTGGCGCACTCTCATGAGGAATCCCATCATGCCTCAGATAAGTGGCTTTGTATCGGAGACTTCCTTGTTTGGATTAAAGGTTTTGATTTCTACACTATAAAATGGGGCAGAGGAGCCCATGCTGGAGGAGAGCAGAGAAAGGCCACGTGGAGGAGAGGAGAAGCAGCCAAGATGGCGGAGTGCTGAAGGAGAAGCCAGTTAGTGCAGAGTTTGTGTAGAGAGAAGGAAGGAGATGGGAAACAGAGGTGAATAAGGCTGGTGAGGCAGACGCCTTTGATTCTAGGAAACTCGGATAAGTCAGTAGCTTTGTGAGCGCTGAATGAGTGGGTTTTGGAGCCCAGTGTGTGTTTTTACTTGCCTGCCGGGTGCAAGCTAGGATTAAAGGTGATGGCCCACCAGTTCTTGGCTCTGTTGTTTCATTACTGTCTGTCCGAATCTAATGCGAACTTGCACGGGCCAGGTGGCTGTGATGGCGGCCGCAGCTACTGGCTTTACAAATGTGTAAGGCAACATAGAAAAAAGGCAGATTATGTTCTTCTTGTTTCCTTGAATTGGTTATCAAACAGACATGATTTTAAGTTAATAAAACTGGAACTGGAACTAAATTCATTTTTTGAAAAAACAAACAAACCCAAAAAACTCACTCCTGAGGGGTCAGCAAGCATGAAAAAACTCACTACTCAAAGGATTAAGAAATGGACCATCGGCAGGACAGGAGGAAGGCTGCGTTGTGCTGGCTTGGAGTAAAATAACAACCTACGTTTGCGGGTCTGCCGGCTCCTCCAGGCTGTGCTTTGGCCACGCACCAGGCTGCTTCTGACCTCGTGTTTGCGGGATGCCGTTACGTACACCGCTCCACTCTCCCAACAGGCCTGTGTGCTGGGCTTGCTTACGTCTGTCCTCTTCCTGGAGACAGACGCTCCCACGCAGGAGGAGATGATGACTGGTCAGGATTCCATGTTGCAATCAGGGCTTGAACCCACGTCTGCAGACACAAACTCTGTTGCTGTGTCTACTGAGACCTCCCTGAGTCAAGGTTGGGGTTGGTTTTGATGAGATGGGCATGCGCTGATGAAAGGAGAGGGAACCGCCTCTCGGAGGATGCTGCAACCCTACCCGGGTGCACTGGGCCTCGAGGCTTTTCTCCTGGTGGGTGTTAGGGCCCTTTCAAGATGAGTTCAGATCACTCGGGGCAACTTTCCTCAAGTGCAAGAGCAACCCCAATGACAACGACGCCTGGCGCCTTTAGAAAGGGGCCGGGAGGGGCGGGCTTTGGCTCTGGTGCAGAACGACAGGGAAGAGCTTCTGGGTTGTTCTTTGTTATCAGCCGTGATGGTTAGGCGGAGATTATGGCTTGGGGGATGAGAGTCCATTTATCTGGTGCGTTCCCACAATCTAATTGGAAAAGTGGAATTGCCACTTAAGACTGATGGGTAACAGAACGTCTTGAAGCTATGAAGCTAAAATGAACTGTGAAGTTACGTTCGGGAGCGTGTCGCGCTGAAGGCGGCGAGAGGTTTTTATTTGAAATTAGGAAATGAAAATTACCGATCAATGCGGTAAGGAGAGAATGGATGGTTCTTCAGCTGCGCGAGGGGAGACCGTAAACCCCGAAATCAAGATGTCCCATTTACCTTCTCTCCCATCCCAGCTCTCTTCCACATGATGGCAACGGAGCTAGATATATAATGCACTGCTGAGCGACCAGGAGGCTCCCCGCCTCGGACAAACCCCGCGACGGCAGAGTGGGCGTCGGGGCAGTCTGACAGAGCACGGGGGCCTGGCTGAGCGTGTCCTCCCGAGAGAGGCAGGCAGAAGCGAAGCTGAAGCCTTGGCCGGCGGTCCGTCCGCGAACTGAGACGGCTGTGGGGTTCTGCTGTTTTTACTTGGAAGAGTCAGGTCACGGTTTTAATTAACAAGCACAGGCCACCAAGAACGATCTGTCCTCAGAAACACTCAAATGAGTCCTCGTGAGGATGAAAAAAAAACAACAACAGAAAACCCAAAAAGTAGTTCCATGCAGAAAAGCGGAGTAGTGGTGGAGGGATTGATAGAATACGATTTCAAACTCGTGTTACTGGTGTTGTCAGAAGACTCACAGCCTTCGTTTCTTGAGCGATGAATACAGGTGACGGCAGGTGTGAAAACGATTTATTTGTTCGTAAAAGAACTGAGTTTGGAACGCCTACTAAGCGCCTGTATGCTGTGGCCTCAGTGATCAGAGCAGGCAAAAATTCCTGCATTCGTGGAGCTTTTATTTTGGTGGGGGATATGCACATAAGGAGATTTCATAGAAAATGATGCGTGTGGCGGGAAAATACCTGAGGGCAGTGGGCTGGGGTAACGGGGTGGGGTGGGGGGTGGTTGGGCATCGCTTGCGTTTTGCCACAGGAGGAGGCAAAGCAGGCAAGGAGCCGAGATACGGAGCTGTTCGGGGGAGGTGCGGGCGTCACAGCAGGTGCTAAGGGCCAGAGGTTGCACGTGCTTGTGTCTGAAAACCAGGAAGTTCACACGGGTAGGATATGTGTGTTCTTCAGAGGTCCACTGCCAGGTGGTGTCAGGGGTCAGGCTGAGGGACTTGAACAAGAGTCTGTGCTGTGTTCACGTTGCCCACCGTGCCAGGAGCCCCTTCGGCGAGGCTCTCTGTGCGCTCTTTGGGAGAGGCGTTAAAATGCAGGCTAAGAGCCCATTTTTCTGCTTCCTGACAACCCCTCGCATGTGTCCATTTTTCTACCTCTCCGGCCCCCCCCCCCGCCCCGACTCAAGCGGCCCCATGTCTCTCCTGGGGTACCGAAAGGTCTTGCACTTGTTCTTCACGTCCCTAGAAGGAATTGGATGCCCAGGACGTTCCCCGAATCCAAGAGGAGTCATCATCGCTCATTACTGGTAATACGTGTGTCCTGTCCTTCCTGTTTCCTGCCCAGACGGAAAGAACACTTCTTTCCCCTGGGCACACACAGACCCAGACCCCGAGAAGAAAGCCGGGTGGTGGTGAGAGCCCGGCACCCGCCTGAGTTTCACGCGCTCGGCCGTGGTTGCTACTCCCGGCCCTGCCCATGTGCCAGGTGACCCAACCCGAGGCTTCCCCACCACATCCCATGAGATGCTCTTCAACTCTAAGCACTGTGTTAAGACCCTCAAGCGATGGGATAGGATAGGGGGATGAGCACCCAGAGAGATGGTGGCTGTGAATCGCTCTAAAATCGCCAAGTGTTGACGCAGATGTGAGGCATCATTACTGGTGTTATCGCTTGTCATCAATAAATAAAAGGATCATGTTATAATTGTATAATTATCCTGCGATCGTCAGTGTTGGTCTCTTTGTCTTCTCCTCGGACTAGAAACTCCATCTTTAAGGCCCCCAGGGCAAGCACGGTGCTCCGTCCATAGGAGGAGCTCGGCTCTGGTCTACCCGGTGGATCCTCAGCACAGATGTCCTCACACGTCTAGGGTGTGCAGGGAGATCGCCCTCTGGGCTCCACATCCGCCCATTTCCTTCGGACTGAACAGACCTTCCCCCTGAGCCATGGCTCATTTAATTTCTTCGTGGAGGTGTGATGGTGAGTCTTATGTGTCAACCTGGCTAGGCCTCTTGTTTAGTCCCCTGTGCAAGTGGGGGACATCTACCATCAGTAAAGAAGGTGATCACCCTCAAATGTGGGTGGGCCTCATTCAAGCAGATGAAGGCCTTGAGTCCAAACACAAGAGGTTTCCAGAAGAAGAAATTCTGCCTCAAGACTGTAAGCGTCAACTCCTCCCTGATTTCCACCCACCGGCCTGCCCTGCAGGTTTCAAACGCTCTGTCCTCAATATCAAGTTCTGACGAGTTGCCGGCCTGCCACCTGCCTTGTGGATTTTGGACAGTCCCATGAGTCAGTTCCTTCAAATAGGTCTCTTCTGTTGGTGTTACATTGGTTCCGTGTCTTTGGAAAGCTCAGATTGACACGGAGGCCGTGAATGACATTGCTCCTTCCTGTAATCCTCCTGTTCTCTTCGGTTCAGGCTAGTTTGTTCTGCCAGTACTGATTCTGGAACTTTCTTTCCCACCAAGTGAGAAGATCAACTTGTCTTTGGTTTCTCCCTCTGGCCTGATGGAGCTCCAGGGAGCTCCAGGGAAACTTACGAGGGAGACACAACGTGAGTCAGCCTGTACAGTGCGATCTGGCCGTCTGAGACGCCTGGTGACCATTACCACCCCTTTGTTGACCAAGAGAGTTTGGAGTTCCAAGCACATTCCCACCCTGCCTCCCAGGGCATCGGGTTTTTTTCTTGTTGGTTGATAAGCAGAAACCCATCCGCATGGTTTCGTGTGTGTGTGTGTGTGTGTGTGTGTGTGTGTGTACATTTGACGAGGAACACCGAGAGTCTGAACCCCGGGGTTTGTTTTCCTTTTCCCGGGAACTGGAAAGAAGGGAAGCGTTGTTGAGCGTTGTAACACACGCCGGTAGGCAGTTCACCTCCGAAGGGTCCCAGGCGTGGAGTCTGAGGAGTCACATCTCATTCACCATTCTTTCCCCAAGTTCAGCGATCAGACAAATAGACATATGGAGGATGCTAAAGTTAGGCGCTGCTGCTCGGAGAAAGACGTTTCGCATGGCGCCCGCGCTGCGCACAGAACACCATCCTGTTCAGAGCGGTCTATTTTTATGGAACTCTTTTGCTTACATTGAGATATAAAATTATTAGTCTGAGGTTGGCTCACATCATCAGAGCCTCGGATTCTTGGCAGAGCCGTCCGCAGTCTGTTCCAGTCACTCACTGCCAGGGACAGAGCCCGCACAGGAGCAAAAAATAGGTCTTCCTGCCGGAACCTGCTGAGCTGCCGGGGAGCGCGGCGTGCCAGAGGGTTTAGTACCCTGGCCTTCGGAGAGTGTCGGCGCTGTTCGCAGACAGACTTGCCCTTGGTGGGTGACTGATAATAGGACGTTGCAGAGTTTCAGCAGTCTGGGGGGAAGTGGCGAGGGAGACTTGGCAACCTCGCCCCCGTTACGGGAGAGTTTTGCATATAAATTACATATGCATATGACATTTTAGCTCCAACTTTCCATGTGCTTGGAAGGCTGGGTGCAGTCCTGTCCCTGCCTGTCTGTTTGCTTTTCCCAGCGCGGCATCAATATTAACCCTGCTGTTTTTAGTTCACTTTGAAGAAAAGCACGGGTTTTCTTTCTCCTTTATTTGAAACAGCAAGTGGGACACGGTGTTTCAGTGCATTACCAATATCCTTTGTCTGTCTGTCTGTCGTCTGTCTATCTATCTATCTATCTATCTATCTATCTATCTATCTATCTATCTATCCGCACACTCTTGCAGAAATGCATCTCATCCCTCCTTCTGTCTCAGGTCTCCAGGGCGCCCCCTCCCCCACCATGACCTCCTTTTGGGGGTAGGCTTCAGAGCACTGGAGTTTTCTGTTAGGTTGTTTTTCATGATAAAGTTCTAGGGTCAATGATTTCTTCTTTCTTAGAAATCTGAGCACCTTCCTATGACAAATAGAATTGTTTCTGACATGAGAACAAAGCGGTGCAACCCTTCTCTTCACTGGAGGAATGGGAGGCAGGGCTTCCAGTGGAACTGGGGTCAAAGGAGTTAGAGGGCGGAGTGAGACGAAGGTTCATGTGACTGAAGTTCTTTCCCAAGAGGAAGGTGGACGTCTCACTCTGCACTCGGTAGCCTGGCCCACACGGGGGTTCGTGGCTGTTAATGCAGCTTTTCAGAGGGATCTTGATGAGGTGTATCTAAGCTGGAGTGGACGGGTAATAAAGAAAACTGTACACTCCTTCTTAGGAGGACCAACTAGAGGAAATGGATACGAACTCTCTTGGAGGAAGTAGTGACAGGAGAGTCAGCATCAAGGACCTGAACTGTGGGGGCATGGGGGGGTGGAACTACAAGTGAGCTGGCCTTGCAGGCTGTGAGTGCCAGAGATGGACGTTCTCAAAGGTATGTTTGGTCCACTAGGACCAAGAGTCCATCAGTTGGAAGTAGCCAACCATGGAGAAGGCAGACAGCCCCTAATGCAGGCTGTTCTAGAGGAGGTTCAAACATCCGTCGCTGGGTCTCATCCAATGTTGAATTGATTTGAATCCTTCCTTATTCAGACAAGTCGCGTTAGAACCAGGGTCAGTCACCTGGCTAGGGCCAGGGTTTCATTCTGACAGCAGACTTTCTGTTAGAAGGAAATAGCGTATTAAATATATATATTTTTAAAAAATGCAATTCAATCAATTTATTAATTTCATAGAGATGGGGTATAGGAAGATGTAACAACTAACATAAATTAAGTTGTAGGATAATAATAATGAAAGGGACCCATGGACAATTTTCTAACACAAGCCCGATGGCCCTTGGCTCTCCGGAGTGAAGGGCCATTTTTAGCGCTCTGTAATGGCTTCTCCCACAGGGATGATGCGGAGGAGAAAGGGGCCCGTGGCTCCTGCTGGAGCATCAGAAAGAGCTAGCAGCTGGCCAGGCGGCCCGATTCTCTGCGACTTGCACGTTATCGGGATGCCCCTGGCCTGCGGAAATTCTTCCTAACACTCCAGCTCCCACGAGGATGCGTTTCCGACGTCTCAGTTTTCACTAAGAGATCGAGAGAAAGTTGTTCTCTGAGTTATCACTCATTCGCACAACACATGTTTACTAAGAGCCTGTTGCGAGCAAGGCACTGGCAACAGCCACCATCCTTCTCATCTCTTCAGGACTTGGGCTGTTTTTACGCGGGGCATTGCTTTTCTTGACAAATATCGGTGGGGTAGCAGCTCTGGGAAGAGGCCACACAAGGCATAGTGCAGGGGGGAAGCGGTGTGGGCAACAGCGAAGGATACAGACCCCCCCGAGCCAGACTGCCTGGGTTCTAGTCTCACCTTGACTAGCTCTTCGTGGGGACCTTCCATAACATCCCTGGGCCTCGTGTATTCACCTCTACAATGGGAATGATAGTAGTAGTCCCCAATAGAGAACTGCTGTGAGGACGAGCTGAATCCACATGGGTGAAGCTCTTAGACCAGAGCCTGGCCACGGGATAGTATAATTTAAGTGTCTGTGACGACCATTTCCTAAGCTTTTGAAAAGACTATGCTACCCCTTTTATTTTTTTATTTGTATGGCACCCTGTATACCCATGGTCCCCAGCCTTTTTTGGGCCAAGGACCGATTTAATGTCAGAAAATATTTTCACGGACCGGCCTTTAAGGGTGGGACGGATAAATGTATCATGTGACCGAGACAAGCGTCAAGAGTGAGACTTAGATGGATGTAACAGAGGGAATCTGGTCATTTTTTAAAAAAATAAAACATCTTTTAGACTGAAATATAAATAAAACGGAAATAATGTAAGTTATTTATTCTTTCTCTGCGGACCGGTACCAAATGGCCCACAGACCGGTACCGGTCCGCGGCCCAGGGATTGGGGACCACTGCTGTACATGACCTTCCCAAGCACCCTTTGGGTCCCCACGACAACTGTATGATTTGTGGTCAGTAAGTAACTCTTTGTATTCTCACTTTATAGTGGAAGAAATGCAATGCTTATTGGGCGAATGGCCCAAGGCCACCAAGAACCCCAGACCCTGACCCTAATGACACCCCCTTCCCGCCCCCCCGCCCCCCTGTGGAGAGCAGCGTGAGGAGTCAGTTCCATGGCCCCCGTGGAGAGCAGCGTGAGGAGTCAGTTCCACGGCCCCCGTGGAGAGCAGCGTGAGGAGTCAGTTCCACGGCCCCCGTGGAGAGCAGCGTGAGGAGTCAGTTCCACCTGCAGCAGCATGGGCTGGGAGCCATGGGGGCTGGGAGCCGTGGGGGCTGGGAGCCGTGGGGGCTGGGAGCCGTGGGGACTGTTCAGCCCTTCCCTGCCCAGCAGCGGAGCTGGGAAGCACAGCTCCCCTCCACTTTCTGCAGGAGGAAGGAGAGAGGTTTCACGCTGTCCGTCAAGAGTCTGGGGGTTGGGGCGGCGGCTTGTGTGCTTCTTAGAACAACTCTTCTGTCTACCTGGGGACCTTCGAGCCAGGTGAGAGAAACCCTCAGAAACAGCAGACACCGCCCAGGACAGATGTTGCCACACGCACCACTTGGGACCTCCGGGCAGTGCATTTGGCAGCATCTCTTGTGTGAGAATTATTTCAAATGCAACCAAGCTACAACTCGGGGCTTTGCTGCAGAGACATTAGAAGACTGAAGGGACCCACTGAGAGGTCATGAGAACAGTTGGAGTCTCTGGACAAAAACAGGAAAGTGGTAGAGGCGTCTGAAAGAAGATGGCATCCCCCCGTGAGAGGGCGTGGGGTTTCCTGACTCTGAGAGGGAGGAGAGGGCTGCTGCCGCTTCCTCCTCGGGGGCCCTATGGGCTGTGGGTGCAGAGCAGGCGACGTGAGGGGCCATCGAAGCTGACCTCAGCGTGCTGGGGAGGGAGAGCGCAGAGCCGGATGCCACCAGGAGGACAGGGCCGGTGTCGGTGGAGAAAGGTCGGTGGGCGGCTGCATCACCACGGAGCTGAGAGGCGGTGCCTTCCGGGACTCAGTGGGCAGTGGGGTCCTGGAGGGTCTGCAGCAGGACACAGTCAGGTGCTTGCCACCTCACAGCGCATCCAGGGATGCCACAAGCGGGTAGGGTTTTCAGACCTGCCATGTCTAGGGCTTAATATTTGATGGAGATCTCCGGAGTATTTCCTGATGATTCTTTAAGCCGGTGGTTAATTTTCTGTGTCAGCGTGGCTAAGGTAGGGGACCCAGCTGCTTGGTCAGACACCTGTCTACATGTTGCTTGAAGGTACTGTTTTAGATGAGAGTAACACATCAGTAGACTGAGAGTAAAGCAGGTGACCCTCCACGATGTGGACACCACCTCTAGTCAGTAAAAGGCCTTCAGAGCAAAAACGGAGTTTCCTGGAAAAGAAGCGATTCTGCCTCAAGACGGCAACGCGGAAACCCGGCCGGAGTGTCCTGCCTGCGGGCCTGCCCAGGAATTGTCAGGTGCAGGTGGGCCCACGGCATTGACGCCTTACCCGAATCTCCAGGCTGCAGGTTCCGGACTGGCTGGCCCCAGTGGCGTGCGTCAGATTCTTAAAACGCACCTGTCTCCATCACTCTCCCGCGCACCTCCCTGTCCCATAGATACTCACAGGGACTGAGGAAAGAGAGAAAAGTTCCCATCCCGCAAGAATCCACGGAGGCACTCCTCTCCTGCAGGAGCCCCGCAAGTTTCCCTGGGAACAGCGTGTCCTCCGCAACAAGAACGTCTCGGTGCCGGGGGCGGGGGCGGGGGGGGGGGCAGAGGTAAGGGTCACGGTGTTCACGCCTCCCTAACTGAAGCGCCGCCCCGTTTTCTCATTTCCCAGATGCCGGCCGCCACCGGACAGGACAACAGCTTTTCCAGACCGGAGGAACGCCCCCACGTTCGACGCTCACGCAGACTGCAGGGCGCCTCCGAGCTTTGAACATCTTAGGATGTGAGCCATGTGTGTTTCTGAACTTTAGAAGTACAGGAATGAACAATAGTTAACTTTTACTTTGTTTTACTAAAGGCCCGGTGCCATTGGGATGGGGTCAAACCCAAATGTTCTCAGCCTCAATGTCCTCACCTGTAAAACGGGGACAGCGAGAGCAATGGCCCGGGCCGGGCTGTCTGGCTTGTGCTCAGAGACGTTAGCGCAGGGTCCGGCTGGAGGAAGCACCTACAATCTTCCTTGGTTAGGGTTCTCTGCGTGAGTTGGCCACCACGCCTGGTTTAGGGTACATGGTCAAGAGGCGGAGACCCTGAACCCAAGTTCACAGGCCGCCGGGGAAATTCCCAGGTCACCCAACGAACTGTGGTATCAGATGGTAAGTTCTGAGAAAAAGGTCAATCGAGGGAATACCAAGCACATTCTGTATGACCGTTGCCCAGCTGTAAGTTCTACCCAATGTCTGTAACTCGACACCGGGTACCTGCTGGGCACAGGTGGGCTGCTCTACCCACAGGACCGTGCTGGTCTAGGCCCAGGTACTCAGCTGGGGGGGGGGCAGCCACAGTTTCTGGAGGGGCTGCCTGCCGGGCAGGTTCAGGAGCCATTCAGGTGGGGTGGTGTGGGGCAGCTGTCTCAGGCATGCCCGCGGGGTTACCTACCGCTGCAAGCTCTTTGCCTGGTGGATGCATCGTTGTGTAGCAGCGCCACGTGTATGTGGCCTCTATAAGGCTATGGGTGCTTGCGCTGGAGAGAGATGGGGGACTGTGGGTGGCAGATTGCCTGCCCGCCACTGTGAGGGGCCAATCCATGCTGTTTGTGTGCCGGAGAAGAGGTTTCCCCCGCCTGTGTGCTCATCCGCCGTTGTGAGACTCGACTAAACGGTAACGGCTCAATGCTTTCTGGCTCCGCAGTTTCTCTACCGTCCGCCCGAATCCAGTGCGGACCTGCCTGGCCTCGGCCACCGGCGTTCCAGGTGGTCTTCCTTCCCTTGTTCATTCATTCAGCACTTGGTGGTATCTGCAAACTACCTGCTTTGTACTGGACGCCTGGTTCTAAAGAAAGCCATTCCGGAGGGCTCGAGACAGACAAGGACCCTGCTCTATACTGTCCGTGTTCTCATGGTGGCGACGGAGATTTTGAGCTGCTGTGTGGAAGAAGGAGCCCTGTGGTACGACAGCAGTTGCTAGTTCCTGGCATACAACCCCGGGGAGGTGTTCCGGGAAGGTCTCCTGAGATGACGTGGGGGCTGACAACAGAATGAGCATCCGCCCTGTGTGAAGACCTATGGGAACGGCATTCCAGAAGGCAGGAACAGCATGTGCTAAGACCTTGGGTGGGCCTGGACTTGGAGTGTTGGAGGAAGTCTGGGAGGCCGTGGTAACACTGAGCCCCCAGAGGCGAGCCGATGACACAGGACCTTTTAGACGGCCAGAAAGCTGCCCACTGTCCTTGCAGTGGGATGACAATCCTGAGATTGAGGGGTTAGCCCGTGACAGGCGGGGGCGTAGCTGCTCTCTCTGCATGCTGACTTGTCCTCCTATCGACATTACCCTCACTTTATTGACAAGGATATTGAGGCATTGGGGGGAGGAGTTATGATGTCAGGGCGAATCAGGACAAGTCCGTGGTGGGTCCAAAGCAGAAACGCAATTCTGTGGTCTTTCTCTCCGAATTGTGCAGGAGTGTTCTCAGTTGCCACGAAGAGCAACGGGACCAGGGCCACCATCTCGGGGCTTTGGGAACACGAGTGGCTTCCTAGGGCCCGGAGGGCTGTGCTTTCTGCCTCTGTCTCGAGCCCAGTGGTCATTCGGGACCCTGGACGGAGAACACATTTCACCACGGGGACGCAGCCCTGGCGTCTTCAGAGTTGCCCTTGACTCGGGACACAGCCAGCTCTGCTCTTCCTGAGTCGAACTTGAACTTTCATGGGGAGGACACAGGTTTAGGGAGGGAGGAGGAGGGAGGGGCTGGTCCGCCAGGCGAACGGGCAGCGGAAGGGGCAGCAGAGAAAGGGAAAAGCGCGAAGCCCGGTCGGTCGTTGGGCCGCGGTCTCAGCCTTCTAAACCCCTTCGCTTCCCTGATTGATACTTTTCAATTATTCCTTCCCATTTCACTGACATTTGAAATGCTATTTTTTTTTTTTTTTTCCGAGCGATAACTTCAAATGCTTAAGTTCCCACAGTCCTGGTAGCCCTGTTTAGCTGTAGTGGTAAATTGCTTCCTTGTACAACATAATGGCGTTGACAGGCTTTTGCTAGGGAAATGAGTTCTCCAGTGGGACAAGCCGATGATAAGACGTCCGGTTTTGAAATTGTATTTCTCTGTATCAGAATTAAATCTGGACTTTATATTTCTGGGCTGCCATGCTCAGGAGCTGGCCCCTATACAGTACACCCCGAGACTGACAAGCAATGCTTACATAGGGACTCCTTCGCTTAAATTGGATCTGGGCTTTTATGTGCGCTCCCTATTATTAGCTATTAAAATCTCTCAAACGGCGCCCTCCCCCCCCACCAGCACCTCTTCTTTCTTCTTCTCCTTCTTCTTCTTCTTCTTCATTGTCACTTTTTTTTCTTTTTTAAATAGTGATAGGGTTTCCCAAACCTGAAACCCAGACGGCGGCTGCAGAGTGAGGGGAGGAGGGGAAAGAAGATGATTTCTTGTGGGTTCTTTTTTTTTTTTTTTTTTTTTTTTGGCAATCATTTTCATTCAAGGGCTGGAAAGTGTAAAATTAATGCAAACTCAGTAAAATGCAGGATTGTTTTTCTGAGATTCGTAAGGGGGACCTGCTTTTCATTACAGTGGGGGGGGGGTCAGGGCTGAGCTTACCATGCGGGGGGTCGGAAGGCTTTGTGTGGAAGACTCTGCTGATGGAATGGGGGGGGGTTCTTCTTTGGATGTCGACTGTGTGAACCCAACTTGCGATTTTCCTTCCTCTCAGATACTCACTAGCACGTCTGTCTGCCCTCCCCCGAGGCCCTGGGTCCCCCACCTCAGGACAGGAGGAGTTCAGAAACAAAGCCACGTGCTCCCCACCCTGGGAGTTTCCACCTGGACCGGGTCTTGACCACGGTCTCGCGTGTTCACTTGGTTAATGCCTCTATTAACACGCCAGCGCCCTCCTGGGTAAAGGAGGTGGTTCGGAGGTATCTGTACGTGTGCCTTCCTTTCCACCTAAGCGGTCATTCGTTCCTTAAGATCGTAAGAGAAAAAGCGCAGGAACGATCAGCGAGGGTCGGGTCAGGGTTTCTTCGGCTCCTGCTCTGCTGAGACGCCAGCGCTTGCTGGCGATCCCTCGGTCCCCTGTTTTGAAGTAATTTGGGCTGCCTCTTCTTCCTGGAAGGTTTCCTTATCAAGGTTTGCAGGAGGGGGACCCTGAGAAGTGTACATATCTTCCATGCTTTGGACTTAATAGCGCCAGGGTCCTATCAGCCGACGGCAGGGACTGGTTCTCATGGAGGGGACTGTCAAGGTTATTGCACGTGGAGACGCAGCTGAGGGAGCTGGAGCCACGCGTGTGGCTGCTCAGCGCTGGCCTTGACCTGGCTTCCGAGTTGAGGTGGGTGGGTGGGGGGGTGCTGGGCAGCGCAGAGCCGGGGAGCCCCCTCTGCCCTGGTCCAGAGGGCTGGTCGGGTGGGTTCCTTTGGAAGAGGGCTTTCCCCCCATTCGGATGCGTGTGCCGAGGGGAGGCGGCAGGTCCACCAGAATGTAACTTTATCGCGTGTGTTTCCTAAATGTCATTAATAATCAGGAACGCTGAATACAGAAGGGCGAGTTAAATCCTGTCACTGAAACAGCAAACAGCTTTAGTCAAATGTATTGGCAAAGGATTAAAACTGCATCAAGCATGTATTTGTCTTCTCTATGGGAAGTCCTTATTAATAGTCTGAAGAGTGGAACGCTTTGCCCTTATACAATCAGCGCTGTAGTCGTTGCTTTAAAAATATGTTTTAATGTGTGAAATTGCAGGATGCCAATGTTGCCATTAAAACCTCTCTCCAGTTCCCATAATTTCTCCACTTACATGCTTTCCCCTTTCCCTCTACCCCCCCCCCTTTTCTTTTTCTTTCTTTCTTTCCTTTTAATTTTTTAAATTCCACTTCTTCCAAAGCATGGTTCAGAGTGGCTGGAGCAGGAGTGCAGGGTCGCCTCCTGCCGGCCGGTGCTGTGCCCAGGGGCGTGGTCACTGGCCAAGGTCAAGGGCTGCCTTCGGAGGACTTCAGACTCTGACGTTTGCAGAAGGAGCAGGACCCGGCCCCAGTTCTGTCCTGTCATTGCTGCAGCACTGGCTGCGTACCAGGAAGTGTGCATGTGCTCATCCTGGCGGTTTTCACAACCCTGGTGCGAACCTGGTTCAGAGAGGGGAGGCAGCGTGCCCAAGGTCAAGGGCGGATGGGGATCAGAGCACAGTTCAGGGCTATTTGCTTCCCTTCCCCTCTCTTCTCTTCCTTGTCTCCCTCCCTCTCTCCCTCCCTCCCACCCTCCCTCCTTCCCTCCCTCTCTTTTTTCTTGCTTTGGCCCAGTCTAGTTATTAAACAGACTTTTCTGAGCACTTAGAGTGTGGCAGAGTCCAAGGTGAGGCAGAGGCAGACCCCCCCGCCCCGTGCCCATAAGCACAGGACCCCGCGGCTGGCTGTGGGTCTCCACGTCCCTCCCTGTCCGCGTGAGGCCTGAAGAAGGCGGGCCTGGGTCCTCTCTACCGTCTTCTCGACAGCTCTGCTCTTCAGGACGATGAACTAGGATAAATGGGAAGTGTGTGAATACATCGCCCTCCTCTCCTGTTGTTTATTGAATTTCTGCCAGTTCCCGGAGCAACACACAGCAGCCACAGCAGTGGAAGGGACCCTCCTCGGGCGCCTTCTGCCTCCTGGTTCACACTCAGCGCCCATGTGCCCTGTTGTCAATGCACTTGCTCATGGACTGTTACTGTTGCGTGTGTGCACAGGTGCACACACACACACACACTCGTGGAAAAAGAATCAATGCAATTTGAATTTCCCTTCCCCAGTTGGGTCTTTGGTAAATTGTTGTGGAGAGCTATTGATCTCTTACTGTGATGTGATTTTTAAACAGCATTAAGATAAACATAGTCTTATTGTGTTCATTTTACTGGATAACACTAATCTAGACAAAAGGAGACATGCGAGCTGCCGGAGCTCCCCAGCTTACCTCTAAGGAAAGGTACAATGAATCACCTCCAGTGAAAACAGAGCAAAACAAAAAGCTCTCCCTGCCGAATGGGAAGGGAAAATTGCTCTCTTGTCACTAATTTTGATTGAATTGAGTCGGCAATCTCTGAACTGGTTCACTGATATAACAATAAGAGACATTTTCTTTTAACCGTTTCTTGCACTTTTGCACACAGAAAGGGGTTTTCAGACAGTCAGGAGGGTGTTGGTGTTCAAGGCTCAGGAACACACAGATGACAGACAGCTGACGTGGGTCTGGGACTTGCTGAAGTGACATGCTGTCCGGAAGATCTCGCGGCAGCAGCTGGAGACGCGGAGATGTGGCCCTTGCCCGCTGGGGGCGTCCGGGGCCGGGAGCTGGCGATGGTAATGGCTGTCCAGCAGCGGGCGCTGTGTGCAGCAGCCTCTGACCTAAGTGCTGTACGCATCTCTCCTCTCGTTAGATCCTCGCAAAGTCCCCCTGATGGCTGCACTTGGACAACCCAACCATGTGGTTTACAGACAGATGGCAGAACTCAGCAGTTTCCAGACCTGGTTAAGAACCAGGCTTGGGTCAGAGGGGCGCTGGACCAGGAGGCAGGAAAGCCTTATTCTAACTGTGGCTTTGCTGCTGGACTTGCCTCCAATGCTCACCTGCTACTCAACAAAAGACAAGTGAGTCAGGGCTCTCCATAGAAACAGAACCTGTAGGATGCGTGTGCGTGCGTGTGTGCGTGTAGGCATCTCTATCTCTACGTATCTATGTATGCATGTGTGCATGTATCGATCATCTATCATCTATCTATTTCTCTAGATGGAAAAAAGATTGATTGTATTTTTTAAAAATTGGCTCCTATGATCTTGGGAGCTGGCAAGTTCAAAATATTCAGGGCAGTGTCAGGGGCTGGAGACCTAGGGAAAAGTTAATGTTGTAGCTCAGGTTCAAAGGCCGTCTGTTGGCAGAATTCTTTCTCGCTCAAGGAAGGTCAGTCTTCATTCTATGAATACCATCGACTTCTTGGATGAGGCCCACCACTTAATGGGGGAGGGTCATCTGCTTTACTCAGAGTCTACTGATTTAAATGTCAATATCTTCTAAAAAAATCACCTTCACAGCAATAGCAAGAGTAGTGTTTGACCAAATATCTGTGTGCCATGCTCCAGTCAAGTTGACACAGAATGATCATGAGTCCACTCTTTGCCAACATGGCACCCGTGTACATGGCCTTAAACCACACCTGTCTCCAAATAAAGATGATGACAAGGCCGTGCTTACAGCTAACATGACCTGCTGTCCTGTGTACAACAGAACACCCAGTGACCGTTTCCCCCAGGAGGGGTGACAAGTCTTCGGGGGACGGTCACTCTTCTCCTTGACACCCTGTAGCATGAATACTGGAATACAACATGAACAATACTAGGAATTTGAGCAGGTTGCTAACTTTTCTAAGTTTTTGGTCTCCTCCTCTTACAGTGTAAGCTTTAAGAGTAGCTCCAAGCTCTCTGCCCAGCGGTGACATCCGAACAACCTGATGCTTATGAGATGTCGCACTTTCAGTGAATCCAGTTCCCTTTCTGCATCACAACCCCCACCAGACCAGGTGTGGACAAGCGTTACCTGTCAAGGGCCCGAAAGGAAACATTTTAGGCTTTGCAAGCCACACTGCCCCGTCCCAGCTGTTCGACTCTGCCCTGGCGGCACGAAAGCCTCCACGGATGAAACCGGACCTAGCGGGCTACGCCGTGTACCAGCTAAACTTCACTGTGGTCCCTAAAACGTCAGCTTCGTATGATTTGCATGAGTCACAGAATCGTGTTCTTTTGGTATTTTGTACCATTTAGAACGAAAAGCCTCATGGGCCCTCCAGCAGCCGGGGGCGGCCTGGATTTGGCCCTCCGGCTGTGGCTCGACAAGACGTGCACTAGGCTCTAAGCCCCCGGAGGGCAGGATCATGTATATTTTGGTTCCTTGTATCCCCAGTACATTTGCTATGCAGAGTAGACATGCAGCAAATATCTGTGGAATAACAAAACATCATTTGTATAATAGAGATTATAACCCTTAATCTGCCTAGTCCTTTGGGGGGGGCGTGGAGAGGGGAGAATGAAGAACTTCTGGGCAGCATCAGGACAAAGATGTTAGCACAATCTGATTCGAGAGCTTTAGTCTCCGCTTGGTTCTTTAAAGGGAAACTTTAGAGTTCACAGCTGTGACTATCATGAAATGGCCAATAAAAAGGGAAGAAACCCATGTTCTAAAATCCATTGAGTTATTCACTTATCCATTTACTAAGCTATTAACAGAATTTTGCTCCTCCTGTCACACACACACACACACACACACACACACACGCATACAGATACACGCACACACATACACACACATGCATACCCACATATGCGCACACATGCATACACACACACACACACACACACACACACACAGGCACAACTTTGTTTTTCCCGGCTCCCCGGGGAGCCTCCATTGCGGGGCGGCCTAAGGACAGATCAGTGAAGCTATGCTGTAGTCGATTAGAGCACAGCTGTTCATCAATTAGGATCGAGAAAGCAGTCCTGCTGTTTTAGAGTGGCGTGATGTGCCTCGCGTTGTCAGAGCTGGCACAACGGGACGTGATTGTGACCCCCACTTCCCTTCACTCGTCTCCCACAGCTGTGTGCCGGGAGGGCGCCCGGGTCCCCACGTTCCTGCTTCTTCCCTGTCCACAGTTCCACTCCAGCCAGCCCCAGCCAAAGCCACAGGGCACCGAGTGCCCCATGTTAGTCCAGACGCTGGTCTGCACCCCGAGAGTGGTGGTAAACCAAGGTCACCATGGACACCGCCCCCACTGGATGCAGCTCGAGGAGGATAATGTCTGGTTTGACCGGAATGGGCTTCCACTGGGCTCCGAGCAGCCTCCCTTGTGCTCCCTGCAAAGGGGAAGTTGGCTGTCAATTCAGAAAGCCTGAATTTGAACTACCATTTAACCCAAAAGAGCTATTTAACTTTACCCTTACCCCTTTCCTACAGTAATTAAAGGGCACATCAGAGAGAATATCGAGTGTCAACAAATAAACAGTTCTCATGCTCTTAGTTCAAGTCCAGGTTATTTTTCTTTTCATCACATTTAGAATAAAATTTCCCAAGACCATGTGTGAGTTGGACCCTGCCTATCTCTCTCAACATTAGCTCATTCCAGGATACCTCAGGGCCTTTGCACAGTCGCCTTTGCCTCCTTTTGGCTTCACTTAAATGTTGTTCCCTCAGCGAGACCTTCAGAGGTAGTATTATATAACGTTGTTGTCCCTCCTATAATCCATCACACCGTCTTGCTTATTTTCACAATCTCTAATTCTTTGTTGTGTCACTTCCTCTGCCCCCCTCTGCTTCCATGTCAGCCCATAAAAGCTTGGCACAAAACAGGATCACCATGCATCCTTGTTGATCAGGTGAGGCAGGAGAAAGAGCCTTCCAGACTGGGGACTGCTCTGGAGTGGGGACCAGAGCTCTCGGTTTCAAGACACAACATTTTAACCCGTGGTCGCTGTGGTCTAGGGCCCATCACTTACTTAGCCTTTGCGCGTCAGCCTCTATAGCTGAGAAACTAGGGCAAGGCCAGACGCTTCTCCTCAGGAGTGCTCGGACAACAGAATGCCACAGAGGTCGTGAAAAGGGACCTGTGAACTGTAACTCACGCTGCCCGTCTTAGTCACCGGGGACACGGCCAGCTTCTGGAGGGCAGGGACAGAGAGGTGCTCAGCTCTGCAACCGTGTCATGCAGCAGAAACCTGTCTGCTTTGCACAGTGACTGTGGAATAAAAAGGTGGTGGGCAGTGGTCTGAGCCAACACTGAGGAATGGGGCTAAGGGAATGACACGCAGAAGGACAAACCATCGGGCTTCCCTGCTGTCGTGGGATGAATTATGTCCCTCTGAATTTCCTATGTTGAAGCCCCAACCCCTGGTGACTCAGAATGTGACTGTAGTTGCAGAGAGCGTCTTTACAGGGGTGATGAGGTTAAGTGAGGTCTCCAGGGTGGACCTTACTCCAGTAGGACTGGTGTCCTTATGAGAAGAGGAGGTGAGGGCATGGACACACACAGAGGGAAGGCCATGTGAGGACACAGAGAAGGTGACCGTCTGCAAGCCAAGGAGACAGTCCTCAGGAGAAGCCAACCCTGCCGACACCTTGACCTTGGACCTCCAGCCGCCAGGACTGAGAAAACACATCTCTGAGAAGTAGGTCCCCGGTCGGCGGCACTTCGTTATGGCAACCCTCGCTGACGACTGCACCCAGACGCCCCTGTGTAGCAGTAAACCCCGCTGCGGTGGAAAGAGTCCTGACCCCGTTCCCCGTCGAGGCACCATGAGAAGGGCATTGGAGAGAAGACCTCATGGCAGGTCCCTGCAAGCTGGCAAAGCAGGACTGTAAGGTGAGAAAACCAAGGCAGGGGGCGGGGGTGCCCGTGGCCTGCCCACAGGTGAACTGTCAAGTGGTAAGTGAAGAGGATCTGACAAACACGTCCGGTTCTAATCCTGGCTCGCTGTTTGCTAGCCGTGGGATCTCGGCAAATGACCTGACCACAGGGTTCCGTTTCCCCGTCTTTAAATGGGGGTGCTAACAGCAGAGCCCACCTCTGTGAGCTGTAGAGCAGCTTCGGTGAGCTCGGCGGGAGGGCTTTCTCAGCGCACTGTGAGTGGTGCGGGACGAGCTCTAAGCTCACAGGCACTGCACAGCCCTCAGGCCCAGTGGCCGGACTCGGGGTCTGTGCTTCCTGTGGCCCCAGGCGGCCCCTGACGGCCCCAGGTCCTGGAGAAGGAGGAGAAGGTGTCTCTAGACCGGCAGGTGTCCAGCAGCCTGACGCACAGCCCGCGGGGCGGGGGGAAGCTGGCCTCCAGCTCCAAATCCGGCGGTTTGGATGCCTCCCTGAGCCCACGTGACCCCGTTTGGGCCTTTTGGACCTTCTCCTGTCCCTCCTGCTGCTGTAGAACAAATAAGAAGCCTGCTGTGGCAGCCGGTGGTCTCCTTAATTAAGCAGCGCAAATGTCAAAAAAGGTGTGAAAGCACTTTTTTTGGATAATCTAGCTCCGGAGATAGAGAACAAATCCTACCTTGCAATGAGGACCTTCTTTTTTTTTCTTCTTCTTTTTTTCTTTTTCTTTTTTCGGCTGTGATGGAATTGTTGAGCTCACCGGGACTCGGGATGATGCTTCCTGACCATGTTGGCAGAAAGCCTAATGATCGACGGGGATTTTCTTTTTCTTTTTCATTTTTATTTATTTTATTTTATTTATTCATTTTTTAGAGAGGAGAGAGAGAGGGAGAGAGAGAGACAGAGAGAGAGAAGGGGGGAGGAGCTGGAAGCATCAACTCCCATATGTGCCTTGACCAGGCAAGCCCAGGGTTTCGAACCGGCGACCTCAGCATTTCCAGGTCGATGCTTTATCCACTGCGCCACCACAGGTCAGGCGGATGAGGATGTTCAAATCCAGTCCTCCTGGGCCCGGGCCCACAGAGAAGTGCTACCTCCTGGCTGGGCAGCTTTTGGGGAGGCGACTTCATCTCGCTGAGCCTTGGTTTCCGCATCTGTATAATGGGATTCGTAACAGTCCGTCTTCCAGGTGGTTGGGAATGTCAAGAAATAGAACGCACAGAGAGCATTTAGCGGAGTGTCTGCTCAAGAAGTGATCACTGTGGTCTGGGAAAGTCTTGCTGTTGCTGTCATCACTTTAATTCCCATCCTCTCCGCCTATCCCCAGCCACAGCTCGTAGACTGTCCCAGCCCCGCCCCCTGCCCGTGTCCCAGCCCCCCCTCACTCCCCCTGCCCCCGCCCCTGCCCCTGCCATTGCTTCCGTCCACACCTGGCTTTATGTGCTGGGTTCTTTCATGGACCCTGGGGCTTCCTGCAGGGCACTGCTCTCAGCTCTGCCTGGTAGACTAGTTGGCATGCATCCTCCAAGGTCCAGCTAATGTCACCTCCTCTGTAGAGCGTCTCTTGAGTCCTGAGTATTTGCGACTTCCCTAGTTTGCCCCGCAGGTCACCTAAGTCCTGGCAGGGCGAGGCCTCTGTCCCGTTTTACATGTGGGGCAAACTGAGGCTACGAAGGTTGATTTGTCCAAAGCTTTCATGGTCACCAGGTTTCAAACCTAGGGCTCTGTGGTCCCCAGGCCACCCTGATTTAGCCTTCTCTCTCCTCTCACGTGTAATTATTTGTGTAGTGGCCACTGACCCAGGCACGCTGTGGATTCTTTGACGGCGGGCATACATCTATTCACCCCTGTCTCCCCCACAACTTCGATGACATGCCAGGGGCAGGTGCTTGGTAAACCTTGTTGGCTCTGCAACCTTCACCAAGTCTCCGGGCTTAGGTTTCTTACCTGTAAAATGTGGCTGTGGTGGGGACTATGGCTCCCACATGGAGGACCCAACCCGAGTTCCCCTTTCAGAGCCCCCTTTGCTCCTGCACGCTGGGCTTGATGCTGCGGACTGGGAGGCTCACGTGAGGCCTGGAGAGGGAGCGAGGGGAGGGGGGGGGGAGGGGCAGTGCGGGGCCTGGCGCTGGAAGGACCCCCCTACCTCCCCGACCGACGGGGCGGGGCTTCCTCACGCATTCTCACACTTAACAAAGCCCGTGGGCCAGTTCCGTGGGCAGGTCGGGCAAGGCGTGTCCGCCCGTGGTTCCAGCCCTCGGCTTCTCCGTCCAGCAGGGGCCTCGTTAAAGAAGTGGCACTGTGCTCCCTGTGTGGGTGCGGCAGGAGGGCTTCTGTGGGGGCGTGCAGGGTGACACAGGAGCACATGGAGCCGGAGCCTGCGGACCAGCTCCCGGCCTGGGGCGTGGGGGCCCTGCTGATAGGGAAGGCCTGGCTCTAAACGGGAGATGCCCAGAGGACCGCAGCTCCAGACTCCTGGGGGGCCCAGGAATTTAAACACACGCGAGATTTCTGGGGACAGCAGGTGGACTGCGGGCTGTCCCAGAGCGGATGCCGGGGCTGATCGGGAGAGCAGGCCTGCCCGGAGGGTCATAGTAACGAGCCCTGCGCTCCGAATCCGCCCCTGTGTGAGTGAGGAGCCCTCTCTCAGACCTGACTTCCCCGGACCCATACAGCAGGCCTGTGGGCTGGGTGTTGTTACCTCTGTAACATAAGAGGACACCGAGACTTGGATGGTTGAGGTGACTTGTCCAGACCCCCTGCTGGTCAGCTGACACGTGCCCAGGACTTCGGTCTCTCTACAAGCTCTTCTAAAGCAGCCATTTCCTTCTGAACCCTCTGGGCTCAAACTCCGCCATGTCCTCGTGGTTTTCTCGCTGGGACACCAACTGGTTTTGAAATGCTCAGTTGGTGAGTCAAATGTGCCCCCACTCTGATGGACACACAGGGTTAGTTCCGGCTGGACAATGACCTGGCTCCCCCATTCCTCCCCAGCGCGTTGGGGGCCACCTCCTGAAAAGCGATTTTAACAGGCACCTCAGGAAACACGGGACATGTTGGCCATCACCTGGGGGAACTCGGGAACTCAGTATTTATATCCCTCAAGAGTGTGTGTGTGTGTGTGTGAGGGGTAGTCTCTGCTTACGTTTTTTTGTTCAGTGAAAACATTTGCGAAGAAAAACCCGAGAAATCCGAAAGAAGAAACTTCACTTTGATTTAAAAAGATGAAGAAGAAGAAAATTTAGCCTCTGCAGTCGGACGCTGATGGATATTCTGGGTTAAATCATTTGGGGGGAGGTAGAGACGCCTCGCGCCGCCCCACCCCTCCCGCTCCACCCCCGCCGCCCCCGCCACCCCTCCCGCTCCACCCCCGCCGCCCCCGCCACCCCTCCCGCTCCACCCCCGCCGCCCCCGCCACCCCTCCCGCTCCCGCTCCACCCCCGCCGCCCCCGCCACCCCTCCCGCTCCACCCCCGCCGCCCCCGCCACCCCTCCCGCTCCACCCCCGCCGCCCCCGCCACCCCTCCCGCTCCACCCCCGCCGCCCCCGCCACCCCTCCCGCTCCACCCCCGCCGCCCCCGCCACCCCTCCCGCTCCACCCCCGCCGCCCCCACCCCTCCCGCTCCACCCTACCACCGTCTTGCGCAGTCACATTCACATGGATGTGGCCCCGCGTCAGTTTTGCTGTTGGGAGGGCAGGGTCCTTTTACATTTTTTATTTTTTTAAAGGATATAAATTCCAGCCGTGTTTTGTGCGAGGGGTCTCAGTGCATGCTGACATTGTGAGTGTCAGCCCCAGATCACTTTAATCAGAGAGTGGATATGCATGATAAAACGGATAAGGGACTTTAATCAAAAAATCCACTGGCCTGGAAATGGGACGCACTCCGCCAAACACACTCCGTCCCACTTTCCTTGTGTCACTGCCAAGATTCTGCTTCATGAATATGCATGGGGCGCGATATTACATTAAAATGTGACATTGGTGTGCGGTGCGGAGGATTTAGAATCCCCTCCCTCCCGGTGTGCGTGTATCTATCACACAGGCACACGTGTGCATATGTATGCGTATCTCTATATATATCTCTATGCGCTTCTGCGAAGTTCTTGTCACTTGGACATTCAGGTCCCGAGACTGTGTCTTCCTTCCCGGAGCTTATTTGGGGGCTTGGATATTGAATTTCTAACCTGTATCATCCCTGTTACAAATTAATAATAAATAAGTCGGCGGGCGTTTTATTTAAACTCTACCCAGGAGCGCTTTACCCGGTTTTCAGCCGGGCTGACTTACGTCTCTCCCTAGAAAGAGGCTCATTTGCGAGTGAGGGCACAGGCGAGCGATTTGGTGGCCTGTCTCTGTGTCCAGGAATGAATTCGGGGCGCAGGGAATGAGGGGGCCGTGGGCTTCTCCGAGCCCCCTTGCCTCACGTGTCTTTCAGAAGCAGAGGCAGGAGGTCTGGCAGACGACACACACGGCTCCCTTCCAGAGGGCGACTTTGGGGCTCACGTCTGCTTGCTTCGCTTCGGAGTTCCCGGAGCCCAGCTCACCGGCTGCCTTCAGCCCCCTTTCCCACCCAGCCCCCTCTCAGCCTGCTGCGGTCGTTGCCCCCATCAAGATGGGGCTGCAGCGTTTGGGGATTTATTGGAAATAATACCGTGCCACGCAAAGCCAGCACCTGGACAGTAAAGGCACGCAGCGCAGATGAAAGACGGGTGCGTGGTCAGGTCTTGTTTGATCGCTGGCGGAGTCCGTCCTGTGGAGAAATTCCAGGCGGCGTTGAGCAAGCACAGGTTTATCACAAGGGATCGGGGACTGACTGCCTCCCCTGTGTTATTTGCATAGAAATGGGTTGGCATCCTGACTCCCCACAGGGCTGCGTGATCCTCGGCCTCTCAGGGGCATTGGTGGCAAATGGCGGGTGCGAGCACCTGCCATCCAATTGGGTGGTAAATGCAACCGTCTACATGGTAGAATCTTACTGGGCGCTAGTCAGGAGTCGGGGCCCTCCGAGCCATGAGGCTCTATACTCACTGACTTACATCTCTTGCACCAAAAACAAATGTAGGGGTTGTGCGGTGGGTTGAATAGGGTCCCCCTGCAAATTCGTGCCCACCTAGAACCTCAGAATATGACCTTATTTGGAAACAGGGTCTTTGCAGATGGGATTAGTGAAGGGTCAGGAGATGAGGTTATCCTGGGTGTCGGGTGGGCTCCAAGTCCAAAGACTGGCGTCCTTATAAAAACAGGGGAGGACACATGAGAAAAAGACAGGCACCAGAAGCCGGAAGAGTCCAGAAAGGACCTTCCCTCAGGGCCCGCGGAGGGAGCGGCCCTGCTGAAGCCTTGAGATTGGACTTCTGGCCTCCGGAGCTGTGAGAGAATCCATTTCTGTTGTTTCAAGCCACCTGGTTTGTCATTCTTTGTTAAAGGTGGCCCCAGGACACTAACACAGGTCATAGGGTTAACAATTAGTGAAGGTGTCACTGGTCTCTAGCTTGGGTTGTGGTGTGGCCCTCACCTGCAAATTGAGGGTGACTCGTTTCACAGGACTGTTAACTCAACCCTGCCCGTTCTAATGTTGGCTAGGGGAGCTCCCAGGATGGGGGGACACGGGCCTCTGCATGCGGCTGTGGCAAACAGTTGAGCACAAACCCAACCAGGAACCTTGCTGCCCACAGAGGGGGCGGTGGTGCGGCCGTGCCACCCGGGCAGAGGGGTGCCACGCCCTTCCACCAAGCATGTGTGATGCGGGAGGAGCTCGGGGGACACACGCCCCTGACTGCGCCTGATCACAGCTGCCCGTCCGCCGGTGTCTCTGCTCAGGAGCCTCCGGAACTGGCCCTTCAGTGTGTTCCATTTTCTTTCCAGACTCGCAACTTTTAAATGCAGATCTGTACTTTGTGGTAAATTAAGGGAATGACCGCAACTTCCTCAATCAGAAAGATACAGGGTCTCGAGGGTGGTGGAAATGAAAGAGCCCTTCAGGATAACCGTGGGGGTGTCACAGGATAGCACGGGGTGGGGGGCATTGAGGAGCGGGTAACCCTTCACGTCTCTGAGCCTCTGTCATTTGAAAAATGTGGGTACAAATTGTAACGAGCACACAGGTCAATGGGGGACACTGAATTAACTGAGGTAAGTCCTATAGCTATGAGCTTTATATAAGATTGTTATTATCCTTTCAATGTGATTTTCAGTCCCTCCTTCCCTCCTTTGTTTCCTTCCTTCTTCTTTTTCGGGCTCCCAACTCTGGGCTGTTGTGGGAGTTTTGAGAGAGAGCTCCCTTTCTGGGCAAATGCATCCACCGAGTCAGACTGGAAAAAGAAGCGTCATTTGAGGCCATGGGCTCTGGACAACCTTCTTTGACAATTAATAGACGCATATTGATTTTGAAAGCACTTTGCCCACTGCCAACATCTCCAAATTGCTTCTCTATAAAAACTAAAATTCAGCAGTCTCGAGCCCTCTCTGGTCACTGATGGCTTCCGGTAACATCAGAATGATTGACAGACCAGTGTGGCCAGCGCCCAGGGACCTCCGAGAGCAGTGCCCGTGGGTCACCGTGGAATGCTGACTGAGGCTGGTCACCATCCGGGTCCTGCTGGAATGGGAGACACGGTCCTCTGTGGTAGGAACTGGGCTCTGAAGAGATTTTCTTCTCTCTGTCACCAGATTGCTGTTTCTGAGGACCTTCGATGACATCCTGAAATCGAGAAGAGACATATTGTGATGGTTCAGAAGCTTGATCGACAGACAGATGGCCCGATGGGGGAGGGTGGTGCCCGGGCTGACAGCATGCACGACAGCCAACTTGGAGGGACGGCTGGGTGCCCGGACCGAGCCCTGGACAAGCGAGAGGACGTCTGTCTGTCCCAGGCTCTGCTGCTCCCGTGGCGTGAGGCTTTGCCATGTTACATCCCACTCTGGGTCTCAGTCTCCCCATCTACGAGATGGGCTGCACTTCACTCCACAGGGTCTTTGTGAAGATCAAGAGGGACTATTTATTAGCAAAATACACTTTGAACAGCTACAGAGCAGAGCAGGGGCAAGCGTTAACGTGCTTGCCCCCGCCCTTCCCCACTGCTTGCTACTTAGCCCTGCAAAAAACGGTGCCCATTTCAAGGAAGTCCCTACAAGCTTCAATAAGAAAGGCTGGAAAAATTCCATGTGTTGTAATTTTAGCTCAAGAGGCAAACCTGATTATGGGGCTTGGAAGGTGACAGCTGTCATGCACAGATGGTCCCATGTCCACCTGTGGTCCCTGGCAGGTAAAATGACCCCATGCTCAGGGTGTGACTGTCTCATCCCCTTTTGAAAAGGAAGGTGCCCTGAGAAAGGCGGGCTGGTTCTTCTCATTTCCGGCCATCACTATGGTGCAGGATCCAATCCAACGCTCCGAATCCTGTGACCCAGGGGCAGGAGGAAGGGCGCGTGCGTCCCTGACACGCTCGGTGATAATGAACCTCTCTGCATTTGCTTATGTCATGTTGACGGCTCGCGTTGGGTTAGAGCATGTCATGTTTTATTACTCTGGCATTCACAAGGCATCGTGGATACTGGCAGGAGTTTGGGAATTAGGAAATAATAATAATAATAATAATAATAAAAGGAACCCACAATTCCCTCACCTCCAAGTATATTTCCTTATCTGCTCCCCGCTGCGGTTTCGGTTAGAAGGCTCCCCTGCGACTTTGTGTTACTAATGAGGATGGTCGGTTATCTGCGAGGAGCAGATATTTCTGAGATACAGACACACAGCATGTGAACAGGGGGGTGGGGGGTATCCGGGGACTCACTCCACTTGAAGAAACAGAACCGTACTTGAAAGTTGCATTATGTGGTGAGGACAAGCGCGCCTAAAAATAACTCACGAGGCTGATTTCTGTTTCTCCCTCTTTTTTTTTATACAGTGGTTATATATTTGGGGTTTGGGCTCTCGATATGTTGGAGTCCTCCAGAGACATGCGTGATTTTGACTTTTCTTCTGAGCTCTGTCCCCTGACCAGACGTTTAGGGGCACGGTACAGGTCATTCTCTAGGGCTTAGGTGCACGGTACATGTCATTCTCTATGGGCTTAGGTGCACGGTACATGCCATTCTCTATGGGCGCAGTGTCTCCAGAGCTCATCCATTCATCCATCTGGCCTGGCTGCAACTTTACACCCGTTTGGTCAGCACCTCCCCCATCCCCCTGACACCCCCCCCCCCCCCAGCAGCCACCATACTGCTGTTTGCTTCTGTGCATTCGACTATTTTAGAAAGCTCCCATAAGGGGCATGACGCGGTATTTGTCCTTCTGTGGTGGCTGATTTCACGCGGGTCCCTGGGATCCTCCACGCTGTTGCTACGGCAGGAGCCCCCGCTTCTCTCTCAAGGTCGGACCATATTCCGTTGTGTGTGTGTGTTTGTGTGTGCCACGCATCCTGTACCCACCCATCCCTGACAGACCCCTCGGATGTCCCCACATCTTGGCTGTCATGGTGCACGTGGGAGTGGCGGGGTCTCCCCGAGGACCTGCTTTCAATTCTTTTAGAAAAATCCGGACAAGTGCGATTGGTCAATGATATGGCAGTTCCATTTTTATTTACTTATTTTTTTTTATGAACCTCTATACATTTTTTCCATACTGGTTGCCCTATTATTTTTTATTTTTTTAAATTTTTATTTTTGTGTGTGTGACAGAGACAGTGAGAGACAGAGAGAGGGACAGATAGGGACAGACAGACAGGAAGATAGTGAGACGAGAAGCATCAATTCTTCATTGAGGTGCCTTGGTTGTTTGTTAATTGCTTTCTCATATGTGCCTTGACTGGGGGGCTATAGCAGATTGAGTGACCCCTTACTCAAGCCAGCAACCTTGGGTTCAAGCTGGTGAGCTTTGCTTAAATCAGATGAGCCCGCACTCAAGCTGGCAACCTCGGGGTTTTGAACTTGGGTCCTCCATGTCCCAGTCCGGAGCTCTGACCACTGCGTCACCGCCTGGTCAGGCACCCATTATTTTTTTAACAGGGCAGAATAGCAGGACAGAGATCTTCGCCTCTGCAGTGCTCAGCGAGGGAGTGTGTGGGTGGGGCTGGGGGCGCTGCTGGGAGGTACAGGTAACAGGTGCAGTGGGACGCAGGGCTGCAAGCTCAGAGGCCATGTGAGGTCAAGGTCAGAGTCCACGTAGCCCTGCCCAGTGGCTCCTCACTGAAAACAAGAGGGACACATGCTTTTAAATGAAGGCCGGGCCCTCTTTCCATGGCCTCACTTGTGGGAATAGCCAGGTCCCTCGGGCAGGAGAGGAGGGAGGCCGTGCCGGTGTGCATGGGCTTCGGGAAGAGAGTGCAGAGAGTTATCTGTCCGTCTGCTTGTGGCCTCGGCTGCGTCGGCCCTGAGGAGCGCTGGCCCTGCCCCCTGCCCAAACGGTCCCACTCTCCGGAGGAAACCGGGGAGGCTTGTGACTGCTGCTCACCGTCAGCCTGGTGGAGGTTGTGCCGCTGACACCTCTGTCTGGACCTGAGACTTCTGGGTCGGGGGCTTCCCCTTCGCGTGACGCTGGGGAGCCAGGACTGAGGTTCACGACCCACTTCCTTCCTCATCTCCCCTCCTCAAGGGGGTTTTGGCGGAGGAAACGGTGTATGCCCACCGTACCTGAGGGGTCGGGGTCAGTCTCTGCGGTGCCTGTGGTGCGGGCTGTCCCATAAAGCAGTTAGACACCGCGGAGAGTGACAACCTCTGCTCCCTGTGTCCCATCCCTTTCTGCCTCTAAGGTCGCTGTGTCCGCCAGTAAGGAGGGTGGACCAGGGGAAAGGGAGGAGGGGTCTGCCTGGGGTCTGCTTCCCGCCTGCGCCCGGCAGCACGGAGGGAGGGAAACTTGTCCCTGGGCAGCAGCCGTGAGGGCAGTGACCTTACCTGCAGGTACAATTTGGACCAGGGATATCTTGGGGTCTGACACATCGAATCAGTGACTGCTCTTCCTTTGAGGCCCGGAGATGCTCTGGGGAGGGGACAGGGGGAGAAAGGAGCCTTACACAGTAGAGATTTTCTCTCTAACGCTGCTGCTAGGGTTGCTGGATTTAGCAAATGAAAATACAGGCTGCCTAGATAAATTTGAATTGCGGGTGTGGTGTACCTGTTGGGGGCTATCCATGCCAGGAAATGATCTGATGCTGATGTGAAACTATAATCGAACTGGGCGCTGCAGGCTGAATTGTGCCCCTTACCCCCCAGAGTCGTCTGGCGGAGCCCTAACCCCCAGTGTGACGGCGTGTGGAGGCAGAAACGCCACGGAGAAGGCTCTGGAAAGAGGACAGCAGTTCCTCCGATGGGCTTGTGCTTTTTCCTGCTGACCCCCAGCTCCGCCGACCCGGCCCGAGCTGCCCGCAGGTGGTTGTGGCCGGGGAGGTGGGTCCTGGGCAGGGCTGAGGTGTGGAGGGGTCAAAGATGGTGAAGTAGAAAGATGCCAAGACATTCCTCGTTCAAGCGTGACCAAGTCTCAGGAAGTTATATAGCAGCACAGCATGGACGGCTGTCCCTGCTCCCGGGAGGGGGTGGGGTGGGGAGAGGGGAGGGGAGGGAAGAACACCTTCTCGGTGCCCTCAGCTGGTGTCGTCTGACATGTCCTGAGGTCACGGATGGAAAAGTCACCAAACTATACAAAGCATCCGTGAGTTTGTCCACCACGGTCCTCTAGGCCGAGTCACGTGAGCACACATGCACACGAAGGGGGCATGCTGGCAAATTTCGGGTGACAATGAGGGGGTCGGGAAGCAGTCACATCGGAGCGAGGAGGGGGCTGCTTCTCTGCATCAGTCTTAAAGTCTTCACGTTAGTCTTTTTTTCTTCCCAGAACCGGAAGGCAATGGGCCAGGCATGTGAGTGGAGTCTTGGGCAGAGGACCTCGTTCCGCACTGACTGCTTGTGGCACGCTTGGCAACTTACTTCTCCCCCCTGAACCTCAGTCTCCTCTTCTGTAAAATGGGGTTGAAAGGGATCGGACTGTAAAAAAAAATATTAAGTAACTTATGGATGTAAGACATAGCCTGGCACGCAGTAGGTCTTCAATAACTAGCGGTTACTTTAGTGGAACTGTTTGCGTTCCGGCTGTAAACGCACCAGCCAGTATGTGTGCAGCCAGGGAGCATTAGCGGGACTTCCAAATAAAGACGTTTCCCTCCTAAGAGGGAGGCTGTTTCATGATGAATCAATATTGTGTCGGTAGCATTAATAATAGAAAGTACAGCAGTGATTATAAGGCAGTATAATGGACGTGACTTAGCCATGCAGGGGTCCACGTAAGTTTGAGGGGCTGGTTCGCTTTGTGGGGTTCTTATACCTAGGCAGTCATAATAAATATGAGTAATATTAATAGAGGTTATTAATTGTGGGTATGATATGAACTAATGCTAGAATAATTGTTGGAATAAGAGAAGCACCCACCTTGTAGGCCAATGTCTGCCGATGTCACTGCTCCGAAGTTGGGAGGTGGCCTGGGTAGGTTCTCAGCAGAGGACGCTGGGGGCCCTGGTTCTGAAAACAACCCTCTTCCCAGGTCACTCCAGCTGTTGCCTCAACAGCACTAAAGCCACGATGAGTGCAGTCAAGCCCCTTAAGTGTCCCTGACCCACTGGGAGCTGGAAGAGACCTTGGACATCACATTCTCCTGGAGAAATCGAGGCTCAGAATTGGGGAATGACTTGCTCAAGGTCACACAGAGACCGATGTGAATCTACAAAGCTGTCCCTATACATGTCAAACTTTGACTTTCAGCACCATTTATTAGATAGTGTGTTTTCTTTGTCACCGTGGCCTGGGGAGACCCTGGACACGACCCTCTCAACATGTGTGATGTCCATAGCCTGAGCTACGTAATGGTCACTAGGGGTGACTTCCAACGTCCTTCGCACTGCAGATAGTTAGCAGGAACCACTTGGATCAGTCAGGGTAATCAACACTAGGTACAATAACAGATAGCCCCCAAACCTCGGTGACCTAATGCAATGCAGCATCACTGGTGTCTAGACGGGTGGGTGGCCTTTTGCAGAGTGATTCAGGAACCCAGACCGTCACATCCTATCGTAATGTCATCTTCTAGGGCCAGCACTGAGAGAGAGCACGGAGGGACATGCAGGCCATTTTATGGACAGGCCTGGAACTGGGCATCACTTTCCTCACATTGTGTGGGTACAAGCCGGTCAAATGGCCTGATCTGAACTGTAAGAGAGGCTGAGAAATACAGCCTTCCTGGGTGGCCAGGAGGGAAAAGGGGGGTTAGAAATCATCCACCAGGTATATCTACAGCATCCATGGTCATCGCTTCCCCTTGCCAGTGGGTGGCATAAGAATGGGTGTGTACCCAGCTCTGGCCGATGAGTCTAGAGGTGATGAGAGCTGGCCTCCTAGGAAAGGTTCTCTTACACCTAAGGAGAGGGGCCCTTCTCTTCCTTTGGAGAGATTGCCGGAACTGCTATAGCCTGGTTCATACCTGCCCGAGGAGGAAGCGCACACATGCGAAAGAGCCGGACGGAGGGAGGCCTCGGAGCAGCGAAGCAGATCCCCTGACAGTGCCCGAACTCGCCCTGCCTCTGGGCCTCCACAGCTGACCGGTGAGCCGTCCTCTCACTGCTGAAGCTGGTTTGAACTTGGCCTCGTTGTTGCTTGTGGCTGAGAGCAGGCTCGCCAAAAACAGCTACAGCGAAAATCCTTTGATACAATGTCCAAAAGGGAGCAAAGGATGCCAAAGACTTTGAATAAGCTGGTTGATTACAGACAGCAGGTGCCAGCCATGTCGGTGGAGCTCAAGAGCCCAGGGACCGCTCGGGAAAGGCAGTCAGCATGGGCTCCAGATTGAGAAAGACTTGGATTCACAATCCTGGCTTAACTTTCACCAGCTCTGTGATCCCGGGCAAGTGACCTACCCTCGCTGAGCCTCTGTCTTTCCATGCCGTCCCAACGCCCACCTGGCATGTCACTGAACTTCTGCATGCAAAATGCTGATCCACAGGTGACACTGAATGGCTGGAAACTCCTCTCGAGCTTCACGGACTTGCACGGGGAAGAATGTGTCAGCTTCTTCAATGTGTGAAGTCTTTGGGCCCCAATTAACCAGATCTCCTTCCCTCACCTGTACAGACAGCTGCAAGGTGGCTTCGTGTCGAAGAGCTCACTCTCTCGTCGCTGCCGGCTTGGACTCTCCATTATTCATATTCTGCAGTAATGGGCTCGTTACGCCTTAACCGCCCAACTCTGCAGAGTTGGAACCAGGGACCGCTTCTCCAGAAGTTATTTTCTCCGTTGAGTTGTTGATACTGTTCGGAGGTGATGCCAAGACATCCAGCGAGGCACTCAGATCCTTTTTGGAAGGAGACAGGGTATGAATTATTAGCGAGTAAATATAAATAAATAACCATTTGATTCTATCAATTTAGGGGGAAACAGCATCAGTCAGCCTGGAGTTGGCTGTTGGGTAGACCACTTGATTGACGGAACTACGAAAGCTTTGGGGGGAAAGGGGTAAGCGCAAGGCGTACATTCTGCTTTGCGTTGCTCTCTGACAAGAAGAGTTTGCGAACACAACTTGGAACACACAGAGAAGAAGAAGTTAGTCCAAGCGACAGTCTCCTTTCTGCTCCTGCAATTAACCACGGGACTGCGTGCCGAGCTGGGCGCGGACACAGAGCGGGTGCTGGTGGGAAATTTGGACCTCTCTTCCTCATTAAAAATTAAGACCCAACATCTTATTGATGTGGGTTTTTTTTTTGTCTCAATGCAAATTATTGTTCTCTTTTCCACAATATTAATTCTAATATTAAAAATGAAAGGCCATATGTTCAAAGACTTGCTTGATGCCCTTTTATAAAAGAAAGGGGACTTACTCATTGGAGGAAGGATTTTGCATCTTCTTGTGGATTTTTAAAAAATTAATACCTCCATCTTGCCTTCTAACATAAAAGTATTGATATAATTACATACATACAGTTCATCCCTTTTGGTGTCGAGTTCTGTGAGTTTTGATATAGTGTCACACCACTGCAAAGGTGTGGATTTCTACCACGTGAAATATTTTCCTGGGTCCCTTTGTCAATAGCCCTGCCCTCCCTCCCCAGCCCCTGGTAAGTTCTGATCTGTCCCTGTCCCTGTAGTGTTGTCTTTGCAAGAATGTCACATCCATGGAATCCTACAGAATTTTGTCTTTCCAGCCTGGCTGATTTTCCTTGGCACCGTGAGTCTGAGATCCGTCCATGTTCTTGTGTGACGGAGCAGCTTGTTCCTTTTTTTATCGATGAATCGTATCCCAATAATAAATTACTATTGCTATTTATTCATTCCTCCAGTGCAGGGACACTTGGATTGTTTCCAAGTTTTGGAGATGCCGAGGGAAGCTGCTATAAATGTTCTGTCTAGGTGTTTACGCGGAAGTAAGTTTTCACTGCCTTCGGGTATATACTTAGAAATCAAGTCGATGTATGGTAAGGGCACGTTTAATGTTACAAGGAGCTGTCGAAGTGTTTTTCCAGAGTGACAGCATCATTGGAGGGCTCCAGTTCCTTCACATCCTGGCCGGCACTTGGCATCACCCCCCGCCCCCCACTTTTAATTTTAACCTTTCACACTGGTGTCTAGTGGCATCTCATAATGGCTTTGATTTGTGTTTCCCATGGTGACCAATGACGGTAAGCATCTTTTCTTGCATTTATGTGTCTTTATATAGACTTGCTTTGGTGAAATGTCCCTTGAGGTCTTTTGCCCATTTTCTTTCTTTCTTCTTTTAAGTTGGTTGATCTTCTTATTACAGTTAAGAATTTTTCACGTATCTTGCACACACTCGTCTTGGATCATAAACACGTTCTGTAAATGTTTTCTCTGGTCTGTGGTTTGTCTTTTCGTTCTCTGAACAGTGTCTTTCGAGGAACAGAGGTCCTTAATTTTGATGAAGTTCAATTTACTAAATTATTTTCTTTTGTGGATCATGCTTTTGGTGTTCAGATGGACTTCTCCCTCTTCTCATTAAAAGGTTTTTTAAATTTATTTATTAACTTTATAGAGACAGAGAGGCAGGTCAATGCCCTGACTGAGGATTGAACCCACAACCTTTGTGTGTCGGAACGATGCTCCAACCCATGGCACTAACCAGCCAGAGCTCCCTCTTCTCATTTAAATAGCTCTCTGCCCTTCCAATCAAAAATGTCTTTGGGGTCTGCCTTACGGGCTGGTTAGAGTCCGGGCCCTTCTGTTCCCGTCGAGAGCACGCTCAATCTGGGCCTTTGCATGGTGGGTTCATTATTGTCCCATTTCAGCTCAGATGTCCGCTCCTCAGAGAAGCCTTTCTCTCTTCCCCAAATCCAAGGCAGCTGCTTCAGTCATTCTCTACCACCTCTCTCTGCCTTACTGACACTCGTCACTTTTTGCAGTGACCTGATGTGCTTTCACACGAGCGTGTTTGCTGCCTCCCCTGGTTGTGAACTCCCCAGGGGTTCGGATGTCTCTTGAACTGGTTCCCACTACCCCCCCCCCCCCCCCGCCCTGGGAGCAGCTGGCACCCGGGAGACCCATGTTCAATATTGACTGGATGGGCGCTCAAAGCTTTCGTGCCTGTCGGCTGTTCTCCTGCTTGAGCTCCTTGAAGAACGGAGTAATGTCTTGGGAAAAAAATAAAGGATCAGATGTGTGGTGTTCGAGGCGTAGGACTTGACCGCTGGTCAGTGTCCCTCCTCCAGATCTGCCACTTCCCGGCCCCTTTATCTTGTGTAAAATTTGGTTTGCCCAGTCTTCAACGCTGGCTCCAAATGGCCTTCTCTTCCTTCTCTCTCTTTCCCTTTATTGAGAAATAATTCACACACCAAAAAATTCACCCACGTGAGGTGAGCAATTGTCTGGTGTCAGTTAATTTACTGGGCCGTGCAACTATCACTCTAGCTGCCGTGGAGGGCATTTTCATCACCTCCCAAAGGAAACCCCTCACTAACAATCACACACCCTCAGTCCCAGGTAACCCCACCTACACTCTGTCTCGATCGAGTTACCTGTTCTGGCCATTTCATGTAAACGAAGTCGAACAACCTGCGGTCTTTTGTGTCGGCTTCTTTTACTTAGCGTAATGTTTGCAAGGTTCTTCCACATTGTAGTGTGTATCAGTATGCCGTCCATTTTTCATGGCTGAATAGTATTCCAGGGTATAGTATATCTCATTTTGTTTATCCAGTCATTGGTCAACAACCATTTGGGTGGTTCCCACTTCGGGGCTGTTTTGAATACCTGCTGCTGTGAACATTGCTGGACAAGTGTTTGTGTGGCTGGATGTTCTCATTCCTCTGGGTACACACCAGGAGTAGCTCCACATCTTGACTTTGATTGTCCCCTCTTTCCCCATCGTTTACTAATTAATCTATTATAACAATGGTAACAAGGACGATAATAAGACTAAGGAACCTTCTGAGCACCTAATCATTTGTCAGACACTCTTCAGAGCACCTCATGTGTGTCATCAGTTTATCAGAACAAAGCAGGACAGTAAGGCTGTTGTCCCCACCGTGCAGATGAGGGCAGCGAGGCACACATAGCTCAAGTCCCCAGAGCAAGGTCACAGTGCCGAGAAGTGTGGCCAGGCTTCAGGATGCCCCCCCTTTGAGGTGGTGCCTCTACTTGGGTCTGGCCGCCTTGAGCTGTGCAGCACGTCCCAGTCTCCCGTGACATCTCCCTGCACAAAAGGCAGCTCTCGAGGGCAGAGATGGTCTCTCCTTCATTTCTGTCTTCTTATTACATTTTTTTCCTACCTGGCACATAGTAGAGATTTGGAAAACAACAACAACAACACTCATTTAATTGAAAAGAATTCAATTAGACATCTAAAATGTGCTTTCCCCGGCACCGGCCATGCGTTTTCTGAGGAGACGGGGATAAATGACAGGAGACGGTGTTCGCAGGTGGGGGAAGGAGGCTGCTGGGAGTTGATGCTGCCGCTTTTTCAGGATGCAAATAGCTTGCTCTTCTTTTCTTCATTGTGGTTTTCAAGACTCTGAGTTCTACTATATTTACTTTCAATAACCCCCAATACTAGCCACACACACACACACACACACACACACACACACACACACACAAATAAAACATCTGATTCCCCATACAAATGCACACACGGAGGAATGAGGTAACCCTGCCAATCCCGCACGCGGAGTAAATGAACTGGGTAAGGACACGTGGAAAAGTGAAATATTGATGTCCTTTGTCAGCGACATTGAAAAACTTGAGTTCCATCTCCTAGCTGGCTCACCGCTGCCCCCCCCCCCCACCCGTCTATCTAGAATGGTAACAATGTCAGATAATAACTGACATCGTGTAGGACCCTAAAGCTCCCGAGTTTACAAAGTCCTCTTATTGAAATAATCATCTCGTGGACCCTCTAAAGCTCATGGGTATCAGCTTCCCTTCTCTGCCTCTGCGTCCTTCCGGCAGAGCTGCCCTGCTAACGGGGCCGGCACGGGCTTTGCTCCCTCTGGGCCCCGGATCGCTGCGCACGCCGCGGCGTCCGGCTTCCCGATCTTCTTCCTCTTTGTGCCGGTCTTCCCTCACGCAGTGGCTTAGGCATCACTTCTTCCGTGAAGCCTTTCCCGACTCCTACATCTGGGTTCACTCTGTGACGGCTGAAGCTTCTCGTGGCCTCTGCCCCGCCATGGACACTGTCCTCTGTCCATCTCCCCCACTAGGTGGTGGTCCCCTGGATCCAGAGGACTGCGGTGCACACGGCACAGAGAAGGCACAGAAAAAGAAGGCAGCCGAGGAATGACGGCATGGTAAAACCCCGTGAGATGAGCATGATCACCTCCCAGGAGAGGACAGTGAACATGGAGATGTTTTGCATCAGCATCTCCCGGAAAGCTTTGGATTAAAAAAAAACAACAAAAAAAGGGAGAGTCTTTTCTTAGCTGTCTCCTGGGGCCCCAGGGCTGACTGCAAGGCCATGGCTCTCTCTCATGTCAGATGCTGCCGAGAGGGGGGTCTTCCCAAAGCACCTCTGACTCCTGCAAGCTTCTGCAGGTACGAAGAGCAGGAGGCAGACTGAAACACGCCTTGAAAGGATGTCGTGGGTTGAGCAGATCACGGGAACAGCGGCTGTACAAATACTGTCAAGCGGGGCATGTATTTAAAAGGTGAGACACAGTATCTCCTTGCCTCGTTGTCTCTGGTTCTCTTTTTATAGTCCGTTGCAAAACAACAGTGGATGAAAGGGTGCAGAGAATGCATGGATATTTTCTTTTTTCCTTTTTTTTTTTCACCTTTCCCTAAGGAGCTTCTGTGCTACCCACACTAATTGTAGGTTTTTCTGAAAATGCAGCATGAATCATTTATAAATAAAGAGACTTTAAAATCCCTAAAAGACTCCCCGAGGTATTCAGTATTTCAGCATAAAATAACTGTTAAATGGAGTTATTCTGAATTAGCTTTTACTGAAAAGTGGTGAAAATAAAGTTTTCTTTTCACTGTGACTGTTGCAATAATTCTTTTACACAGCCACCCAGGGTAATTGACAACCAATTTCCATAATTCAGGTTTTAGCAAAGCCCACTGCCTGAAATGGCTGGTGATGGAGAAATGGGGCTCTTCAAGAAAGACCTGCCTCTCACTGGCCAAGAGGGCAGCCGGCCCCAGGTCCCTGAAGGAAGCCCTGAGGTGACTGTCAAAGTTCAACCACGGACGTTGATGCGCGGGCGTGGGGATGGGGGGCCTATGGCGGTGGCTTTGGATTCAGACCATCCAGAGTTCTAACCCCAGCTCTGCCTCTTCCCGGCTGTGTGACCTAGAGGGAGGTGCCTAACCTCTCTGACCCTCAGGGATAATAGTAATTCTTACTCTGTGAAGTTGTTAGGGACACTTGAGATAATATCGATAAACATGCAGAACAAAATAAAAGGTCAAAACGGCAGCTACCCTTAGTTACTCATAACCAGGACGCTGCCACTTGTATGGCAGGTGGGCCCTGACCCCATGCGCTACAGGTTGTCTCAGGGTCTCAGCTCTTCTCTGCCTGCCTGGCCATCTGAATGCCCTCCCTCCCCCCTCCTTCCAGGTTCCCACCCATTGGCTGACAGGTTCATTTAATCTGTAAATGTTTTCAGAATGTCTGATATGCGATGTTTCCTCTGCAAGGGGTCTGAAGGTGGATAGGACTCTAGGGACTTAGTTCAATGGGCAAAAGGAGAGGGATGGTGGTTACGTGCAAGACAGTGATGATGACAGGTGTGACAATGACATCATCAAGGTGGAAAAAAAAAGTGTGGCCGGTCCCACCTGGATATAGGCAGAGGGCGGGCACTTGAGCCCAACCTGGCGTGGTGAGGGGGGTTCCAGGCGGGCAGGAGGTGGAGGAGGGACGGCCACCATCGCAAAGGATGGATGTTCTCCAAGGCCAGGGGCTGCGTCTGTCTTATTCTCCATCCCTGCCCATCCCCCACGCCTGCCACGTGTCTGATTCACAGCAGGCTTTCTGTACAAATTCTGTTGAGTGAATGACTGAGTTCCAAGTGGCAGGCACAGAGAGAACCAAGACATGGTGACTGGTGTGTCGGGGGCCATCAGCTGCCAATTCGGGCTGGGGAGAGGCACAAGGGCAGGAGGAGTGAGACAGTCCAAGTGAGAAAGAAACTTGGCTGTCTGGTTAAGGGCGGGACAAAGCTCCGAAGGATTTTTACAGAATGAGATTAAATTCATGGCCCTGCCTTTTGGCAAACCCTCTTGAGTAGGTTCAGAGGGCAAGTAGGAAGGAGGAGACCCTGGACGCTGGGAGCAGGTGTGGGTGTGACAGGCACCGTGGACCTTGTCCCTCCCCTTTGCTGTCCCAGCTCCGCAGGTCATTCTTGATACCGGGTGTAAAATTATGGAGAAGAGATTCCCCTTCTACATCGTGGCTGATTGACAAATTGTCCTGTCACTCAAACGCCTTTTCAACTTATCGTAAAGAATAAAAGAAAATTATCCATTTGGCACATATGGGAAAGAAAGCACGTTCATTAACCTCTCGACCGTTGAGCTCTGAAGCTCGCGGGGCTTCGAGGAGTAGAGAAGCTTCAAGGAACCCGCGGGGAGGAGCCTGGGGAGCAGGTAGGTGTGTGCTGCTGCGTACATAGCACTCTTTGTATTTACACACACATGCAGTGCACACATCTGGTCCCCACAATCCATCTCAGAAGCAGGCAAACCCAAACGCATACATACACGCCCACCCTCACAAGAGCACATATATCTTGTGGAGTGTGGAGCTCTTGCATAAGTTGACGCCTTCCACGAGTGTGTACACAGGGAGACAGATGCTTGCGTGCCAGTGTTTTACAATGGGAGCTGGCTGCCAGCTGTTGGGACTGGGGACCCGTTGGAAAACATTGTGCTTTTTGGAGCGCTTTTTAAAGTAGACATCTATTTTCTGGTTCCCCTGGAATAGAGCGCAGACTTCCCTTAGAAGAGGTCCTTGTCAGGAAGGGAGCCTCAGATGGTGAATGTCCCCAGTGACAGGGAGACAGATGTCCTCTGTATTGTCATCATTACAGTGGTTGTCTTACCCGTTGTATCAGTTGGGGTTTTCCAGAGGAACAGAACCGTATCTCTCTCTGCAGAAAGAAATTTGTTTTAAGGTGTTGGCTCATGTGATTATGGGGCTGAGAAGTCTCACCTTCTGCCATCTGCAAGGCGGAGACCCAGGAAGATGGTGGTGTAGTTCAAAGTCCTGAGAGCCAGAGGGCTGAGGGTGTGGACTCCAGTTCAGGTCTGAAGACGGGAGAACCAGGAGCACCGGGGACAGGAGATCCATGTCCCAGCTCAGAGGCAGGAAGAGTGACTTCCCCTTCCTCTGTCTTTTTGTTTTACTCAAGCCCTCAACTGATTGAATGAGGCCCACCCACACTGGGGAGGGCCATCCGCTCTACTCCGTCCACCAGTTCAAATGCTGATCCTTCCAGAACTCCCTTCACAGACACACCCAGGAATAAGGCTCAACCAGCTCTCTGGGCAGCCCGTGGCCCAGGCATGTTGGTGCCTCTGATGAACCATCCCCACCATGGGATCACATTACCGGCTCCTTGTTCTTGACGACCGGCCACGTGCCAAGCTCTGGGCTTGGCCCTTCACCTGCACCCTCTGGAACCCTCCCAATGACTCCGGGAGATACGTGTTGTATTTCACAGATGGCAAACCGAGGCTTTGAGAGGCGACTCTGTGACTTGCCCACGGTCCCAGAAGAAGAAAGCAGTTAGGGTCCAACACAGTCCTCTTCCACCCTAAAATCTAACCGAACTATCTTTTTGTTTGTTTAATTTTCAGTGTGCAACTCCTTTTTGCTTTGTTCAGCTCTCACATCCGTAATCACAGTTCATCCTCACACAAGTAGGGGGAAGGTGGCCCTTATTAAGTTTTTTTCATTCAGATACTTATATTGAGCCAGGCACCGTTCTGGGGAAACAGCCAATGAACAGAGCACACTACTATAAATGCCGGCCTCGTTGTGATAGGGACAGGGGACCACGCAGGTGACATAGTGTGGGGTGAAGAGGAACAAAGACCGGTGGGAGGGAGGAGAGTGTGTGTGGGGTTTCTTTCAGAGGGCTGGTCAAGAAGGTCGTACTGATGAAGCAATAGTTAATCAGTAACCCAGCAGAGGGGAGGAGCAAGTGAGAAAAGAAATGTACTGCTCACAAAAATTAGGGGACATTTCAAAATGAATATGAAGCAATTAAAAAAAAAAGAAGCATTTGATTTTTTTTTCTTTCCTTAAACATGAACATCAGAAAAGCAAATGACTAGTCAAAGAAAGTTGTTTGGTTATGCAAATGAGAGGCAAAGCCAACTTTTATTTCATTGGTGAAAATGCACTAGACAAAAGGCTGAAAGTATTGGAGTATCTGCACCTTCCCGGATCCCCTAATTTTTGTGAGCAGTGTGTTTGGGAAGGTGAAGTGACCCGGCCAAGGTCGCATGGGCTGTGAGCAGTGGGTCCTGCTCAGCCCACTGACTCTGGCCCTGACTCTGGCTGCTGTGGCCCCCACCCAGCCTCGGTGCACACAGAGCCCAGGCGGAGCTCTCTGCTTGCTCTGCACTGGGGGGGCAGACAGGACAGTGACCGTCTTTCCTGAGATGGGCCCTGTGCCCTCAGGTCCTGATGGCAAGCTCAGAGGGGGGGGGGGAGGTGACACACCCTTATCGTTTCTTCCCAACTCATCTTGGTCAGCCATCCACCGGTCACCTCTGACGCCATGAAGCGAGGAGGGGAAGTCCACCCTCTAGGTCTGAACAACGGGTCTCCCTTGGGTCACTTCCAAGATTTAAAATGTGTCTTCCGCCCGTGGCTGAGCAGGTTGAAGTCTTTGAAACACCGAATGTTCTACAAAAATCCCAATAATTCCCTGTAAATCAAAATACTTGGCATGCTGGCTGCAAAGCCTGAAGCTTTTTATTTTTTAATTTTTTTTTTTTCTCCTAAGGTAATCTCTAGAAAAGTACTTTGTACTCATGTTTCCACAGTGATTAAATATGCAAAGTAATTTCCACGATTTTCACCGGGTTCTGAACCAAATCAGATTCCGTTCTGCTCCTCTTTGTACAAAGCCACTTATTGGATCAGATTCCAAAACAAATCCCCCGAATTTGGCGGATCATCGTTTTAAAAGGGGGCTTGTTAAGGTAATCATTAAATTAAACCGCCCCTTTAAGAATATTTAGATCCGGTCCGCCAAGCGGAACAGTCTAATGGTTTTTAAATTAGAAGCTGCGCAGGGCTGGCAAATTTTCTTTTGTGGGTCAAGTGGGTATTAACAAATGCTAAGACTGTTCTCTCTTTTGTCATCACCTTGAAATCTGCAAAGAAAAGCCAAGGGTGGGAAGCGCCCAAGGAGGGAGCCAGGGTTCTGTATCGCCACTGGGTGCCCGTGGTCGGTGGGTCGAAGGGGAGGGCAGGGTGGGCGCCGGCATGGGGGGCTGGTCTTGGGAGAGACAGAGGCTGGGTCTGCAGGGAAAGGCAGAGGCCGGGAGAGCCCTGACTCCTGCAGGCGTAAGCTGCTCCTGGGGTCAGGTCTTCTAACCACAGAGCCTGGGCGGATGGATCCCTGGGAATCACAGGAACCAAAAGAATTGTTCTTTTGTTTTTTGTTTTTAAACCCCCTCACTGCCTGTCCTTCTAGGGAGGTTGGCAGAGAGTTCTGAAGGGAGCCAGAAGCAGAAGCCTCTCATTAGCACATCTATAGCATCCTCAGACATCCTGGCTATGGTATAATGCATTTCATAGGCCCTCACTGGGCTTGTCACCTCCTGGGAGCCCCCTGGACCTCCAGCGAAGGTGGCCGAGCAGAACGGAGTGGCAGTTTGCACCTGAGCGAAGTGCAGTGTGAGCTGAGCTTCAGGGTCGGTCACCTGGAGAGAGTTTTCAGGTGCTAGGCCCATGTGGACCCCGAAGGGAGCCCGATTGAAGGAACTCATCTGGAGTGAAGCCCGGCACTGACTTTTATTTATTTTTATTTTTTTAACTTTCCAGGTTACCATAACGTGCACCCAGGGTTGAAAACTGTTAGGTTTAGGGATAAAACGCCTCTCTCAATGAGAAGTTTGAAAGGAGAAGGGTCCTGTGCGATGAGGCCTTCGGTTCAATCAGAGGACTGGCAAATTGAGGCGCGCGGGCCGAACAGAACCCGCGCTCGCCGCCTGGTTTTGTACCATGTAGGAGTTAAGAGTAGCTCCCGTTTTTCCAACCTGTTTTAAGTGGTTGGAAATAAATTCAAAAGAAGAATAGTGTTTCATGAAATGTGAAAGTGACGGGAAATTCGAATTCCGGTGTCCAGGGATAAAGCGTAATTATGGGCACTCAGCCAGGCTCTGTTAGCTGCGTTTGGCCTATGGCTGCTCGTGCGCTACCACGGCAGCCGCATAGGGAGCACAGAGGTCCTATCTGCCGCAGAGCCTCCCGTATTAACTCTCCCGTCCTACTAGCAAAGATGTGTGGCCCTTGAATGAAATCATAGAAGCAGAGGACTATCACAGAGAAGCTTCTCTTGAACCCATAAGATGGGTTCAGATGGGTCCCGAGTAAAGTGAACAGTGCAAACAAGCAAAGATTAGCAATCAGCATTACTGTGGGTGGAGGGGAAGGGGCTCTCTCACACCCAGCCCAGGGGAGGGCTGGTGCATCCTTTTGTGAGAACGTGTCAAGGACCTGAACAGCGTTCACACGCTTTGCCCGGTCCAACCTAGTTCTAGAAATGGATTCCGTGGAAGCTCTCAAGCATCGGTGCAGTTTTATCAACTGGGGTTTTGTTGCAAAGTGGTAACATGAAAAACACCACCAACAAGCAACAACAATGAAATCGAAGTGTCCGACAACAGGAGCTTTAAATAAGCTGTGTTACGTCTGCAGACAGCTACGCCTCAGGAGAAGGTCCGTGGTTCGTAAAGTGAAGAATAAACCACACAACAACACTTAGGAACAGAAACATCTCACTAGATCAAAAAAAAATGTATATATAGAGACTATTGGAAAGATATACTTAAAAAGATAATAACCTCTAATTTGGGGTGATTAGGTTATAGAAATTTAATTTTTTTCTGCCTTTTTTTTTTTAATGTGTCCTGTTTCTAGAAGAGTCATTGGTTTTTAAAATCTATAATGAGGGAGAAGAGACAGTTTGGAAATGCTCACTAAGGACTGGGTTTTCCATTCTTTGAACTGCCCTTGAAATCTCCGAAATCTATGGCGTGCTGCTTCTACATGACCCTTCCTACAAACTTGTGTATCTCTCATTATAACGAGTAAATGAAGTGTGCTGACAGGACTGAAAAATTTGTAAGATTAATAATAAGAAGAAATCACTTTTGTTTATTGAGCACTTGCTGGGTAGTAGGGTTGTAACAGACACCTTCCAGGATGAATGGGATCCTCAGAGAGTGCTGGAAGGCAGGCCCCGGCATCCCTAACTCACGTGCGCAAACTGAGACTCCGCTTGTCTAAATCCTACCGTTCAAAAGCGATGGAACCCCAGCTCGCACCCAAGCTCCCCTCCTTTTCCTCAGGTGCCTGCTTCCTGCTTCTTGTCTGCAGGACAGACTTGTGATGTTACGGTTCCGCAAATCCCTCTCAGGAACCCGAGTGCCAGCGGAGATCTTCCCAGAGCTGGAACGTGACCGTGAAGCTGGGCCCTACAGTCTGTGCACCCTTCCTCCTCGCTCGTGCCTTCTGGCCTTCTCTCAACGCCTTCGGTCGTGACCCCGTGTCGCGGGCTGCATGGCATCTCTCTCCCACCCCCTCAGATATGTCCAAGTACTAATGTCCAGTACCTCCGAATGGGACCTTATTTGAAAATACGGTCTTTGCAGATGTGGTCTTTTAAGATGAAGTCATACTGGATTAGGGTCTTTGGGCCTCAAACCCAATGACTGGTGTCCCTACAAAAAAAAAAAAAAAAAAAAAAAAAAAAAAAAGGAGAGGACACAGATCCCAGGGAAGAGGGCCAGGTGACCACGGAGGCAGACTGGAAGGACGCAGCTACACGCCAAGGATCGCCCGGGACTGCCCAGAGCCGCCTGAAGCAAGGAAGGGGCAATGAGGGTTCATTCCCTTCCGAGGGAGCTTAGCTCCAGCCTACGTCTGGCTTCCAGAATGCTGAGAGAGTCCATTTCGCTTGTTTTAAGCCATCGAGTATGTGGCCATTTGTTATGGAGGCTCTAGGGTAGGGGTCCCCAAACTACGGCCCACGGGCCGCATGCGGCCCCCTGAGGCCATTTATCCGCCCCTGCCGCACTTCCGGAAGGGGCACCTCTTTCATTGGTGGTCAGTGAGAGGAGCCTAGTTCCCATTGAAATACTGGTCAGTTTGTTGATTTAAATTTACTTGGTCTTTATTTTAAATATTGTATTTGTTCCCGTTTTGTTTTGTTTTTTTACTTTAAAATAAGATATGTGCAGTGTGCATAGGGATTTAGTCATAGTTTTTTTTAATAGTCCGGCCGTCCAACGGTCTGAGGGACAGTGAACTGGCCCCCTGTGTAAAAAGTTTGGGGACCCCTGCTCTAGGGAAAGAATACACTCTGATCCTAGGAATCCTGTTCTCTGGTTTCCCAGCCCAGATGAACACGAGCAGCAGCAGCTTGAGGGGTGCACTTCCATGCTGGTGCCCCCCATCTCAAGGAAGAGTGCAGCAGCCAGTTTGACCTTAGCCAGGCTGGTTCAAAACACCTCCATGCCATGCAGGCCTGGCCGCTGGGGGGGCAGTCTGCCCGCTGGAGGGTCCTGGGGGACACGTCATGCAGGGAGCAGTCGCTCACTGGGGTGTGTTTTTGAGCTGACAGGTGCCTTGGCACACCACAAGTTTCATCTGATCCCGCGGATAGCAGTAGTATTTTTATTCCCCAAGACACGGAGGATTAAAAGGCTTAAGAGCTTTACCCAAGGCAGGTAAATTAGAGGGGCAAGCGTGTGAACCCCGGAACATCGACTCCACCGCACAGTCCACTCCCACACGCGTTCGTTCACTTCCTCGCCCTGAGACAGGAAAGGCCCACCCCCCAGACGACAATTGAACGGCACACACAGATACCAAGCAGCCCAGCCCCACCCAGGGGAATAGATAGGAGGTTGAGGGAGGTATGTGTGTGCATTAGCGGGCGTCTGTCCCGTTCTGGGGGTCCAGCTGGGAGGAGGTGGTCCCTGAGCCAGGTTTTGGAAGAGGATAAAGAGCTAGGCGGGTGGAGGAGGAGGCGTGTGTGGTCTGGCCTGCCTGTGGTTCTCAAACTCTTTCCTCCTAGGACCCCTTGACACGCTTACAAGTTACTGTGGGCCCCAAGAGCCTTTGCCATGTGGGTTACAGCGATGTTGACTGCATGAGACATGAAAACGGAGGAATCTGGGGATGTGTGAATTGTAAATTACCAGTTCGTTGAAAGTAACAGCAATAAACCCATTACAGACGGACATAAATAATATATGTGTATATATATATATATGTTTGTTTTTTTCCATAAAAAGTGAGTTATTCAGACACAAAACAACCCAGGCCACAAAAAGTGGCCTTGCTCTACATTTCTGCACATCCCTCTCTCGGACGACAGCGGGAGCTCCCTCTCTGGGTTTCGTTCCATCTGTGGCGATGGGGTGTTTGGCCGACACAGGAGGAGGAACTCCGGCCTCACACACGTAGAAGCAGGAAGAGGCAGGGACCACGGACAGGGGATCCTCCCCCCCACAGGCTCTGCTGGGCCACAGGTGTGCGCAGCCCACACTGTGAGCACTGCTGCTGGAGGCAGAAGGAGGAGCCTGAGCTAAGGCCCCGAGGTGAGCCGCAGCCCGGGAGCTTTGGGAACCGGTTACGCATAGCTAGGCATGGCCAGAGCCCACGGGGAAAGGCCCCACGGGGAAAGATCCCGGAGGGCAGGAAGGGCCCCTGAAGTGGTGGGTGGGGGGGCGGGTCTGGACGCCTGCTGGTCCGCACTTCAGCCAGTGGTAATGGGAAGCAGCAGGTGACCAGCCTCTAGAAGATTCTGGGACGATCTATTCCTGGGCTCCATCCAGTACAGGGCCCCAGTTGGTACCCATGGCCCGGAGCCAGCGAGACAAGGTTAATCACACAGAATAGGCTGTTTTAAGAACAGAGAAAAACGTTTCCATTAAAATAATTAAAATCTTGAAACATTTGGGGATCAAAGGTATATGTTTCAGTTACCTAGAAAAATCGTCGTGGAGAAGCAGCTCGTTTTCCTCATGATCCCAGAGAAAGAAGGCGTTACCGTATTTTCTCTAAGAGACAGTGCCCTGTAGGCAAGCAGATGGGATCCCAGGCCTCCACTCAGCAGCTCTGTGACCTTGGGTGCAGAACTTGGGCTCCCATGCCTCAGTTTCTCTGTCTACAGTGAGGGAACAACAATTTCTACCTTGCAGAGTAAATGAGATCCTGATCTATCGTGGTTCCGTCAACGTTACTCCTTGTCCTCTGACCTTCAGTGTCCGTTTGTCACCCAGCACTCGGGACCATGCTTGTGCTCTCGGGGGTCTGACTGACAGACAGCCCCCAGAGCTAAGTTCCAGCCCGGCTGCACAACCTCTGGCTCCGCACGGCTGGCCTCTTGCTTCGGGACATCTTTGTCCTGATTGCCCATATACATCTCACACTGCATACAGGCGGATAGTTCTTTTTGAAACCATTTGTGCCAAAAAGTAGTGAATGTCAATGGGGCTTACAGAGATGTGGGTACTCCTTCCCCAATCCCCCACAGGCGGCTTTTATGCCTGAGGGCAAAGACCCTCAGTGCAGAGCCAGCTTGGACCCAGTGAGTGCCTGCTGACCCCACTGGGTGGTTTCCAGCTCGGCTACCCTGCTCTCTGCCAGGCTTTCCTGGATGTGTCTTGGGACCACAGGGGCGTGGAGGAAGGCAGGGCCCTGTGGGGTGCTGAGGGGTCACAGACTCCATAGACCCACGCTCCCCCTTCATCCATTGCAGCTGTTCTCAATGTGCTTGTCTCCTGGGATTGCACATAGGAGTGTGACGAAATGCGTCCTGAGACACATACACACACACACAGAAACACACACGCACACAGACACACAGACATTGGCACCCAGATACACACACAGAAACACAAACAGACATGCATGCACACAGAAACACACACCTACACGTATTTGCAAAGCTTACTTTCAAAACCAGTGAGGTTAGCAGGAGGAAACTTGAGGTCTCCCACTGGGGTCTGCCTGGGCCAGTGCCGTGAGAGGGATGGGTGGGTACCTTTGGCTCCAGGGTCTTCTCCGAACCAGCACACCTGAAGTGCTTCCTAGACCCCCCTCAGTCCTAGTGGGAGAAGCCGCGGTAGGGGAAAGAGGGGGACCCAGGCTCAGCTCCGTGAGGCAGAGGCAGACCCCCCAGCTCTCCCAGCCTCCATTTCCTCGTCGGTGAAGGAGTACTAAGGTTGCCGGGAGGGTGGGATGGTTGGGGTCCTAAGGGAGATCCAGAGGGGATGGGGCAGGGGTACCGGAAGAAAGAGCTGAGGGGATTAAAAAGTTACCATTTGGTTAGAAATAGTCACCGGGAATATAGACAATAATACTGTAACAATACTGTGAGAACTACACATGGTACCCGACAGGTACTGGAAGTACTGGTAAAGTATGCGATTGTCTAACCGCTGTGCTGTACACTGTACACCGGACACCAGTGCAAACTCATATTGAAAGTAAACTGTAATTGAAAAAATAAAAATAAATGGGGGAAAAAATACATAGATGAGCTCTAGTGAGCAGAAGCATCCAGCATATCATAGAGGCTGAATTAAAGTCAGTGGTCTTCTTCTGAGATCCCTAAGATATGTAGCAAAGTGAAGTTGTGTGTGTGTGTGTGTGTGCGCGCGCGTGCGCGTGTGTTGGGCTGGTCCAAAGCAAGGGGTCTAAGGGTGCAGAATACATACCTCTATCTCTTTTAAGGGGGGAGGTTCTAGCCAGGGACCCGTTTGGAAGATCAGAACATTTCAGACACAGGTCTGCTCCACGCTGCCGTCCTCCTTCCCCCCGTTGCGGCGCTGGAGTGTGATTGGTTATTAAAATGAAAAATTCTCCCTTCCTCAACCCTCAGCAGCTGTTTCATTATGCTCTGCATTTCTCTCAGTCTAAATGTTAGCTCTTGTCCCAGGCAGTAACTCATAATTTCTTTAATGTATATATATCTATTGACATTATGATGGATGATCACAGACTTCCGCGGAGGAATAAAGCAGTCTTACGGGCCACTCCGACCTACTGGGAAAAGAAGCAGGGCTTCAACAACCAATTATAAGTGGATATTTACCTGATAGATTAGGACGGTGACTTTGGAGCGGTCTTGCTCTATTAGGTAAATGATCTATGCTCCACAGAGGGTTATAAATATGCATTTCACTAAAAGACTCAAGTCTTGGCAATAATTAAAATGCATTTCATAGCGTTCCATTAATAACTGAGCCCTCCTCTCGACTTTTCAAAATAAAACGAGTTTAAAGCAACGCTGCAGCTTTCCTTCTGAGTCACGTTGGCCAAGGGTTTCTGTCAGATCAACTGGTCCCGAACTGCTGTGTCACTTCTGTCTCCCCACCGGGTCCCATATCACAGTTCACTTCAGCATCTTCTCAGTGACAAAGTTAGAAGCACACGTCGCCATTGGACCCTTGTTTCTTATATGAAATTGGTTGCAAACCCTTACCCTCTCTCACCCCTCCCATTTCAATATTTTTCTTTCCACTGCTCAAAAAAAAAAAAAAAAAAAAAATAAGAAGAAAGAAAAATCACTCCACAGCTCTGTATTTCCCAATGTGTATTCTTCGGAATGCCTACCCCATAAGAGTGCTCTTAAAAAAAGGAAAAGATGTGAGGATTCCACTATTTGAGAAATGATGCCTCTTTTGTATTTATTACCTCTTGGAAGTTCCAGTGTGTATGAAAGCATTAAAGGCTCTGAGAAGTCCTGCGGAGTTTTCCAAGCTCAGTTTGGTGACACCTACTGACCTCCTACGAAACTGTTAAGTCCGGGTTCACAAGACGACGTCCCATTTCCTTAGCCTGGTGAATGGAGCCCTTCCCAACTCACCCCCAGGCTATTTTTCCACCTCCATTTCTGGCTGCTCCCTGGCGTCCCACCCCGACTAGGACTACAGACCTTTCTTCATGCTAAGAATGGGCGGAGTCCACTTTTCTCCTTCCGTGGAAAGCCATCCTCCACCTCCCTTACTTCTTCACTTTGCAAATACTTGCTGAAGCTTCAGAAGTCAGCCCAAATATTACTTCCACCGGACGGCCAACTCGACTACACTCACCCGTCTTTGTCACACGGGCATTCTTGGTGACCCTCAACCATCGCACTAATTTTATTTTAGCGCTTTGCATATTAGAGTTACCTGTTGATTTCTCCATCGCCCCGGGAAGACGGCGGAGAGGGGCTTTACCCCCATGCTTCTCCTACATCTGCCGCGGAGACAGCTCCCAGCCCATGGTTCACACGCAGGGAGTACTTGCTGAAGGGACTCAGAGACCAAATACCAGAGAGTAAGTTCTTATGGCTCTTTTTGTGTGTGTTTTGAGCTTTGTTTTTGTTTTTTTTTTTTTTTTTGCATGACCACATGAATTATTTAAGCGACAGAACCCGAGGGGTCAGCAGGAATTCCTGGCTTGCCTCCTTTCACCATGGCCAAGAGCACTTTGAAGAAAAGGAAGGTTCAGCCCCTCTGCTGCCCAGCCACACCCTTTCCGCTGCCCCCTCTGCTGCCAGCCACACCCCTTCCTCTGCACAGCCACGCCCCTCCGCTGCCAAGCCACGCCCCTCCGCCCGCCCCCTGACAACGGAAGCAGGAAGCCAGGTGACTCATGGCTCCAGAAGCCAATTTGATATGCTTGCTTGGAAGCGCCATTGGTTATTATTTTAACGGCGATATTAACATTATGCTCCCGTTGTAGATGTTCTGATCCCTTATGTCTGAGGAAATGCTTTTTAGCTTTGGCTCGATGGCAGGAATCTTGGAATGAATGCACTTCTAACGGCACCTGGGCCCCCAGGGATATAAGATGCGTGCGTTATCTCATCCCTGGAGACCATCGGGCAAGCCACGCTTTAGATAAATAAAATGAATGCTGTCCTCATTCAGGATGCCGACGAGCCAAGGCTTCTCAGTGTGATAACGTGGACCCGAAGTGTGATTAAGGAGAAAGGGAAGAGGGAGGCAGATAGCCCGGGGAAGGAGGCCATAGATCTGCACCTGAGCGACAGAGCTGCTTCACGCAAGCCCGGCCCTAGTGATGACCCTCTGCTCCCATCGGTTTTATGGTCCAAACGCCGTCTGTGTAGTTATGACGCTGGAAAGTTGCATTTTATTTTTGAAAAAAAAAAAGTGAGATGTTAAAATGTTCAATAAAACAGGAGAAAAACTGCCCCCAAACCTGTTAGGAAGCAGTGCCTCCCGGGGTCACCCTGCCGACTACCTGGCAGTCTCTGTTGCCCTGTTCTGTGGGTTCCCCTGCACGAGGCAGGACGATGTTGCCAATTCTTTCTTCCTTTTTTTTTTTTTATTGTATTTTTTTGAAGTGAGAAGCAGGGAGGCAGACAGACTCCCGCATGCGCCTGACCGGGATCCACCGGGTATGCCCACCAGGGGGCGATGCTCTGTTGCAACCAGAGCCATTCTAGCGCCTGAGGCAGAGGCCATGGAGCCATCCTCAGCGCCGGGGCCAACTTTGCTCCAATGGAGCCTTGGTTGTGGGAGAGGAAGAGAGAGACAGAGAGGAAGGAGAGGGGGGAAGTGTGGAGAAGCAGATGGGTGCTTCTCCTGCGTGCCCTGGCCTGGAATCGAACCCAGGACTTCCACATGCTGGGCCGATGCTCTACTGTGGTTGGCCAGGGCTTCAGACCTTTTATTTTTAAGGACATTTCAGTCTGTTTGTAAAAAGACTATAGTAGGGCTGTTGTGCAGAAGGGCCCAGCATGTAATACAGGGGTCCCCAAACTACGGCCCGCGGGCCACATGCGGCCCCTGAGGCCATTTATCCGGCCCCTGCCGCACTTCTGGAAGGGTACCTCTTTCATTGGTGGTCAGTGAGAGGAGCATAGTTCCCATTGAAATATTGGTCAGTTTGTTGATTTAAATTTACTTGTTCTTTATTTTAAATATTGTATTTGTTTCCGTTTTGTTTTTTTACTTTAAAATAAGATATGTGCAGTGTGCATAGGAATTTTTCATAGTTTTTTTTATAGTCTGGCCCTCCAACGGTCTGAGGGACAGTGAACTGGCCCCCTGTGTAAAAAGTTTGGGGACCCCTGATGTAATAGGTGCTCAGTAAAGGAGGTCGTGGGTTTCCCGGCATCGCACGTGTGGACTTGTCTCTGGAATGATCAGCCTGAGTTTCAGGGCCTGAAAGCCAAAGGGAAGGCCATGGGGCCTCCTCAGAACCGCAGACTGTGCCCTTGGAAAGCGGTCTCGTCCTTGCCCCTGCTGCTCATGTCCACAGCCTCCTCCTGCCGAGACCGGAGAGCCCGGCCAGCCAGCGTCTTCTGTAGGTCTTCAGGGGTCCAATTATGGCGGTAACTGCAGGGTAGACACACGTGAGGGCTGGCGTACAGCTCGACCCCCGCCTAGGGCTGCCAAATAAAACCGTGGACTCCCGGTAAAGTGTGAACTTCAGATTCAAGTCCCCACGGTCCTGCTCCCGACCCTGGGGAAGCAAAGCCATTCCGGACTTTCGCCACCTAGTCAATAGCCAAGGCCGAATGCGCGTAGCCCGTGCAGGCGGAGTCCGGTTTTTCTGTGTTGCAGACATCTGGCTTCTCATTTTTGTCATCAGAAATGAGAAGATGATGGTTACCACCAGCTTTCTACAACCTGTAGGTCTTTCGAGTGATTTTGACAGAAATTGTTTTTATGCCCCCTCCCCCGCCCCTTCCTTTCGGGACAGTCTCAGCTTTCACTAATGTGAGGCTGATTTGTGATTGATCCTTTTTCCCTCTGGTGGGGGCGTGGCATCCTGAGGGCTGAAGGGGGTCGGCATGGTGTTTTGAATCTCAGCCAAATCTTCAATTAGAAGGTAGAGATAAGTGAGCTGTTGTCCAGATACACTCTTCTCTCTCTCTCTCTCTCTCTCTCTCTCTCTCTCTCTCTGTCATTTATTTATCTCATCTCTCAAGAATAGGACATTTAGCCTTGCCGGAAAGAGCCTCGGTGCGCTCTGCCCTGCCGTTGTGTGCCCTGTGTCCAGTCCCTGTTCAATCTGCCTTCAGAAAAGCTCCCTCCCTGAAGTTCACTGTCATTTCTAAAGCCCAGCCAGGGAGGGGTGTCATGTGGAAAACGAAAGGAACAGTGATAGTCATTATCAGTTTAGGAATGCCACACACCAGGGTGGCAGCTACAACATTATAACCCAAACAATGTAACAATGTAATGAATAATTTCCCCCCTCATATTTCATTTCCAAAGACAAAAAAAAAAAAAAAAAAAAAAAAAAGGAAAAAATCCTTGTTACTACCTAAATGTCAATAGCACGCCACTTAAATTTCAGCTTAGGAATCGGAGCTTCTGGTCTATATTACATTAAAAAAAAAAAAGGCAGCCTTTCTTCTGTTCTCTAAACTTTAGAGTCTAAAGAATCATTGAAATAACTCTTTCTTCTTTCTTACTGCTCTTATTTTTCGCAATTAAGGAGAGAGGGGGAGAAGATTAGGTGCAGACGCTAACTCCTGTGTTCCTGACGCGGCGATGCACCCATCTTAAACAATGCTCTCTTCCTACAAAAACTAGGAATGACAGGAAACGCGAGAGCTTTTTTTTTCCTTGTCGCATTAAACTTTTCTACCCCACAGCCCAGATAGCTTTTTTTTAATCAAAGCAGGTAATGGAAGAACAGTTTGTCCTCTCAAATGCAATCGTATTTAATCATATTTAATATCCTTACTTCTCAGCTGATGAAACTTTAAAATTTTAAATGCTGGGGTTTGATTTAGAACTCTGCGGAAGTCTGACTAATAAAGAAGCCAATTCTTTTGTTGTTACATGGAGAGGGGAGCGTGCTGGCTGGAGTCTTGGGCTTTGGATCTGGATTCCCGGGGGCCAGACTGGCCTCCCCTAGGTCCTTGCCTCTGGGCCTCTGTTTTCTCATCTGTCAAAGGGGTGGGTTAGCTCGGTGCCCACTGACATATCTGTGAATGTGGTGTGCTGGTCTCAGCGCCAGAGGGCAGGGCGCAAACCGCCTGTCTGTTGCAGTTCCTTGTGTCTAACATGGTGCTGCGTATGGCGGATGCTCCGTAGATATGTGTGGAGTGGGGCTGGATCGAATATCATACAGCCATTAAAAATGTTAAGCATGATTTTCCTTGCTGAAAAATGGACACTGATTGGTAGATGGCTGAGGAAAAACATTGATTGCCAACATATGTTTTATGCCATGATTCCAGTGAGCTCGGATGCATCTCCTTCCAACCACAGTGTGTGCTTGAAACCGCGCTTAGCAGAGCAAGCTGGCCCACGAGTGCCCATGGCCCTGCCTCCAGCGGGGAAGGCAGGACAGGGTGACATCTGTGTGCACGAGAGGCTGGAGGAGCCGCACGAGGTCCCCGACACCATCGGGTGAGGGGAAAGACCGGCAAAGTGCGTGCTGAAGGAAGAGCGGAGTGTCCTCAGGTCAAAAGGAAGGAGGAAGAGAAATTTAAAAACGATGAAAAAGAACAGGAAAACAATGAAAACAAACGGCTCTTACAATGGGAGGAAGAATCAACAGCGAACGTCAAATGTCTAATTCTTTAATATCATTTTGAGATAAATTCACAACTAGAAATTTTAATTAAAAAAAAAAAAAAAAAGGTTTCCTAAGAAAATGTTGTGAGTTCGGGAGGGCCCAGACGGTTCTGTCCCGGCAGCAGGGGGCGCGAGTCCCGCCTGCCGGCTCTCAGCGTCGAATCGGAGACTTTGGTGCTTCCTCATCGCCCCTCCCAGGGCGGCCCATGCCAGGTGCCCGGCTGTCCCTCTCCTGTCCCTTCCAGCTCGGAGAGTCTCACACCTCTTCCTGCTGGTTTCTTGTCCTCCGGGCCGCCTGACACCCTTCCCCGTGGGCTCCCCCTCCAGAGCTCAGCCCCAAGGAGGGCTGTGAAGGAGACTTTCTCCTTGCTGCCTTCGGAGACTGCTGAGTCCGTCCTGCCTCCTTGAACCACCTCCTCGCTCCTCAAACCCTCGTCTCTTTCTAATGCGCAGAGTGTCTGACTTCCAGCTGTGCGGTGTCAGGGTGGAGTGCCTGTGGAAAATGTCCCGGGGACATTTGATGTGCGCCGGGGACCACCTTGCTCCCAAAGCTGATGATTATAGATGTCACAGCAGAGCAAGGGACGTTCAGAGCACTGCCTACAGAGAGAAGCGTGCCATGAGCCTTTAGCCTGGACACCAGGCTGGTTTCCAAGGACCCGAGTCTTGGACTGGGTCTAGGATGGGAATGCCGGAGCCCCAGCAGCAATTGGAAACCAGGACCTCACACCACTCTTTGGGTTTTGAAAACGATACATTTAAAAAAATTGCATCTGTTTAGGCCTTGGCTGGTTGGCTCAGCGGTAGAGCACTGGCCCGACGTGTGGAAGTTCCCGGCCAGGGCACACAAGAGAAGCACCCATCTGCTTCTCCACCCCTCCCTCTCTCCTTTCTCTCTATTTCTCTCTTCCCCTCCTGCAGCCAAGGCTCCATTGGAGCAAGGTTGCCCCGGGCGCTGAGGATGGCTCCATGGCCTCGCCTCAGGTGCTAGAATGGCTCCTGCCGCAGCAGAGCAAGGCCCCAGATGGGCAGAGCATCGCCCCCTGGTGGGCATGCTGGGTGGATCCCGGTTGGGTGCATGTGGGAGTCTGTCTATCTGCCTCCCTGCTTCTCACTTCAGAAAAATACAAAAAAAAAAAAATTGCATCTGTTTAATTTTAACAATAATCCATGTGCATTTAGAAAACGATTAAATTGCATATTGATAAAAATGTGTATGTATAATGCACACACAGGTATATATAAGAAATTTTGTATAAAGAGTTTTACATCTTGCTTTTTTTCCCATGGCATGAACATCTTCTGAAGCTCTGAAGGCGTCTTTGTAAACGTCATGAAGAACATGGTTGTGCAGGACTCCCTGTTGGGGGTGAATGGTGTTTCACTGAACCATTTCCCACAGGTGGACCTTCAGCTGGGTATCTGGTCTCGCTGACGTCGATAACCGTGAGCAGCGAGTGCTTCTGTTTGGATAACTGGGGCTCCACTACGTGCAGCTCCAGCCTGGCCTGAACCCTCTTAGCACTGAGCTTCCCTCCTGGCTGCTCTTGTAGAACTTGCCTCATTCTGACTTTATCATCCACCTGGGGCTGAAGTTTGAGTTGGGCACCTGGCTGCCTTCAGCTCAGGGAACGCCTGTGTGTGAATTAGGGACAATACCCCTTCCCACAAACACTGGACTTCCATCTGTCCGAAGACTGTCGTCATAGACGTTGTCACTGTCTGAGACGGGGAGAGAACCTCTGTGCCATGGGGCCCTTGTGCAGCGCACACCCTGAACAGTCCTCAGTGGTGGCCGGGGAGGGGGGGGGCTGGTCCGGCCACCAGGGGGCTGCCTGGGCTTCTGCCCTCCCTGTCACCGTGCTGCTTCCTCCTGTTGCTTGTCTGTTCCCTGGCCCAGCCAGTGGTGATCCCTCTCTTTCTTGATCAATTGCAACAATTTGTTTTTCCTTTTTTGTAGTTTCACATTCATCTCCTTACTATTTTTTTTAAAACTATTTTAACTCTTCCTCTGATAAGAAATCCCAGTGAAATGAGCTTTGGAGTCCAACAGTCCTTGACTCACCCAGAAACCCCCGTCGCTTATTAGTTGACCTTGGACAGCTGACTTTGCCTAGATAATCTTTTTTTCTCATTGTCAAAATGCAATGAGATTACCCAACACAGGAAGCACTCATGTGGATTAAATGAAAAGCAAAACAAAACAAAGGAAAAAAAACTCAGGCTTATTATCCATTAGCTTCTTTCCTTGCTGCCCCCCTTGAGGGCAGAGATGATGAGTGTGACCCCCCTTTACCCCCCAGGGCCAGTGCTGGGGTATGTTAGGGACCCATAACGTTTGGCAGGATCAGTAAATGGGGGCAGGGAGGAAAAAGAGGGGACTAATGCGTTCATTGAGTCATCCTGTGACGGAGTGTTTACTGAGCTTCTAGTGTGTACCAGGGAAGAGAAGTGCTAAGGAGAGACACACAGCCCCTCTCTGCAAAGGACTCGCTGCCCTGTGTCCGCCACACACTTCGGAGGAGGAGAAAGTCAAGGCCTAAAGCAAGGACAATGCAGAGTCGATCCTATAAACTACTCCGTGCCCAAGGCTGGGAACCCAGAAACTAGCCTGTCCTGGTCCTTCTTGTCGAGGCTTTCTGGAGTATGTGGAGGATGTACTCAATTAATCAGAATGTACCTCCGGATGTACCTGCTATATGCCAAGCCCTATTTGCTGGGTGGGGACATCCAAAAGCTCCTGTCCTTAGGGAGCTTCCTGGGAGAGACGATATAAGCACCTGTCAAAAGGACCACTTGTACCAGAGGATGTCAGTAAGAAAAGCATAGGCTGCAAGAAAAATTGTGCTGGGCTGAAGCAGACAAGGAGGGCTTCCTGGTGGAGGTGACGTAGGAGGGAAAAGGGGAGTGAAAAAGGGGCCTGGGACATGAGTTCAGCTAGGTAGCTTGGCTGAAGTGAGAAGCACAGGGGACCTGGAGTGTGGCATCGTTAGCACTTCACTGGGTTTTCTCATCTTCGTGGAGGCAGACAGTGGTTGCTACGTCACGCTACGCTGCCCACCTGGGAGGTGTCTCTTCCTTGTGGCTTGCTGAGCATGCCCCTTGACTTCCTGCCATGGAGGAGTGTGTACGGGGGAGGGGTTTGCCTCGGACACTCCAGGACTGCACAGGAGAGGGAGGCACTGAGCTGACTGGGTGATGTTAAGGCTTGGCCTGCGGCACATCAATCACTGACACAGAACCGGGAGAACGCCGAGGCCCCGGCAACAAACGGGTGTGTATCAGGAACCACGGCGGGTGGTGACCCGGCCCTCACTTTCCCTCCTGTCTCCCCAAGAAGTTCACGGTCATGAGTTCAGCAGTGATCCCACGGGGTGGGACGCCTAGAGAAACTCAGAGAAACAGGCTGGGTGCAAAACGACATCCCAAGTAATGTTCCGAGGAGTTTGTTAGGGAAGCTGGGGCGAGGGACCGTGAGCCCTGGAGTTGGCGCTCCAAGCCCAGCAGTGCAGCCGTGTGACCTCAGGCAGGGCCACCCATCTCCCTGGGTCTCCGCTTCCCCAGCCGTAAAATGGGAATGCTATCACAGATGTGTAGGCTTGCGTGATATGTTAGTGTTGCACCTATGCACGGATGAATGAGTATGTAAATAATAACGATGAGAGGTATGGGGAGAATGCCCATTTTCTCACAAAATTCTCAAAAAACTTCCTTCAGAGGCAGGGACCATTGGTCACTGTGCTTGTACAGGTGCCTAGGAAGACGGGCTCCCATCCTACCTGGTTGCTTGTCTGTTGTCCCTCCCCAGAGGGGGGCCGCCTCCAACCTCCAGGGCCAACCGTCCTGCCTGCCGCCCCTGGGCTGGCGCAGAGTGGGAACTCCGCACTGGGGTGCCGTGACCGATTTCAGCGTGGGTGCGCATGCTGGTTCTCGGGGGGACCCGGGAGAAGGAGCCTGCTTGGCCCAGGGGAATGGAGGCTTGCCTGTTCCCACAGTGGAGAGGAAACCCCGGAAGGCCCTGACCCGGGACCTCCCTAGCGGGGCTGTATGGCTGCTCAGAGGCGACTGGGTGTGTCTGCGTCCACAGATCCCTTCATGCTGAGTTCTGACTGTGCCTCTTACCAGCCCCGCCCCTTGGGCCGGTCACATGTCTCAGTGTGGGTTTCCCTAAAGAGGGGTTAGGGTTGGGGGCTTCAGGGGCACAAGCAGAGGGTGAGGACACCACACCGGGTAAGGGGAGGGTCGTGGTGTCAACCAGCTATCTGCGTGTGTCAGCAGCATCGGTGCACAAGTGGGGAGGGTACAGTGATTGGTCGAGGCTGGACGAAGGGGAGGGTTAATTCCAGCCCCTGCACCCTGGACGATGATTACATGATTAGCCATCGGGGCTGTGGAGGCAGCCACCATGCTGAGAGCTGCTGGCCTTCACTGTTGGATGTCTGCTCAGAATTCCCTCCTGAAGCAGAAGGAATAGGGTTGTGCAGCTGCTAATAGTGTAACCTGTCTAGCCTCAGTTTCCCCTTCTTTGTGTGTGTGTGTGTGACAGAGACAGAGAGAAACACAGAGAGAGAGACAGATAGGGACAGACAGGCAGAAAGGGAGAGAGATGAGAAGCATCAGTTCTTCATTGCGGCACCTTAGTTGTTCATTGACTGCTTTCTCATATGTGCCTTGACCGGGGGCTACAGCAGAGCAAGTGACCCCTTGCTCGAGCCAGCGACCTTGGGCTCAAGCTGGTGAGCCTTGCTCAAACCAGATGAGCCCGCGCTCAAGCCAGAGACCTCAAGGTTTCGAACCTGGGTCCTCCGCGTCACAGTCCGATGCTTTATCCACTGTGCCACCGCCTGGTCAGGCAGTTTCCCCTTCCTTAGGAAGGGCTGTCCATAGTTGTCTGGCTATCTTTCTGTGTGTGTTTGTTGTATAATCTTCCTCAGCACCCACTGAGGGTCAGACGGAAACGGTGCCCCGGAGTCACGTCTGCTCTCAGGAGGACTTGGAAGGAGCTGCTCTCGCAGACCAGATGGGAGTCTCCGTGCAGGATCCTGGCAAGGGGAGGGGAACAGAAGAATGAGATGTTGGGGCAGCGGAGGAGGGGCCCACACCTGTGCTATTCCTCAGGCCACAGCGGGGGTGGTGGGGGACCGATAAACCCTTGCTCAATGAGAGGATCTGGATGGGGTGCTGCTCTCTCCCTCTCCAGCTGGCATCCTGGGAGCAGGGCCTGGCAGGGCTTCTGCTCACGGCGTTATGACGAGCAACCACAGGTGGGCTTGCGTCCTGCCTGTATGGCCTGGTGGCTGCAGAGAGGGCCTGAGCCCATTCTCGGAGTTTCCTGCGGCCCAGAGAGGTGCAGGAGAGAAATGCTCACACTCAAGGGAGGACATGGCCACGGAGCCGGAGTGCATTTTCCAGCCTCCCTTGCAGCTAGGTAGGGTCATGTGACCGGATGTTTTAACTCCCTTTTGGGACTGTAACAAATTGTAGACTTCCTGGCTGAAAACAACACAATTTCCTTCTCGTAAAGTTCTGGAGGTTAAAATTCTGAAACAGGTTTCACTGGGCTAAAATCAAGGTGTCAGCAAAGTTCTGCTTCTTCTGGAGACTCTAGGGGACAATCCGTTTCCTTGCCCCTCCCAGCATCCAGAGTGGGCTTACATTCCCTGGCTTGTAGTCCCTTCCTCCCACCCTCAAAAACAGCACTTCCCTGACCCTTTCTCTCTTGTGACATTTCTCTGACTCACTGTAGCTAGGAAGGCCTGTCTACTTTATAAGAATTTGTGTGATTGCTTTGAGGCCTTCTGGATAATTCAGGATACTTGCCTCATTTCAAAGTCCTTAACCTGAGTTACATCTTCAAATCCTTTTATTTCCCATGTAAGGTAGCGCGTATTCACAGGCTTAGGGGTGGAGACATGGGCTTCTCTGGGACCGTTACTCGGCCCTTTGCCCGTGGACAACGGGGTGTAAGATCACGTGCTGTGTGCAGCCTGTTTCCTGTACCTAAAATGAAGCCGCAGGCCCTCTAAAGCCGCCACCCTCCCTCCCCGGTTGATAATTTCTGACCGAAGGTTGAGAACAGCTGGGCCACCTGACCTCGACCCAGAAATGGAAGTCACCTGTTGAGGGTGGCAGGGACACCCCACCGACATGGGTCCCCCATGTGGAGTCCCAGGGCTCTCATATTGCTCTGGACTGTCATGTGAGGGAGCCATAAACTTGTGTCTTATTTAATGCAACACCTTGGGGACTCGATGTCCTAGCCCTGAGCCTATAATCACGTTTACTAACATAGACCCCACATTGAGATTCAGTGGAGTTATGAATATAAAGAAGTGGGCTATTTCTTGCTCCCTTGAATGTGTGCCAGCTTTGGGGAACGATGCATGCTCTACCGACAGAGGTGACATCAAGGCATGACATCTCCAGTGGACGATCAGTGGAACTCGGAGACCAGGCCCAGCGACGCCATGTCGGGAGGGGAAGAACTTCCCAGGGGAGAATGTCTCCTGGAAGCGCTCGTCTGCCAGACAGGGATGGAAGAGTGCCCAGGGCTCTCCCCGGAAGAGGTGACCCAGGCCCCGAGCGAGGGCTGCCGGCGGAGGCCACACTGTCCTCCTAGTGGGCAGCTTCAGCTTTGCCTTCAGGCCTGTGTTCCTTATGCCCACGGGCAGGGCTGGTTTGGCACCGAAACTGGACTCGCCCGAGGCTGGCTGGTACAGGTTAATTTCCAGGGCTGGAGGAAAACGTGTATCCAGGGAGGAAGCTGGAAGGGGTCCCACTAGGCTCTGAGCCCCTTCGGGTGTTCCAGCCCCTGGCTGCAGAGTATCTCCCTGGGTGGCCCTCTCACTCGGGGGCCTGCGGGCTCCCTCCCTGGGGGCTGCCCTGGTGCCGCCTGTCCTGGTAGTGACCCTCTGGCATTTACTCTATCCTGTTAGTGACCCTCTGGCATTTACTCTATCCTGTTAGTGACCCTCTGGCATTTACTCTATCCTGTTAGTGACCCTCTGGCATTTACTTGCACACAACCCGTGATGGGGAACTCACTTTCCCGTTCCCGGATCCACTTCGCGGCTCTGACATTTTACCAAAGGGGAGCAGGCGAGTTCCGAGAGGTCAAGATCAGCTCAGGCTGAGACCAGAGAGAGCTATGACACCCCGTATCAGGGAGGCTTGGATCAGACAGACTGAAGTAACCCCGAGTGTCTCACGCAAGGTTTTTATCTAAGCTTCCCATATGTAAAGATGAGATGACACCTAATATAAGGATATCCCTTATTTTCTCAATGAGAAGAGTCCCCCCCCGTACCCCAAAGTATTTTGTCTATTTGGAAAATATACTCAGGATCGTCGATTTATTTATCTCATTATTAACATATACTTAAGTTCACATACAATAAAAATAGTAATTAAAAAAAGTTTTTTGCTGTCTTGAGTTTCATGGAAGTTTGCATATTATTGATGGGCGAGGATTACTTGTTAGCTGGAGCTTACGCAGGCCACGATGGCCCCTGGAGCCGTGACCATCTACGTTGTCTGAGATACAGTACCCGTTAGGTCTGTGTTTCTCTGCACCTCGGAGGCCAAGCCATGGTTGCCCATGCACTTAATACGACCATCACTGACAAACGTTCTCCCGTCAGGCTGTACTTGTGGTCGGCGCGGCTCTTCCCACACAGCCTTCCAAGGGTTTCTTTCAGAGGACATCCAGCTCTTAGAGTTGAGCTCATGCCTGTAGAAGGGATGACGAAATCCCTGTGACTTTGCCTCCTGCCGGTGACCTCTCTCCATATCCCAAGCTGGCCTTGACTGAGGTCATTCCAGGCTCTCCCGCATCTGCCCCAGACCTAACGACCCTGGTATTTGGGCTCGCACAGAATAAAAGGGCAGGCAGTGGGCACACAGCTCCTTCCTGTGGTGTGTGTGTGTGTGTGTGTGTGTGGTAGGAGGGTGTGTGTGGTAGGAGGGGTGTGTGTGTGTATGTGAGGTAGGAGGGGTGTGTGTGTGTGTGGTAGGAGGGTGTGTGTGTGTATGTGTGTGTGTATGTGTGTGTGTGGTAGGAGGGGTGTGTGTGTATATGTGTGTGTGTGGTAGGAGGTGTGTATGTGTGTGTGTGTGTGGTAGGAGGTGTGTGTGTGTACGTGTGTGTGTGGTAGGAGGTGTGTGTGTGTGTGTGTGGTAGGAGGTGTGTGTGTGTGTGTGTGGTAGGAGGTGTGTGTGTATGTGTGTGTGGTAGGAGGGGTGTGTGTGTATGTGTGTGTGTGGTAGGAGGTGTGTGTGTGTGTGTGTGTGGTAGGAGGGGTGTGTGTGTGTACGTGTGTGTGTGGTAGGAGGTGTGTGTGTACGTGTGTGTGTGGTAGGAGGTGTGTGTGTGTGTGTGTGGTAGGAGGTGTGTGTGTGTGTGTGTGTGGTAGGAGGTGTGTGTGTGTATGTGTGTGGGTGTATGTGTGTGTGTGGTAGGAGGGGTGTGTGTGTATGTGTGTGTGTATGTGTGTATGTGTGTGTGTATGTGTGTGTATGGTAGGAGGGGTGTGTGTGTATGTGTGTGTGTGGTAGGAGGGGTGTATGTGTGTGTGTATATGTGTGTGGTAGTATGTGTGTGTGTATATGTGTGTGTGTGGTAGGAGGGGTGTGTGTGTGTGTGTGGTAGTATGTGTGGTAGTATCTGTGTGTGTATATGTGTGTGTGTGGTAGGAGGGGTGTGTGTGTGTGGTAGTATGTGTGTGTGTATATGTGTGTGTGTGGTAGGAGGGGTGTGTGTGTGTGTGTGTGGTAGTATCTGTGTGTGTATATGTGTGTGTGTGGTAGGAGGGGTGTGTGTGTGTGGTAGGAGGGGTGTGTGTGTGTGTGTGGTAGGAGGGGTGTGTGTGTGTGTGGTAGGAGGGGTGTGTGTGTGTGTGTGGTAGGAGGGTTGTGTGTGTGTGTGTGTATGTGTGTGTGTGGTAGGAGGGGTGTGTGTGTGTGGTAGGAGGTTGTGTGTGTATGTGTGTGTATGTGTGTATGTGTGTGTGTATGTGTGTGTGTATGTGTGTGTGTGGTAGGAGGGGTGTGTGTGTGAGGTAGGAGGGGTGTGTGTGTGTGGTAGGAGGGTTGTGTGTGTGTGGTAGGAGGTGTGTGTGTGTGTGTGGTAGAAGGGTTGTATGTGTGTGTATATGTGTGTGTGTGGTAGGAGGTGTGTGTGTGTGTGTGGTAGGAGGTGTGTGTGTGTGTGTGGTAGAAGGGTTGTATGTGTGTGTGTATGTGTGTGTGTGGTAGGAGGGGTGTGTGTGTGTATTTATATTCACATAGGCTTTTAAAAATTTCTTTCATGGGCCTCACTCATTCATTCATGTCCATTCATTGACTTGCTCATGTCATTCCCATTCTGAAACCGTTGAGTGGCCTCCCACTGCCCTGGGAACAAATTCAAGCCTTTCTCTGAGACGGGCGGCTGCCGGCATCGTCTGAACCCTGTGTCACGCTCATCTGCTCCCTGCTCTGTCCCACGGCCCCGCCCTTAGGGGTCCTCTGCCGGCTCAGCCCTCCTGGAGCGCGATCCTCGGTTCTGCGCCTGACTCATCCCAGTCTCCTCAGGCCTGTGCTCAGCGGGGCCGACTCTACTTACCTCCCGGGAGAGGCAACTCCCTGTCATCGTCACTCTCTGCTGGGTCTTCCGGGTCTTCCGATCGGTCGGGTGTTCCTCACGGCATTCTGCGCTCCCTGAGAGTTCTGCTCCAGGTGTCCACGTGCGGGCCTCGGGAGGGTGACAGGCGCTTCCTGGAGCACCATGAGGACGCGAGCCAGTTGTCTTTGCGACACCAGCCTTTAGCAGCAAGGGGCTCCCGGTCGGCTGTGTTCCGTCAGTGGGTTAAGTTCTAGCATTAGCAGCTACGTGTCCAGCAGAGGAGCAGGAAGCTCAGAGAGGTCAAGCAACATAGCCAAGACCACACAGAGCACAAGCAGTGGACGGGGCGTGAGCTGCTGTGAGTTACGCTGCCACTGCCCCTCCCCGTTGACCCCGCAGGCACTGACACACTTTATACCTGAAAACAAAACAAAACAAAACAAAACAAAGCAAAATGTCTTCCATTAGGAAAATCGGAGTTTTATGAAAGTCTCATCCTTTCTGATCCTCCCAAAGACGTCAGCCTGGGACAGTCTTTTCCCGGCCTCGTGTCACGTGGTGGGAAGAGGTGATGTCCCAGCACAGGTTCCCTTGTCGAGAGAAGAGGCGAGGAGAGGTCATTGCCCCGCGTCCCGGGCGCCACGACGGGGCTTCAGAATCCATTTCAGCCCGGGAGGGTAGGTGCTGATTAAGTTACGAGCCAGCCGGCCGCACCTTTTAAAATGAAATATTTAAGCAGGCGGAACCTCGTGTGGGTGATGTATTGCGCTCTCCCGAGATGTAAATCACCCGATTCCTAAGCGTCCTTTAACAAAGTCAATTCCATTACACAAGCCTTAACAGGGAGGAGGGTCCCTTATCCCCGCTCGACATCACCCATTCTTCCCCAGCACTTTGGCCGAGACAAGGACCTCGCCACGGAGGCAGAACATCATTTAAAACCTCTCAACATGGTTCTATAAATTGGATGAAATAAAAAAAAAAAGAATCCAAACAAAAGCGCATGGCTTATTGATGTTATTGGCCAGGAGTAGCACTTTGGCAAGTGCCAGGCAGGAAGCCTCTCCGGTGTTCCTGAAATCACCTCTATTAGATTATGTAGATATGATCTATGAAAATACTTCCAAACTTAATCTGTCGAGACTTCAGGGAGTGTATAAGCAAATGCTTAGATTTGCATTAGATTCTTGACTTTGAAATCCATTACTGTAAGTTCCTCGCTCGCTGACTTTGAGGGGCAACCTCTACCGTAGGAGAGAGGCGGGAGGGGCCCGCTCCTGTTTGGAGGCGGGAGGCCTGCTGGATGTTGTTTCTTTTCTTTCTTTCTTTTTTTTTTTTTTTTAAGGCCATTTAAATCTCTTCTGAAGGTCAAGCCCATATCTTTCATCAGAGACTTTAGTACCAGGAGGGCGAGCAAGGTGAGCCTGTGTCGTAAGGGACTTCAGCCCGATGGCTTCCTGAGACCGTTTTGCCAAGTTTTAGAACGTTTGTTTTCCTCCATTTTTGTTTTTGTTCTGCTGGTTAAAACATTGAAATTTGTTGTATTGGCCGTTTTAATTTTTTTTTTTTGCCACTTCCTCTTTCTTGAAATGCTCTGTTTGCAATCTCTGGCATATATATATATTTAAAAAGTGAAGAGTAGAGTTAAGAAATCAAGAAAAAAGAATGATAGCTTCTTAATGATACAGGACTCTTCCTCCCCTCTCTCCCTCCCTCCCTCCCTCCCTCCCTCTCTCCCTCCCTCTCTCCCTTCCTTCCTTCCCATCTATATATGTGGGGGTGATACACAAATTCTAAGTTTTGCTTTGCTTTATTCAATTATTAGATACTTTAAACAAGATGAATATTCTATCTGGGGTCAACAAACTCTTTCTGTAAAAGGCCAGATCATGAAGATTTTAGGCTTTGAGAGCCATTTGGTCTGGGTCGCAAGTCCTCACCTTGTCTCAGCATCATGGAAGCAGCCTTCTATAAGATGTAAACGAATAGCCATGGTTACGTTCCAATTAAACTTTATTTTACAAATACTGAAATGTGAATTTCATATAATTTTCAAGTGTCACAAAATATTGTTATTCTTTTGATTTTACATTTAAAAATGTAAAGGTCATTCTTAGCTCTCAGCCCACACAGAACTAGGCTGTAGGGTGGGCTAGATTTGACCCTTGGGTTGCAACTTGCCTATCTCTGCTTTATTGTAGCTGAAAATATTGCTTTTTTTAGACAAATTTATTGTATACATGAGCTTTCAAGGCACCTTTTCACAATAAAAATGGAGGAAGGTTTTTTTGCAAGTAAAGACTAGAAATTGGGGCCCTGGTCAGTTGGCTCAGTGGTAGAGCATTGGCCCAGTGTGTGAAAGTCCCAGGTTCGATTCCTGGCCAGGGCACACAGGAGAAGTGCCCATCTGCTTCTCCACCCCTCCCCTCCTTCCCCTCCCACAGCCAAGGCTCCATTGGAGCAAAGCTGGCCCGGGCACTGAGGATGGCCCCATGACTTCTGCCTTGGGCACTAGAATGGCTCCAGTTGCAATGGAGCAACGCCCCAGGTGGGCCAAGCATCACCCCCTAGTGGGCATGCCAGGTGGATCCCTGTCAGGTGTATGCCAGAGTTGTCTGTCTGCTGCCCCCGTCCCGCTTCTCACCTTGGGGGGGGGGGAAGACTAGAGATTTGGAAACTAATTATGACATGAATTGATTACTCCAACCCCTTGTGCTGAGCATCTGCTCAGTGCCTGGTCTGTACCTGGGGTGAGGGGAGTGGTGTGGCAAAATCGCTGTCACGGGTTGGGAGGGGCCTGCAATGTAACTTATGCCATTTCTGAAATGCCATGTTTACCTGTGACTTTGAGACATCAATTGAAGAGTCCATGAGATGTTTCTATTGTTTGTGATTACATTTCTCAGTATCTTTCCTACCTAGAGAACAGTAGTTGACAGATATTTATACATTATTTAACCCTTTGAGTAGTACGAACATTCATGTACATCCTTTTGCCTCCTGACCATCTAGAGGACGATCATACAAAAATTTTTATTTTTAAAATGTGTAAGGCATCATTAAAAAAAGGCGAATATATGTTCTTGTTTCCATAAATAGGTTATCAAATAAACATGATTTTAAGTTAATAAAAATGTAATTGGGACTATTTTTATTTTTTGAAAAAAAAACCCTCACTCTTGGACATCAGCGAGCACGAAAAAAAACCTCACTCACTCAAAGGGTTAGTGTAATAGTATTTATAGTATGAAATTTGTGAAAAGCAACCTACATTTTCAATAATAGCCAAATATGGCAAATTTTCATATACTAATATTTTAGTGACAAGTAACAAATTTTTTCTGTAATAGGAAGATATTTTCAAAAAAATATTTATTAATGAAGTCAGGAGCCCAAACAGCCTTATTGAATCGTCCCAGCCATAAAGACCACGAAGGAAGGAAGAACGCCCTTGGCAGCGTTAACAGTGCTTCCCCGGCAGGCAAGGTCACGGGCTGTGTATTGAGTTGAGGCCCTTTGGAAAAGTGAACTGTCAGAACAAAGCCTTTCTCAGTGCCTGCGCTTTCCCCCAGTGCCGTGGCTCCTGGTGGGCCTAGCACAGCGACTGGCTGGAACACAGAGTCGACCCGATTATTTTAAGCCACTGAACAAATGAGTGAATCCATGATCTAAGTCTTGGTGAACGGGTTTCGGTGTATGCCATCATGGCGGCCTGGTGGTTAGACCAGCCGACCCTGCGGCCCACATCTCACTATCTGGATATCTTAGGAAATTAAAGACACTTTCTAAAGGTTCGGTTTTTAAGTGCATTCCTAAAGGAAGATAGTTTTTAACTCATGAGGAGAAATAGGACCTTCTTCTTGAGCACGGGAGGATGAAATGAGATGATGTAGGTGACGTACCTGGCTTGGGTCATTTCTCCGTGAGCTCCCAACACATGTTGTCATGAATAAATATCTTACTCTACAAGACACCTGCCCACTTCATAGTCAGTGAGAAAACGCAGCTAAGCCAAATAATTTCTTTATGATTGCTGAACTGTTTATCTTTTGTCCTTTAGCATTTTAACAGTTATGCATTCTTTTATGGCACCATTCAGTATTAAAAAGAAATTAAATTAGATGTGATTTAAAAAATTTCTGCTTACATGAAAAAGTTCCATGGTATACATTGGTTTTTATTTTGTCTATTTATGAGCTTTAAGCGGTGTGTGTGTGTGTGTGTGTGTGTGTGTTTCATTTAAGGTCCAAATCTTTTCTTTTATGTCTAACCTGTTTGTGAGGCAGAATACACTTTTTAAAATCCTATTAATGAAATAGTTGGGCGCTTTCAGATAATTCAGCAGCATGCATAGCAATTGCCGCATATGTTCCATATTTTATCATTAATTTCTGGTGACACATCAACACCGAGGCCTTTTCAGATGCCTTCTAGATGAGTGCCCAAGGTGGACATGACGCTGGCCACCCAGGTCCCAGTGGTCCCAGCTGACCGGCCCCAGCAGTTCGGTAATGATGGGCTTAAGTCAACACAGCTCAGTGAATCCAGGAAGACATGCCTCAGTCTTTTAGGAAATAAATATCCTCGTTCTTAGGAGGGAGCCATAGAAAGCTAGGTCCTCTTTTGTCCTCACCTATTGGAAAGGTGCCATTGAGGGTGTGTGTGGTCTTTTATCTTTTAAAAGGTCTCCCATGGGTCTACCTTTAGTCCACTGGGACCTGTCTTTTTACTCCCTTTGTTTTCTGTACGAAGTGTGGTGGTCAGACGGCTCAGACAGCTTGTCCCAGGCGCAGAGAGGAGATCCCAGAAGGAGCAGAGCAGAATTGGGGGATGGCTTCTGGCCTGGCCACGTCTGGCCGTTGTGTCCCTGGAAATGTCACTGTCATAGATGTCTGCCGGTGCTTCCTTTTTCTGGGGTACAGTCCTGTACCCCGACCACATGGCTGTCTATCTCTGCCCCGAGGGCTGCCCTTACGTCCAAGATGACACTCAGGAGCTCCTCCCAGACAGACTTGTATGACATTCGAATCCCCACGAGAATAATCACAAGGATGTTAGTAAGCTAAACCACTAAGCTATAAAAGCAATGGTGGCCCTGGCCGGTTGGCTCAGCGGTGGAGCGTCGGCCTGGCATGCGGGGGACCCGGGTTCGATTCCCGGCCAGGGCACGTGGGAGAGGCACCCATTTGCTTCTCCACCCCCCTCCTCTTCCTCTCTGTCTCTCTCTTCCCCTCCCGCAGCCAGGGCTCCATTGGAGCAAAGATGGCCTGGGCGCTGGGGATGGCTCCTTGGCCTCTGCCCCAGGCGCTGGAGCGGCTCTGGTCGCTGGGCAGAGCGTCGCCCCTGGTGGGCGTGCCGGGTGGATCCCGGTCGGGCGCATGTGGGAGTCTGTCTGACTGTCTCTCCCCGTTTCCAGCTTCGGAGGGATACAAAAACAAACAAACAAATAAACAAAAACAATGATAATCTTGAACTTGCATCTCTCGAAAAACATTGAGAATAATCCCCTTCCTGTTACCCCCGGTGGCCGTTCATTTCGAGGATGTTGCGTTTCATTTCCGTTGGCACAGGTGAGTTACGCTTCGGCTACATGTCTCCTCCTCCTTCTGGTAATGGATCTCATGATCCATTTTCTCACCTCCACTGGGATCTACAACCCGTCTTTCAGAAACAGACTCTGTAGGGAGTGGAAGGGAGGGATGGTTAAGCGGGAAGAGCAGTCCCCTGCTCGCTGGCTCTGGGGTGGGGGGGTCATGGAAGCGTGAGCACGAGTCGCCTCCCCTCTGCACAGTCACCTGTAGCCACAGAGCCTGTGAAGCAGCAGACGCCCCCGACTGTTAGCGTCCCTCCCATAACCCCTCCCACGTCAGGACAGTGTCCAAAATGGGAAAAGCAGAGATCTTAAAGAGACGGCAAGGGGACGAGCCCTTTATAAGAGATGGCTGACATTTTAGATCGGGAGCTGCCGATCAATACCGCCTGCTGGTCTAGCAAGAGCATATGGGAAACGTAGGTCAGAGTGACCGGAGGACAGCGTGGCCATTCATTTCAAGGATGTTGCATTTCGTTTCCATTGGCACAGGCGAGTTTCGCCTCGGCTACATGTCTCCTCCTCTTTCTGTGTGGCGAAGGTTCAGAGAGAAGTCCCGTGCCACTGCGGGGTGTGGATGTTGCAGGATTCAGGGGTTGCTCACGTCTGGGGTGTGGAGAAACCCCAGTAGGTGTGAGGTTCAGAGCCGGCGAAACTGGCCTCCACACCTGAAAGGACCCGGTGTCTGAGTCCCACTGCGGACGCCTCTCACCTAGGGGAAATCCCATGCTGTCTTTGAGCCTTATTTTTCTCACGTGTTAAAAGTGGGGCAGGAGAAAGACCAAGGGTTTCTGGGGCATCAGTCACCTGAGCAACAGCCTCCCGGTGGTTCCCACTTTTGCCGAGCACCTGGCTCAGAGGATGCACTTCCAAAATACCCCCTGAGTGCCTGGAGGGATGATTATTAACTCATTTCCTGTAAACTGGACTGTGGCTTAACAGGAGCTTTACAAACAGCACCTCCATGGCTATAGTCGTGGGACGCGATTTCGGCATCAGTTAAAGCAGAGGGGTAAGCCGGGTTGTCAGCAACCTTCCCCTCACCTCGGGGGTCCGCTTCCCCCTCCCTCTGGGTATGACAGCAGTCATCCATTTCCTGTTGGGCCAGATCACCAGGAAACGCCATTCATAATCGTCCCCTCTATTGATCCCGTCAGTGGGTATTGGCAGCTTTAAAAGATTATGTTTTAATTGGGGACCAGATAGATGGCGTTTTAAGGTTTTGAGTTTCGCTTCGTGCCGTGCGATGGATTATTTGAGAGGTCGCCCAACACCAGGAGGACAAAGATTAATGTGTTGTCCTTTTCTTTGGGTGACCCCGGGTGCAAATGTAGCTCGGGCTAAAGTGACTGAAAATCTTTTGCTATCACAGGGCTGGAAAGGTTGAGTGTGAATTCATTAGTGTTATCTTTGTTTAGGGTATAAAACCTACACGTTAAACGGCTTCAATGGTAGACACACCCCCCCTCCCGCTCCCCCCCCTCCCGCCCCCCGGCTATGCAAGACTCAAGGGGTTAGGGAGAAGTGGGGCCTCCGGGCAGGGTTGGGGTGCAGGAATTTATGAGGCACCAAGCTGGGCCTCTCACAAGCTGCTGTCTCCATGTTTTCCCAGTGGGGAGGGTAATAAGAATAGTAGTTAGCCGGGGACAAGATGGATGGGAGGATTAGGTGATGTCTGTCTCTGCAAAGGGTTTTGTAAAACGGGAACTCTAGAGTAGAAACGGAACAGCTTGTAGCTCTGAAGTATTTACTAGGGGCCTGGCCTGGGCAGGTGTATATATTATTTCCCATAATTTTGGGGTCAAGCGGCAACCGTCTCAGTTGTTACATTGTCTCTGTGCTGGAGATGAACCCGAGGAACGGGGAGAGGAAGTCACTCGCTCAAGGGGATGGGGAGAGTGGCGGCAGAGCCCCCACCACGGGGGTCTCTCCCTGAAGCCTTGGGGGTTGCTCTCGCTTACTTTGATGACCTTTTAAGTACAGCTGCCAGGGTCTGTGGTGGCATTGGCTTTGCTGTGGCCACCCTCACCATCACCACGGACTTCGTTTCTGAGGCTGCCGTAACAACGGACCGCAAACAACAGGAACTTAGAGTCGGGTGGGTCTGGAGACCAGAAGTCCGAGACCAAGGTGACCTCAGGGCTGGTTCCTTCTGAGACTGAGGGACCGTCCGTGGAATTGTACCAGAGCCGGGGTGGGGGCGGAGGTGGGGGTGGGGTGGGAATTCTCTCCGAATTCTGCCCCCAGGCTGCACGGGACCCCTCATCCTCACACAGCCCCTGATGGCTTCAACTTCCTGCTTATCCGGAAGCCCGCCGAGCACAAGGCTGTGACAGGGGCACACAGGCCGCCAGAGCCTCTCTCGTGGCACCGGACGCGGCTGACCTGAATCGTGTGTTGTGAACGGTCACCATCCTGTTTTGCGGTCCCCCCTCTCTCCGCTGTCCCCTCGGGGTCCTGCAAGGCCCCTCTGTCCCGCTCGTTTGTCCCTTGGTACCGACTCTTTGCAGCGGATATTCGTGTGAATTCAGAAGACCTGGCACTCCGGCATCTTCTGAAATACGGACTCGCGAGGACAGCCGTGCTGCCGCCGCTGGTCCCGGGGCGGGCAGGGCCTCCGTGAAAGCGAACGGAGGAGAGGGTGATGGAAGGCATTTTCCGTAATGCAAATCTTGTGCTTCAAGAAACAGCTCAGCATAACAAGTTATTTATTCATGATTATCTGTAGTCACGGCTTGTTTCTACCCTCTCAGAGTTTATATGACATTTATATAATGTGCATAATATAATTATATATTTACATGAATTCCTCTTGTTTGTATTCATATATTTATTGTGAGCCCTGCAATATGCACCCGATTAATTTAAAAATAGCATTGGTGGAAATCCTTTTGTAACAGGAGGCTGTTAGATAGTCAACATTGAATTATTTCTACCTCCCCCTCCCCCCTCCCCACTCCTAAAGGGTTGATAAGCTCCGTCCGTTTGGAAAACGTCTGCTAGAGCTGAAAGGTTGCTTAGAGATTCCCAGCGCACACCTTTCATTTCATCATGTTTCAAACATTTTTTAGACTTCTCACTTCATAGGGAAAGGGAGGTCACCAGACCAGAAGACAGGTGACCCGCTCACGGTGTGCTGGGAGTCGGGTATTCGGTTCAACAGAGACACACACGTGTGCGTCTCCACCCCCGACATTTGTGCATTCGTGGCCAAACTCTGGGGACCTTGTATAAGCGGGATCACACCATATGTGTCTTGTGTTTCTTTGGGGCTCTGTCTAGACGGTCCATCTTCCTTCATGTTTCTGCAGCAACTTTAGGTTCCAGAATTCTTCCTAGTCTAGTTAACCCACTGTTGGACGGTCCAGCCACATGACCATCATCATCACCGCCACCATCATCTTCCAAGGATGTTCATCGAGAGAGGATTGGCACTGGACGAGCTCGGGGTCCTGCTGCGTCAGAGACCTCAGACCCTGACCCGACTTTGTCCAGCTCGCCCAGACCTCAGACCCTGACCCGACTTTGTCCAGCTCGCCCGACCCCTTTGTCTCTGTGCTCCTTCCCCTGCCGGCTATTCCTCTGGCTGCTGTTGGTAAGTATCTGAGAAGGCAGCTGAAAATGTGAAGTGAAGTTTGAAGTCATACCATGGTTATAACCCCGCCCCCCAGCACGCGGTGTTTTCACGCTGGCGCCTGCCTTCGCCCGTGCATGTGCGTTTTCATGGTCTGTGCCATTCTGCATTCTGCTATTTGCACTGAACATATTGCACTTTCCCCATTTCTACAAAACTTGCAATGTTTGTTTTTAGTGTGGTAAAATACACATAACATAAATTTACCATCTCACCATGTTTCAGTGCACAGCTCGGCGGTGTCGACTGCACTCACATCATTGTGCGGCATCCCCTCCGTCCAGTTCTGGAACTTTCCATCTTCCCAGACTGCAACTCTGTCCCCATTAAATGCAACCTCTCCACTCTCCACTACCCCTCCCACGGCCCTGGCAACCTGGCAACCCCCATCCTACCTTCTGTCTCTGCAAGTGGGACTGCTCTAGGTGCCTCGTATAAGTGCGATCATTCAGCACTCGTCCTTTGGTGACGGGCTTAGTTCACTCAGCGCAGTGTCAGCACGCTGCATCCGTGTTGTAGCGTGTATCTGAATTTCCTCAGCATAGTGTCATCACGCTGCACCCATGTTGCAGCGTGTATCTGAATTTCCTCAGCATAGTGTCATCACGCTGCACCCATGTTGTAGCGTGTATCTGAATTTCCTCAGCATAATGTCATCACGCTGCACCCATGTTGTAGCGTGTATCTGAATTTCCTCAGCATAGTGTCATCACGCTGCACCCATGTTGTAGCGTGTATCTGAATTTCCTCAGCATAGTGTCATCACGCTGCACCCATGTTGTAGCGTGTATCTGAATTTCCTCAGCGCAGTGTCATCACGCTGCACCCATGTTGTAGCGTGTATCTGAATTTCCTCAGCATAATGTCAGCACGCTGCATCCATGTTGTAGCGTGTATCTGAATTTCCTTCCTTTTTAAGGCTGAATAGCATTCCATCATATAGACAGACCACATCTTCTCTATTTATCTGTCGATGGACTTAGCATTATTTTTTATTTGTTCTTTTATTTTTACTTTTTTTTATTCAGTGAGAAGCCAGGAGGCAGAAAGACAGACTTCCACATGCGCCCCAGCCAGGATCCATCCAGCAAGCCCCCTATAAGGTGATGCTCTGCCCATCAGAGCAACTGAGCTATTCTTAATTTCTGAGGCAGACGCCATGGAGCCATCCTCAGTACTTGGGGCCAACTTGCTGCAATTGAGCCATGGCTGTGGGAGGGGAAGACAGAGAGAGAGAGAGAAAGAGAGAGAGAGAGAAAGAGAGAGAGAGAGAGAGAGGAAGAGAGAGAAGGAAGAGGGGGAGGGTGGAGAAGCAGACGGTCGGTTCTCCTGTGTGCCCTGACTGGGAATTGAACCTGGGACATCCACGTGCCAAGATGATGTTCTACCTCTGAACCAAGCAGCCAGGGCCTCAGCATTATTTTTAATGATTACCTGATATTACATCATGCTGTTGTATTAAAATGCACTGAGGCTGTTTCATTCACCCCCACCCATACACATATACTTAAAACTATATATCTGCTTAGTTTTCATCCTTCTAAAACTGGAATCTGGAATCAAGAAAACTTTGGGCATTTATTCAGTCTCTGAGCACTTACTATCTGCCAAGGGCTGAACCAGGATTAAGAAAATAGAATTGAATTAGATGTGGTTCTCACTCTTGAAGAACCCACAGCTTTCAGGGAAACAGGAAAAATGAACTGACCAGCATAACTCAGTGCCTGGAATACGACTGGTAGGCACTCATCCCCTTCTCACTATTTTTCAAATAGTTTTTAGACTTCTAGTAAACTTGCATTTAACCAAGTGCATCAGACCAATGCACATGGCCACTCCAGAGCTGGTGGTCCGTCAGGAAACTAGTGTGCACTGTGCCAAGCTGAGACCCCGATACACTGTACAAAACAGTGCGATCACCGTCGACACAGATTGACCTCATCACTTGCAAAAGGTCATTCCTGCTGTGACTCCCCAGGGACACGTGCTCCCCATGACGAGCCCATATAATCACACGCATCGTTTCCGCTGGCAAACCAAGCCCATCCCATTGCATGCGAGCAGAACTCAGCTACCACTGACCACAGAGAAAAGTGTTCAGTGATGAGTGAGACCTGCAGACCCTGGGCGCAGCTGGCTGAGTGATGGGCCTTCCTCTGAGGGAATCAGGAATGGGCTTCAGCCCAGATTCCAGTGGGATGCTCTTGGACTTGAGGCTCAGCAGTCTCTGTGGACGCTATGCGGGTTGTGAACACAAAGACTCTCTCTAGCAAATGTCCGCAGCAGGCTGAGTTGGACTCCGGTCTACATACGCTGCCTCCTAGAGGCAGTTCAAGGTCTCTTCCTTTCCCCCACTCCAATGTCAAGGCAAAACAGAGACTTCAAAAGCTCCCCATGAAATCTTTTCAGCAGCAAATGAAAATTTGGTGGATGTAGAGCAGGGGTCGGGAACCTATGGCTTGCGAGCCAGATGTGGCTCTTTTGATGGCTGCATCTGGCTCGCAGACAAATCTTTAATAAAAAAAATAATAACATTAAAAATATAAAACATTCTCATGTATTACAATCCATTCATTTCCTACCGCTCATGTTCATGGTTGCGGGTGGCTGGAGCCAATCACAGCTGTCCTCTGGGACAACACCAAATTTTTATTGGATTATGTGTAACGTACACGGGTCGTTGTATGGCTCTCACAGAATTATATTTTAAAATATGTGGCGTTCATGGCTCTCTCAGCCAAAAAGGTCCCTGACCCCTGGTGTAGAGCAAGGAGCACAAAGTAGTTCTCTCTTCCAGGTGATATTTCTCCCCGGGGGGGAAGCTTGTAATTGCATCGTTTTAGTTGTTCACTGATGGCTTTCTCATACATACTTTGACCCGGGGGGGGGGGGGCTCCAGCAGAGCTGGTGACCTCTTGCTTAAGCCAGCTTCCTTGGGCTCAAGCCAGCGACTATGGGGTCATGTTGATGATCCCATGCTCAAGCTGGTGACCCCATGCTCAAGCTGAGAGCCTGCGATCAAGCCGGATGAGCCCAAGCTCAAGCTGGTGACATTGGGATTTCAAACTTGGGACCTCAGTGTCCCAGGTCGATGCTCTATCCCCTGCACCATCATCAGTCAGGCACAGGTTAACTTCTTTAGCACTGTAAAATCTCTGACACAAAGATTTATTTATTTATTTATTTTGCCAAAAACGTACACAATCACACTCATGACCATCAGACCTGCCAGCGCCCCTGGGGGGCCTTCCACGGGATTTCTGAGAGCTGTAAGCCTTAATCATGAAACAGCAAACACCACCACAATGAAACACCTGGGGTGTGCTGTGCTCTGTGCTGGTTCCAGCCTCTCGCTGTGTAGTTAGGGAAAATCCCGGAGGCAGAAATGACCTGGCCACCTGTTGTAAGCCTCCCTTTGTGTCCTCAGAAGGAGCCCTGCACACTCTCCACCCCTGACAGAAGTTGACAGGTTGAATTCTGGCTCAGAAGCTTGGAGTTCAGAGAAACTGATAGAGGGGCTGTTGTCCAAGGCCACTCTGTGTGCGGCTGCAGAGACCAGCGGAGCTCGGACTGCTAGGTGCCAACGTAGGACGGGCCGGGCAGCACCTTGTCCACAGCGAGAAAGAAACGGCACCTCCCACTGGCTTTTTTCTGTATAGCGTTGCACACTTAACTCTCACTTGGTTACTGAGAAATGGAAGGCGTGGGCTTTGGTGTCAGGACCAGGTTATCAGGGCTCAGACAGCAGGGCCGGGACTTCTACTTCCGCGTTCCCGCAGAAGGCTGAGAACTCAGTGAAATCTCTCCGTGCCCACCTGCAACCCTGCCATCTTCTCTCCGTGCAGGTCGCTGGACTGCGTCGGCTCCGTTTCTCTCCACCACTCTGGAGTCGTGTGATGAGGAGCTCGGCCTCTCTAAGCCTCACCTTGATCATCTGTAAGATCATCCTTGTGGGTTGTTGTAAGGGTTAGTGGAGCACCCGGCACCTTGTCAGGTAGTAAACATTCCATAAAACTTAGCAGATGAAACGGGAGACTAAGGTGATAAACAGAGGTTAGAAAGATGGAAGCCATAGATTAAGAGCCATATGACTGCATCAGATGCAAAGCATTTCATTGTTTTTGGAGATGAAAAGGGGCCGTGTGGTCAGAAAATCTTTCACACAAGGAGGGGCAATTGAGGTAGGGTTTGAAGGGATGAATAGGAGTTTACCAAGCAGAGAATGGGGCAGGAGGGATACCCTGCAAGCTGGCAGAATGGCCTGAGCTGAGGCAGTGGTGCGCTCTCTAATGCTGTAAAACAGGGGTCCCCAAACTTTTTACACAGGGGGCCAGTTCACTGTCCCTCCGACCATTGGAGGGCCGCCACACACAGTGTTCCTCTCACTGACCACCAGTGAAAGAGGTGCCCCTTCCGGAAGTGCAGCGGGGGGCCAGATAAATGGCCTCGGGGCCACATGTGGCCCGCGGGTTGTAGTTTGGGGATGCCTGCAAAATCTTACATTGTTGTATTCGTTTTTTTCCCCTCTTTTTAACTAAATACTTTTAAACATCAGTTTGTGGAAGTCAGGACAGGTACAATGAAAATCCAAAATATTTATTTCTTTTTCTTAATTTATTCATTTTTAAAGAGAGAGAGAAGAGGGGAGGAGCAGGAAGCATCAACTCCCCTATGTGCCTTGACCAGGCAAGCCTGGGGTTTTGAACCAGCAATCTCAGTGTTCCAGGTCGATGCTTTATCCACTGTGCCACCACAGGTATTTATTTCCTTAAGTTTCTTACTTGGTTCTTGAAACAGAATCTCTGTTGAGGAGCACAAAGGAGCCAATGCTAATGGATTCAGAATTTCTCAGCTGCAGATGGGGCGTGGAGAGGAGAAAGTGGACATGGAAATTCACAGAAGTCAGGCACCGTCAGCACTGCATTGCCCGCAGAGGTGCAGGGTGGGCGGGTTCGTTCCCCTGCGTGGAGGCCACGTCTGATGTGAGTAGTTCAGACTGCATATGACACATGTCGGGTTGAAAGGCGTGCTCACGGCTGCTGGGTGGGTGACTGACTCGGAACGTGGCGGCTTGGGCGGGTGTTTTGGAGGATTTAGATGCTGGGTCCCGCTCATTGGAGTCCCCTTGATGTGCTCAGAAGAGAGAGCTGTGGGGGGAAGATCCTCTACACTTAGTGACTCTGGGGTACATGTTTGCTTTCAGGGCTGCCCAAAGCACTTTCTGGACATCCCTTGGGCTCAGGTGGGAAGCCCTGCCTTTGCTATTGACCTCTAGGAGTGGCTTTTTTGTTGTTGTTGTTTTTGATTTATTTTTGTTTTTGTTTTTTTTGGGTTTTTTTGCCAGTAGCATTCAGCACAGAAAGCACTGTGAATTCAGCTTATGGGTCAGAGCCCGCCCCGGACACCTCTGTAGCCACCCTCCTTCCCCAGCACGGAGGGGAAAGTCCCCGAAGGCTTGTGGAAAGAGGTGTATAGACACTGCCCATACTCCATATTTAAGAACGCTGTGATTAGCTTGGGCCCCCAGAGAGGACAATTCAGGATACGTTCCTTATTTTAAAGTCAAGCCCATTAGCAACCTTGTTTCCATCTGCTGCCTAAATTCTTCTTTGCTGTAGGTATGGCATACCCACCGGTTCCGGGGATCAGAATGTGGTCAGCTTTGGGGAGCTGTTGTTCTCTATAGTACGAACATGAACATAAAAGATAAAGTTTTAGTAAAAATTGGCCTTCAAAAAAGGTGTGACTATGTACAGTCCTCCGTACAGATGATTGTGTATTCTCCCCCATACACATTGACACTGAGTGTTATCATAAAAAAAATTATTGCTAATTTGAATGGCTGAAACATGGTATTTCCTTGTGTTAATTTTTATTTCTTTGACTACATAATTTATAAGGTTTTCGTTTTTCAAAAAAAATTATTGGTCATTTAGATTCCTCCTTTTGTGAATTACCTGTTGATGTCATTTGCTTGTTTCTCTCTCTCTCTCTCTCTCTGTCTGTGTAGGGGAACACATAATCTTTATCTTTATTTATAAAAGCTCTTTATATATGAAAGTCATGAACCCTTAACTTTCTATCTGTGATCGAGCACATTGTGTCCTGGTTTGAGACTTACTTCCTAACCTTGTTCTTGATATTCAGGTGGGAGCTGCAGTGCTTGTCTGTGCCATTCCACTCTGAAATTCAGGCTAAGGAAGGTCCCTCGACCTTGGACTTTGCTAGTCCTTATGACAGAAGGAAAGGGAACATATTGGAGCCCCGTGATGGCTCTTGAAACGTCTGTTCAATGGTGGCCGGTGCAATTCTGCTCACAATGTATTGGTCAAAGCAAGTCACATGGCTGTACCTGACTTCAGCACATGGGAGATGGACAATCCCTCTCGCCTTCCACATCTCCGCTCCTTTAACAGTAAGAGTCCTGGTGCCGAGAACGGCCTCAGCTAATGCTCTTGCATTTCTTTCCTCTGTCCAGTTTCGCTTCCCCCATGAAGGTCTTTGAGGTGTCCATTCGTATTTTGAGGAGCCTCATCACTCTGCAATGGGAGGTTGCAATGGATCATCACCCACGCTGGGACTCTTTCCACATCCTTACTTCTTATGATTCACCAGTCTCCCACTCGGGCCTCACCTTCAATACTACTTCTTCCGAGAAGCCCTCCTAGCATCCCAAATAGTTAAGCCCTTTGGTCATTTAATAGCATAAGTCGCTGTAATCCTTCCCACAAACTTGTCGCACACCTAGCCTGGCCCATGCCCATCCCTTTGGCTAGTCTCCAAAAACTGGCATGGTCGTCGTCCTGTTCAGGGCTCACCCCGGATCCTAGGATGAGGCCTCACCATCGAAGCGACTCAATACATTTTGGTTGAATGGTTTTTCTTTCTTTTTTTTGTGTTTTTCTGAAGTGAGAAACAGGGAGGCAGAGAGACAAACTCCCACATGCACCCAACTGGGATCCACTCAGCATGCCCACCAGGGGGCGATGCTCTGCCCATCTGGGGTGTTGCTCCTTTGCAACAGGAGCCATTCCAGTGCCTAAGGCAGACGTGGAGCCGTCCTCAGCACCAGGGCCAACTTAGCTCCAGTGGAGCCTTGGCTGTGGGGGTGAGGGGAGGGGAGAGACGGGGGGGGGGGGAGAGACAGAGAGGAAGGAGAGAGGGAGGGGTGGAGAAGCAGATGGGTGCTTCTCCTGTGTGCCCTGGCCAGGAATTGAACTTGGGACTTCCACATGCTGGGCCAACGCTCTACCGCTGAGCCAACCGGCCAGGGCCTGGTTGATGGTTTAATGGCAAAAACAGAACTCTTTTTCACAGGATATGATTTTCCCATGAGTTTTTTGTTTTGCTTTTAACCAAAAGCAGGTACTTCAAATTTCTGTCTCTAAGCCCTGATACCATAGGTGCGGTTGTTGTTCAACTAGAAACCACATAGCCTCTCAAGATGGAAATCACAGTGTGTACACGCATGCACACGCACACGCAGGCACACCCATGCACACCCACGTGCACACACATGCACACACATGCACATACTCCAAAGTTTCTTCTCGGCTTTTTCCTTTTACGGGACGTGAAACTCCCCTGTGCCTTCCTTTTATGAACTGAGCCCCCGTGTTTTCTCACCAGCACTATTTTGCACGTACAGCAAAGTCGAATTATGGCCACATAATCTTTTTTTTTTTATAGTCTTGAAACATGGGCCCCTGGAGGAAGTCGCTACCCTGGGCTCCGGCGTCAGCACCACCGTCTGCATGGCAGAGCATGCCGACTTCTGTCCTTACATATTGTCATCCCTCACCTTAACAAGTGCACTCAAAGAAAGTCCTCCGGTTTCTACGGCTTGTTAGGTCCATCATCTTTTTAATTAATAGTGTTTTTACGAAGCCGTCTGAACTGTGTCATTTCCATTATCGGCAATGCATTGCCGTTAATGAATAATTCTCATTTCTGATCCCCGGTATCATGCTCGTTGATCTCCGGTTTCCGTGCCTTCGAAGGATAGCATCGTTTTCTGCCCACGATCAAATTTAATTTGGACTCTGATTATATTATGCTGTTGCGACTGAAGTGTCAATTTTTGTCAGGCAATTAGGAGCTATAACCTGTGAAGTTAAGTTTGATAGGCATTGTAATTGGATTGTTACAGTAATAGCCTGGAACGTTCTTTCTCCCTCCCGCGTCTTTGATTTTTTATGCATACCCGGCGTCGTGAGAACAAAGACACGGGGTGATTATACAACCTTAGGAAGTTTGAGACAAGCTTGCCGGTGGAAGTTTCTGCCGTGGAGTGTGCTTCTGTCTAACGTGAAGTGTGGGATGTTGAAAGTTTGTGGGATTCAGGAAGAAAAAAAAAAAAAAACCAGAACAAAGAGGAAATGTTACAGAGAGCGCCATGGAATGAAAAAGTTAACGGGTCTCAGAAGTTAGCGTCCTGATTCCTGATAAGTTGCAAACAAAGGAGGACCTTGGCTGGCTCAGAGTCACCTCTCCCTTTCTCCCTCCCTCCCTCCCTCTCTGGGGGGTACCTCTCCTCTCCCTCCCTTTCTCCTCCCTTCTCTCCTCCTTTATGCCTCCATCTTTCTTTCCTTCCTCTCCCTCATTTCCACAATCTTTCATCCAGGCACCCAACTAAATACGTCACATACGTGTTGTTGTGAAAAGGACGAGCCCTCCGTGATCGAGCGGTTCACGGCGTGAGAGCAGAGAAATGGGGACCGATAGGGACTGTGGGGGAGCTGTGTCCGGCTTGCTCGCGGGGTTACCAGGTGGGTGCAAGCACTTTGCCTGCTCAGTGCGTGAGCACCATGTGTGTGTGGCCTACAGAGGGCTATGGGTGCTTGTGCTTGAGAGAGATGGGGGATTGCGGATGGCGGGGTGCCTGCCCTCCCCCACACTGTGAGGGGCCCTGTTGCTGTGTGTTTGCCTGAGAGGCGGTTTCCCCTGCCTGTGTGCTTGTCCGCCCTTGTGAGACTTTATTAAACGGAATGGCCGACCCTTTCCGGCTCCGCAGTTTCTCTACTGTCTTCCCGGATCCAGTGTGCACCTGCTTGACCCCGGCCACCGGCGTTACATCTGGCGTAGTGGGCAGGGTTCGGAGCAGATGGGTATGGACGAAATGATGTGTGCGGGACCCACAGAGAGTGCCTGGGGCGTCCGAGAAGCCTGGGCCCGGCTAGAAGAAGGGGCTTAGCTGCCTGAGAGGGGAGGAGGCCGGCCCGGTTCGGCCGGCCGGGCCCGCACAAGCGGACACCTGTGTGTGCGTGGAAGGACCTGGCCCGTGAGAAGCAGGGCCCGTGACGCCTGGCTGGCCAGGGTGGGGTGGATAACAAAGGAGAGGCCTCCGAATTCTATCCTGGAGCCCGTGGGTGCTCAGAGGCGGGTGCCGCGATCCTGTTTCGGAGCTCGGCCCGGATGACCTCCATAGCATCCTCATCAGTCCTGGTGCCTGGGCTCCCACCACTCGCCTCCCCTCACGGCCGTCCGCCTGCTGCTCACGAACGCAGGTCCTGGCTGGGGGGACACAGCCTGCTCACAGCCCTCCCGTGGCCCTTTGCTCTGGAGTGGGGACAGAAGTCTTCAGCTCGCCCGGAAGAAAGCCAGCCACGTTCATTATTGTTTCTTCTTCTTCTCCTTCCCCCTCCCCTTCTCCTTCCTCCTCTTCCTCTTCTTCCCCTCCTCCTCCTCCTCCTCCTCCTCCTTCTTCTTCCTTCTTCTTCTTCTACTCCTCCTCCTCTTCCTCCTCTTCCTCCTCCCCTTCCTCCTCCAGCAAACATTCTGGAACTCTCACTCTCTGCCAGGCACCACTGGAGTCACTGTGTCCACACCAATGCACGGAGGACACCCCTGCCCTCAGGGACGTCCCATTCCAGGGACAGAGGACCCGTAAGTGACGCGCTGACAAAGTTGTCACATGTCAGCGGTCGTGAGAGCTGTGGAGAAAAATCAAGTGGGTACAAAGAACACAGGCGCAGAGGGCTTTTGGAAATGATGTTTTACGAGGGGCTTCTCCAATAAAGGTGACGTTTGAATAGAGTTCGGAAGGAAAGGAGGCAACGAGCCGCATGGACGGGCCTTTGGGGAAGGGCGTTCCGGGTCGAGAGAACACCAAGTGCGAAGGCCCGGGGCAGAGGAGCACGCGTGTGTTCAAGGACAGCAGGGGTGCCAGCCTGGGGGAGCACGGAGAAGGAAGGGTGAGGTGGAGGGGGCGGCGGGATGCAGGGAGGGGGTGTGAGATTTTGGATGTAGGTGCAGGTAGAGCCAGGGGCTTCCCTGAGAGAGGGAGCATGGAGCGGCGAGGGAAGATGATGTTCGTGAGAGATGACACCAAGGTTTCCGTCTCTAGAGCTCAGATGGAAAGACTGGACACGTCTTTGTTTTGTTTGACGTGTGGGGGGTGGGGCCTTCGGGGCTGGGAGCGCTCCCCCGAGCGCAGTGGTGAAGAAGGGCCCTCAGCCCGTGCCAGGGGCCCGAGCGCAGTTTGGTCTGGGACAGCCGCTCCGACATGGCCCTCCTCTGGGTTCCGGCTCTCCCGATGGTGGGCACCGCTGACACCGACCCTTATTACACATGGCATCACTTCTCATCTATTTCCAGGGTCGTCCTCCGTAGCCGGTGCCCTGCACGGAGCCCTACACAGAGGCGATGCTCAACTATTGAGTGAAAGGCTGAGCGAACGAGGCACATCTCGACTTCCTCTCGTCATTGTAAGCAGCTTAAGGGCCGAGGGACAGTCACGTTCTGGGAGCCTGAACCTCGGTTGGGAAGCATGATACAGTAAGAAGACAGAGACGTACTGTCCAGCCCTACCTCTGCCCCTTCCAGGCTGTGTGACTTTGGGCAGGGCCTGTCACTTCTCCGAGCTTCAGCCTCTCTATTTGCAAAGCACGGGCTACTGCGAAGGAGTCCGCGAGGCGTCAGGCGGCTGCTGAGCGCGCAGTCGGGGCTCCCGGGTCCTTCCGTGTCCAGCCCCGGCCCCTGCTGCCCAGGGTCAGAAACAGTGGGTCACAGAGCGGGCAGCCGATCGTCAAACTTTTTATAAAAACCGCCCACTTTTGCAGTGCTGGTCGACCTGGTCCCTACCGCCCACTAGTGGGCGTTCCAGCTTTCATGATGGGCACTGTTTGGTTGCACGGTAGGGACCAGGTTGACCAGCACTGCAAAAGTGGGCGGTTTTTATAAAAAGTTTGACGACCCCTGCAAGTATACACGAATAATATGAATGTCTCAAGTTTATCTAATCATTTATATGCTCAAAAGCTCTTTGTGTGTTTTCTCCTTTGGTCCTGGATGACCCAGGGATGGGAGTAACCTCGGACTGGTGACAGTTACTGATTTTCCTGTTGAGGAACCTGGGCTCGAGAGGAGGGGACCCTGGTCAGAGCCCCACAGTGGGTGTATGATGGAGGGAGTATGAACATCTGTCTGAGGCAGGTGGCCCCTTCCTCACAGCGTCCCAACATCCTCAAATCGCTCTTACAGAAAACAGAGAGTAGGGAAAACAAAACGAAAGGCCCGGGCTGAGCTCTGGGGACACAGGGGTGAAGCGCCCCCACCTGAAGGCACTCACAGACCGCAGTCGTCCTGGGAGAGGCCGGGAAAAAAGGAGGCGAACGGAGAAGCTCTGGGCGGCGTCAGTTTGCCGAGCTGCAAGATGGGTTCTTTCCAGTTTACTTGGCTTGTGGTTGTTCTCTTGGCCTGCAATGCCCCCCTCCAGGAAGCCGGACTTCGTGCCCTCGTACCTTCCTCCGATTTAAAGAGACCTCACCCTCCGAAGCCCCATGGCAGTCCATGCCTCCCTCTGTGTTGCTGGTCACTCTCTCCCCTAATCAGACGCTGGTGAGGACGGGTGACAGGCCCTTTGCAGACGGTGAGCCCCTGCACCTTACCTCAGCAGGGAGGAGCCCCCATGTCCCATGAGGTAGGGGGGTGATGCCCAGGGGAGGACACAGGAGGCCCAGGACTGCCTGGAACCTCACAGACCAGGGGCCGATCAGCGGCTCAGGGAAGGATGGCGGGAGATGAAGCAAGGTAATCAAGACAGCTGCTGGCTCGACCATGGACTCGGGAGCCATGAAGGCAGTGCCATTAGCTCCCTCTCACCAAAGAGGAAGTGGAGTTTCAGACAGTCAAAGTGGCCATCCCCAAATCACAGGGCCAGGAAGGGGCAAAGCCAGGGCGAGGGTCGCTGTCCCCTGACACTGCTTGCTCCGTGGGGTGGAACAGCCCAGGCCTGCAGAGGACGCCCAGGGCGTTGTGTGCTCGACCTCGCCTGGCAACCCCGGGCAGTCCCGGGTACCACATCCACCTCCGCCCAGGGGCGTGCGGCTGGAGCCGGGCACGGGCCAGCTGCTCAAGCGTCCCGGGTACCACATCCACCTCCGCCCAGGGGCTACGGCTTGAGCCGGGCACGGGCCAGCTGCTCAAGCGTCCCGGGTACCACATCCACCTCCGCCCAGGGGCTACGGCTGGAGCCGGGCACGGGCCAGCTGCTCAAGCGTCCCGGGTACCACATCCACCTCCGGCCAGGGGCGTGCGGCTGGAGCTGGGCATGGGCCAGCTGCTCAAGGGTCCCGGGTACCACATCCACCTCCGCCCAGGGGCTACGGCTGGAGCCGGGCACGGGCCAGCTGCTCAAGCGTCCCGGGTACCACATCCACCTCCGCCCAGGGGCATGTGGCTGGAGCCGGGCATGGGCCAGCTGCTCAAGCGTCCCGGGTACCACATCCACCTCCGCCCAGGGGCTACGGCTGGAGCCGGGCACGGGCCAGCTGCTCAAGCGTCTGCTCCCACCAGCAGGTCAACCAGCCTCGTGTCAGGAGGATGCTCTGACTGTGCCCAGTGCTTTGGCTTCTGGGGGGACTTGATGTCACTGACACAGGCCAAGCCTTCCGCATGCCGCCCGGTGCCCGGGGGTGGCCGCTGCAAGCATGTTGTCCTGTCCTCAGCTATTGCTCTTTTAGGCTCACTGCTACCTTTGCGGAGCTGTGCCGCCCGGGCAGGCCCCATTTCTCCGGGCCTCAATGTCCCCACCTGGTTGCTAAGGCCACCTCCAGGACCGCCATTCGGGGCTTCCCCCACCTGGTTGTACCTCCTCTGGCTGACCATGCTGTAAAGGGCCACCAGCAACATTATGACAGTCGTTAGTACTTGACGGGAGATACTTGGAGGTCTGGCTTCAAAATCTGAACATCGGAGGATGATAAAGAAAATGGGGGGAGAAGTGGTCATCTTTGAGCAGCTGAGCCGGCTGTAGAGACAGGACAGGATGCCAGGTGCAGAGTGGCCGTGGGTGAGGAGTGGCCGTGGTGAGGAGTGGCCGTGGGTGGGTGAGGAGTGGCCGTGGGTGAGGAGTGGCCGTGGGTGAGGAGTGGCTGTGGGTGAGGAGTGGCTGTGGGTGGGTGAGGAGTGGCCGTGGTGAGGAGTGGCTGTGGGTGGGTGAGGAGTGGCCGTGGGTGGGTGAGGAGTGGCCGTGGGTGAGGAGTGGCCGTGGTGGGTGAGGAGTGGCCGTGGGTGAGGAGTGGCCGTGGTGGGTGAGGAGTGGCCGTGGTGAGGAGTGGCCGTGGTGGGTGAGGAGTGGCCGTGGGTGAGGAGTGGCTGTGGGTGGGTGATGAGTGGCCGTGGGTGGCTAAGGAGTGGCCATGGGTGAGGAGTGGCCGTGGGTGGGTGAGGAGTGGCCGTGGGTGAGGAGTGGCCGTGGTGGGTGAGGAGTGGCCGTGGTGGGTGAGGAGTGGCCATGGGTGAGGAGTGGCCGTGGTGGGTGAGGAGTGGCCGTGGGTGAGGAGTGGCCGTGGGTGAGGAGTGGCTGTGGGTGAGGAGTGGCTGTGGGTGAGGAGTGGCTGTGGGTGGGTGAGGAGTGGCCGTGGTGAGGAGTGGCTGTGGGTGGGTGAGGAGTGGCCGTGGTGAGGAGTGGCTGTGGGTGGGTGAGGAGTGGTCGTGGGTGGGTGAGGATTGGCCGTGGTGAGGAGTGCCCGTGGTGGGTGAGGAGTGGCCGTGGGTGAGGAGTGCCCGTGGTGGGTGAGGAGTGGCCGTGGGTGAGGAGTGGCTGTGGGTGGGTGATGAGTGGCCGTGGGTGGCTAAGGAGTGGCCATGGGTAAGGAGTGGCCGTGGGTGGGTGAGGAGTGGCCGTGGGTGAGGAGTGGCCGTGGTGAGGAGTGGCCGTGGGTGGGTGAGGAGTGGCCGTGGGTGAGGAGTGGCCGTGGTGGGTGAGGAGTGGCCGTGGGTGAGGAGTGCCCGTGGTGGGTGAGGAGTGGCCGTGGTGGGTGAGGAGTGGCCGTGGGTGGGTGAGGAGTGGCCGTGGGTGAGGAGTGGCTGTGGGTGGGTGAGGAGTGGCTGTGGGTGGGTGAGGAGTGGCCGTGGGTGAGGAGTGGCTGTGGGTGGGTGATGAGTGGCCGTGGGTGGCTAAGGAGTGGCCATGGGTAAGGAGTGGCCGTGGGTGGGTGAGGAGTGGCCGTGGTGAGGAGTGGCTGTGGGTGGGTGAGGAGTGGCCGTGGGTGGGTGAGGAGTGGCCGTGGTGAGGAGTGGCTGTGGGTGGGTGAGGAGTGGCCGTGGGTGAGTGAGGAGTGGCCGTGGTGAGGAGTGGCCGTGGGTGAGGAGTGGCTGTGGTGAGGAGTGGCCGTGGTGGGTGAGGAGTGGCCGTGGGGGTGAGGAGTGGCCGTGGGTGAGGAGTGGCCGTGGTGAGGAGTGGCCGTGGTGAGGAGTGACCGTGGGTGAGGAGTGGCCGTGGTGAGGAGTGGCCGTGGTGAGGAGTGGCCGTGGGTGGGTGAGGAGTGGCCGTGGGTGAGGAGTGGCCGTGGTGAGGAGTGGCCGTGGGTGAGGAGTGGCCGTGGGTGGGTGAGGAGTGACCGTGGGTGAGGAGTGGCCGTGGTGAGGAGTGGCCGTGGGTGGGTGAGGAGTGGCTGTGAGTGGGTGAGGAGTGGCCGTGGGTGAGGAGTGGCCGTGAGTGGGTGAGGAGTGGCCGTGGGTGAGGAGTGGCCGTGAGTGGGTGAGGAGTGGCCGTGGGTGGGTGAGGAGTGGCCGTGGGTGAGGAGTGGCCGTGGTGAGGAGTGGCCGTGGGTGGGTGAGGAGTGGCCGTGGTGAGGAGTGGCCGTGGTGAGGAGTGGCCGGGGGTGGGTGAGGAGTGACCGTGGGTGAGGAGTGGCCGTGGTGAGGAGTGGCCGGGGGTGAGGAGTGGCCGTGGGTGGGTGAGGAGTGACCGTGGGTGAGAAGTGGCCGTGGTGAGGAGTGGCCGGGGGTGGGTGAGGAGTGGCCGTGGGTGAGGAGTGGCCGTGGGTGGGTGAGGAGTGGCCATGGGTGAGGAGTGGCCATGGTGAGGAGTGGCCGGGGGTGAGGAGTGGCCGTGGTGAGGAGTGGCCGTGGGTGGGTGAGGAGTGGCCGTGGGTGAGGAGTGGCCATGGTGAGGAGTGGCCGTGGGTGAGGAGTGGCCGTGGGTGGGTGATGAGTGACCGTGGGTGAGGAGTGGCCGTGGTGAGGAGTGGCCGTGGGTGAGGAGTGGCCGTGGGTGGGTGAGGAGTGGCCGTGGTGAGGAGTGGCCGTGGGTGGGTGAGGAGTGGCCGTGGGTGAGGAGTGGCCGTGGTGAGGAGTGGCTGTGGGTGGGTGAGGAGTGGCCGTGGTGAGGAGTGGCTGTGGGTGGGTGAGGAGTGGCCGTGGTGAGGAGTGGCTGTGGGTGGGTGAGGAGTGGCCGTGGTGAGGAGTGGCTGTGGGTGGGTGAGGAGTGGCCGTGGGTGGGTGAGGAGTGGCCGTGGTGAGGAGTGGCCGTGGGTGAGGAGTGGCCGTGGTGAGGAGTGGCTGTGGGTGGGTGAGGAGTGGCCGTGGGTGGGTGAGGAGTGGCCGTGGTGAGGAGTGGCTGTGGGTGGGTGAGGAGTGGCCGTGGGTGAGTGAGGAGTGGCCGTGGTGAGGAGTGGCCATGGGTGAGGAGTGGCCGTGGGTGAGGAGTGGCTGTGGTGAGGAGTGGCCGTGGTGGGTGAGGAGTGGCCGTGGGTGGGTGAGGAGTGGCTGTGGGTGAGGAGTGGCCGTGGTGAGGAGTGGCCGTGGTGGGTGAGGAGTGGCCATGGGGGGGGTGAGGAGTGGCTGTGGGTGAGGAGTGGCCGTGGCGATTGAATTCATGGGCTTGACTGGAGGTGAGGAAGCCTGAGGTTTGAATCCAGGCTTGACCGTGGGACCCTGAACTAAGCATTTGACCTCGACTTTTCTCACCTGTAAAGTGGAGAGGTGACAGCGTCTACATCATATTATAGGTATTAAATGAGATAATCTAACGAAGTGCTGACTTAGCACTGATCAGTTCTTATTACCGTTACTAATCACCACAGCTGGGAGGAGGCAGGATTCTTGTCCCAGGGGCTGGGTCCAGACCTAGTCTCCCCGCCCACTGCAGACGCTTGAATAAGAAGACCCAGGCCTTCCTGTGTGCCCGCCACGAGAGGCTGTGTTAAGAGCAGGACTGATATTAATTCAACCACCTGCCAGGGGCAAGGTGGGATCAAGGAAGACTTCCCAGAGGAGGTGACATAGGACCGTGGCTTTGTGAAGCATTTGATTCAGGAACCTAACACAACAGAGAGGGGCGGCTGTCTGAGCTTGCCTGCTGGTTTTAAAGCAAGGGTTGGCAAAGCAGGGGTCAAATCCAGCCTGCAGTCTGTGCGCTAAGAAGGATTTCTACAACGAACATTTGCAACTGATTTGAGTACAGGAAGCACTGACTTTGAAGGTCAGTTAAATAACATTTTATCTCAAAAAAAAAAAAAAGAATTTCAATCTTCTCATTGGTAGTCCTGCATTACAAAAAAAAAAATTATGTTCAATTATATGTTTAATTTCATTGATAAATTTGAAGAGAAAATTTTTCCTCTCTTGTCATGTGAGTAACTGCCTGATAACTTTGATTTTGCCTCTTGCCTTGCCAAACATATCGACTGTCTGGCCTTTTACGGAAAACATTTGCGAGCCCCCGTCTGTCTGAAACCCGGGGAAGAAGAAGGCCCTTTGTGTTCACCACGTGCTTGCGGCGAGTCTGGGACTCTGCCAGCACTTCCCGACGTACCGACATCTTTTTAATCTTGATCATGACTCTGAAAATCTCATAAACGGTAGGAAGAAGTCCTGAGAAGTCCAATGGCCTCTAGCCTGGCCCTGGAGCCCTCCCTTGACCTCTGCACCTCGTTAGAGTACCGGCCAGCCAGGTTATTTTTCAGACACACAGGGAAGAAGGGAAAGTCATGGTTCTTTCATCTCTCCATCGCGCTGATTCTGCTATAAAAATTTTACAGCGGCCATTCCGCCTAAAACCCTCTGGGAGAGTGTTGAGTCTCTAGTCTCTCACGACGAGCTGGGGTATTGCCAAGTCGGATCACTCCCTGAGTTCTCTCACAGACCCCACCAGAAGAGGCGTTGTGAAATTTCCTCCCTCTCTTCTTCCACCATGAGCGTTTGGCCAGCGGTCCCGGAGGCTCAAGGCTGTAGCTTTTATAAACACTGGCCCTGGCCATGAAGGCCGTACATGGTCTGGTCTTGACCGTGCCAGCATCTGGCCTCATCTGGCTGCTTCCCCTGATCTGGGGGGGGGGTGGCAGGTTGACCACCCGGCTGCGGGGGCCGGGGGGAGGGGGAGACTCTGTCCCACACCGGGGATGCCTGTCCTGTGGCTTGCGCAGTGACATGACCAAGGCAGAATAAATTTCAGAAAACTTAATGGGAAAGGCGAAAACACACACATTAAGAAAACAAATCCGAGTTCCTCCACGGGCCTTGGGCCGTGGGGCTGTGGTGGTGATAGTCATCTTTATTAACTTTCTGTCTGCTTGATCTCTGGTGACAATTATCATGGCCAGACAATCGATAACTCATTAATGGGACTCTGGAGCAGGAATCGCAGACCGGGGTCTCCCTTTTTTAGGTTTCCTCGCTCGTGCACAGAGAAATGCCGTCTACACGCAAACAGACAGAGCCCTCCGGAGCTGGGGAAGCTCGCCCTGGAAGGTGACTGTTTTTATTCTGCGCACCTGCAAACCCATCCTCTCCCCACAGCGCACTTTCTGATGCAGGGAGATGTTTAGAAGTTTCCTATTTCTCTCTGATGTCAGAGACGTTTTAACCAGCTGGGGGCAGAATTACATTCTGGAAATTATAGGGGACGAAGGGAAAAGAAAAAAAAAAGTGAGTATTACAAATACAGTAGTCTTTCTGAGTCTCAGCTTCACTATTAATGCATTATAAAACAACTTAAAAAATCCTATCAGGGCAAGTAATGTTTGAAAGCCACATTATATTTTAAACGTGTCAGGACAGGGGTGAGTTTATATTTGACAAGCAATTTAAATATTTCAATATATTTTATATCTTTTTTTTTTTAATTGCCGTGATCAAAACCTAGATGAAACTCTTTCATTTGGTACCTGGGTAGAAAAACATTGGGTTACAAATCTTTTTTGACAGCCTGGATTCTGGATGTTACATAACCATTTTTTAATCTCCTGAAATATTTCATTGCCTGGCAAAGCAAACCTGGGACCGGTATTGTGTGCTTTTAAATTCATTTGTCTTAACACCCTTTTCACTCTCTCGTTCTGCTTTGATGGTCTGATTTCTTTACATAAATATAAGCCAGAATCCACTCAGAGTCTAAACCTTATCTCTTTCTTCAGTGGCAATATCGGATGCGGAGGGCCTTTTTATTTTTCTTTTTTTTCCTGTGCTTAAAGTGAATTTAGTAGTGAATGGTGTCCGCTGTTGCAGAAAAGCCCATTTATTTATCCCTCTAATCAGAACAGTGCACATAGCAACAGAGCCCCGGCTGCCTCATGTCGGGTTCAGACGGAGCCAAGATTTACTGAGCACCTACTATGCGTCAGGCCCTCTGCTGAGCACGGCCTTGCCAGGGGGAGAAGGACGGGTGTCCCTGTGCCTCACACAGCTTGTCTACCTTAGATCGTTTAACCCTGGCTGTCACCTGCCCTGGGAGAGACGATTCGCCTGCCCCTTGGCACTCGGTGTAGGGCGCAGTGGAGAGCTGCACTCCAGGTTGTCTGAGTTCAGTTCCTCCCTGCCAGGACCCGGTCAGCAGCAGTGCCTGGGGGTGGGGAGCCTGTCCTGTGAGGCTTTGAGGGGACAGGAGCCAGAGTCCCCGCAGGCAGGGAGGGGGTGAGCGGTACTTCCCCTGCCACCTCCCATTTCTTCTGGGGCCCATCTCCAGGATGGCGGTGGGGCGGGGCCGCGGGACTTGCTGCGGGGGCTTCCGCGTCTACCTCGAGGGCTGCAGGAACCTTTCCCTGCTGACCTTCAGTCTCTCCCACAATTCCTTTTGCATATTCTTTTCTCTCTTTTTTTCCCTTGGCACTTTCAAACCGAAACAGCTCCCAAGGCTATAAAGGACCCCTGCTCTCCAGTGCGTTGAAGGGACCGTAACGCACCCAGGAGGACCCAAGCTCCTGCAGTGTCATCTTTAGAATGGCTGCCCCGGGATGCCATAGCCAGACAATGTCCAGAGTTAGTGACTGCGGAGATAGAGGCGGCCAGACGGCTGCGGACAGGAAGCCACGCCTTCTAACTGTGGTGTGCCGCCCTGGGACGCAGAAGTTTTTATTTGGGGACAGCTCCAAAGGTAGGGCGGCCAGATTTAGCAAATAAAAACATAGCACGCCGGTTAACTTCGAATTCCAGATCCACAACAAACAACAGGATAGTTGGGATATACTTAATACAACATGATTGCTTGCTGTGCCTCTGAGATCCAGATTGGACCGGGCCTCCCGCGGTTTCCCCGGTGACCCCGTCGGGAGGGCGTGCTCCGCTTTCCAGCGGTCTGTCTTAGCGGTTATCCATCCCGGGTCCTGCCGCGTGTGCGTTTCCGGCCTCGTCGCTCCGGGCTCCCTGTTCCTTTCCTTGCCCACCTTGTGTGTTTCCTTTTGGGTTGTCCACTACTGGCCCATTTCCTAGATGCTCCCTGTGTCTGCCACACTGGACATCCCAGCACTGGCGGTGGGAGTCTGCCCCAGTGCCCACCTCCAGTGCCCACCTCTCCCTAATGAGCCAAGCTACTCCCCCACCCCCCACCCCCCAGTGCCCCGATCTGCCAGAAACGGCAACCTCATTGCCTTCTCTGCTGAGCAGTGAAAACACAGGACACCCCAGGGCCGGCTGTGGGTGGCGGCTGCCATCAGTGATGGCCACGGTGGGCGACGTCACCCTCCGGGCCACAGTTGCCCATTTGTTGTCTCTTCCAAGCGTCGAAAGCGCTGGGACCTTAGAGCCAAGGCCTAGATGCCACCCCGAGCCCGTGGCCGGCAGCAGCAGGGTCCAGGGATCGGTAGCACATCAGCACCTCACTGTCGTCTGCAATAGGAGGAGCTCACGGCAGAGGGGGAGACCCAGGGCAACGACACGAGGGGGTTTTACTTCCGGGGGCCGTGTGACCTTGAACATCTCTCATGCTCATGTAAAGAAAAAAAAAATTCAAACGCCAGGAGCTTAGATCAGAAGACACGCCTGAGATAGTGAACGGTAATGAGATGACGAGTGTCTTTGTCCCTGTTTCACCCCAACGATGACCCCTCTCCCCAGAAGATACATCGACGTCTCCACAATGACGTAAAACCAGGGAGCGGTTTTGATGGGCTGACCAGTCGGGGGCCAGGGAGCCTGGCTGTGCTCATCGGATTGCACGCCCGCTCACTTAGCCCCTAACTGGACAGCGAGAAATTACTAATTGGTAACAGATCAAATTATCTTGTTAGGAAGATAGATGGCAGTGAGACCGGCGAGGACAACAACCCCAGCGCTCAATAACCCACCTCACGGACACGCAATACTTAGATTCCGGTTCCTGGACTCTGCATCTCTAAGAGTTTGGTGATTGGGCAGTAACACCTAAAATGAAGGAAGAACCCCTTTAAGGGGCTTGTGAAGTTAAGAAGGGACAGAGAGACCCCCTCCTCCAGGCCTCCGAGCTCAACGCCTTTGATCCTTTTAAACACCAGGGGCTCGGGGTCTCTCTACTCCTGGCACAAAATATCCTGCCCTTAGGTTTGAGGATACTCCCCGAATCAGAATTCTTGCTGGAAGAGACCAAGATGGCTAGTCTAGGGTCAACCCCGTTTTCGGTAGATGAAGAAAAGTTATAGCACAGAGAGGCCTAGAGGCTCATGCAATATCCCACAGGGGTTGAGGGTCAAAGCCAGGACTGTGGTCAGCCTTCCCGCATGTCCTGCTGGGATTTTCGTGTGAGAAACCCAAGTGCTGTCCACGTTCGTGGTCACAGCTGGGCAGTGGCATGGGCCCAAGTTGCTTTCCATGAGCCTCCACATGTGGGAAGCCCTCCCTCCTCTGGGGACACTGCGGTCACTCGACCTCACAGCAACTATCCATTTCTCGAGCATCAGCTCACACAACTCCTCTCTGAACTTCCATTTCCGCCCTGTGGCCGACCTCCCCACCTTCCCAGGGCCCAGAGGATGGTCTGGCTTTTAGCAGCCGTGACTAACGGCTGGAGGAGAGATGAAAAAACGCAGGGTAGGAACTGGGAGTCTCAGGAAGTTCCCGTATGGGGATCATACTCTCTTTCTTCTGCGCCACGTTCCTCTAAATGTCGTGTCTCTAACTTTTATGTAAGGTTCTTATGAGCCATATGATGCTATTTCTGCCTTTCCTGAGAAACATTTAACTCGAGACATTTCATTCAGGGTTTAGAACCAGGAAAACGTCTGTCTTCCCTGGGAGAGCTGGCATTATTCATTATTTCTGGACAATTTAATTTGTTTTGAGACTCCCTCTTTGCTCCGGCCACTAGGAAGCTCAGAGCCGGTTCTAAACCCAGTCGCAGCAGCTGGGCTGACCCTTGTTGGTCAGAGTCACATTTTCCTTCTCTATCCCCATGTTAGTCATTTTATTTCATATTGGCTGTTTAAGCTGCTTCAGTTTATTTTTTTAAATGAAAGGTGCAGGGTATAAATACATCCAAGTGAGTACATTTTAATGATAAACCTTGTGGAGGAAGAACATTCAGCTGTCCAGGATTCGTGATCTAGGTTACGGATTCTCTGAGCTTCTAGGGCAGCGGTTCTCAACCTGTGGGTCGCGACCCTGGCGGAGGTCAAACGACCAAAACACAGGGGTCACCTAAAGCCATTGGAAATACATATTTTATTTAAAAATGTATTGTATAATAAATATGTCTTTTCTGATGGCTTTAGGCGACCCCTGTGTTTTGGTCGTTTGACCCCCGCCGGGGTCACGACCCACAGGTTGAGAACCACTGTTCTAGGGTATCCTGATTATCGGCAGTGGGGAGACTGAGTCTGTAGATCTGAAGCCATCTTGCTCCCATCTCTGCCCCCATGGTGGGGCAAGCCCGAGTCCACGCCGCTCTCTGCTGCTAGACTGTGGGCTTCTTGAGACAGAGCTGTGCTTTCTGCCTCCCTCACGCCCACGCCCGCAGCGGTGGGTATCCGCATGGACCTGCCCGATCTCTACAGCTTCCCAGAGTTCTTTCTCTAGTGCTTCCAAGAGGCAGGCCAGAAAGGAAAGGACATAAGGTAAAAACCCAAAACACAGTTTGTTATCATTTCTTATTAAGCTTGGTGGAATAATTGGTTTCTTCACGTTTCGTGCGAGGTTCTTTTCGGTCTGACCACAAATTAACTCCTTAGTCTCTTCTTCTTAGGCTCCCTCCCCCCCCCCCCCTCAGCCCTATAAAACTTTTCTCTGGGCTTTAAACACAGAATGCCCTTCTCTCCACTTCTTGCCCAGTTCAGCTCCTAGTCACCCTTCAAAACCCCAACAAAAAGACTTCCCTTTCTAAGAAAAAAAATAAAGTTCCCTATTTTTGGTGCACTTGCAAGTTCAATGTTCATATATACTTTTCCTGAAGCAGTTAGCCCATTGTATTGTGATGGATGACAGTTTTTACTTGAAGGAGTAGTTAAGAGCCTGGCCTCTTATATTTGAATTCCAGACCTGCCACTTAGTAACTGTGACGTTGGGCAAGACACTTAAAGGCTCTGTGTCTCAGTTTCCTCATCTGAGAAATGGGATGGCGAAAGTATCCCTACATAGGAAGAGGACCAAGTAAATGAAGACAAGTGTTGAAGACTGTCACTGGCATATGCAAGGTCTGGGCCAAGATAAACTCTGTTTTTATTCTTGAGTTCCACTGGACTTGAGGCCTTTAGGGACTTGGGGCTTGAGTAGCAGCTGGATGTGAGACTCACCCTCCAAAGAGGCTGGCTCCGACCCAGAGGTGTGAAGGACAGATTGCTCAGTAGATAACTATCACCACTATGAAAAATATGCATACTACCATATTCCCAATGAGCATAATACCGTCAGGAAGGGGACTCAGAGCAGACTGGTTTGACCTAGTGGATGCGTGCATGGAAGGCTTCCTGGAGGAAGTGATGTCTACACTGCCACCTGAAAGAATGAATGGGAATGTTGAAGTGATCAGGCCAGAAGGTTTTGAGCTGTGAATAAAGTAACTTTAAAATTTTTTTCCCCAAGTGTTTCTGAGCCTCCTACATGTGACTTACCCAGTGTGAGTCCACAGAGGCAAACTTCTGACCTAGTCCAGGAGTCAAAACTCTCTTGGTGTCAGCAAAGTCTGTGTCAGTTAATGCCTGGTATGGGGCCATAGGTGGCTTTTCTTTTTAAATCTGTATTTAGTTAATTATAACATTAGGCTCAGTCAATGAGCCCTTTGACAAATAAAGAAACGATGTCATTGGATGTCAGTACCGGGGGCAGAACCCAGGCAGTCTGAGTCCGGACCCCACAGCAGGAGGCACTGGGGGTGCTACACCCCCCTGAGCAGGGAAGGGTTCAAGGAAAGCACATGGGCGACCATGAGTTGGGGTCGGGAACCCCGGAGATTGTCTCCCGTTCACAATCACCAACGAAACAGCATTAATTCCTTCTAAATCTACTGTAAAACATTTTTTTAAAAAAGGATTTATTTGAACTAGCTCTTTCCACCACTTCCTACAATCACATCATCAACATAGAACTTCCTTGGGCTGAGGAGTTTTTTTCTGTATAATTCAGGATTATAAATTGTGATTTAAAACTATTATGCTAAGATGTGCCATCACCCTGCTAAAATTACAGTGTTTTGAGATGTCCTAACTGTGTGTACTTTGCAGCTAGAATAGATCTCTTTGGGGGGGGGGATGTCACCTCACCCGTGTTGGCCAAGTAGAATTAAATTAGTCAAAGTATAATCAAGTGTGGGAAAATGTTGAGTTATAAGAACCGAAAATAAAATACAGAGATAATGTAATCATTAAAATTGGCGCTCTTGGTGAGGACATCCATCGCTATGGAGATGCGGGAGCAGATTCCGGCTTGCATGTTAATGGTGATGTAAATACATCAGCCCGGGAGAGACGGCTTCGGCTCCATCTCGGAGCTAATCAGAGAAATCGCAGCGGCTGGGAGGCACAGCCGCGTGGTCGTTCATGGAAAATGAGCTGAATAATCCAAGTTCTGGCTGGTTTTTTTTTTTTTTTTTTAATTTATTTTCAAGTTCTTTGATTTTGGAACGTTAAGTCCAAACTCTCTAACCACACGTGTGGGGCCATCTGCGTCCGGGAGTCCACTTCCTTTCCCAATCCCCGGAGCCTTGACCCTGCGTGCCCTCAGGGGCACAGGACCTGGCCCGCCACTCCTTCAGAGCCCATCTCAGAAGCACTGGGCCTCACGGTCCCATGTGTGCTTTCACTGAGCCCCTGTCCGGGGAGTAGCACCCCCCCCTCCCCAGCCTCCCGGTGTGGGGTCTGCACTCAGACTGCCTGGCTTCAATCCCCGGTTCTGAGGTCTCACTGAGAGTCCGTTCACGGTCCCATGTGTGCTTTCACTGAGCCCCTGTCCGGGGAGTAGCACCCCCCCCCCCCAGCCTCCCGGTGTGGGGTCTGCACTCAGACTGCCTGGCTTCAATCCCCGGTTCTGAGGTCTCACTGAGAGTCCGTTTCCTCACGTGTAAAACGGGGATAAGGAGGAAAGCCGCTCTCGGGTCAGAGCCTTCTCCGCGCTGAAGGCTCTTGAGTGGTCGCCGAAAGTTACTGTTGTCATTGAGCACCTGTCCATCTCGTCTCGTGTGGTCACGGATGTGCGTGGGCCCTCTCCCACTCAGGAGTTCAGGTGCCTCGTGGAAGGAAAAGATAACTCTGTTTGTTTTCCCAAGTAGCAGATGCTCAATAAAGGTGCTTGCTTACAAATAGATATCCGCTCACAGAAGGCATGTCCCTATCTGAGCTAGCTGGGTGGTTTCTCTCTGTATCAAGATGTCTGGCTCTAATGAATGTATCTCTGGGGCACTTCTTTTTTTTTTTTTTGTATTTTTCTGAAGCTGGAAACGGGGAGAGACAGTCAGACAGACTCCCACATGCGCCTGACCGGGATCCACCCGGCACGCCCACCAGGGGCGACGGTCTGCCCACCAGGGGGCGATGCTCTGCCCCTCCGGGGCGTCGCTCTGCCACGACCAGAGCCACTCTAGCACCTGGGGCAGAGGCCAAGGAGCCATCCCCAGCGCCCAGGCCATCTTTGCTCCAATGGAGCCTCGCTGCGGGAGGGGAAGAGAGAGACAGAGAGGAAGGAGGGGGTGGGGGTGGAGAAGCAAATGGGCGCTTCTCCTATGTACCCTGGCCGGGAATCAAACCCGGGTCCCCTGCATGCCAGGCCGATGCTCTACCGCTGAGCCAACCGGCCAGGGCCTGGGGCACTTCTGATAACAGGAAGAACACTGAGTGTCCCGTGTGCCTGGCACCGAGCTAAGTGATGTCTACAGAATTTGACGAGGTAGGACCATTATCATCCCCAAAGGCTGGTTCATTGCCGGGAGTAATGCCAGTTGCTGGACCAATAAAAGACCCCCACAGGGTATTTCCTAACAGCTCGATGTGGGCGTTATTATCCGGAAATAGCTCTCTTCATACAGTCACTCGGGGAAGCAGGCTTCTTGCCACTTGTGACTCTACCATCACCTCCTGGTCCTCCTCCAATGGGAGGAAGGTAAGGACTTGCACTGGCCGTGACACAGGCCGCTGAGAAATCATCACAAGACCACACCTGGGTGCAGAACGGGGCTGGGCGGGGATATGTGGGGCTCCCTGCTTCGCTGGTGCGAGCGAGAACCAGTTTGGTGAGTGATGTCATGTGGATAGCTTGAAATGGGCCACACTTAAAAGTATTTTTACCACGGCTGTTTTGGCAAATGCCTTTGGTTTGTTTTCGGCAGGTGGGTTCATCAGCAGACTGCTGGCCCCTTCCAGTGGTAATGCTCCACAATGGAAGGGACAACACCAGTTTTGGAGGGCAATTGGCCATCTTTGCTAAGTATAATAACAACCGCATTTTAAGGAGGAGGACATGGAAGTCTGGCACGCTGGGTAACTTCCCCCCTGACTTTACAGCTAGTGAGAATAGTCTAGAAGCTCTCACTGCCCTGCCACCTGGCCTCCCAAACCCGAACCCAGAATGTTCCCATGCAACATTCTCAGCCATTCTGTTCTGTATGTGCACACGTGTTTGCCCTTCCCAAACAACTTTAGAACGGGGGAGAAAAGAACATGATTTCTTTCTTTTTTTTGAAACTAGGTTTAATTAGGACCAAAGTTATTTTATTTTTTCTTTTATCATGATTAAAAATAAACTTTTCTTTGGGAGTTGTGATAGGAAACATCATTGACTAGAATCCCGCAGCTCTGAGCATAGTTCTGCAGCGATTCACGAAACAGCACTTTCTTTTTCCTCTCCTGGAAAATGCGGTGGCTGACTATTTTTATTAAAAATTTATTCATTGGTTTCAGAGAGAGAGAAAGGGAGAAAGAGAAGAGAATGGATGGAAACATCGATCTGTTCCTGTATGTGCCCTGACCAGGGATTGAACTCACAACCTTTGCACATCAGGATGATGCTTTAACCAACGGAGCTATCCAGACAGGGCATGGTGGCTAGCTATTTTTTACTGAGCATTTTCCTAGTAAATCTCCTTGTTAAATTGGCCACTTTATTCATGGTGATTTCTTCAAATATACCATTCTTGTGGCACAATATAAATAATGATGAGGAATATTTTCAAACACATACAGGACTCTGAATAAAACTAATGGGCGGGGCATTAAGCAAAGCTGATAGGGGCTTGGTCAGTCCTTCCTGCTTTGGAGATGGACTGGGGGGATACACAGGCCCACACCCAGAGACTTTCAGCCCCAAGAGAGCTCATCCCATTCGTGGCCTTGGTCCCAGCCTCCTGACACTGCCGACAGGTCCTCAGTGCTCCACGTCACCACTGTCCTTCATCTCAGTGCCACGATGCCCACCACGTGTTGGGTGCCCCTAAAGCAAGTTCAGGGTGCAGATGCCCCCCACCCCTTTGAAGCATCACCTTGCACAAGGCAAATCATTGTCGTGGTTGGTGAGGTTTTCATTTACCAACATTAAATATATCTGGGCACTTTGAAAATAAAACCTACTGACTTCTCTTGGGGAAAAAAAATTTTTTTTTTTCTCCTGTTCTCACCTCCAGTAACCTCTACAGCTGACCTGCTTCACCATGTTTGCCGTGTAGACGCATGAGCTGGTGGTTGCCCTGGGAGATGAAGACAGCGGACTTGGCCTGGTTTGTGAGTCAAGAATCACTCCTGGGTCAGACTGAGGGACGAGAGGCTGAGGTGGGGAAGAGAGTCTGGGGCCACTATCACCGTGAATGGCACAATTATCGCTGGTGTCGACTTTGTCATTGGTGCCAGCCCCAAGTTAACTGCCATCTGGCTAAGATCTTCATGAGACCAAAAATGGTGCCTCAGCCTCCATGTCTCAGGACAAGAACAGGGGTCTCATTGGGTGCCCCCTTCCCCATCGCCAGCCCACCTGGCCTGGCACTGGGGTGCCAGGGATGGGTCTGAGGGAGGGAATCGATTTAGTGTCCCTGTGTCTATCTGGAAATTCAGCTAACATTTTCAGGCACCTATGAGGTTCTGGGCACCATGCTAATTTCTTTCACACGATTTAATTACAAACATCCTTTGTAGCAGTGGTAGTCAACCTGGTCCCTACCGCCCACTAGTGGGCGTTCCAGCTTTCATGGTGGGTGGTAGAAGAGCAACCAAAGTATAAATAAAAAGATAGATTTAACTATAGTGAGTTGTTTTTATAAAGATTTATTCTGCCAAACTTAGCGAAAATCCGACATAAAGTACTTGGTAAGTAATTATTATATGCTTTAACGTGCTATAACTCTGCTTTATAAATTTTATAAAGTAAAGTTACTTCTCTATTTTATAAATCACCATTACTGTGGAACCAGTGGGCGGTTAGAAAATTTTACTACTAACAGAGATACAAAAGTGGGCGGTAGGTATAGAAAGGTTGACCATCCCTGCTTTGTAGCCTTTACTTGCTGTTATTTGATGGGACAATTCTGTCCACTCTCTCATCGTGTTTACTGCTGTATTCCTGGGTGCCTAGAGTGGCACCTGGAACCAAGCTGATACCCAGTAAAAGCTCTTGGATGCATGATTCAATGAATGAACGAATGACCTTGTTCTCTGCACTCTCTGATGGGAGCATTAGTCTTTGTATCAACCACATCTGCGAAGTCCCCTTTTCCGTGTATGGTGACAGAGTCACAGGTTTGGGGAACAGGAACATGGACATCTGTGGGGGACCTTATTCTGCTGGCCACACTGACCTGGGACTGGGTCCCCGATGAGAGACAGGGTGGGAGCCCAGAGGTGGGACACATCATGCATTTGGAGAATCAGGCTTTCATCATGCAGAGAGTCAGACTGTGCACCAGCTGCTCGCCAGGCCCCGACCGTGAACGTCCTCGGGCCTGCACGAGCGAAGGCGGTCCCCGCTGCAGCGTTTTGCGTTTGCTGAAGCAGAGGTCTGCTTGTGAAGTCAACATTCCGGCAAGTCATGAGCGGTGGGGACAAGGGGTCCACATGTAAGAAGCTCAGACTCCCTTTGGGAACGTGCTCCCGTCTTTCTTACCACAGGCTCCCTAAGGGCCCTGCGGCAGGGGGCCACGGCCACCGTGGACCAAGGGGCTTTCCTCAGAGAACTCAGAGGGACGTGGACACTGGAGGAGGGGCCTGGAGAAGGGCATAGTTAAAACAGTATTGCAGAGCAAAGCACCAACACTACCCCCACCCTACCCCCGCCCCCCTCTATCACCACCCCTCTTCTCACTCCTCACCCCGATCGCCACCCTCTCCCCACGTGACCACTTCCAACCCTCACCCCCCTCACACCCCCACCTCCCACTCCCTCCATCAATGCCCCCCACCTCCACCACCACCCCGCCTCCCCCAGCCACATAGGGACAGTCTCCTTCTAAATCACGCTTTCCTGCGGGCCCGGCTTCCTGAGCTTGGCCGTGTGATTCATCCCCGGGAGAAGCCTCAGTCATGTTGGATTACACATGGCATCAACTAAAACAGGCAAAACTCTCCCGAAGTCCTCCCCAGAGCTGCTGGCGGGGCCCGTGCTCTGAGCTGTGTGTGGACCCTGGAATGAGGGGGCTCTCAAGGTCCTTCATCAGTGGGATAGCTGTTCTGAATAAGAACTTGTCCCTTTTCTCCAGCCTTCGCCGGGAGCTAGTGAAGACTCGCGTGTGGAGAGGGAGGTCCTGCTCAGCCTCTGGTCTTTGACAGACGACTGTCCTGGGGGTCCCCAGGTCCCTGGGCAGGCTCCAGTGGCTCCAGGACACATCTCCGGGAGCGCTGGCTCCTGGGCACCCGCCCATGGCGCACTCACTCGGGATGTTTAGTCCCCAGACCGTGACTTGTAGGCTCCCTGCACGGTGGCAGAGTGGCAGCCTGCCAGCCTTCCTGTGACGGCACCGCTGCTGAGAGTCCTCCCTCTTCCTTAGAGAGCGGGTCACCGGAAGCGGATGTCCTGGGGGAACAGGGGGTGCCTGTGCTGTGGGGAGTGCGTGTGACAGAGGTGGACTCAGCCACCCAGGAGCCTGCCTCAGCCAGACAGGATGTGGAAGTGGGTGCTTTCTTCTTCTTTGGAAATTCATAGTTTCTTTCTATCTCTCCCATTTGCAACACAGACACACACACAGATACACACAGACACACACACAGACATATACAGACACACACAGACACATACAGATACACACAGACACACACAAACACACAGAGACACACACAAACATAGACACACAGACACACACAGACAGACACACACACAGACATGCAGATATGCAGACACACAGATACATACAGACACACATAGACACATACACACACAGACACACACACACAGACCCACACAGACATTCATACATTGATGGGCGGAGAACGGAAAGCGGGCATAAAAGAAATGTGAATCAGAGAGGTAGAAGACCAACTCGAGAATCCTCTTAGAAAGAAGAAGCAAAGAAAGAAGTAAAACGATGAGAACGTGTATGACAAGTATGGATAATGGAAAAATAAAATCAGGTAGTGCCCCTTTTCAGGAGGAAACCAGAGGAGTAGGAATAGAAGCTGCAGTAAAGATGTTTGGAGAAAATTTTCTTAAACTGAAAACGAAGCAAAGAGCTTAGGTTCCCAGGAGATAGAACAGCCTCACGGTGAAGACGTTGAGTTGACCTTGAACCGAGAGCGGGCGAGGGCGAGTTACTTGATCAAGGTGGCAAGACAGGCCGGGTGGCACCCCCTTCCCACTTTCTTATCTGTCCGTTGTGCTTGTTAACATTTCTCTGTGTGTGTATGTGCACTGGTGCCCGTGGGTGAATAAAGAGGAGAAGATGGAAACAGACAGAGAGGGAAATATATTTCCAAGCGTGACAATGGGCCTCATGGTTGAGAATTAAACACTAGGCCTGGCTTCACCTGGCAGGTCATCTTGAGCAGGTCGCCTCCCTTCTCAGACCCGGGTCCCTCGCACATAAATTAGCGACAAGCAGCCCCAGGACCCCCCGTCATAAGGCACACGAAGCTCCTGGAAGAGTGACGGCTCCGAAGGGGTCAGCCACTATTACTGCTGTGTAACAAAATGAGAACACGTGAGATGCAGAGGCTGGGCGGGAATGGTCCCAGCTTTCTTAGAGAATAAGGCAAACACAGGAAGACGCTGGCACTTCAGGAAAGCCATGTACAGGGTTCTGTTTTGCAGGGAGGAGATGGGACAAAGGTCTTAACTAAACATTTACAAGGATGGGCATAAATTCACTATCTGGGCATTAGAGTTCCCAGTCTGAGGTCATCTCTTTAGCCTCATCTGGACATCTATAAGGTCAAAGGCCCATCAGAACATGCATAAGCTTAATACTTGTCCTCCATGGTCCATCAGGTGTTTCAGGGGGCACAGAGGTGCAGCAAGGGGAACCCCAGTACGAAGACACTGAGATGATCGAATCAGATGGACCAATGTCTTGAATCATACCACTTGAAATTCACAGTGAAAAGTCACTTTAGAGAATTATCAATGTTTGGAGCTAGAAGGAATATTTGCAATTGGGTAGTAACCTCCCATACCACAGAGGGGGGGAAGGGCATGCGGACACTGAAAATGACTTTTATGACCTCATACGTCTTCCTAATGGCAGAAGGCTATAGTACCATGTATTTGGCCAGGATCTGGGGTTACCAATGAAAGGGTTGGTGGCTCCTTAAGTTCTTTCGGTCCTTCTGATAAACTTCTGGTGCAGAGACAGCAGAGATTATAATTCTTGTCTAAATAAGAGGAAACTGAGGCTCAGGGACTAGTCCTGAGTAGTTAGTAAGTTGCAGTGTTGGGACTTGAATCTGGATCTCAAGTCATCCAGACCACCGTATTTTCTACTTGGAGTATAACCTCCTTGGAGTTTTGAAGAGAAAATTCAGTATGCGTGTTTTGTTATGTTTATATGATGTTATTCTCCTATAAATTAATAACTCTATAAAGAGTAGAATCACGAATGAATGAGTTGACTGATAAATGAGCAAATGCATGCATAAGTGAGTGAATGGTAAATTCTTGCAGAGATAAAAATAAGTATTTCTCATGAAAATTTCAACTCAGCTATTAACGGCAGGATCCCTCGGGTCCTCTCTTTCCAGCTGACCTAAAAGCAACCCAAAAATGGGATTGTAAAAGCTCCAAATGTATCCTTATGTATCCACACTCTCTCCATGTGCTTGACGTTTATTCTAGTCTCTGCAAGAGAGAGACTATCGGGGACGAGCCACCCAGGAGCAACCCCGCCCCCTCCCCATGATCATTATAAGGGACATTTGTGAAATTATAGAATTTTGGCAAGGAGGAGCTTTTTTTCTGAAGAGAAAGCAAGGGAGGCTGCTGGTACGTTCCAAGGAGTTAGGATTCAAGGGTTTCTCACTGTGGGATCGTAGGCAGCGTTGAAAGAATTAGAGAAAATATGTGTTTTGTATGATACGTTGTACTAGGAACGTACTCAGGAAGTGCTGGCTGTTGGATCCATGTCCTTTGGAGCATTTAGAGCCAGAGGCCTTGGCCTCACTACTTGGGTCTGTATTTTGCAGAAGGAGTTGGAAGACCACCTTTTGCACTCCTCTTCTGTGTGCTATCCCCGAACCCTGTACCATCGCCAGTAGCCGCAGTGTTTTCCGGAAGGTTTCAGAAGGGTACGTCAGTGGGACACAAGCGACACTGACTCTAGGTGCCTTTCATAGAAGATGACCGACTAGACCCACATGATGTTGACCAAAAGTCAGCAGAATCAGGGCCACTCTGGAGGACTCAGAGCTGGACCTGCCACTGCAGGGAGGACGCATCGCTCTGGGCCATTTTCTTTCTAGCGCCAGTCTACTCCACGGATTATCTGAGCTCGCTCGGGTCACCTCCCCTTTGTCCTTGGCCAGAAGATGGCAGAGCCCCTCAGCTGACCTTCCCATCCAAATCCGCACAGCAAACGGATGTTCTGTTTCCAAAAGATGGGGACCGGGGAAGCAGGGAGGTCCAGGGTTTCCCTCCACGGAGCAGTGTTGACGTAAGTGTCAGTCTCTCTCCCCATCCCTCCTCCCTGGCGGGACTAGGAGCACCTCGAATGGAGAAACTGGGCGTGTGCGATTCAGATGTTTCATAGGTGTGACTCGGTGTCTGGGTGCGGCCCAGGAGACAGATGGGCTCGCTGTGCAGCCAGCAGCAGGTGCCTTGGCCCGGGAGAGATTCTTTATTAACGCAGATCTGATGCCACCAAAGGGGATAAAGCAACAAACCGCCACCAGTCAATATATCTTCCACCCTTTCAAGTTCTTCACGGTGGAGACGTTGGGTGACGATAAATGAATGCGATATCTTTCTGTTTCCAGAAGACCTCTGATGAGCAATGAGGCATGCTAGGGTTTCCAGAAGTACCTGCTTTGGTTTTTTTTTTCCTTGCTTCCGAAAACTTATCTCTGCTAGTCATTAAAATTCTGCTCCCACCATTTTGTAACAAATGAGAGAAAACACCGGATGTGGTATGTGGAGTGTCTGCTTGTGGAAACGAGGGATGAGCACCTTCCAACACTTGGGGATTTTATGAATGATTTACATCTGGTGCTAAAGTTCACAAATGAGACGTCGGGGAAGCAGATGCTTCATTTCTTGACTGCGTCGTGCCTGCCCATACTGATAGGGAATTGGAAGCAGCAAGGCCTCATAAATCAGCAGCGTCTCCGTTTGAGTCTCTTGATCTCCGTCCTGAACATCCATATAACACCCAAACAAAGGTGGTGAAATCAGTTCCTCAGGCAGCCCTTTATGTCTAGTAACAGTGTGGACGTGTTAATAAAAAGGGGAGAGAAAATAAAAGTGAACCACTGGGGTGAGGGGAGGGCGGCAGGGGCGGGGGGCGGGGGGCGGGGGTGTGAGCGGCAGAAACCAAATCTCCAAGTAGAAAAGCTCTTCCATTGGGGGCAATTTATGGAGGGACACCATGGGTGGACGGTCCGAGCAGATGCCGCCAGACCTGTGCTGGCTGCCCGGGCTCCTTGTGATTTGGAAAGAGGGTTGATCCTAGGAAAGGGAGGGATGTTGCCTTGCAGGTTGGAAAGAACCAGCTTTTGGAAATGGACTTGAGTTGGTAATTGGAAAATCATGGCCAGTAAGATACTTGTAAAGAAGGCAGGAGTCTGGTGTTTTTGTATTTTTTCTCCCTCTTTTCTCTTCCCTCCCTCCCTCCCTCCCTCCCTCCCTCCCTCCCTCCCTTCTTCTATCCCTCCCTCCCTCCCTCCCTCCCTCCCTCCCTCCCTCCCTCCCTCCCTCCTTCCCTTCTTTCCTCCTTTCCTCCCTCCTTCCTTTCCTTTCCTTTCCTTTCCTTTCCTTTCCTTTCCTTTCCTTTCCTTTCCTTTCCTTTCCTTTCCTTTCCTTTCCTTTCCTTTCCTTTCCTTTCCTTTCTTTCTTCCTTTCTTCTTCCTTTTCTTCCTTCCATGTGAGACGCGGTTTCATGTGAAATGTGGTGACGGTCTGACTGTCGGATGAGAACATACGGCCTTCTTCAGAAGCAGCTGCTGGGCCAGACCCTATGGAGTAGCCGTCTCCTCTTGGGAAGCTGCCCCCTCTGAGTTCAGTCCCTTGAGCTCCTCCTCTGGTGATGATAAAGAAGTCTAGTCTGTCTCCCCAGATTTGGACTTTATCATCTTACACTGCTCCGATTGTTTTATGAGTCATTTCATCCACAGAGTCTGAACGTTCTTGGTTGAGGGCAAAGACAGTGTGTTAATATCTTTGGGATGGGGTTGCAAAACCCGGCCCTGCCCCTGCTAGGGGACATGGCATTGGCATAACGCACTGCACGCTACCAGCCCCGTCTCTAAGCCTCCAGCGTGAGAGTGAATATAAACATGGTCTGGCGACGTCTTCGCCTGAAAAGGACTCCCCACTTGGTGGAGGGGCAGGGCTGCCTTGAGCTAGCTTGCCTTGTGATTCAGGGCCAAAGAGAGCCAACACACAGAGAGAGCAACTTTTCTAGAAAAAGCCTGAGGGGCTTCATGGAGGAGGTGACGTGAGCTGCCCTTGGAAGATTTATTTTGGGGAGTGCAGTAACCAGGAAGGCAGGAGCAGACACTGGCCAGGAACAAATGCCTATTGATTTTGCATTTTTCCTTCCCAGTCAGAAGAACCGCGCGTTCAGTATAATGAAGCAATGATTTTCTAAATTAATCGCTCTGGGAATGCTAAGCGTTAAGACACACCTTACACTGTGGCTAACTTATAGCCTGTGAAGAGTTTATTCATTCACAGTTTCTAGATGGCTGACTTTTTATAAATGAAGCAATAAACACAACAATATTAAATATGCATCTATAATATTTCTTCACACTTCTTCCTATAACCATCACTCCCAAGTAGCCAACAAATCCTTTGTTGAGATTTTCCCCTTTATATTTGAACTTCTATTAATATATGCAAGAGACCATTTGATTTACGAACTCCTCTGTACTTGGTTAGAAAAAAACATACCAGGGGAGAGAGGAAAAAACAAACAAAACCCATTTTCAGCGCCGTACGGAAGCCCCTGCTACATTTCTTTGACTGCAAGTTACAGGTTCATTTTGCAAACTCCGCATTGGAAAGATCACAGCCTTTTAAAAGGAGCCAGAGTGAGACTCATTTGTGCAATGTGCTGCACATACTATTAACTATTGGATTTAAAACACTAAATGTGGCTGCTACATTAGCACATGAAATACGATATTGTAATTTAACACCCAGTTTTCCAACAATTCTCTAATACGCCAACCAAGTCCAATTGTTCCAAAAGAAAACCTCAGTTTAAAAAATATGTGTGTGTGTGTGTGTGTGTGTGTGTGTGTGTGTCATTTGCATTTTTACTATAATTAGCTAACTCTTTTGTGGGGGAGTTTTTCTTAATACACTGACTACTCCACACCCTTCTTCACTGAGAAGTTACTAAAAGCAGAAAAAAAGAGGTTCTATAGTCTCCCTTAGTTACCATTCTGTTGAAAATATGTCCCCACCTAATATAACTTGCGATGTGTCATAAAATACAAAGGAAAGCACTTTTCATGCCAAATATCAGAGAGGTGCTCTCTTCTCTGTATTGCACAAGTCACACGAGTGATGTGTTCATTTGAAATTCCATTCATGTAGGTTCTAATAAAAGCTATTGTAAAATACAATTGTGTAGAGACAAAAAGAGAGATAATATCACTATAGCTCAATATAAAATTTAAGTAATTAAGACATGAAAACTATTACACAATTTACTACAAATGCAGCAAGAATAATAAAATGTGTTACTCTCTCTCTCTCCCGGTCGCCTCTCTCTGTTGGTCTCTCTGTTTCGAACGCCGACCGGAAAATGCAGGTGTCTGCGAGCATGCATACCAGTGCCACCAGGCAGAGGGTTTGGAGAGGGACGATAATGAAAGAAAATGGCTTGATTTTTTTTTTAATTTCAGAAAAGAGGGGTTGTGTAATCAACTGTGTGGCAAACTGATTTTATCTGCAGGAAATATGACATTGCCTATCTAACTCCGCAGCCTGCCGATCACGCGATTAGTCCATAAAAAGCAGCGCCGACAAATACAGAAGGTCCGTGGGTCAGCGGAGAGGGTCAGACAGATCTGAGTTCAAATCCTGACTCTAAGCCCGCAGATTTCACAAGTGCTACGAGACAACCAGGTTAGGACTCATGTTTCTCACCTGCCAAATGGACATAGTTGGATTTGTCACCCTAGAAATCAGGCAAGGAGGGCAGGGGGAACCGGGGCTCTGTAATCAGGGCAATGGACATCGATGCTTCACGGTTAGAATTGAAATAGTAGAAAAGATTCGAAGTCCCTGTCTTGGATTTCTCTGCAGTGTGGTTGTTGTAGGTCCATCTGGGATCATTGCAGGGGCACCAGGACGTAAAGCACCGTGAGTCAGAGACGAAGTACCCTACGTCCCCATCGCCTCTTGCCCTCTCTCCTGACTTTGGGGCCGAGGGGTGCCAGGGGGTCCCTAGCATGTCTCCAGCGCCTGCTGAGCTTTACCTTTTAATCAAAAGGGCAAGACCTCGGGTCCCGAGCCTGCTCCCTTCAGGCGGGGGCATCTGGCGAGATGGATTTTGCTTTTTAATCTTGTCTGTGTTCATGATTGCCTTTGATTCCTGGCGAGGATGTGGCTTTCCCTTTATGGTGGTGGTATAAACTTTTCTCGAAAAATAAATGTATTTCATGATAAAATAAGAAGGGGAAGGCAGTAGGGTGCCGATGTTTCCCAAAGCCTAGATCACTGCCTGGCGCAGAGCGGGGACTCCAGAATGTGTGTTGAATTAAAGCAAAAAAAAAAAAATAGTACTGTATGTAGATGTGGCGAGCATCTCAGTGACTGAAAAGATCCTTGCGTCTGTCACCCACCGAAGGCTGAATGGGGCCCCTTCTGTTGAGATCGGTGGCTCGGAAGTGTTGGGTTCTGCTTGTCTCACACAGGTTCGGGTGATCTCTTCTGCCTTACGTTTCCTGAAGCACTTAAGTCCTCGTTCAATTTTCTCCCCACCAGAAGTGCCTTCAAGGCCTTCTGTGTTAACTCCTCATTCTCGAAACTCCAGCCCGGAGATCTCCAAGGTGTGGAAGCCGTGTCTGGGCAACCCGCACAAGACACAGGGCCTGGCACTGACTCTCCTGTTGGGGAGTTCGCAGGGTCCCCCCAAGCCCTCTGCCCCAAGTGATAACAGACGGAGCTGAGATTTGGACTAGGCCTATCTGATTCCTCCCCCTGGTACATTTTCCCATTATCAGGACCCCGTAGCTATTAATGCCATTAGGTTCTGAAACTGGCATCGTGGGAACATTTCAGGGAGGTTCACGGTGACGTTAAAGATGTTGACGTGTGTGGCTAAGTGGAAAGGAACAGTGACGGTAGGCTGGACCTCAGATATCACATTTCATATCCAAAATGGTAAAATAAACTCTTGTGTTGCGGGCGGAAATGCAGAACATGTATCAGAATAAGATTACAGTGGAGGAGAGGACGGGTAAATGCTTTGCTCTCCCTACTCTTTGCTTCTAAGTAGAATTGTGCTCAAACTCACTCAGAATACTGTTCGGTTCCTTAAAATAAATTCGGAGGAGACGCTGACAATTAAATGCCCTAACCCAGACGTGACGTATTTCACTTCCACTCACAAATTCACTGGCTGGCACGAGTCACGTGGCTCTGGTCAACCCCCAGGGGCAGCAGTGCCAATCAATCACATGGACAGAAGTGGGAGAACCACCCATACCTGGTGGACAGCATCAACCGCTCCGCATGGCTGCTGGAGGGCTCAGGTTCTGATCCCGGGAAAATGCAGGCTGACGGAAGCGCACTCCAAACTCAGGAAAGCACAGCGGAGATGAAAACCACTTACCATCCCACCGTCCACTCTTCACTCCTTCACATGTTTAGTGCTATGACCATTTTTTTCTGGGCTTAGAGAAAACTAAGAATATTAAAAAAGTATTTGGAGCATATTGTATGCTCTGTTTCATAACCCACTATTTCTACTTAATATATCTATATAGTTTTTTTTAAGTATTAAATAATGTTGTACACCATGCACAGTATTTTATTTATTTGTAGTATAATTATTTTAATCAATTTCTAGTTATTTTATATTTAAGTGTTTACGTTTTCTCTATATTTTGATTATTTATATATGTATGTGTGTGTGTGGATGTGTATATCTATCTATCTATCTATCTATCTATCTATCTACTATCAATCTGTCATCTGTCTATCTGCAGGATATATATATATCTTTATTATATGCGGCTTAAGTGTCTGTTTGTCGCCGATAGCTTATTGGTTGCTTGCGTAACTGTACTAGCCAATGGGGTGAAGTTGCCACAGCATTCAAATAGTCCCACCTTCTGGCATGCCACCTCACAAATTGAGGTTAAAGATTGGAGCAATTATTATGCTGTTAAGAAATCTTAACACCAGAAGGGGTCTTTGCAATGGTACAAGACTAGAGATTCTCCAATTGAAAAATAATGTCATAATAGCTAAGTCTTTGGCTCCTCTAAAGGTGAAATACATGTCATTCCAAGAATTGATTTGGCTTCATCTCAAACAGGGTGGCTGTTTCAATTGAGATGTAGACAATTTCCTGTAAAACTTGCCTTTGCTATGACCATCAATAAGTCTCAGGGCCAAACGCTTAAGCGTGTTGGCATTTTTTTACCTGAGCCTGCATTTGGACACGGTCAACTTTATGTTGCCTGTTCAAGAGTTCGTGAAAGAACGGACATAAAATTAAAAATAATTGATGGTCCTCTGCAAGGCGAGCTTAAAAATGATGGAAAGATCTACACAAGAAATGTTGTGTACGAAGAGATCTTTGACATGTGAATTAACATTTTATTATTTACAGAGGCAGAGATAGACAGGGACAGACAGACAGGAACGGAGAGAGATGAGAAGCATCAATCATCAGTTTCTCGTTGCGCGTTGCGACTTCTTAGTTGTTCGTTGATTGCTTTCTCACATGTGCCTTGACTGTGGGCCTTCAGCAGACCGGGTAACACCCTGCTGGAGCCAGCGACCTTGGGTCCAAGCTGGTGAGCTCTTTGCTCAAGCCAGATGAGCCTGTGCTCAAGCTGGCAACCTCGGGGTCTCGAACCTGGGTCCTTCCGCATCCCAGTCCGACGCTCTATCCACTGCGCCACCACCTGGTCAGGCTACATTTTATTATTTAAATCACCTTTATTTATTCAGCTAGCGGTGGCTCTTAAGAAATGTACCGCCAGTGGTTTCCTTCATTGCACTCTACTTTAAGCAATTAAGCAAGTAGAAGGGGGAAACTCCGTGGGGCAGTAAGCAAAGGGGCATCCTCGCCGCCTGCCCTGGGTAATTCAGTTTGAATTAGCAGACACCTTTGCACAAATCATTTTAATTACAATTTATAATATCTAGAACAGCGGTCATTTTGTATGACCGCCGGGCTTTCTAGTGTGTGTGTGTGTGTGTGTGTGTGTGTGTATATATACAATTACCTTTTTTCTATGTATAATTGCATTGTATTTGTCTATTCCTTAAACTTTTTCTCTCCATGAAGATTTAATAGATAAGCTAATATTTCATTGTGCAAACTTAACATTTATATTTAACCTTTTTGCCAGTTTTGCTTGTTTTCAATTTTTAACCACTATAAATAATGCTTCAGTAAACTTTATTTAAAGTATTTCTGTACTTAGAAATTTTCAGTGGGCTAGAGTTCAGAGTGATATTACTAAACCAAATGTTAAAAACACCTTTACCAACTGTCTTAACATCTTTGAAGGTAAACACGTTTGTTTTGAAGAATGAATAAAAATGAACGATTGAATTACAAACAACTTGTCAGAACCCAAGAAACTGCTGTAGGCATTGCTAATGTCTCTCTCCCTCAGCAGTAAGTCTCTTCAGGCTAGGAGCTGGGGTTTTATTTTGCCCTCACAAGCATGTGGCGTGAGAGCTCCAAAGCATGGAATTTCCAAATGTTGGTTCAATATCAAGTGTTATGCTAGAAACTTCCTATTTTCTATTTTTTTTTCATTTTTTTTTCTGTATTTTTTCTGAAGCTGGAAACGGGGAGATACAGACTCCCACATGCGCCCGACCGGGATCCACCCGGCACACCCACCAGGGGCGATGCTCTGCCCACCAGGGGGCGATGCTCTGCCCCTCCGGGGCGTCGCTCTGTTGCGACCAGAGCCACTCTAGCGCCTGGGGCAGAGGCCAAGAAGCCATCCCCAGCGCCCGGGCCATCTTTGCTCCAATGGAGCCTCGGCTGGGGGAGGGGAAGAGAGAGACAGAGAGGAAGGAGAGGGGGAGGGGTGGAGAAGCAAATGGGTGCTTCTGTGTGCCCTGGCAGGGAATCAAACCCGGGACTTCTGCACGCCAGGCCGACGCTCTACCACTGAGCCAACCGGCCAGGGCCCCTATTTTCTATTTTTTTAAAAATCAGAACAGCCCCATAGGATAAACTTCCAAATCTCTAATTTGAACATTGTGAAAACTCCCTATCATGAGCTTGCAAGAGACAATGCTGGAATTCTAATATGGTGGACCCATATTCACACACTTCCTTTGGCAGAGGCGACAGACCCAACATTGACTTGTCTATACAACAGAAAGAGACAGCCCACAGCTAAGAAATACTACGTGTGTCATTGTGCAGTTACACTTCAGGGAGCAGAAATATTATATGCTAGACTGGACCATGATGGGGGGGGGCAGCCAGCTCTGGCTGGGTAAAGGGGGGAGAAGGCTTTATCCTCACACACTTTATTGACAGCGTAGAAACATCTAGAGCACTCTTCTGCCTCCCACAGTGGGTCCATAGGACGGTTCACTTCCAACAATAAGCCGATAACCCCCTACCCAACTCTTGCTTCCCCTCCATTTCCCCCTTCCATATGATCTCCCATTATCATGCCATTCTGCCCCTTATCCAATCACCAGCAGTTGCAGCATTGTCTGGGGACATCTCTCCTTACATGGTGTCAGCATTGCCTCAAGCCCGTGTCTGAGAAACCTCTCCCTACGGGCCATCATGCCCACATTCTAGGCAGCGGAAAGAGAGAGAGGACAAAAGCCAGAGGGTGAACCTCCCAGACCAGTTGGCTCGCTTTAAAACTTTTCCCTGAAATCCCCATCTAGTGATGATGTCTGTCTCCCTGAATCTCTTTGGCCATCCCTGTTTGCAACAGAGACTAGGCACATGGCTGCCTCCAGTGGCCCCAGGGTTAATTTAATAATAAAAAGAAGGTGGATACTAGACAGGTGACCAGGACTACCTGCAGCAGGAAGATACTATTACTATATTAATTTTACAGACGAATAAACTAAGGTAAGCAATGTGCCAAGGTTGTATGGCTAAACAGTCCAGGAGTTGAAATTCAAAATCAGCCTGCCCCCAGCACCCAGCTCTTCTCTGTGTGCCCAGGAAGCTGAGACAATGCGTGGGCAGAAGCCCCAGGGTCAGGTCCCTGTCCCTGCATCCGTAGCATGGGACCACAGCGCCTGCGTCCTGTGCCATTGGCTGGTTAAATGAGATGACAAAAGGGAAGGGCCCAAGACCTGGCACTTCCTGTTAGCAGAGTAGATGCTGACTAAACAAGAAATTCAGATTTTGACACCCTGTCACATATGGTGCTGTTGCCCAAGTGTCCCACATGCTAACATGTCTTCCAAGAGTGTCAGTCGCTGATTGGGGTCCACTCCGTCCAATATGGCCGGTGGGTCTGGATGCCTTGTTAGGTCGTGGACGTCACAAAAGGAGGGCGGCTCCGGCACCTGGCAGGGCCTGGCTCACAGCTAGTTGACAGAGAAGATACTTTCTTTCCTTCTGAACGTTAGAATTGCACGGCTCCCCTGCGTCTTGCTTACGGTAACAGAGGTGGGAGCGGAGAGAGCCTTCGCGAGCAGGCCCACCGTGGGTGTGACCTGGGTGTGCGTGTTGTGCGTTTGCACACGTGTGTGTGTACGTGTTTGAGCATGGTCCCGGAGGAGAAAGCAGCCGAACGGGAAGGAAAGATTCCAAATAGAATTTTATTTCTCCCTGAAATGGTCAAAATACCTCATTCCAGTTAAATTGTATTCAAATATCATATTAATAAAATAAGCAAGGGGGGAAGTGAACAAGATGTATGCTATGAGCACTAACTGAGAACAGACACATTGTATGTGGAGGAAAGAAAGAACCTTCCATAAAGCATTCCTAAAAGCACGAAAAAGAAAAGAAAATCCCGTAATTCTGAGATGTCTACCGAGGGCTGTGGCGGGGGCGGGGCTGCTTCCGGACCCCCCACCTGGCTCTGTGCTGAGGATGCAGTGGTCTAACCCAGGGCCTGCTGTGTTTCTCAGTCTACTTGCTCAATCTCTTATACTTACGGTTCCTGGAGCAGCTGGACACTGAGGAGGAGGAGTGGCACACTGGACCAGAGACCCATGACTACTCGTCGTGCCGCTTAAGTCACCTGCGAACCAGAGCAGGTGGCAGTGAGCTAACACAGGCTCCTGCTCCGCATCAGGGTGGGTCTAACTAATGTCCGTTGGTCAGAGAGATGGTACACACATTATATTTGTGACTTTTACAGAATGTCTTCCTGGTGGATGTTGGGAGAAATGTTGGTCCATTCTTCACCGTATCCCTAAATAAACGAATTAGGGAAAGACACCAGTGAGCATTTCATAGGGGGCGTGACTGTTGTAGATTAAGGAGTAGGTGCTGTCGTTGTAATTTCTGACTTTGCTGTAGGCTCGGCTATCCGGCTGGGCTCTTCAGGTAAACCCGACCCGTGGCCTGGATACGTGTGCACGTCCGTCAGCGAGGCAGCCCCTGCCAGGCGTCCCAGCGCCCCGCGCCCTGTGCGATCCCCTCCCCATCGGGCGTGCCCTGGACTTAGCGACTCTTCTCAGCAAAGTACAGCAAAGGAAACGGAAGGTTATGTCTGAGATTAGTTGCAAATAACGGTGACGTCTCTTGGCTCCCCCTTTCTCTCTGGATGAAGCCAGTTGCTCTGTGATGAGCTGCCCTGTGGAAAGGCCCACGTGGCCAGGAACTGAGGGAGCTCCTCACTCCAACATTCTGCAGGAACTGAGAGTTTGGGAGCAGATCCCGGCCAGGCTGAGCCCTGAGATGCCTGCAGCCCAGGCATCGGGGTACCTTGACAACCACTGTAGAGACCTAGAGTTAGGGGAGCCAGCTGTGTCCTGAGTCCTGGCCCCAGAGAAACTCTGGCACCGGGGTACCTTGACAACCACTGTAGAGACCGAGAGTTAGGGGAGCCAGCTGTGTCCTGAGTCCTGGCCCCAGAGAAACTCAGGCACCGGGGTACCTTGACAACCATTGTAGAGACCGAGAGTTAGGGGAGCCAGCTGTGTCCTGAGTCCTGGCCCCAGAGAAACTCTGGCACCGGGGTACCTTGACAACCACTGTAGAGACCTAGAGTTAGGGGAGCCAGCTGTGTCCTGAGTCCTGGCCCCAGAGAAACTCTGGAACGTATTTCAGTCATTGAGCTTTGGAGTGATTTGTTATGTGGCAATAGGTAACTAATGCACCATCTTATGTTCTTACAATTTGGTTTCTGGAGTCCCCAGCCATTGACACACATCAGCAGTAATTAAGTGCTCGGTCCCGTGAGAGATGGAGCAGGGGGCTCTCCGAGCATGACTCTCCGAGATGACCCCATCTACTGAACTGCATTTCCTGTTCCGAGCCACATTGGTAGTTGTTAGTCACCTGCCTTCCATCCGAGATGGTGCCTGGAGGACTGTTTTATTCTTGCCAGGCAAATGCTGCTTTCTTGAGTTCCTCATTGATCTTCATGGCGTAAGCCACATCTCCGCTGTCCAGCTTGGAGACCATTTATGAGGGTGGGGAGCAGGGAGCCCTTCCCAAATGGCTTTGGACCTCGTTGATCCAACAACGAGCTTATTCAGACTGTGAGCTGGTTCAGAAAGAAGCAATGGGCAAAGCCCGATTCTGCAGCACATAATTTGGTTTCTGAAAAGTTGAAAATGAACCAGATGGCTTTCTAAGGAAAACAGGACACGCACCAGATTCCAATTATATGAAAATGATGACCCAACTTAGGAAAACACAAAGTGTAATAATAAAAAAAAAACCTGTTCAAATAAACAAAATCTGCATATTTCTGAAACTATACTCTTCGTCGGGGCTTCTCACTCTTGGATCATGAATTCCTCAACTAGGCAGATCGCATCCCGAACTGGCCGCTGCATCCGGACTTGGAGAAGCCTGCGGTCATGTTTGGAATTGCAGCGTATCTGAAGAGGAAGTAAGGAAAAAAAAAAAGAAGAAGAAAGAAATGTAGCACGTCTGCTGGCAGCCAGCTCAGGAGGAAGAAAGGTCAGCGCTCGACAGCTGAGATCTCTCCTGCGCTCATCAACCCGGAGCAGTCGGTGCTGGCCTCGCTCTGTTGCCTGAGCACCCTGCCACCTCTCACTGGTGTCAGCCGCTGTCACCCACAATGCTCCACCGCCACTGGCAGACCCAGCGCGGGGCTGGGTTGGCAAGGAGCACCTCGGATTTATCTGTTTTTCCAGTTTAACAACAACAACAACAACAACAACAACAACAACAACAAAACCCCACAAAAAACTCAGGGGGCACTTAAAATAAATTAGCAGCTGCTCCTGACGATGTCTTTCTTGCGCTGTCACTCGTTGGAGCTTTTGGCAGGGACGGCGGTTGCCTGCCTCCCCACCCCGGGCAAACTGCTAACGGTACAGTGCGTTCGTGTGAACAGGCTCGTTGTGGGAGCAGCTAGGCGCTCGGGGTGGGTGGGTGAACCAGGAGGGAGGGTCCAGGCTCAGCAACAGGGTTCCAGGGTGACAGGGTCTCTGTGGCATCCTTGTGAGACGTGATGAGGCTAGGGAGGAAGGCGGTTTGTTCTTACTTGTCCTGCGACGCTGAGCCTGCTTTGGAAGGGCACTTCCTTTCTCTTCTCCAGGGGAACACGTTTCCATTGATCTCATGCAGAGCATCTTTCGAGAAATGTTTTCCCAGATAGGCTGAGGTCTACGTCGTCACTCTCTCTGCAGTGTCTATATTTATGTCATGGCTAATTACTTACTCAGCCTCCTATGTGCCCAGCCTATAGGAGACAGCAATGAGAAAGGATGACAAAATCCCCATCTTCCTGGGTGACACTCCTGTGACCCACGGCCATCGGCAAAGCATTGTGATCTCACTGATCACCACGGGGTATTGACCGTCGGTAAAATCAGCACCTTAGAGCCCAAACGGCAAACAGAACGACCTGTTTGTTGTTTAGTAGAGTTGCCCTAGAAGGTTGGCCTGATTCTCCAGTCTGAGGGCCAAAGTGCCCACTTCTTCAGAAGGGAACTAACCTTCTCCAGGGTCCAAACTAGCGCCCTCACCTGTCTGCTCCTGCAGGTGTGTATAACCCGGGTGTAGGTACCAAGTGTCCCTTTTCTGTGACCTCAGCTTTTCTGAGCCTCCAGTTCTCAAATCTCTTAAGTAAAAGTAATGTTTCTTCCTCTTTTTTTTTTTTTGTCTATGAGAAGAGTTATTAAATCTGAATAATAGTGAGAAAAAGTTTTTTTCTTTCGTGATGTGCGAGTCACTTAGAGCAAGTCTCCACCTCCCATGATGTTTTTCACACTGGTCATCTATGTGAACAGAGAGTGAGAGAGATAGAAATTTAAGAATCAAAATCATGTTCTAACAGCATTATCGTGCAGAGCACTCATTCTATTTTATTCCAGAATCGTTCCTTTTAGGTGAGTAGCTTTTATTGCAAGGGCGTATTTTTCTTAACGAATAGATTTATTATCAGAAAAGTCCTTCATTATGAGAACCTGTGTCATTTCCTACCTGAGTATCCGTAGATAACATAAATCAGGACTGCCTTAGTTTTAAGGTCATTCTATTGGAAGCATCTGATTTTATCACAACAATATTGCATCTGTCAAGATTATTTTCAACATATTTATTTCCCATAGTTTTTTTTTTTTTTTTTACTTTTTAAACTCTGTTTTCTTTCTTTTTTCTTTTTCTTGTTTCTTTCTCAAGTCTTGGCAGGGTTGGGAAAAGTACTAATTGTCTCTTTGCCAGAATTTAAGTGCAACATTTTTCATTAGAATTTAACAAATGTTCATCTTAAAATAGACTGACAGTGCGTCATACGGCTTAGCTTCTCACCCGTGAACCTAAACGCATTAGAGTCGAGGCTCTTTATTCTCAGATCAATGTTGCTTCTTATTCTCGGACTTAATTTAGTATAAGACTAATATGGCTGCCTCTCCATTTATTTCTCCCTCTTTCTCTCTTTGTGGCTTTAATAAAATTAGAATTAATTCAATATAATGCAATCTCTAGACATTTTTTTTTGTTAAGCATAGAAATGACAAATACAACAATATGCTTTGATTTTTTTTTTTTGCCAGCGGTAAACTATTGTGCAAAATAATTATATAAATACACAAGAACATCTGGTCCTTTGAACTGTAGTCACTGCTAGATTTAAACATTATCCGCGTTTGACAAAATTAAAGGAGTTCATTCTTTATTTTTCCTGGTTTTTAAAGAGTAAGCCACAAATAGTACTTAGAATTATTATTTCTAGTTCATTTTGAATATTATGTAAAAAAAACCCAACTTAATCTACATTTCTCAAGACTATCCTACACCTGGGGTCTGTGAAATTTGGGTTCAAGGTTAAAATGTATAACAATGACCCAAGTTAAATTAAAGGGGGTGGCCCTACTAAATGCTACTCTCCCATTTTACCCACAACAATTCCTAAATGCCACCAGACAATTAGGGCAATTTCGATATCTTTTGTAGAGTAAAGTAATTAAAATTATTACTGCCACTTTTATAATAAACTCGTGTGACTTTAAGAGTCTGTCCCTGCTCTCTTTCATGATGGAGACATCACACAATCTGTAATTGTGCTATTAAGGAAAAGAGAGCTAATCTTTTTGCATTTGAAGTAAAGCCCTCATCATCAGCCCAACAAAGCCAGACAGATCAAAAAAGAACCAGAGAGAGCATTTAAGGAAATTAGTACAAGTGTCAGTTAAAAGGTAAAAATTAATGCACTTATTATTGAAATATGGTTGAAACCTACGTTCTTTTCATTTCTTTGATATTGCGAGGGCATAAAACATTCAATTAACTTTCCATTGTGTTTGGGGAAGAAAAGGCAGAGGGTTGTCAGCGCAGCGTTAGGGGTGTAGGTGAAACTCCGTGAAAAATGGGCTTTGGGATGAGCAGGAGACAGAGCCAGACCACATGGCCCAGGCCAGGAAGGGGCTCCTGCTTGCCCTCACAGCTCACCTGGCTGTGGGTTTCAAAGGGGCTTTAGACGCTCCTGTCCTACTTAGTCTGGAGGCTTAAATATTGACAGGCCAAAGTCTTGACTTAAAAAAAAGCACGGACAATAGATACTTGTGGTTGTCTAGAGGCTGTGTGAGTGGACTCATCCCTCCCTCTCCGGTACCTTCGGGACATGACGGTGAGGATGAATGCAGAAAAAGGCTGAAAAAATGTGGCTATTTGTTAGTATTTGTTTCTGGATGAACTTTTGCCCTTTGACTGCATTTCTTTTTCAATTTTTAAAAAAATGATTTTCATGCATTTATTTTTATAATCAGAGGACTAATAAAATAATGTCGGTTTGTGATCAGGAGCAGCACAAGGTGGAGAGGGGAGAATTAATATGGGCTTTGGGGTCAGACTGATTGGTGTGTGATGAGAAACTCAGCCACTTAAATGCTGTGTGGCCTCAAGCAAGTAGCTAAACATCGCTGAGTTCGTATTTTCTTCCTCTATGTCCCCTAAATAAGGAAGTGATTATCTGCTTATTAGGTGGCTGATAAATGTGAAACTGACTCACTAAATCTTTGGCACACAACAGACACTCAACAAATGTTAATTTTTTTTTCACTCTGACACTATTCCTTCACAACCCCTTCATACAAAAAAGACACACCAATTAATTTTATCGGTATTAATGGTGAGTAGGATCAGTATTTGCTGTAACTCTTCCGTGCTATCTATTGACTGACTCCCCATTATTTTTTTTTTTCGCTCTGAAATTCTGGCAAGTGTATTCAGTAGGGTAGCTTTATAAGGCTACTCTCAGAACATCAAAACTCCTTCGCTGAACGATCATTATTTGACAATCGCAATTCAAGAATTTTTTTAAAATTGTATAATGAATCAATCTTCCTAAATTGTATGCATGTCAAATTGTGATCCACTTGCTGTGAAAATGTTCGGCAAGAGAAGGCCTAATGTTTAAAGCAAAAATTACTGGGATCACACACACTAATTTGTCTCTATCATTAATGAAACATTGTTTTATTGCCCTGAGAAATAGACTCTTGCACATATTATGAAACATTTTCATAGAGAAATGTGCTGGCAGTGATTTTATGCCGTAACACAGCAGACAAAAGCTGAAATTTGCATGCTCAGATCTTAGCCCAATGCTGGTCACACCATAGGCAGCTTACAAATATTTTAAATGAAAGGAAATAGATACATTTTGTGACCTGTGACTTGCATTCAGGATGTGGCCGATGACCTTTGGCGAAGGTGGGGTGGTCCCCAGCGAAGCAGATCGCTCCTGGTTTCCTAAAGTCTACCAGGAAAGGAGAATGCAGCCTCGTCTGATGAGCATGGGGAGCTGGCAAGTGCAGAGAAGACAAGTTCTGCGAGGCCAGCTCCTTTCCCACCCCAAAAAGACGACGTCTGCGGAGTTCTGAAATGCATCCCCCAAGGACAAATTCTCCGCGATTTTATTTGTGCTGCTTTCTAGCTGACTCTGCCCTGGCACTTAAGGAAAATAACCGAGTTATAAAATCTCAAGTCACTGATGTTGTGATTATTATTCTTATTAATATGCACAAGATAGAAGTTAGTGCCAACAGGACAGATTTACACTTTTGCAAAGGTAATGAATCAAAATAAGAAGGTAAAAGCCGCTATTACCCTAAAACCTAAAGTGATAGACTACTTAGGTGGTTTGTTTTTTTTTTATAATTTTTTTCCCCCCGGGTGCAGATGGCTGATAATGCTGGGTTTTCTCTGAAATATGCTAGGAATGTAATCAGGAATATAAAACTAGCCACTGAAAGCAAGCCTGTCCTCTTCTTGTTAGGAAGTTTTCCAATTCTAGGTCTGTTGGGAAAGATGCCGGCGCTTGGAGGAGGTGGGGAGGGGGCGGGACAGTGGGGAGGGGGCGGGACCGTGGGGGGGAAGGCAGGGCAGTGCTCCGGCGAAGGGTGACCCTCCTCAGCAGAGCGAGAGGACGAAGCGGGCACTAGATGTGCCGTCTGCAGACCAGACGCACGCCCTGCCTTGTCGGCACCCGGACGCAGAAGAATCCTGGAGGGAGAGCCAGAGAGAGGAGGACAGGGGGGAAGCAAGGAAGCCCGAGGACGGGCTGGGGACAAATACGAAACTCGGGAGTCTCCGAAGTGCTTTGGGTGCTCTCTGGTTTGGCGAGTCCCACCATCTGCTATGTCATTGGGCCCTTAATCCAATCTGGTGAGGTTGGCGTGATGGGCAGCTTCGGAGACGAGGGGGCTAGGGCCCAGGGGAGAGAGGTGTCCTGGACCAAGGTGGCGCAGTGAGGGGCTGTGCTGTGTCCGAGGTGGCAGCTGACATCCCGAAAGTGCGCAAGGCACCTTGGAAGCTGCGATTGCGGGGCTCAATCTCTCGGTAAGCTTGAGCGTCAAGTCCCTTTACTGGTTCATTTATAGCTAGAGGAGAATGTCAGTTTCCCGAAAACCTTTATCCTGCCCACCTCCCTGGACGGGACCAAGAGCAGGATGTCATCATAGAAAGAAAGCTCAGAATTTCAGAAGGGGAAGGAATTGAGAAGATTTCTAGTTCACAAAGCCCAGGGCAGTAGCTGGAGAGAAGACTGGGAGCAGCTCTCTAGACTCCACAGGCTTCACAAATTAACGCTACCCCAGAACCTTCATGTGCTCTACAATGTCTAGCACGTGGATGTTTTGTTTTGTTTTTTTTCAAACTTGCTGAGCATTTTTTGGATATGCTTGTAAATTCTACTTACAAAGGCTCAGGATGAAACTGACCTGGAATCAGATCTACAGCTTTGCTCCTTAGTAAGCTTCTAGTCTTCTGTGAGTTGGGGGTTCCCAAAAGTTTTAGCTCGTAAGGCAATGGTGAGAATCAGATGTAAATGTGTAAAGACCAAATTAACACGAAATCAGCGCCCAATGGATGCCAACCATCGTCTTCATCTTCTTCATCATCACACCTCTGTGAATACAGGTAGGGCAGCTTTTTATATCCACACTTCCTAGGTGAGGAAAGTGAAGCTAAATGTCCTACTCACCGTGACTCAGAGAGTAAGAGGCTGGGCTGGATCCAAGTTCTGAACTTCTAACCCAAAGCTCATTCTTTCATGGAAACAAGCATTGACCTTCAACGCTGGTGGGTGGGTCCGAACAGTCCGGGGTGTGGAAAGAAAGTCACGGGCAAACCAATGATAATAGCAGCGTGCCTGGGCATCTCACTGTTACCCAGCCTCTTCCTGTTCATTCTACCCAGCAGAATTAGGAAGATTTCTGGATCTCTCTAAAAGTTCAAGGTTGCACATGTGTCAAAGATGAAAAGGCGTAAGTCACAAAGTCATGGTACATGTTTGAGGCCAGTGTGAGAGGCAGAAAGGAGATCAAGAACCACGGGTTGGAGTTCTATTGCGGGTTGGAGTTGGTCCGCAATAGTGTGTGCTGCAGGACAGTACCGTGAACCCAAGAGGACTGCGGAAAGTGCACTCACCACGGGGCAGGAAGACCTGGGAGCTGCAGTGCTCACAGGACAAGTAGACCCAGGGTGCGGAGTTAGCAGACGGGCAGACTTATGTGGGTGCTGCTGACTGTCCCAGGATGGAGACGTGTGCCTCCTTCCACTCTCCAGCAAGGAAATCAGAGCAGATGTGTCTATTTCCACTCATGCATGAGGACCCCCCCGTGAAAGTGGAGGTCAAGGAGCCTCGGGTGGCAGGATTTCTTCCTGAGAGACTGCTCATGATTCTCATCCAAGCGAAACCGTACTCTCTTCCACCCTTCCAACTTCTGCTTGCGCTCAGAAAAATAGGCCAGCATTGACTTCGAATTCGAACCTGAGGCCAGAACCTAAGGTTCACGTCTGGGCTTCCACACCTGCCTGCTGCGTGACCCTGGCAACTCAATGTCTCGGGGTCTCAATTTCTTCTTCTGTCAAACAGAAGGGCAGGGCACAACTTGTGACCACCATGATCGGCACTACAAATGAGAAGATGTTTCGGGGTGAGGGGAGCACAGAGCCATTGCTGCCTTGACTGTGCTCACGGCTGTTCGCAATTGGTATAAAGCCATTCTAGAATCATCATGTCCCAGAGACCTTCCTTCGTCATGTCTGCTAGTGAAACATCAGACCTTTGCAAGGTCCCGTAACTGCCGGCTGGGTGTGCCCCTGTCTGGGGAAACGCCTACTCGCAGATAAATCAGACATCTCATCTCTGGACCATATATGATATTTGTTATCTTAAAAGTCATGCAGGTCAGAGGCTGCTGAGGATTGAGCTTCTGTCCAGATTCTCTTTCAACTCGTTGTCACTCCGTGCCTGCTCTCTGAGTCTCAGTTTCCCTACTGACCAAACAAAGCAAGTAACGTCCAGCCCTCTCACGAGGAGATGATGGACAATGACGGGTGTGCGGCTGCTTGTGATCGACAGAATTCTGGGGGAAGGGAAGGTACTTAGCGAATGCTAGGAACTGGTCCTGGCATTAGGAATTTTACTTAAAAGCAGGTTGAGAAGCCCAGTCTCTTCCTTACCGACAAAGCACTCGATAAGCAGAGCAAATGACCACGTAGATGAATGATGATACCTCCCCCCAGACCCTCTTACTCATGTAGCGTTCGAATGGCTAAATTCATTGAAAACATACGAGGCACCATTCAAGGGGAGGTGATCCTTATATGTGCACACTTTTCAGTTGACGAAGATGGTAGTATGCTTTCTTTCTTCTGTTTACGTCAAGCCTACGAGGTAGGCGAGGTGGATACTGTCATTACCAACACCACATTACCTATAATTTTTATATAATCTTGTGTATAAAGATATATAATCTTTGATCTATTTCCAGGTCCATATCTGTTCTCTATCAACATTTATCTCTTTTCTTTACCTATGTCTATGTCCATATCTGTATCTCTTCCTATATCTGTATTCATACCCCTCCTTTGCCTATATTTCTGCTTATGTCGCTAGCTCTCTATAACATTATTTTTTCCCCATATCCCTAGCCACTTGAGGATACCAAGTTTTCAGGGAGTGTCAGCAGCCGGACGCAGGTCACCCAACGAGGATGTGACGGCTGGCATCAGATTTCAAGTCTTTTGGCTCCAAACCCTGATCTTTGCCACCTCTCCGTGCCCACCTCTCAAATAAATGGAATTTTTAAAAAAGGAAAAAAAAAATCAAAAAAAGAAGAAGAAAGAAAAGAAGAAAATTTGAAAGGAAGGAAGAAAGAGAAAGAAAGACCAAGTATTACCCTTTCTTTATTTCTACTTCACAAAGCCCAACATATGGCCTCAGGCCTCTGTCAGCTCTGTTCCCGTTCAAGTCATGCTGGTGTGGGGTGAGCCGGGCGATGACCCTCAGAATGACCTTGTTCATCTTACACACATTAGGGCTTAGAATTCTTGAAAAGGTTTGAAAGGCCAAGATTTTTTAAAATTAGGGAATGCAATAGGATTATTTTTGGGCAATTAAGTAATTTATATTGTTAAGCACTACTTATGTAAGAGTCTAGGAAATTTACTTTATGAATGTAGATTTAAACCAGATAATGTTTCTGGTGACACTGTCCCTTAAATTCTTTTTCTCTTTCTTCTTTATTTTTTTTCTACACTTACAGTTTTTTTTTTTTTTAAATAACAGGACATTAAGAAATAGTATGAGATCTATAAATAGCCAGAATGATTACAATTTATACTGTTTTTGCATCTGTTTGAGAGGCAGACGGCAAACCCCTAATTTAAAAACAAATGATCAAACAATTCAGTAAGTTGGGTTGAAGACTGCTCTTCATTCTCTCAAAATTTTAAGGATTGAGTTGCTGTGAGTAATTTGTCAGGATTTTTTTTTTCTTGTAACAGATTTATCTGATTTAAACACAATGTTTCTTTCTTCCATTCAGAAACGCTTTACAACAGTGATTTTTAGGGTCCTGTTTCAAGCCCTCTTAAATCCTGCCCCCCATACCTGATGACATTTACAGAAGGAAGAAAGCATACATATTTAAAATTTAAAACTGAGAAATAATGTCCTAAAGAATATATTTTAAGAATACCTTCTAGGCTAGAGGTTTGAAAAACATCAGTTGTTTCTTCATGTGTGTGTGTGTTGTTGTTTTTTTTAAATTCTCTTCTTTTAACTCTATTTTTGGCCTCTTGAATTTAGTACAGGTTGCTTAAAAAAATTAAAAGCAAATATAAAATTTACCTGGAATCTGCTTCTGAGCTCCTATTAAGCCATATCCCTAATTCTGTTTTCCGTTGTTGCTTTGAACTGTGTGAATCACTTCTGGGTCTCGGGTTCTCCGTGTCTGACATGGCAAAGGGACGCCTCTCTCCCACATTCCATCCTTTCTTCTTGGTTCCTCCTCGCGACCGCGTCTGTGCAGTACCGCCCGGCCCAGACTGCCGTGGGGGGGGGGGGGGACGGGACCAGGAACCCTGAGGCAGTGCGTAGCCTTCAAGAACTGAAAGTTTACTTTTTTTCAAAAGACAACGTTTCCACCCCCTTGGAAGGAAATATCAGCGTGAGGGTATCACCTAGGAGGGGATTCTCCACCTGGTTTTTTTTTTTTTTTTTTTTTAGCAGTTATTGAAAACTCCAGTATCTTTGCTGCAGGTTCTAATTTATTTTGCAACTCATGCAGTGCACTGGAAACATAATGTACAGTTGGGAAGCTTAATTAACAGCCACGGAGGTGGGGGGTCATAATGGCCGGCCGAGTTTTAGAGGCATTTAAGCTTGGTTCCGAGAAAAGAAAGAGGTTTCCCTGCAGGGAGCTGCGAACTTGTATCTCTTCAAACAGTGAAACTCGGAGGGTCCACAGCTGTGGCTTTGCTTCCATGTCAGACCAACACACCTGTCTGCCTAAGGTGTGGCCGACCGCTCACAGTCCAAGATGCCTCTTGATCTGGAGCAATTGAGGAAAAAAAAAAATTCCTGGGCATCTAATGAAAAGTTCAGAAAATTCCCTTGTAAGTCACACAGCAGTGGAGGTCAGCTGTCTAGGGCGAGCAACAGTGAGCTGGACCCCACCCATGTCTGATGATGGGAGAAAGAGGGAGCGTCTCAGACCGGAAACACCGGGCAGGAGGGGGCAGCAGCACGGGGAGTGTCTCGGTTCTGCCACTTGCCTAGCACAGGTGCTGGGTAATGGTCACTTGTTCTTGGCCTCGGTTTTCTCATCTGTAGAGTGGAACAGTGAATAGGACTGTCTCCCGAGAACAGCACTGGGCGTCCTGCGCTGTCCCCTAGAGCGCATAGTAGTGTGTAGAAGTGGGTCACTACCTCGACTGCCCCGAGCTAGACCGTTCGCCTCTCTGCGAGCTGCATTCTGGCCTCTGATGTTTTTCCTAGGGCCGGTGGAGGGGAATGTGGGTGACCAGGAGGGTCAGCTGTCCAGGCCTCATACTCACCAAAGGTCTTCCTTAGACTTTTGGTCATCCCAGCAAAGGGGGATCTACTGTCACTGCCGAGGTTCAGAAGGCGCTGCCTCTCACAGGGTCTATTCACTGTGCCTCAATATGCAGCCGGGCGCGGAAACACACCACGGATATTTACTAGTGCAAATCTTTTAACCCCTTTGTCAGCTGGAAAACTTGACCCCATTGCACTTCATGTTATGTTATTCAACAATTTGGCATTCCTTCATTAAAAGAAAAAAAAATTACTAAGACCTTCAAACAACAACAACAACAACAAAAACTTCAAGCATTTACAGTGTTATGAACCTCTTTGTAAATCGAAGTGGAGTTTCAGGTCACCTGGGCATCACTCCTGTAATACAAAATGCTCAGGGCAGCTGGCGTGCCCCTGGATGCCCAGGTCTGGAGAGCTGGGAACCGCAGGAAGCCATGCGGTGCCCCTGGGGCCAGCTCAGGAAGGACGGCAAGGGGCAAGGGGGAGAGGGAGGGGGAGGAAGATGCGCCCGCAGCCGGCTGGCGCGCCAGGGAGGGGACGATGGCACCGGAAAAGGGACTGGTGGCAATCTGCTTCAGGAGCCAGGGCCTCCTCGAGCGAGCCGTTGCTGTTCCCGCTGGGGAAGTCCCCACCTTCCCGACTCCAAGCCTGGGCGAAGAGGAAGAACGGGGGAGGCGGAGGGACCGGAGGCGGCCGGTTTCCTGGTCTCCACGGGAGGGGCTGAAAGGCTGGTGCGGGACAAGTCTGATAGGAAGTCTGGCTCGGAATTTTGGTCTTATTATGTGTCTGGGCAGAACTTGACCAGATCAATAACAACAACAATATTAAAAAAGAAAGAAAGAAAGAAAAGAAAAAGAAAAAGAAAGAAAGAAAGAAAAAGAAGAAAGAAAGGAAAGGGAAAAAGCCAGGGCAGCGGGCCAGGCAGGCAGGCGGAGGGGCGAGGGCGCTCACCCGCGTCAGCCCTGCAGCGTCCAGACGGCTGACTTGGGGCCCGGGCGGCGCGCCCTCCCCGCTGCATGAAAACGTTGCGTCCTGGATGGCCGCCTGAGCTCTCGGTTTCGGGCCCCTTTATGAGGCTCTGCCTCGCGACCCCCAGAGGGGCCTCGTCCACTGGATAGAGGGCGGTCCCCCTCACCCTAGCCAGGGTTGCAGTTCGCCAAGGCGCCCAGCGAGTTACAGGGGGCATCAGAGGGGCCACACCGGGGGGCTGGGAGGTGGCAGCTGCCGAGGAAGCGCCGCTGCGCTCGTTCCGAAATCCACACAGATTGTATAACTTTCCAACTAGGATTTCTCTCTCTCTCTCTCTCTCTCTCTCTCTCTCTCTCTCTCTCACACACACACACACACACACACACACACACACACACACATCTATCTCCCTCTCTCTCTTTCTAAAGAGCAGTGTAGTTTGAAAAGACCCGGTTCCCTTTGCCATGACAGATTCGTGTCTCCAGACCCACGGTTGCAGGAGATGGGGGTGCGTGCAGGAGCGGGTCTGCGCTGGGGTCCCTGCCACCGGAGGATCGGGAACAGCCGGCCCGCGCGCCTGGCGGGGGCGCAGCGGTGCCCGGAAAGCTCCGAGTTCGTTTTTTGGCTTCTGAGATCGGGGTTTTTCTGCTCCTGTTTGTTTAGCTGAATTTAATCTTTTTTTTTTTTTTTTTTTTTTCACTCTTCTCGCATTTCCTTTCCGAATCTGCTCTTCCGCCTTGCGCGCCCCTAATCTCCCCGGAATCTCGGGCGCCAGGCCAGGCGCAGACTAGAGCTCGCGGTTGGGGACCCGGTTGGAGACGTGGCGGTCTGGGCGCCGCAGGGACGGAGACCGCAAGGGACCCGGGACTCCAAATCAAGATCTGGCAGGGCCGCTGCCTCGGCTTATCTCAGGGGCTATCGTTTTTCTGAGCTTCTTTACTTTTCCACGCACTCTCTGCACACGGGTGGGTTTCATCTCGAAGTAAAAGGATTTCTGGTTTCCTTCGTTCTTCTAAATCTGGGGGTGGTGGGTGGGTATAGGGGGGGGGGCTAGTTCTTGCCTGGGGCCTACTTTGCCCTGGCAAACACTACTTGCAGAGAGAAGTCAGTGTCTCGGGTCCCCTGTATACGCCTTCCCCACACCTTGACATGTGTTTGATGGTTTGTTTTCGTCATGTGTATGTGACATATACTTTGATATAGATGTCTAGTTCTATACTCCTGTGGCACCACAAAACTTTTTTCCCCGAGTCCTAGGGTCCTGGGCAGCCTCCTGTGGTTCCAGGAACGAGCCTTTCTCAATGCCCCGCCTCCTCTCACTTGGCCACATGACCAGGCACCAGGGCCAAGCCTACAGTGGGCCATTGGGACCCTTACAGAATGTGGGGTTCAGCTTCCACTGCTCCCGCCGCTAATCTTCCCTCTTCTCTGAAGCCAGGACAGGTCCCTTCCATCCCATGCAATCATTAGAAGATGACCCTCTTTGGACCAAATTCCTGGATGGATAGTCTCTCACTGCCATGTGATATTTTAGGCAAATTTCTTAGCTTTTCTTGTTTCAGTTTTTTTTTTTTTTTTTTACAAAATTAAAAAAAATAAAAACAAAATAGTAATACACACTTGCCTTGGCTATGGGGTTGTTGTGGGAAAGGGGCAAGGCTATTGTGTATTTGTAAGCACTTAAAAAAAACAAACCTCTAAATTACTTTATTGCAGGTGGTACAGATAGGTACTGCTGTTAGGAAGCTAGGTGCCCCATAACCATGGGAGAATGAAGGCATCTCACTGATTAGTCAAAATCAGATTTAAAAATGCCTGACAGAGAGGATGTTCGCAGATAACCCAGTTCTTGGAAGAGTTTTAACTTTGCTCTGTTCTTTGCAGAAGCGACCTTCCAGGAGGAAGTCTGGGGCCTTGGAAGCTCAGCCGAGCTCGTTCACGGAGCCTCTTGAGACCTCAGTTCCCCAAGCTGAGTTCCATGTTGCAGTGGGGGTGGCAGGTTCACCTGCAGCTGCTGGCCAGCTGAGCCACCTTGCCCCAGCGGCCGCTCCTCTCCCAGCTCTCACCTGGGATTTATAGCGCATATATCACATGTTGGAAGCATCAGACCCGAGAACCACAGGGAATGCCTATGGAGCTGAGCACTGTGCCATTTGAGGTAGGTACTGTTATTTTGCCCAGTTGACATAGGAGAAACTGAGGCAGAGAGCAGTGATATAGTTGGGACCCCACCCAGGCCATAGGAGCCCTGAGCCCGTACCTGGGACCCGTTGGGCACAGTGCCTGGCACCCAACCAATGCCCATCAAAGGAGGGCATCGTTTCTGTTTTGAAGAACACTTGGCATGTCCCATCCCCATCTCTGCTGTTTCCTCTGTGTTATTTAACTTGAACTTTGAGGCTGGTGGGGGAAGTCTATGGCTTGCTTCGTCACCAGAAGCACTTTTATTAGAGCTGAAATCTTCCAAGCCTGAATCTGTTGCTTTAAAACTCTTTGGACGTAATGAATATGGATGAATGGTAGCTTCCTATGAATATGGAGGAGCGGGTGGGGCTCCTGGCAGATGGATCACTACTTAACATTAACCGCTGGCAACCTTTCCTCCTGTTTGACTTCCCTGCACTATTATCCCCGAGAAGGGTCAGCCCTGGTGCTTTTTTTCAAAATACGATTAGTCACTTGTTGCCACATGTACTTGCCCCTGAACCTCATTTGCCATTCTGTATAATTATTAGAAGGATCTTCTAATTGTATTGGAAATTCTAAGTTGACACTTGTGTCAAAGTGCCACGACACAGAATTGTGTTTAATTTCTCTTTTGTTAGCCTCATTTGGGTTCCTGAAGAATTATACCCAAAGGAAGCACCCACTCTTGTTCACTTCTTCTTGCCACTGTTTCCTGTGGGGGTCTCTCATTACAGCCTGGAGAATGTGTTGCTAAAAGTCCCACACCGTGTCAGACATGTCCTCCTTCACGGGTGTGAGGACAGGCCTGGCCAGGGGTTTTGAGCACTCTCTGTTAGCACTTGATGTTTTCTCTGTCAAGAATGCTTTCTCAAATGAGACTCAGGGACATGGACAAGAGGGTGGTGGTTGGGGGGGGGCGAGGGGGGAGGGGAGGGAGGGGCACAAAGAAAACCAGATAGAAGGTGACGGAAGACAATTTGACTTTGGGTGATGGGTATGCAACATAATCAAATGTCAAAATAACCTGGAGATGTTTTCTCTGAACATATGTACCCTGATTTATCAATGTCACTCCATTAAAATTAATAATAAATTTATTTTTATTGAATTAAATAAAAAAGAATGCTTTCCCTTCTTCTTCATCAGTTTGATGAACTCATCTTTAAGACTCAATTCAGGCGTTCCTCTTTGCAGCCCCTGACCCCCAGGAGCCGGCCCCCCTCACTGTCCAACCCTTGAGTCTCTGCCCGGGCATTTGCAGCCCCCACAGGTTGCTGTTCAGTACTGGTTGTTGGGTGTGTGTGGTTATAAACATGGACTCCGCGGTCAGACTTCCTGGGTTCCTGTCCTGACACTCCCTAAACCACGTGACCTCATTTGTGTAATGGGGTCATGATACCGCTTGGACTCTTGAATTGATAGGGTTAAAGGAGACACGCTACCCAAACAACATGGGCTTGCAGGAGGCATTCAAGGTGGAGTCGGCGTTATTGAGACGTTGTCTGTCTTCTGAGCTTGTCAAGGGCAGTGAGGAAGGCTTTTGTGTTGTGTTCGCTCCTGTTTCCTTGACATGGAGTTGGGGCTGTATTCCCTGTTCCCCCACAAACTAATGACTCCTCGCTCCAAGCTCCCTGACACTCTGCTCAGTGGCTCCGACGGCCCCCTGGCGTGGGAGTTTACTTTGAGGCTGATGATCTGTCTCCCCTGACTGCGAGGGCTTTGCCAGGAGGACTCAATCTTATTCCTGGTCACGTGGCTGAACTTGCAGCCTGATGTCTGTTTACACAGTAGGCAGCCTCCTTGTTTGGAGAAAGAAGGGAAGGACGGAGAAAGAGTGGAGTTCTCCTATTTTTGTCAAGTGAATGTTAAAAGAACGGATTTTACAGTTCCAGCAGAGGAAAAGACTGTCTGGGCAGGACAGAGAAGGGTCTGTCCTGAGCGTGACTTTGATGGCTAAAGAGAGACAATTTAAAAAGGGTCACTTAAAAACAACCAGTGGAATCAGAGAAGTCACTACTTTGTCTTCATAAAAAAAAATCTGTGTATTTTTTGATTTTTGTGCCCACTCTGATTTAAGCAACAATTGTTAAAAAAACAAAACAAAAAAAACTAAAATGGAAATGCTTGTAGCTCAGCAACAATATCCGAGTATTTACCTTTTAAGCAACCACTTCTAGAAACAATGGTCTTTTGTTTTCAAAAATCATATATTGCTAATATCAAATGCATTTTGAAAGCAGTCTTCAATTATCAAGTGAAAATTAAAGTATTGCCGTGGCTCAGAAACTAGAAAAGAATTCTTTTATGCTCTTTAGGAGCCACATGATGCCATAACCATCGGAGAAGATAGCATGTAAGTTTAAATTTTCTTTGATACTGGCATGTGACATTGCAAAAAAAATTAAGCGCATTGTTTTTTGACAAGATTTGAGGACTGGTATTTAGAAAAGCACTTGGTACGGGAGGTGGTTGAATTCATACCGTTGAAATAGAGGTTATAAAAATTGATAAGGAAGGTTCATTCACTAAAAAATATAATGGCAGATACAATAATGACGGTATTCATCATCCATCAGGGGCATTTATTAAGCGCCTACAGGTACTTGGCAGTCTGTGGCACGTTGCACAAAGTTAGACAGACACGGTCCCTATTCATCCGAGAGCCTGCCATTGTGTGGCTCCTCTGTTGGGAGCACACCTTCTCTACTTGTCATTGGGGCCTGAAAGACACTCCTTGTCATTATTTATGCTGTCTGGGTTTCTGATTTTTCAGGGGGCGGGCAGGTCTCTTTTGTCGGTTCTTTTCATTGTGCTACATAAAGTGTTCTTTCGTCGTCTGAGACGTCTCCGTCAGTGGGTGCGTTTGCTGTTGGCAGCCATCTTTCCTTCTGATGGCACCCTCCGGGAGATGGGCAGCTCCTTGTGGGAGCTCATCGGGCTGCTCTTCCAAAGGAATCACGGGGCTTCGGCTGGCTCTCTGTTGTGACCCCTATTTCCTTGTATTCTGCTCATCCTGGGAGACTGTGGGCAAGCTGAGGGCAGAGACGTGTCCCGAGCACTGGGCACCGCCTCCCTAAGAAGCAGCCATTTCTCGGCTGGCCCAATGGGGCAACGTGAGCCGCCCCCCAGTGATAGAAGCTCAGGGCCTGCTCTTGAACTAGTGATTGTTCAATTGCACTTCTGGACACACGGACACGTGGCTGTATGTGAAATTGTCTGTGGGTGCAGCGAGAAATGCTAACTTTAGTAATGGAATGTTGACTCCAGGCACGTGGGAAATGAAGTCTGGTAAACATTCCCCTGACACCCTTCTAGCAGGGCATGTCGGCTGGCATCCAGTGGACCAGCGACCTGGCTAGAAGCTCCAGATTGTACTGGTGGCAGAAAACACTGCACCCAGTTCCTGATTTCCAAAACTATTATGATTGGAAGTGAGGGGGGGAGAGGCTATGCTGAGCTTTCATTTCATATCAGACTCTTGAGGGGTTTTTTTGTTTTTTGTTTTTTGTTTTGTTTTTTGTATTTTTCTGAAGCTGGAAACGGGGAGGCAGTCAGACAGACTCCCGCATGTGCCCGACCGGGATCCACCCGGCATGCCCACCAGGGGGCAATGCTCTGCCCATCTGGGGCATTGCTCTGCCGCAATCAGAGCCATTCTAGTGCCTGAGGCAGAGGCCACAGAGCCATCCTCAGCACCCGGGCAAACTCTGCTCCAATGGAGCCTTGGCTGCGGGAGGGGAAGAGAGAGACAGAGAGGAAGGAGAGGGGGAGGGGTGGAGAAGCAGATAGGCGCCTCTCCTGTGTGCCCTGGCCGGGAATCGAACCCAGGACTCCTGCACGCCAGGTTGACGCTCTACCACTGAGCCAACTGGCCAGGGCCAGACTCTTGAGTTTTATAGAAGATTTTGCTATGACAAAATCAATGTACAGGGCATTTTGTATATTTAGACACTGTTGTTGATAATAACACCCAGCGTTTCTGCCCAGATAGGTCCCGTGTGAAGGGCCGAGTTATGTGCCCCTGGAGGTCTTCAGGGTAACATTTGTTCTTCTAGATTCACATGTAGGCTCCCTGGGGGTGGGGGAGGCAGTGAGAGTTAGTAACACAGTGGGTCTCTTTTGTCGCCTTGGCCACAGGAAGTTCAGAAATGTGTACTGTCACTAAAGGAGGGAACTTCCTGGCACATGCCTAAAAGCAGAATAAATTAAACTCTGGTTTAATTTACTTTGTCTTATTTTATGAGTATATTTCTCTTACTAACAGCTTCAAATCCTTTTGAAAGTTAAATATAGATATATACTATAGAAATGTTAATTATATATAATATGTGGTTATGCATATATGTATACATGGATGTTATACCCACATGCATGCACACACATGCACATGTACATACATACATGAGTATATATACACACACACACAAACCATTCCGAAACCCACCCCACAGCATTTATGAAGCAGCTGCTAGTTACCCGGCGCTGTTGGGTGCCCTGAGGAATGGAGGCACAAACAAGACAGGCCCTTCTCTATGCAGCTACCGGGTAAAGGAGGCAGACGACAGTGAGGATGACGTAACACACCCATACGACTGTGGGACAGAGGGGAGGCAGGGGTCCTGGAGCTGCTGTGTCTCCAACTTCAACTCCACTCCCTTCCCTTCAGTCTGTCTAACCCGTCACCCGCTCGGTCCGTCCGGCTTTACCCCTCTTTCCACGCACGGCCACCGTCATTAACTCACACCACAGCGCTCGAACCGCTTCCCGTCCGGCAGCTCTTCCTCAATTCTTTATACTCGTCTGGTTATTTTTCCCAAAACTTAGTTTTTCTCTCTTAGGCTTTCTATGCGGACCCCCAGCCATGACAATAATAGTAGTAGTCGTCGAAGGCTTCCTCTGAGGCTTTGCTCTGCAGGTATTATCTCATTTAAACCTTGTAAAGGCTGTGGGGGTTGCCACAATTACAACTCCCTGTTATGCTGAGGGAACGGATGCTCAGACACCGGAAACCACTTGCTAAGACTATACCGGCTGCTTCAGGGCACTCCACCCCACGCTTGTGGTCTCAGTGGTTGGTTTTCTGTCGCCTGTTACTTAGCTCTGGTTCTGAGCTCATTCCTGAGCCTCTGTTGTATTTTCCTCTAATGAAATGGTCTCACCTGACTGCTCTGTTTACTGAGTCCTTCCAGTCATTCTGGGCACATCTTCTTGGTGCGGGCAGAAGGGCTATGAGGCAGGGCTGGATTAATGGGGGTACATCCTGTAGCCCTATGGAGGTGATGGTTGGACTCTATCTGGAATTCTACATTCTGGTTACCCCAGGTGTTGGCAGGGGCAGAGATGTGTGGAGCAGAGGAATAGATCGTGTGAGCTGATCAAGTAATAAGCGATGGAGAGGAGGCAGGATTCAGGCTTCCAGCTAGTGACTGACATTTCCCTGGGTTGCTTCATGGCTCCTCCGTGACAACGCGGACCCAGCCCACACTCACGTTCACCCCTCCCCCCAGTTCCCTCAGCACTCCAGCAGAGCCGGCAGCGACAACTGGGTCTTAACAATTCGATGCCTAGCCAGCAACAGAAAGCAGCCCCAGTTCATCGGAGTGCGCCGGGCACTTCGGTTCGTTCATCCGACTTGTTATTTCCTTATACACGGCGACGGGCCCCTGTGCTGGCTCCTTCCTCCCGCTGTGAGCCCTGCCCTGAGTGCAGAGAAGGTGTTGAGCAGATTCCTTGGCACCATTGTAGGCACTTGGGATCCATCAGCAGATAAAATAAGCCCGGCCATCCTAAAACTTACCTTCTTCAAGGAGGAAGAGGTAAGGAATGACAAACATAACAAGTATGGAATTTTGTAGTATGTTAAAAAAAGAAGGCTCTGGCCTATTGGTTCAGTGGTAGAGTGTCCACCCGGCTTATGGATGTCCTGGGTTCTATTCCCAGCCAGGACACACAGCAGAAGTGGCCATCTGCTTTTCCCCCTCCCTCCCCCCCCCCTCCTTTCTTTCACTCTCTCTTCCTCTCCCTCAGCCATGGCTTGAATGGCTCGAGCTCATTGGCCTTGGGCACTGAGGATGGCTCTGTGGAACCTCTGTATCAGGCACTAAAAATAGCATGGTTGTGAGCATGGCCCCAGATAGGCAGAGCATTGGTCCTAGATGAGGGTTGCTGGGTGGATCCCGGTTGGAACAGATGCAGGAGTCTGCCTATCTGCCCTCCTCTCACTTGAAAAAGAAGAAGACGAAGAAGGAAGAGGAGGAGGAAGAGGAAGAGGAGAGAAGGAGGAGGAGGAGGAGGAGTAGAAGAAGAAGAAGGAGAAGGGGAAGGGGAAGAGAGGACACTCAGAGCAGGGTAAGGGGGTAGAGAATGCCGAGGGACAGGAGACTGAGGAGGGACAGACTGCAGTGTTAAAGGTCAGAGTAAGGGCAGGCCTTATTGAGCAGGGAGCAAAGACATGCAGGCCTATGGGCAGAGGAACATTCCAGAAGAAACAGCCGACGCCTGGACGCTGAGTCAGGGGTGTGCCCGGCGTGTTTGAGGCACGGCAAGGAGGCTGGTGTGTCCGAGCCTGGCCTCTCCGTTCTCCTCGAGGTGGGAGCGGGTTCCTCTCGTGGGAGCACATCTGCTCCAGGCCGCCTTGTCTTGCCGTCCCGAGAGGTTGGTCCCAAAGCAAGTGCCTCATTCTTAACTGGACCTGTTCGTTCATTTGTTGAAGGGCAGAGACCCATCAGGGTTTTGACCGTGTGTGCTCAGAGATTCTTGCTTTAAAAAAAAAAAAAAAAAGCCTAGCTCAGGGAGCCGCTCCTGTTTGTAGATAAATTTCAAAAGCATCGTCTTCCAGATGCTGTGTCTCCACAGCGCATTTTGGATGCCTGACATTTAAAATCCTGGAAGCGAAACCCCCCCCCCCCCCCTTGTCTTGTATCTCTTTGGAAATGATGAATTTCAAATGAACTCGAGTTAATGTAGTGCCTGCGAAGGGCGCCAGACAACGCGTGTTCAAAGCTGTAGACACTCGACGAGACAGGTCCAGCAGGGCACGCGCGGCAGATGGCCCAGCCTCCCGGGCCCGCGGCAGACCCAGACGTCTCCTCTGCTTCCTCCCACCATCGCAGTGTCACCGGTGGGTGACCGTGCCATTTCCAGCACCTTGTCTCACCCCGTGTGAGTTTGTCATTGGATAACGGATCACATTTCTTTGTTCATTGGGAGGCTTGGGGTCAGGCAGACGCACCCAGGGATGCTTAGAGGGTACGTACGATCCAGACTCGGAACTCACAAGGGAGTATTTTTGTTGGACCACATAGACATGGCCTCGTGAACAAATGTCAGCTGTTCTCAACAGGGTATTGAACCATTGTGGTCTCAACTATTGACATCTGGGCTGGATAGTTCTTTGCTTGTTGGTGGTGAGGGGTTGGGGGAGGGCTGCCCTGTGAATTATAGGCTATTTAGCCACATCTTTAGCGTTTACCCAGTAGATGCCGGTGTTACCTGCTCCAGTTGTGACAACCAAAATGTCTCCATGCATTACCCGCTGTCCCCTGGCTGACGGCATTGCCGTAGACCACCAGGTGCCAAAATCTGAGTGACAGTGATCAGCCTTTGTAATTACAAAATGGTCTCACAAACATAATGCTTTTGATATAAAAACAACCCGGGAGTTGGACAGGGATTATACTTTAAAACAATCAAGACAGCAACGTACACTTCTTCTTTTCTCCTTATGATGGAAGTGATATGTGCTCATTTTTAGAAAACCTGGGAGCAAAACAAAACTATAAAATTAGATTAAACTTCATCTGTGTTCTCACCAGCCATCAACAAACTGCTGTTAATGTATCTAGTCTTTCTCGTGGATGCCCATGTGAGTACCAATATATGTACTTTTGTTAGAAAAATAAGACACTTTCTGTGCTGTGTGCTAATCTGTTTCTTCTCTCTGGGCACCATCAACAGGTGTTGACCTATCAAATTATTTTTATCTGTAATTCTGACAGCTTTGTGGTGTTGATGGAGACGGACCTGTCCCCGATTGTTGGTGTTCTGGTTGTTTCCGGCTGTTCTCTGTAAACGCCGCTTTGACTCTTTCTGTGTCACCTCTAGAAACCCCGAAGCAGGCCAGGAAACAGAATGGTGGATTTTGGTCAAGGGTCTAGGGATAAGGGGTGAGGGGTGAGAGGGGAAGGACGCATTGAGGGTGCCCTCAGGCATGCAAGCTTTGGTCACCTGGGAGGAGGAAGAATCCCCAATGGCCGAGGTGGGAGGCAGCAGTGAGGATGAGTGTTGTGGTCAGCCAGGTCACCCTGACACTGAACTGTCACACAACTGGAGCTGTCCAGTGGCCCAAGTAGAAACAAGGGTCCAGGCTTGGGTAGCCATTTGGAGTGAACTTCCTAGAGCTGAGAGTAGAAGCCGTTAGCCCAGCACTGTCCACCAGAGACTAGTGCAAGCCGCACGGGTGGTTTTTAGATGTCTAGTAACCACCGTAAGAAACATAAGTGAGAAGAAATAGGTAACATTGTTTTACTAATGAACTTTATTTAATCCAATATATCCAGACTGTTGTCGCACTGTGTGACGTCAGCCATGTTTCGGGTGCTCAATAGCCACGTGGGACTTGTGGCTACCATACTGGACAAGGCAGCTTTGGGACCTCATATGATAGTTGTGCTCACTTTGTTCTCCGGGGGATATTTGTCAATGCCTGGAAACGTTCTGGTTGTCACACCTGGAGGTGGTGCTATTGGCCACTAGTGGGTAAGGGGCCAGGGATGAGGCAAACATCCTACAGTGCACAGGACAGCCCTCCAAACACAGAACAACCCATCCTGGATTGCCTGCAGTGCCCAGGCGGAGACACGGTGGTCCACAGCTAACATTTCAAGGGGCTGTGATGCCCGTATGTGTCCAGGGTGTATGGAGAGCTCTGTAAGAATCCTTTCACGGAATCCTCAGACCGACCTCAAGGGGTAAGCATTATTACAACCCCTATATTAATGCTGGGTTAACCGAGGTCTAGAGAAGCTCAGTGCCTTGGTCCAAGGTCGTGGTGCTAGGGATTGAACTCAGGCCATCTGGTCAAAACTAGACGGAGATAGAGGTGACATGGAAGTTCGCTCTGGCATTACCCGACATAGCCAACGTGATCCAGAACATTTGCCTGTGTTTAATAGCTCAGGTTTCTGTCATCGGTGATTAAATGTAGCATCCTGTATTTCTACTCATCTTAATTTTTTTTTTAATTGTGCCTGTTTACTTTGTCACATCGTTATGGTCAAGGGGAAGCCCAACTAATCTCAAATACGTGACTGAAGGGCTCCGTAGTCTCAGGCAAGCCAGTTACGCAGTCTGAATTCAAGCAGTCCCATCTCTAAAATGGCCACAAAGACCTCCCGCCCCACAGCATTAACGTGGGGACCGAGCACATGAGCATGTTCGAAAGCCTTTGACACCTGTTCTCCGGCTGCTTGATGGATTGAAGCCAGAACTATACCGCGCTGTCCTTGTTTTAAACTCTCTCTGGTCCGTGAAGGCCGAGGTCCGATGCCCGGATGGAAGGACCAGAAGAAAGCGCACACTCTCGTCCTCTTGAAACCTGACGGTCCCGGGAACAGAGGCTGGTGAACAGAATGATGTTTCCTGAGATTTTCAAAGAAGAGTAATTGCCAGAAGTCTCCTGTGTGCCGGGTGCCTTGAAACATGTTAGGAGCTGCATAATTTCTGAGGCAAAATAAAGCTGCGGAGAGGAGGCATCCAACATGACATATTAAAAAAAAAAAAAAAAAAAGAGTCTGAGCAAGGGCATTTGCAGCGTGGAAGTGGAATGTTAATTGAAATCTGACTCTGCCAACAGGAGCTTTGGAAAGAGCCCAATCAGGATTAGACTAATTAAGACATCTTTAAAATTGAACAGGTTGGACTGTCTTGGGGAAGAATTGAACCAAATGAAACTGTATGCTGAGCAATGTCACTCTGGAGGTTTGAAGAAGCAAAACAAACAAACACGAACATCGTTACAGCAAAGTCACAGGCAGGAAGGAGATGGGCGGGCTCTGCGGACCTGCCTGAGCGAGTCACACCCGCCGTCCGGAAGCGGAACGTTCCAGCGAGCCCTTGACCTCGGCCCGGTGGGGGAGCTGCCGGGCAGAGAGGTCAGGCAGACCGCCTGGGGGATCTGCCCGTTCTCTTTCCCAGGTCCTCTGGGCCATTTTGTAGAAGAAACGCTTTCCCCACACTAGCCCCGCGACATGAAAGACTACCGTATTGAAACAGAGCTCGTTTGTTAGCGTGCCGCACTGTGTAATTTTAAAAATAGTTTAACGCATCTTATCTCCCGGCTTCACTCTCTTTGCTTCCTACCGAGCCAATCAAAGAGTCTTTATTTTAATGTGTTGCTAAATAAAGTAGTAGTTCTACAAAAAAGGCACAGATAAGACGCCTAATTTTTAAGGTTGTGCTAAGTACCGAACCAACCTGACAGCCTATATTTAGTATAATGATTTATTTGCTCTTCCGGGAAGCCAACAATTTACTGCAGAATTTTGGATACAAAAGGTGAGGTTATGCCAACTGCACAATATCATCAATAGTGTTACTCAGTACCTCGGTAGATTCCAGTCCTACCGAAAAATATTTTGACAAGACGTAAAGCAGTTAAAACTTAATCGTCTTTGCCCGTGATTGGAAACAGCAGTATGTGTGCCGACTGCACCACAATAAATATTTCTGTGATTAGGAAACTTGTTAGAGTCCAACAGCAAGTTTCCTCAAGCCTTAAATTATTTTTCATAATCTGTAAATAATGTTGACATTCCTTTGGCATTACAATAAATATTAAGGCTATTTGGAAGTGAATTGTGCTCGTTTAGAAGCCTGCCTCACAAAACGAAGTTATTATATTATTGGCACACTGGGTAAGGGAACATCACAGTCTTCCTGCGTTTGGCAAAGCAGGCTGACACGTTTCATATTATTGTTGCATTTGTTTAGGGGTTCAAAAGTCATATAATTAATACACTAATAAACTATTCCGCGGAGCTGTTTTTCAGAAGCACGTTACCAAATGCTCTTTAAATAACATAATGACTGAAGGCTTGTTCACGAGAAATAGCCGTTGATAATAAAACAGTTAACTGAATGGCTTAACCAGTTTTATTAACAGCAAGTAATGAAACTGTAGAACATGGGGCGGAATAAACAAGGGAGAAAATTGAAGTTTTTCAGAGTAATTTTTGCAGGCAAATGGGTTGTGATTTGTGGGAAAGATACGGAAAATGCAATCTAGATGCCGGTGGTTACAGACAGGGGCGGCTGTTTTTCCGACTAGCTGGGAGGAGGAAGGAAAGAGGTCCTGGGGGAAGGAATGGAAAGGTTTCCTTAGGAAGGTGGTTTTTCCTATTAACAGAGCTGCTCCCATGTCTGCTGCACTAACGCCTTTCCTTGAGCTGGTCACGTGATGCCCCCTTCTCTCGCGTGAGTCACGGCAGGCCTGTGTCCTGCCTTTGGAGAAGGTGTTCAGTTCTGGCAAAGCTCCTGTCGTTTCCTCTTGAATAAACTGAGTACAGGTCGGTGCATCCGACCAACTCAAATCAAATGCTTGTTTCTGGCCCAAATATCATGGTTCCTCTCTTTCTCTGGCGTGCTTGATCCAGTTCACAAGGAAATCTTTCCTGTTCTACCTTCAAAATAGAAAAAGGCAGAAAAGGTTCTGCCTGCAAGGTGTTCAAGGCTCCTTGTCAGCATCGCCCTGGTGCCCTTGTTATGTATGAAGAAACCGAGGTCCGGAGGAGTCTGTGGCTTACTCAGGGCACCACAGAGAAGAGGTGACAGAGCTTACCCTTTGTCCCCAAGTCCGGCATTCTTCGCCCAGACTCCTCCCTGTCACTCCAGTTTTCCTTGCTTAGGAACACCTGCTATACATCCGCCCTTCAGCTCGCCTCACTATTGCAAACATCCAAAGACTATCTGGGGCTCTGGGGTACTACTCAGATATTAGTCTGTCTATCTATCTATCTATCTATCTATCTATCTATCTATCTATCTATCTATCATCTATTTTTATAACATATATAGGTCAATCTGAAGTCCTATGAAGTCCACTTTTAGTTTCTTGACCTTCACAGTTGGAGATGACCTTGCAGTCAGACGTAATAATGTGGACCCTGGCAGCTGTGGGTGTTTGAATTGTTAATGACTGGTGGGGGAAGGAGTCCACAGACCCCTCGGTGTGCAATGATGCTTTGCATGCCCCCGGTCCCCGGGCCTTTCTCCTAAAAGAGCTTTGCGGCACCTGGACCCCTGATTCTCCAGCCGGAGGAGGGGAGGAGGCCTGTGAACAGAGCTGAGTGGAGAAGAGAGAGGGAACAAGGGATGAAGCAGTAGGTACAGAAAGAAAGGGCTGGAATTAGGGGTCAGCAGTGCTGGGCGGTGAGCAAGGAACCAGGAGAAAGGAAAGAAACAGAACAGGGTATTAATGAGGGCGAGCTCGCCTAGGAACGGACCTGAGGGATTCTGGGAAAGAATGGAGGCCGGGAGGTTCTGAGAGGCTGGCTCAGTCCCCTGCCTCTGAGAACAAGATGAGTCAGTCTTGAATGCTTATATTTTTAAGAGAATATCTATTTTTCTTGTTATAAACTAGAAAGAGTTCACTGTAGAATTAAAAAAAAAAAACCCATACAATACAGTAGATACAAAAATAAAAATTATCTGTAAACTCACCACCCAGAGATAATTATTCACCTCCTGATGTGGTCTTTCTAAGTAGTTTTTTGTTTGCTGGATAATATAATTTTCACATGTATGTGCGGCTTTTTGTTCTGGTTTATGCATTCAGTATTAGGTCGCGAGCATTTCCCTTTCTTTCTCAGGACACATTTGTTAAAATATAGTTTTGATGACGGCACGAGGCCCTTGGGTTGGGTGTGCTGTCATGTAATAAACCATCTCTCAGTATTTAGATGATTATACAAATGCTGAGGGAAATGTTCTTTTGTGGTTTATGCATCGTACTGCACAGCTATGATTAATTTTTAGGCGTAGATTTCTAGAAGTGGAACTCGTGGGTCGAAAGGTGTAACTAGTTTAAAACCCTTGGTACCGTGGTCAAAGGATTTTGAACCTCAGGTTTCCTCTTTCCCCTTCCGACCGGGATGGAATGAAATCCTGCCCGTGTGAGTTCTCCGTCACACACACAGCAGTGTGATGGGAAACCCTCAGAAGGGAGTGTGTTATCAGGATTTCTACGCACCTCAAAGATGGCCCTCTGGTTAATGAAAATGTGGTAAACTTTTCTCTCCCGTTTCTTAAGAAGACTTATGCTACACGCTAAACTGTGATATAAGCCACGATTTGAAAAGGATTTTCATCTGCTTTGGGAAATCAAATCTAAACACGGCATTTTAGAAACTGCTGTAAATTTTGCTAAACTACAATGTTTTCCTTAGAAGTCTAGGACATATGGTTTGTCTTCCAGTGTTACTAGTAACAAAGTCCTGAAAATATTAACTATTTAATTCTTCCGAGGGTAGTGTAAAATTATCTTTCATTTTCTTTCTTGCCTCCCACACTTGGGTTTTAACAAAAAAAACGAGACATTCCTGTTATAAGTAATTACAGCCCTTCTGTTACAGTCTTTCAGTTCCATAAAATTAGCTATTGTACTAAATAATTAGCACATGCCATTCAGAATATCCTAAAAATTATACGCAACATCAAGCAGGAACTATACACTGACACTTGGCCGCATTCTCTGCAGAACTGCTCAATGAAAATTAGGTGTTGGCAACAGGTGCCTTGAAAACAATTTATAAATCGTAAAAAAAAAAAAAAAAAAAGAAAAGCATTTGAATGACGGCATGTAAAAGCGTTTTCAAGTTTGGAATTGTCTGAACTCTGACTTCTTAAACACAGTCTTGCCTGCTGGCACACTAATTGCATCCTTGAACATAATTCCACCGGCGACTGTCTCAGCAGCTGACGGAGCTCCTGCACAGCCCGCCCAGTCTCCCTCGGGCTGCAGGACACAGAGCAGCGAGGACCGGGTCCCAGAGAGACTGCCGGTGGAAGAGCGTCCGTCTCATGCTTTGTTTCTTCAGTCACTGAGGAGTACACGTACGGCAGTCTTTGTAACGCTCTCTAGAATCTGTCTGTTTGAGGGATTGAATGGCTTTGCAGTTGGGTAAGGACCTTGGTGATTTTGCAAACCTGAGGTGGAGAGTCAAACTTGTGCTGTCTCAGAATGCAGCGGTTTTGCAGGTCCTCCGTCTGAGGCGGCGGGGAAGGCATATTGAGACCAGGTGTGTTGGAAACCTTGCACTGAATATCACTTCATAATTTTGATGTTTTGGGAAAAATTTAGCTCAAATTAAGCAAGAGTCTGACTTCTAGTGGTTTTTTTTTTTTAAAGGCAGGTTAGTATTATTTTAGTGACCAGATAGAAATGAATACTAAGCTGACATTCAGGCTTAGTACAGGTTTGGTAAGGATTAGGTAGTTATATATTTAAAATAGACTTAAGGGCAGAATATTTAAAAAAAAATTAACTTGCTCTCAAAACAAGCTGATGTGTTATATTAATATCAGACAGAATAGATTTAGTAGAGTTAAAAGATGGTCCTTTCATACAAAGAAAAGCTTCAAGAAGGAAAAGAAATAATTTTAGATATAAAATCAAACATGTAAAGAAAAACTTCATAGCCTTCCAAGAAGAAATGGACAAGTCCAAAGATATTCTACTCCCTCTTAATTATTGATTAAGAAGAAAATGGAAAATGTGAACAAGTCCCAAGTGGGACCCCAGGGACATAATTTGAACTGGGTACCACTTCCATTTGTACCTAACTGGAAGAACACATTGTTTTGAAGCACCTAGACTCATTTCAAAATTTACCGTGTGTATACGCTGATTCTCAAGTGTAGCAGCATGTTGGAACCACCCGGGGTGTTTGAAAAGCAGGTAATGTCCAGCATTCTGATGCCATTGGAATGGAGTATGCTGGGGCCCAGGACTTTCCCATCTACCACGGTGGTTCTGATTTACGGTCCAGATTGAGAGCCACTGACGGAGCCTAAATCGTCTGCAACTGGTTTCAGAGGGCAATGCCAGAGGGACACTGGCCACACTTAGATGACACGAGGGACCAATAACAAAAATATAACCTGAAAAACCCATATATTTGAAAATTTAAAATAACACTCCTAAACAACTTAAGGGACAAAAACTACATAAAAAGAAAAGACACACTCTTTATATAGCAGTTTGACAACAGGTGTATATATCCAGGTGTATGGAGTGAAACAAACACAGCAAAGAGAGGGACATCTACTTAGATTAGAAAAGAAAAAGATGGAAAATTAATGAGGAATTAATATAAGAACAGAGAAAAGGAATAGCAGATTAAACCCTGGGAAACTGGCAGGAAGACTACAAGTCAGAGAAGAAATTAATGGAATAGAAAATCAAGATACGATAAGAAAGAACAAACAAAGCCAAGAGCTGGTTCTCTCAGGAGATTGATAAAATAGACGAAACTTTGTCAATGTTAATTATAAAATATGGAGAAAGAAACATACAAATAAATGATTTTAGAAATAAAAAAGATGATGCAGAGATTAAATTGATGAGAGTTTTATGAATAAAACATGCATGCCAATAAATTTGAAGTTCTCAATTAAATTAATAAAATACTAGGAAAAAAATATAATATCCTAACTGACTTGAGAGGAAATAGCACTATAACCATTAAGGAAATTGAATCAGTGGTTAAAAATCTTTTCACAAAGAAAGCAGGAGCCTCGGATGATAGGAGAGGGGTGTTCTGTCAAATAAGCTGGGAATCAGTAATTTTACCTTATACAAATTCTTACAGAGAATAAACAGGAAGGAAGGATCCTGACCCATTTTATGAAACTCCTCACCTTGATGCCCAAACCAGGTCAGGAGCCATGAGAAATACATCGTTACAGCTCAGTCTCACTCATGAAGATGCAAAAATCCTGGACAAAACTGATTGGTGCCGTGAGCCCCACGACATACAACATATCACGAAATACTCGGGTCATCCCAGGAATGCAAGATGGGTCTTTCAATGAAAAAAATCAACTAGAGGAACCCACCACATAAGCCAAATGGAAGAGAAAACCCACATGATCATCTTAATACATGCAGATAACACATTGAACACAATTCTACATCTCTCCATAAGGAAGAGAACATATTTTAACCAAACTGGAACCAAAGAGAACTTTCTTAATCTGATAGATCTTCCAGGACACATTATACTTAATGGTTAAATGTTGAAAACAATCTCTCTAGAACAAGGTGGCAAACAGGATGCCCACAATAACCAGTGCAGTGAACCTTGCGCAGAAGGTGTTCGCGGTTTGAAGGGGGGGAAAAAAAATGAAGTATAAAGGTTGGAAATGAAGAAATAAAATTTTCATTGCTTAAAAGATGGCATGGTTGTCTACATAGAAAACCCCACAGAATCCACAAATAAATCATGAGAAGTAATTAGAAATTAGTCAGTCTGATAGAATCAAACCCAATATACAAACGTTGTTTGCATTTCTTAACATTGACAAAACCTCTGAGGAAACGCAGGCAAAAAAAAAAAAAAAAAAAATCTGCGTGTGGTGAAAAATTTACAACATTTCAAGGAATCAATTTAATAAAATATGGATGAGTCCGTTATGGAGGAAATGATAAAACTTCGCTGAGAGAAATGGAAATGACCAGAATAAAGATATATTTTTGGAGAAGAAGACTCAGTAACATACCGATGTACTTAGTTCTCCAAGCTGTTGCGGAGACTCATTGAATTTCCCATCTCAATGCTGAGGGAGGGAATATATATATATATATATATATATATATATATTTAAGACAACAAACTGATTCAAAAAGGTAGATGAAAGAAGAAAAGATGAAGAGTCATCAACACATTTTGGAAGAAGAAACTAAAATGGAAGGCTTGATCTTACAGAGAGAGAAATGTGAAGTTATAAAAAACAAACAAGGTGTCGGTTCCCAGATAGACCTATGTACCAGGGGAATCAAACAGAGAGCCCGGAAGGGTACTCACCTATACGGAAACTTGATTTCTGGGAGGGCAGGCATGGAGAAACCAGTGCAGAAATGAGCAGATTTGGTAAACTGGGTCTCTATAATAGGAAAGATCTGGTCTCTATACCACCCGCAAAATTTCAGTTCCAAGAGGATTTAGTAGATAAATGGCAAAACATCAAACTCCTGGGAAAATGTCTTCATAACCTTTGGGGAGTTTTTGTTTTTGTTTTTAAACAAGATATATTACATAAAATAAGGCAAAAGTTTAAAAAGCACAAGATAGGTGCTGTCCTTAGGTATAGATTATTAAAGTGACAGATAGCTAATATGGAGCAGTGCAGACTTTAGCCATGCTAGACAGGTTAAAAACTCATGCAAGTAGCCTGGCGTTCCTGGAAAAGTTGACTGTTTTCATAGGGAGACAGTACATCACACATTTATTAGTAGTAGCAGTTAATTAAACTGTACGTATACGTTAGACACTCTTTAGTTTGTAAATTTCTTAACTAAAGATGAACAGATAGGAAGAATCGTAGTTCAAGTGCGCATAAAAGTTGGGAGATGTCTAAAATAGATTCTTGTTCAGTTTCTTAAGCATCTTCTGCTCCTATTCAATATGTTAATTAAATAATTATGTTACTGTGGTCTAAAAGCAAGTATCAGCCAGCTGAAAGCATTTGCTCATGAGCTAATCCAATAAATATTCATTGAGCACCTATTCTGGGCAGTTCTTCCAAATGGTAGGGCTCTGTGGTGAGTAAGGTCCCTGCTTACACTTCATGCCAAGAACATATCCTAAATTAATAACTGTGGGTGGTGTCAGATGTGGTGCGTGCTGTGGGAGCGGAGAACCTGAGGAAAGAGGTGTGGGGTGTACAATTTTAGGTGGGGTGGGTCTGGAAGAATGTCTCTGGGGGGATGAGAGCTGGGGAGGAGGAGGAGAAGCCGTGAGAGTTCCTGGACGTGGGGGGGTCCCAGGCAGAAGGAGCTCACACGCAGGACCCCAGGCAGAGCGTGTGCGGGGTGTGGAAGGGTCCGCAGGAAGCTAGGGTAGCTGGAGGAGCAGCAAGATTCCTGAGCCCTCCGGGGAGGGAGGTTTGGAACAGGGGGGCGGATGTTCCGAGGTCTCTCCGAGCTGCTGGGTGGAGAGGGGGTGGTGGGTGAGGCCGGGAGCGGAGAGAACAGTCAGCGGCCGCTCGGTGGGGGAGAGAGGTGCTGGGGGCCGGACCAGAGACGAGGGGTGGATGGACTCCAAGTGATGGGGAGTGCAGTGCAGTGGGCCCTCCTGTGATGTACTGCGCAACGTCTAATCCTGCCCCTGTGCGCGGGGAGGCTCCGTGGAGAGCGCCGGCGTGGGAAGGCGGATAGAGCCCTACCTTGTCAGTGCTTTACATTCGTCTAGTCATCTACCTCATGGCTGAATTTGCGGGCAAAGGGATCCTTCCAAGGGCGACTCTGAACTGAGCCCACCTTCACTTAAAACTCGTAGGGACTTCTCGTGACTCTTCGGGCTCTGACGGAGCCTCGGGGCCAGCGTGGTGGCCATGCCCTCCCAGGTCTGCTCTCCGCCCCTCCCTCTGGGGAGGAGCCACACAGCCCTTCCTCCCATTGGGCACATCGTAGGCCTTACGTCTGTCCTCTGTGTGGAGCGACTGCCATGGTGAGAAGCCACCAAGGTGAATTACAGAACTGAATTATATAGCTCTGTGCTGGCATAGACTAAGAACTCAATACAGCTTTGGCTCCTATTAGAACAGATGCTAGAGTTCACTCGTCAGCCTGCCTACCGCCTCCCACTCAGTTTGTCGTCCATTTTAAAATTGGACCCCTCCAGTGATGGGAAACTCACTCTCTCCCTTCTGAGGTGGACATTTCCAATTGCGGGGGGGAGTGCTTCCTGGCATTGAACCCGAATGTGCGTGTCTGCTCCCGGGGGGCCTCTGGGGTTCGGCAGTGGGAGTCTCTTCTGAAGTTGTCAAGTCTGAGTTTCAGTTTGGACACGCCGGCTCTCTCTTGACTTCCCAATTTGGATCTACACAAGGGTTTTTTAAAAATCTTATTTATTTATTTATTTATTTACTTATTTATTTACAGAGTCAGAGAGAGGGATAGATAGGGACAGACAGGAATGGAGAGAGATGAGAAACATCAATCATTAGTTTTTCGTTGCGACACCTTAGTTGTTCATTGATTGCTTTCTCATATGTGCCTTGACCGTGGGACTACAGCAGACCAAGTAACCCCTTGCTCAAGCCAGCGACCTTGGGTCCAAGCTGGTGAGCTTTGCTCAAACCAGATAAGCTTGAACTTAAGCGGGCGAGCTCAGGGTCTTGAACCTGGGTCCTCCGTATCCCAGTCCGACGCTCTATCCACTGCGCCACCTCCTGGTCAGGCTACACAAGGGGTTTTTAAAAGGTGAGGTCGTTGATATTTTTAAAGTCATCTGGGTGGTCTGGCCGGCAAAGACCCCAGAGCAGGGAGCCAAGGGGCTGGTTGGTCTTGTCCAGTGACAGGCTTCATCATACTCGGAAGCTTACCCACCTAGCCCTGGAAAGCACTTGCGTTCCAGACCTTAACCCGTGAGCTCCATCTGATCTCCATTCACTGAAATAAAGCAAGTTGGAGTATTCCCAGCCCCTGTCTTTCCCGTGTGCCCTCCCCACCTAATCACCTGCTCTTCTTGCCTCGCTGCGGAGGCACCGCACGCATGGACCCCTTTCCCTCTTACGGGTTTATGGATATTCAAGGAGGAAACTTTCCGAAGGGGTGCTCTGTGCTGATCCGAGGCTTCTAGCTGGAGGGCTGGGCGGGCAGCCATCAGGACATCGAGGGCGCTCCTGGACTTTGGGATGTTGTGGGCTTCCTTGGGGTCAGGGCGTCCTGAGAGAACTCGCAGGCTCGAGCAGGTTATTCTAGGAAGTCCCGGATTTGGCTCCGGAGGACGTGGGTGTCAGTCAGACTCCTCAAGTGCTAACTCCATCGTCAGGGAAAATGCCTGCTGTGTTTCAGTGGACATTCGAGGCCACGAGCAATGGCACAGTTTCCTCTGATCACTGTTTTGAAGGAGTTTTAGTGAACAGAAGAAACCCAAGTGATGGTGAGAATTTCGGTTTTAGGAATTTATCCTTTTTTACCCTTTCTAACTCGTGTGGCGGAGCAGGAGCGTAGCGTGGTTGCAGCCCCATAGGCAACGCCAGACCTCATGAGGCTTTCGAGGCCTCTGCTGATACATCCAGAAGTTTTGACACAAGACGGAGCTGCCAGGTCTGTTTCTTGCTCTCCTTTGTCTTCTGGTGCCAGAGGCTGGGCGCTCAAGCACCTTACTCTGCTGCTAGTGGACCGACGAGAAGGACCAGGCCCCGAGGAGAAGGTCTGGGGAGCAGGGCCTGCAGAGTGCCCCTGTGACACCTCCTGGCATTTTAGAAACAAATTAGTTCAAGGTGGACCGCCCGCGGCCGTGCCGTAACAGCTGTGGGCCGCTCAGAACACAGGAGCCGTCAGAAGTGGAAACACCTTCTCGTTCCACCGAAGTTAATAAGTCAAGTTAAATTATCCACATATGTGAAGACAGAAGATTTTCAAAGCAGCGCCTTCATTATAAAAAATGTGTTAAAATTAGTAACTATTTTATATCTTGCCTATTTCCCCCATCCAACCTAGTTTTTTTTTTTTTTTTAACGTCCAAATATAGATTCTGCAGTATTAAGGTAGATATGCGCACAGAGTCACAAAAGCTGAGAGATGAAATCGGGGTTTAATTTCTTGCCCTCGGGGTAATGAGTGCCCTGGATAACTTTGACAACCGCTCTTTAAAAAGTGCGGCCCAACTTCCATCCGAGCCCTCTCCCTCTCGTCCTGGGGGATTTCCTGACTTTCATAACTTCACCGAGAGAGGCCAGGCGGCACATGTGTCGGCAAATTCTCTGAATTTGGGTTTTGCGGCTGAATTTGGGATGTAGGTGCTCTCTAAGCCTGTGTAGAAGAACTGATGAATGAAGCTCTTCTTTGCATCCTGAAGTAAACACATCGGCCAGCGCCTCTATGATAATGTAATTGTGTGGAAACTGTCAGCCTGTGAGACAGGTGTCCCAGAGCCACACAGGGGACCTGTGTCCCCAAGGCCTTTCTTGGCCAGCGTTGGGCAGGGAGTTGCTTTCTGCTTCTTTTAGGAACAGCATTCCTGTTTCCTTGGGAAGAATTATCCCCCCCCCCCCACTTCCTGTGGGAGGTCTTGCTGGACTCTTATTAGACCCTCGTCCCCATGTGATCACATGTGACTCAAGCTGAGCCAGTCAGATTCACTTCGTTCCTCTCTCTCTCTCTCTCTCACTCTATTTCGAGTCTTGTCTTTGGTGAACCAAGACAGGGACTCCAGTGGCTGCAGTGGATTTGTCCAAATGACCGGGTCAGGTGGCACCTGCTGCTTGGGTCCAGTGGTTTAGTCCCCACCTCTGTCCTCCACTCCGAGTCACAGTGGGGGAGCATCGTTGGGCGGGTGGTCACCTCCACTCTCAGGTCAGACCCAGAGCGGGCAGCACCTTCCCTGAAGTGGTCGTCCTTTCCCGGAACTCTCCCGGGGTAGCATACAGATTAATAAACAATTTGTCAAATAAGGGGAACCCCATGGTGTTCCTTTGCTAGTTCTTCCAGCTTATATTACTCTTAGAACTTAGTATTATTATTTCTAACAGTATCTCAATCCCACTGACTGTGCTGAAACACTTCTTTTGCTCTCTGCGTGCAGGCAAGATGGTGGACAGCTTCAGCTCCCCCCCACTACGTTCTCTTCCCTCGAACCTCTACTCACCCTGTCCTCATCTGTTTCCTGTGGGCTTGGAAAGGCTCCCTGCCCCCCGAAACTTGAGTCCGTGTTAATGCAACCACACCCGAACCCCCAGCTGGGCCCCCACTCATGCTTCCAGCCTCCTGCTTTGTAACGCCTGTGCTGCCCCCTCCCAGCTTGCCAGTTGACCTGCGGTTCCCTGGACGTGTCATCGCTGTCCCCAATGCCCCCTGGTCTGCCTTCGCCTGTACCTTCACCTGGGATTCTGTTACCCACCACGGTGCTTCTCACGTGGGGCAATCCGTCTGTGGTTGTGGTTCTCTCCCAACAACGCTTTTCCTGTCCTTCGTCTGTCGTTCTGTGGCGCTGCACCGCAGCCCACCCCTCAGTAGTGTGCGCAGTGCCCCGCGGGGAGGACAGGGCGGGGAGAGAGCTGGACCGGAAGGGCGCCTGTGGGGACCATGCAGACGAGACAGAGGGGTCCCAGGAGGCAGGGCGGGCCACCGGTCGGGGCGCACGGCTCACAAGCAGAGCAGCTGCTGGGCTCCAGCCCCCACCTGCCTCCTCAGTCTTCTGCAGGGATGTCACGACCATTGTTGGTTTTGGATGGTTGCTCTGTCCCGGGCCCTGGGCTCGCTGCTGTGACCTCATTCGCTCACTGGGTCTGCAAGGCCGGTGGTGAGGAAGGCAGCGCTGTTGCTTTGTCCCCGTTTCATAGCTGGTAAAATAAAGATCAGGGGAGATTGAAACGATGGCTCGAGGACACGCTGCAGGTGGCAAAGGCAGGTCTACAACTGAGGTCTCCTGTCCTGTGCTCTTTCTGCGGCTGGAGTTGCCTTGAGCCCAGGGTCGTACCTGTCAGGAAAAGTTCTGGATCCTTCTGGAACATTTGTCAGCAGAGAACAGCGGGTGTGACAGAATGTCCTGTTTGTCATTTTCTCAGGTTTGGCACTGGCGGTGGGGTGGGTCCGTCTACCCTGTAAGTTATGGTGGTCTGGTTTTAGGGCGAGGCAGCATGGTGTGGCAAGCTCGTTCTGTCCAGCTGCACTACCTGGACGTGATTAAATGTAAAAAGAAAGTTTATTTATAATGAAAACAACCCTTTTATTTTAGCCTAAATAGATCTAAAGCCTTTAAAAAACCAACTAACACTGATATATAATGTGACCCTAAGAACTACTTCCTGAGGGAATAAAAGGAAGTCATTACGGTTAAATATAGCCACCCTTCCAGGATTCCTCCACCTGTGAATTACACTTTTTTAACCGAAGCATTCCAGTGGATCTGAGGCTGCCCCAGTGTAAGGAAGCTCTGGACTTGGATTCAACCCAAGCTTTTCTGTGAACAAGTGTCTGTCCCACAAAGGTGACCACCTCTCGCCGCGGCCGGTGGTGTGGGGTCAGTCGCTGAGCTGCCCGGGCGTGCCTCAAAGCTGGTGTCTCCTGCCCCTGCAGACTCCCGGGTCTCCTCTCTCTGAGTGAGCCCCAGACTCTCTCTGTTGACTGCACGTCTCCTGCAGCCACGGCCGATCTTTCTCTCCCTTTTCACGCCCAAAGCGCTAGGAAGAGTGGTCAGCATGCGGTCCTTTCTCGTACTCGTCAGCCTGTCGCAGTCCGGTCTCCTTCCGTCCGACGTCTGTGACGTCATCCCTTTCTCGCAGACAGGGCTGGAACGAGAGTCTTAGAGAAGAGGCTAACGCAAGGTCAGTCTTGTCCCCACACAACATTTATTCACTATCAGATCCGGTGTTAGAATGACACTGCTTGCCAATCCCGGGCTCAGCCAGTCCCTGCGGTGGGAACAGAGAGCCTCCCTCCCCGAGACAGACAGCCTGGGGACAATGCCACAGGGGAAGGGACCACAAGGAGAGGCAGGCTCACGTGTTAGCCCTGCTGCTTAGCAGAACATTTTCCAGGACTTGCTCGAAAGGGGATACTAACATCTGCTTTCTTATACACCAGTGGGGGGCCTGGCGCTCAGTTGACCCTCGACAAATGCTCATCTGCTTTTATCAGCAGTTGTCTTTAAGCTGGTGACTAATTCAGGTCCCTGTAGGTCTTGTCCTGGTCCATGGAGCTTGGTGGACATCTCGGGCCCTGCAAAGCTGACCTATGGCAACCCAGTGGACAGAGCATGGGCTGGCAAAACAGGATGCAAGCTTATTAACTTCCAGTTCTGATTCTAATTATCCAGTGAAATTCATTTGTGCGTTTGCTATACAAGAAGCCCTCTCTTTGCCAGACACCAAATTACTGTCTGCAATGGGGGATCGGCTTGGCCGGGACACTCAATATCTGCTGTGCTCTTTAGAGGGCGTTCTGTTTAGGTGTTCACCTCGACTCAGAAATCCACATGAGACAGCAGAAGGGAGCTCCCAAGGCCCATGTTCATCTCCCCATCATCGGTTGAGCTCCCAAAGGTTTGTTGGTTCCATTCCAGCCCTTTCTCTCTTGAAAATGTGTACGAATCACATGCAAATGGCGTCTCTCCGGGAGTTCCTTTAAGCTAATCTTAACATTGAAAAAGCGCTGTGCAATTTTCCAGGTGTTTTCAAATACATGCATTAGGGTTAGGCAGGACTAAAATGCATGCTTCCTATTCGTTTACTCAATGGGGAAATGATCGAAAGCCTCTACATTCCAGGACTTGCCCAAAGCCACCAAGTACCCTGGTCATCTACTGCCGTGCACAGAACCATTCGTTTTGCCTGTGAGCCTGCCATTTCAGTAATACTTCTTGGAGAAGACACCCATCTTTCTCTGCTCTACAGTGCTAGGGCCTCAGCTGGAAAGACTCAGGCAGCAGGGACGTAACATCACCCGGAGGCATTTCACTTACATGTCTGGTACCCAGGCTGGGAGTGTTGGCCTGAGGAACCAGTGCGTGGCCTCTCAGGGTAGCTCGGGCTTCCTCACAACATGGCAGTCTCAGATTAGAGCCTTCAGTCAGACTTCTTATAGCCGGAGGTTTGAAAAGTGAGTATCCTAGAGAAGAAGAAAGAAGCTGAATGGCTTTTTTTAATGGCCCGGCCTCTGAAGTCACATGATCTCCACTGGTTGGAGCAGCCTCAGAACCATCCGACTCCAGTGGTGGCATCTATTAATGGAAGGCCTGTCAGAGGATTTGTGACTGCCTGGGGTGTGGTGGGGGCACAATGTGGCATGTAGAGGCTGTTATATTGAGCGGGACACTTGAAACCATGTCAGCACAATAAATGAAAAATAAAAAAATTTAAATTAGAAGGAAAAGAATTTGTGACATATTAAAATGACCACAGCAAGTGTCAGGACAAGATTTGGATCCATCCAGTCGAAGTCCGGATTTATTATAATTTGGTTAATTAAAAAATACTAGAGAATTTAACTACAGATAGAATTGTTGTCAACCTCTGGACTTTTATTATTGTGATAATTAACCAACTATTTGACCCCCCCTGAGACTCTCGGTTTCACCATCTCTAAAATGGAGAAACAACAGTTTCAGCTTTGTTGTGATGATTCAACTAAAGGAGCTTATAAAAAGACAGTCTGTGTAAACAAGTCGTGTTTGGCACAGAGTAGGTGCTTAGTAAGTAGAAGCTGTTAATAACAAAGTTAAAAATACCCATCTAATAAGAAATGGGACTAATTTTGTTGTTATTAGTATCATTGATATTGTTATGAATCACCTACTACATAATAAACCTATGAAATAAGCATTCTTTCCTGCTTTCCTTGACTGTTCTAGCTCCCCATGGGGCCTTTGCCTCTCTGCTTAATTGCACCCCACCTCCCTGTGTTCCTGTTCTCCTGGGGGGGGCAGAGGACAGTTGGCTCCCTCATTTCCTAACCTCTGATCGCTTTGCTTCCTCTATTTAGTTTCTTGGATTCTTCTATCATCTGTGCAGTCAATTCACTGTAGTGCGTATATCCCCTCTGCTTAGACCAGGGGTCCCCAAACTACGGCCCGCGGGCCACATGCGGCCCCCTGAGGCCATTTATCTGGCCCCCGCTGCACTTCCGGAAGGGGCACCTCTTTCATTGGTGGTCAGCGAGAGGAGCATAGTTCCCATTGAAATACTGGTCAGTTTGTTGATTTAAATTTACTTGTTCTTTATTTTAAATATTGTATTTGATCCCATTTTGTTTTTTTACTTTAAAATAAGATATGTGCAGTGTGCATAGGGATTTGTTCATAGTTTTCTTTTATAGTCTGGCTCTCCAATGGTCTGAGGGACAGTAAACTGGCCCCCTGTGAAAAAAGTTTGGGGACCCCTGGCTTAGACGATCAGGAACGGTGTCGGTTTCCCCGCGGGGACCACCACAAATATAACTGTACAGATGTCAGCGAGGACGGAGGGGTGCGGCCGGGCGTCTGCGGAGAACAAGGCATTCCCTCCCGCCTCTCTTCCCTCCTGCCCTTTTTTATTTTGCTCTGTTTTCCTTTCTTTTTATTTGATTTTGTTTTTTATTTCTTTTAGAAAGAACCATCGCATATACAGGATTGCTATTTTCACAATAACTCTCTGAGCTGGAACACATAACTCTAATTTACACAGTTCTAATTCATTTTATAAGTAGCAGCACAATATTCCCCAAGTGGGTGTCACCCTAAAACATCTATCCACGCCACCATTGGTGGACATTGTGGCGTTTACAGTTTTTTGTTGTTTTTTCTTTTTCTTTTTCTTTTTTTTTTTTTTTTTGCCCCAACACTCAGTTCTGCGTTAACCACTCGTTTATGCATATATGTCCTTATGGATTCCTTCTGTCACCTTTGTAGGACGGATTTCCAAAGGCGGAGTTTCTTGATCGAAAAGTCTGTGTATTTAAAAATGTAATAAATATCACCAGGCCCCTTTCCCCTGAAGGCTGTAGCATTTATGTTTTCTTTAACAACTCGGATTTTTCTATTTGTGTTTCTGCAAATGACTCGTTACCAAAAGCCCTCTGTGCTCACGTTGGGATAACGACTGCAGGCCTGGCACCCCAGACGGCTCTGTGGTGAAGTGAGGGTTTGGAGAACGCAGCATCAGATAATAAATGTCATGCCCACATTGGCTGATTAAAATGGGTTTTATTATTTATGGGTTGTTGTTTTTTTACCCCCTGCATTCTCTAAAAAAAAAAAAAAAATCAACCTTAAAAAAAAAAAAGGCCTTCTGTCTATAGAAATACCACCCGCTCATCTGTGAGCCCGTGTAGGTTTTCCTCTTCTGTTTTATAATCAGGCCCTTGATAGGCTAATTGCATCGTATTTATAGCCTATAGAGGTGGCTCCGGCTATTGAAGAGGAGCTCCCGTGGTAATGGACTAATAACCACAGGTTCCAAGAGGCTACGCGGAGACAAACGCATAAACATTCCAGGCGAGGCTTGCAGGGGACCCCGTAAAGGCGCTGAATGGAACAGACAGGCCACGTGCGAGACAGAGAGGCCCACGGTGGGAGCGCGCATTTCGTCTGATTACTCCGCCTTCTTGGTTCTGCGCAAAACTTGGGTTGAAAACCTGCTCCCGAGTTGAGCTGTGTGTTGACCGCTTTGAATGCCTGTTGTTCACAGATCCAGACGTCTCTACAGGGTCTGAAGGGTTGGCCCCTGGCTTCTGGTCCACGCCGGGCCTGTGTCCCATGTCGTCTTACTGCTCACCTCTAACCGCGGTGATTCCTGTGAGATTTCGTGAGTCCTTTAGGATAGAGAAGGAGCTCTTCGCTGTCTCTCTCTCTGTCTCCCTCTGTAGAGCCCCATTCAATTATCCAGTTAGCACTGACTAGTGCCCAATCTCTCCCCATCATAGTGACTCTGTGTTATATCGGCATTTATGCAGTTAGTTTGAAACGATAATAATTATATTAGCAGATACTAAGAGGAAACGTTTTGGTCCATCTGTGTTCTAAGCTGTGAGCTAGACCCTTCCACACGCTAGTTCTGGAAGGGGAAGAATGATCTCTTTGATGGATGACAGTGCTTGGGCTCAGGGTGGTTTATTTCTGACCACCCAACCGTCCGTGGCAGCAGTGGGCTTTCCATGCAAACCTTGTTTGGCTTTGACAGCCACACTGTCCATTAGACTGCCCTACCTCTGTCAGTGTGCCTCTGGCCACGTGGCCCTGGCTTGTTCTTCTAAAGCCATGTGTCACCTCTGCCACTTCCCTTAGTTCTTCTTAGTCCTCATTCTCATCATCCCACGTGATGGGCACCTACCGTGTGCCAGGCACTGGGTGAGGTGCCCTCACAGGCCTGGTTAGCAGCCATTGTCCGTGGTTCCTGGAGGATGGGGACCCCGTCTTGAGCACGTAAGCTTCTGCTGTTCCTGGCCCGGAGGTTGAGGGTGCGATGCACACTCACCCGGGTTACTTCTTCTCTCCACTAGAAGCACTTGGAGGGCGCGGGGTCTGCTCAGCAGTTTCTTATATACCCTTCCCCTAGCCTGAGCCCGAGGCAGAGCTGTACCCGTCAGAACCGACCCGTGGTCATCAGCACCCAGCGCTTCACATGCCGTGTTCACACCTCGACCCTCTTCTGTCGCGTCGTTCCTATTTATCAGCAAGGCAACCGAGCTCTGAGAGATGGGTACTTATTTGACGGATCTGTTCATGCCCAAAAGGTCTTTCTTATGGAACAGGGGTGATAGGCATCCTATCCTGCTCAAGTGTCACTTGGCAGTATCTGGAGACGTTTGGTGGTCAACACTGGGACACTGCGTCTGGCGTGTCGTGGGTAGAAGCCCCGGATGCTGCTGATCACCCTACAGCGCCCAGGACGTTCCTACAGCAGGGAACGACCAGGCCCAGTGCCACCCCAGCTGAGGCCGAGGACCCTGCTACCGACGAGAGGAGGCGTTGGGTCACGTTCTCTCCTCTCGAATACCTTCAGATAGTGTGATTTGTATGTAATACAGAAATGTTGAATCCTACGCTTTCTTCCTAAGCTGTCAATTCAGACAACTAAAAAATGGCTATTGATTCTGTATAAGGTGTAAGGAATGAATGATACATGCTATTGTTCTCGAAACAAAGGGAGTGAGTCTTGATTTTTCAACCTAAGTTTTAGATCTATATTTTTTTTAAAAAAATGACATCCAGGCCTGACCTGTGGTGGTGCAGTGGATAAAGCGTCCGACCTGGAAATGCTGAGGTCGCCAGTTCGAAACCCTGGGCTTGCCTGGTCAAGGCACATATGGGAGTTGATGCTTCCAGCTCCTCCCCCTTCTCTCTCCTGTCTCTCCCTCTCTCTCTCTGTTGTCTCTCCCCCCTCTCTCTCTCTTTGTCTCTCCCTCTCTCTCTCTATCTCTCCCTCTCTCTCTCTCTCTCTCTGTCTCTCCCCCCTTCTCTCTCCTATCTCTCCCTCTCCTCTCTAAAATGAATTTTTTAAAAAAATGACATCCATCTTATTTTCTTCCGCATTTGGAGAGACGAAGGACAACAGCAGACTTTACGGGCAGCGCTACTAAGAGGTGGGTTTTGTAGCTCAAATTCAGTGTGAACATTTCTTTGCAATCATCGGATCTCACTCTGTGGTCCAGACAAGTTGGGTCTGAGCCGCGTTCCGTTGGGAGCTCCCACCTCCTGCAGTTAGAACCCAAGACAGAGCCTAAGTGAAGAACTTCTGTTCTATTTGTCAAAATGGTGCCCCGCTGATGGCTGAAATTAGATGATGTCTCAGGTTTTGTTTTAAAAATTAATTCCTGCAAAAAAAATTAATAGGAGAGAGAAATGAAACAGGGTAGGCAAGATGTTGGTAATCGTTCAAGCTGGATGGTGGTTAGTTCCATGGTTCTTTTGTTTTTCTTTACTCTTCTTTCTAGTTTCATGTGCGTTTGAAAACCTCCAGAAGAAGCTTCTAAAAGATAACCAGCCACAGAACGACAAGTCGTGTATGTGAAAGCACATCACATAGAACAGGTTTCTTGCTCCGTCTCTGAGGACTGCTGGGTGGTTTCTTGCGCTGAAGTTCATGCGTGCATCCCGATCATGGGTTTAATCCAGCAAATGTGTATCGTCTCAGAATTTTCAGGGCACATGGCAAATTAAAAGTGACAGCAATATGGGCAAAAGGTTTGAACAAACCCTTCACAAAGGAACCCGTATGAGTCAGCAAGAAGCACATGAAAAGGTGGGCGGCATCATTAGTCATTAGGGAAAAGCAATTAAAACCACACCGAGAAGCTATCCCTACACACTGATTAGAGTCTTCAGTGAGGAAGATGGATAATTACCACATGTTATCCAGGGTGAGATTGTAAAATGGTTCAATCATTTCAGGAGTAAAGAAATTCTGATAGTTTCCTAGTACACTGGGCATATCTCATCTATATGACCCATCCAGTGTACCCTTAACATTTACTCAGGAAAAATAAAAACACGTGTCCACGACAAGACCTGGACAAGAAGATTTCCTCATAGTAGTGTCATTCGAAATAACTCGCAAGTGGGAGCATGCATCGCAGGTGTCCACGAACAGGCACCGGAATAAACAAACCGGGGTGGTCTCTCGATCGGACATTACTCAGCAACGAGAAGAAGTGAGCTCCGGACACAACATGGCTGGACCTCTCAAACACTGCATGCCGAGTGAGATGTGCTGACGTACTGTACAGGTGATTTACACGGAGTTCTGGAGCGGGGGAAACGGACCTGTGACGGGAAAAGTCAGAGCTCCGTTTCCTACCTGACCTCTGATTCTCCCCGCAGCCTGGCAGCCATCCATCGTGGACCCTCCTGGTGGCCCCTTCTCATTAGCGTTTTTATCCACAACAGCGCTAGAGTTTTTCTCTAATTCACGGACAAGGACGCATTTCTACCCCTTTCACTGGTCCCTAAAGAAACCCCCGTTTATCTTTGGAGCCCACGGCACAACGCGTGCGTTTCACGGGTCCACGTCCCAGTGACGGGGAAGGTGCCAGTGACGGGGAAGGTGCCAGTGACGGGGAAGGTGCCGGTGACAGGGAAGGTCCCAGTGGCGGGGAAGGTCCCAGTGGCGGGGAAGGTGCCGGTGACAGGGAAGGTCCCAGTGGCGGGGAAGGTGCCGGTGACAGGGAAGGTGCCAGTGGCGGGGAAGGTCCCAGTGGCGGGGAAGGTGCCGGTGACAGGGAAGGTCCCAGTGGCGGGGAAGGTGCCGGTGACAGGGAAGGTGCCAGTGACGGGGAAGGTCCCAGTGACGGGGAAGGTGCTGGTGACAGGGAAGGTGCCAGTGACAGGGAAGGTCCCAGTGGCGGGGAAGGTGCCAGTGATGGGGAAGGTCCCAGTGGCGGGGAAGGTGCCGGTGACAGGGAAGGTCCCAGTGGCGGGGAAGGTGCCGGTGACAGGGAAGGTCCCAGTGGCGGGGAAGGTGCCGGTCACGGCTCCTTCCCTGAGACTCTGCATCTCACCCACACGAGGTTCCCTTTGCTGGTCGTGCCAGCTGGCTCGAGCTGTCGTGACGGAACACCACAGGCTGGAGGCTGGCTTACGCGGCAGAGGTGTGCTTGCTCACCGTTCTGGTGCCTGCGAGTCCACGGTCAAGGTGTCAACACGTTTGGTTCCCGCCGAGGCCTCTCTCTTTGGCCTGCAGACCGCCACCCTCTTCTCAAGGTCGTCCCTCTGGGCTCTCATCCCTGGTGTCTCCCTGAGGGTCTGTCCTCATCTCCCCTTCTTATAAGGACACTGGTCACATTGAACCGGCACCCACACCAATGGCCTGCTTTTAAGGGAATTACCACTTTGAAGGACTCATGCCCAAGTAGTCACCTGAATTCTGGGGGGGAATTCAACATAATTTTGTTGTAAATCCAGCACTGTGAACTCAGTCCGTAACAGAGATTTATGATGAGGCTTGCATATCGTACCTGCATTCACCCTGTGTCCCTTGCAACGGCCTTTGGTTAGGAGCAGTGTTTCCGATTTACACCCAAGGGGCCTTTTCCAGAGGGACAGAGCTTTCTCAACCCTCTCCTTCTCGCTCTAGCTCCGACCACCAGCGCTTTGTCATCAACCATCATGTTGCTGTGACCTCCGGGCCAACCTCCTCCTTTTCGCTCTTGACCCCTCGGCCTTGTTCTCCACACAGTCAGCAGAGCCAGCTTTGAAACGTGCGGGCGCGGCACACCCGCACGGCCAGGACCCACTCCGGCCCTTCAGGGCCGACCAGGACGCCACCCAGACCCTGACTTCCCCTCACAGCATCTCTGCTCCTCCTTTCCAGCTCAGGTCCTGCACAGCCCCCTTGCTGTCTTTGCCCAGCCACACACACGCTACCCGTCCTTCCCGCGAGGCCCTTCCTCCCACGGGACCTTTGCACGTGCTGTGTCTCTGGCCTGGACCCCCTCTGCTCCTACCCTGTACTTGTTCTAGTCTGCATGGGGGTCGCTTCCCGTGCAGGGGAAATATTTCCTGATCATCTTCCACCCTGCCCACGGCAGACTGGGTTAGGAGGGCCCGGCATGTCCTCGCGTATTGAGTTTTCTCATAGTGCTTTTCCCGGCAGTTATTCATCCTGGAGGTATGTGTTTCAGACTCCGCCCTCTCCTGTACTGCAGACTCCGTAAAAGCAGGGAGCGTGTTCCGTGTGTTCGTCCACGTAGCCCCAAGCGCTGGCCAATGCATCACCCATACTGAGTTCTCAATAAATATTTGTTGAATGGATGGACGAAGCCACGGAAACCTTTAAATCAACTGACCCCAAGCTGTTGGCTGCAGATTCCAGATTATTCATTACACCCACCCTTTGATCATTTTATACCCGACTGGAAGTTTCATCAGTTGGATGATAGGCCAGGAGGAAAGAGACCAATGAGTCATTTCTTTGGGGCAGGTCTCGTTAAGGTCAAAGGAGGGCAGGAGTGGGCTGAGAACAAGGTTAAAGGTTAACCACGGAGCCAGGGTACATCGTTTCCTTTGATTGATGGTCCTCACGGTTACGCTGCCCCATTCATTAGCTCGGGTAGGTGAAGGTTGGCTGTAATTTTAAACAACAGTTTGAGGCATTTCTATTCTGGTCCTGAAACAGCTTAAATATTTTATGAGTTTTAAGATTGGGAGAAATTAAAGCAAGTATGTAATCTTGCTCTGGTATGTGTATAAATATATACACATATGAAATTTAAATATACTCACACAAAATCTTATTGTAGAGAATCTCATAAATCTAAAAAAGATAGGGAGTCTAAAAAAAAACCTACCCATATGTAAACATAATATGAAAATATATTCAGTGTTAATTTCAGAATTTATTGCAATCTGCAGTTATATCTTTAACAATTGCACATACATTCTCCTGAGAGTGAGGGTGAATTTTTTTTAAAATGAAATATTTTGCATAAAATATTTTGATATTTTAAAAAACCAATATAACTTTTAAAAAACCATAAAAGAAATGTCTAGCAGGAATTATAAAGGAATAGTTTCTAGGGGAAAGGTTTTTTTTTTTCCCTTATAGTTTTTATCCTTCGAATGTGGGATCACTGTACCAGATAATAATGTACTTTCGGATCATTAAGGGGCTTTTAGCAAATAATGTATCTAGTATTCAAATGGAAATGTAAATAAACGAGTAATTTTTCCTTGTTAATTATAATTCTTGTGAATGACAATGTCCCCGCCACCTCTTCAGGCTCACGGACCCACCCCCATGAGTCAGAAAATTCCACCAACAATGTTGATATTGCATTTGATCAAGTTTTTTTTTTTTTTCATGAGTAATCATTATCTTCAATTTTAGGCCATTTCAGAAATAACAACTGACAATAAAGGTAACTTCTGTTTCGTTCCGTTTCTTGTAGATGCTTTACGGGTTGTAATATATTTCTGTGTCTCAATGAAGCAATTGATAGCAGAGGTGGTGCATTGTTATTAAGTGCGTTATTATGCATATTTTATTACAATGTGATCTAGAGGAACATCTTTTAAGATATCAGTCGCAAGTCACTGGCAAGTTCCGCCGACAGGAAGAAAAACAAAGAGAATGCGTTTTAGGGGTGACTTAGGCTGAGCAGGTCTGCCAACTCTAAATGTTAGAACAGTTGTGAGATAGATCTTGTTTAAGCTTGCAGAGCGTTCTGCCACCAATCTGGTTCCATTACCATATCACCCTGCTCCCTGCATTAGGGCGCCCGCCTGCTTCTGCAAAGTGGCTTCTGGAAGTGACCCTGTGACTTATGCACCCTCTTCCTTTAAAAACCAAATGCAATTCACAAAAAAGGCTTGTGGATTTGCAATTAAAATTGGAGTGTTGCCTGAACCCAGAGAGGGTGCGGGGGGGGGGGGGGGGGGGTCCGACCTTCCATTTGTATGGAGTAGCAGGTCCTGATAGAGTAGGTGCTTGTGTTTCCAATTCAGAGGGAAAACAATTTGCAAGTGCAAACAGGGTAAGTGGTCTCAGGTTTGTGAGGATCTCAGGGGTCCGTAAAGGCTAATTTTGAAACGGGTTCTTTGTGCAGGAGGGGGCGGGGGAAGGCTAAGACATCTCTTTCCACCCACCCAGCGAGAGTCAAGATCTCAGAGACCCCAAGGCCTAACGTGGCAGCCTCGGCTCCTGCTTTTGGGGGCACCTACTATGCACCAGCGTCTTCTCTGTCATGTCGCACTCCACGCCCAGCAGGATTGATGACATCACTATTTTAATCCAGGGGAGGGGGGCGGCATGTTCAAGGTCGCACAGCTCTTGAGAGATGAGGTGGAGAAACAGGCTCAGGCCAAGCCTCCCCCTACTCCGAGCTCTCTACACGGGCAGGTGGCCCGGGGAATTAAAGAAATCTGTAGTCCCTGCTGTTTCCACTCTGTCCCAGGAGATGACAGGAGATGCTCTCTTTTGAATTGACTTCAGCTTCTCAGTCCTTGCCACACATCTCGTGCGGCTGCACAGGGCCCGCTGACCGCCTCTGGCCCGGGCGTCCTCCCCGCGCCCGCCCTGCCCAAGTGTATCCTTCCGGGTCATCCGCCTGCGTCCTGAGAGTCCAGAGTCACTTGGTTTGTCGCTAGCCGTCCTCGGCTGGGGTGTCCCTGTTATAAAAAGGAACACATTTAATGACATACTGCATATTTCACGTAAACCAATGAAATGATGTGAAGAGAGAGCGGTTGGATCTACGAAACTGAAGCTATAGGCTTCCAGAAGATGTTCGGCAGGGTCGTCAGATAACCGGGAAGGGTTCCGGGGTTGGGGGGAGGATACCGAATGCTGATTGGTTGGAATCTGGAAGGATACCGAGTGCCGATTGCTTGGTGTAAGCGTGTGTTCTAGCTGCACTTGGAAGAAACAAGCCGGAACTGGGGATCACGGGCACCGCATGAGGGATGTGGCACACGGACACTGGTCACGGGGTCACGCCACGCTGACGGAAAAGGCATGGGTCCTGAAGCAAGTGTTTGGTGAATTCCAGTGCGTTCCGTGTTTAAAAAATTGAAATGTGGATTTTAAAAGGCACATGTGATTTTCTTCTCTAAGAGACTTCTCTAATTAACTGACCAGCTCGTGGTCCCCACAGAATCAGATCACACAGCTTAGACTGTAATTTGAGAAACTGTCATGATTGGTGTCTACTGGGGGCTCACCCTGCGCAAGGCACGGTGCAGGTGGGAGTCCCCAGGTGAAGAAGAGTGATGCTAATATAATAAGTAACGTTTATCAACCGATTACTCTTCTCCGGGTTTGTGGCACTGCTGTAATTACCTCCACTGTGCCGATGAATCAGCCGTGATGTGCACAGTGTCCACCAGGGGGTTTAGGCCACGTTTGGTGACCATAGCGGAGAGAATGGGAGGCACATGGAGTCGGAAGACCTGGGTTCGGATTTCAGTGTCACCACTGAGATACCTCAGACAAGTCTGTCAACCTCTTCGAGCCCGTGCCATCGCTTGGGTAAAATGAGAACCAATAACAAGTTCCTGGCAAGGTGGTTATCGGGACTGCACTGAGGGTGCCCAGGTCAATGCTTAATAGATGCCAGTCCTGTCCCTTTCCTCTCAGTAAGGTCTACCATGTGTCAGCTAGGAAAAGCAAGGTGATCGCAGTGACGGGGGAGAAGAGAGCAATTCCTCTGAGCTGACTGAACTCGGAAGAACTTCCAACTGGGAGTCACACGAGCTGGGCTTGGCATCCAGGGTGGCATCAGAGTCCAAACAGTGAGGGCAAAGGGACAGAGCTGAGAAAGCACAGGCAATGGGGAGGTGGGAGAGCCTGGGGACTAGAACCAAGAGAGGGGAGAGGACAGCGCCGGACGGACAGCAGGGGCCTCGCCAGCTGCACCAAAGCGGTGGCCCTGGACCCAGGAGGTCTGGACGACTGACCTGGAGCAGGGGGGGGCACGTGGTAGGGATGGCAGGTGGGTTGCATGCCATGGTTGTGTCTATACCTCTACTTGTCATCATCCCGTCTATCTATCCTCCTACCCACCCAACCACTCCCTTATCCGTCCGTCTATTCATCCATTCATGCATCCAGCCATCCACTTACCCATCCATTTCATCCGTCCATTCTTCCATCCATTCATCTACCCATCCTCTCCTTGCAAGAAACAAACACAAAAGCATCCAGGAAACTAGAAGTGTTTTGAAGCTAGGCAGATTCTCCCGCTGTGGAGCCAATACTGCTGTGTCACTGCTATTGCTGCTGTGTCACTGCTATTGCTGCTGTGTCACTGCTGTTGCTGCTCACAGGGCTCTCAGGACCCCTCCCCTATCTTAGCATAGCCTTCCGCGGCGACACAACTCGTTTGTAAGCGCTGTTTTGTTTGAGCCTGACAGTTCAGTGGGGACAGGGCCTCCACGTAGGGATGAGGACATGCCATCTCCCGTGCTTGCCGGGATCCGGGTGGCAGAACAGGCACTCGGAACGAGGTCTTCAGATTTAAGATCTCTCCCGCTGCAGCTCACGCTTCGCTCACCACCCGTGTACGGACTTCCCAGGCTCGCTAGGAAGAGGGCCTCCGTCCAAGTTTGAAGCCGTCGGGGTGGCCACTGAAGAGCCATCCCCAGTTATGAGCCTCTACTCATGAATGGGAAGATGGCTGCTTATCATGCAAATGTACACAGTGTCTGAGTGCTGTGTGCACAGAAATGTCCCCATTCATAGAGTAGGAGACAGCTGGAAGTAATCTCGAATGCATTATGCATTGTGATTGCATTGGCAGAGGGGTAAGAAATGTTAAAGTTTTGTTACAATAATAACCATTGTGACAATACGATTTGTTTTACTGACGCCCAGTTTTTGGCAAGGCTGTCGTTATAAACACAGCATGTGACTGTACTTTAATAAGACTGTGTAAGCTTCCGCGTGGTGACGAGGATGTATTTGTCAAGCTGCTCTGGATCCCCAGTTTCTGCAGTGTAGTGCCCCTCTCCCCACAGCTGCGGCCGTTGAACCTCCAGCTGCGGGCCCAGTGTGGTCCCGGTGTGGAGGGCCAAGCCCATCGAAATGCTGGCGCTCTGGTCCAGTGAGTCTATGCCCTGGTCACACATTAGAATCAGTACCTGCACTCTAAAAAAGTACCCACTCCTGGGCGCTCCTCCAGACAGGTGCCATCAGATTGTCAAGGGATAGGGGCCTGGGCACGGGACAGTTTTCAAAATTGCCCTGTTAATTCTGACATGCAGCTGAGTCTGCAACCTATGAGAGAACTGAGCTACATTCAGTGCTTCTCCATCTACAATGTGTGTGAAGGCCTCTGGGGAATCACTTCAGAGTCTGAGTCAGGACGTCTGGGGCGGGGAGTGGGTGGGCAGGACCCTTGTGCATTTCCAATAAGGTGCCGAGGCGGCTGGACCACGCTTCAGGTAGGAAGGCGTCGGCCGGCCATTACGGACCGCCCCCGGGGTTTTCCTGGGCAGCCAGCCCTGACTTGAAGTGGATTAAGATGCTCTGGTCTAGCCCCTTTCCGTTTCTGGAACACCCTGATGGGAACTGCAGGGGGGGACTGACATGGACAATAATACTAGAGACGCTATGGAGAACGTGCCATAGAAAGAAGTCTGACTGTCAGACAGGAGAGCTCGGGCACCTGGACCTGGCTTGAGTGGCTGGCAGAACTGAGGGAGGAAGTATGTAAGACGGTTGGTGACACAACGGGAAGGACAGAGGCAGGCACCAAGAATCGGTTCAGGGGTCCCAGTGATACATAAGAGGTTTTCTTGCTAATGTCCCTGGATGGGGAGGGGGTCCTCGGAAGGCTATTGTCCTTTTGTGTGTCTCAGAGAAATATCGCTAGAAGGACTGCCTCGGTTGTGGGTAGCTGCACTGAGCGATGCAGGAGTCAGAAGTGCATTGTGAACGGCTGTCATCGGGCTGCTCGCTGGGCCGTCGCACGGCACCCACCGCTTAGGGAGCAGGAAGTCCATCGCAAGAATGAGGAGACCGAGGCTTAGAAACCTCAGTACAGACGTTTCCCCCACCTCGCACAGCTGCAGACCTGCCATTCACACTCAGGTCCGTCTGAGTCCAGAATCCGCTTGCTTTCCCGGTCCATGGCCGCATGCAGATGCGACTCCTATTGAACGGAAGAGGAAGAGGTGTCCCTCAAAGAAACAAGCTGCTGCACTTACGGGAAAAGACCCTTGCTCTTGGGCACGGAAACCCCGCCACAGGGACTCTGTGCACGCGACTGCTGCAGTGGGGGCAGCACGACCTTTCTGGAGACCTTTTCCCACCTTGCAAGGCGCCGAGCGGGGTTCCCAGTGCACCGTGGGCTCTCCCCATCTGATGGCTGCCGCCATCTTCATAAATAGGTGAGAATGAACACGAATGGCACGATTCCTTGCAACCCTGAGATTCTGTCATCCTTGGCTTTTTGGGGCCGAGAGCACAGCACTGCTGCTCTGGTCTGCCTTCCCTGCCTGGCACCTTTGCAGAATCCACACTGGTGACCCTGTCTTTTCTCTGCTCTCCCAACTGCGGGCCTCATCCAGGAGCCCAAGAAAGCCTTTCCTCCTTTGTGAAGTCACTTCTGCTGGCACCAGCCTCATTGGTCTGTTTGCTCATTACGTTTCTGCAGGTGATCCTTGTCACACACGGCCCAGCGCTCAGTCACGTTCTTCGGAGTGGGGGTGCTGCGGTCCTGCCGTCAGCTCTTGTGTGTTTGCCTCACCTTTTCAGAGGGACCGCGCTCTCCTTCAGGGCCAGGGACCCGGGCTGTAATAACACTCCACCGTGCGTGCCCGGCTGTCTCCTTCTGGGAAGAGGGAGAGGCCACACGTGTCTCCTTGGGTGATGTCCTTCTAAAGGGCCACGATTCAATACCACGTCTTTGCACTAAAATCTGATGGACGTTTTCAAAAAGAATAGAGGACACTGACAACTATGAAATTGCTATTACATGTTAGGTCCTGGATCGGGTTATTTAAAAAAACTTCTCATTCGCTCTCCTCAATCCATCCACCTCCCTCCAGTCTCTCCAGGTTCCAGGGAGAGGAACATTCAGAAGAGCTAGCAACCTCTCTGTCTGTAAGGGTCACTTGTAAATTCATGCCTTTTTTTCTCTTTTTTTACCACAATTGCTGCAAATCCGCTGAAATTGTCTGTCAGGTGCAATTCTAGTGGCTTTAAAAAGTGTTTTACAAGTGTGGCCATCATCAGTGTCAACGAGAGGGCTCATCACACCGTGGCTGTAGAAGTGCTTTCTAATCCAAACACTGAACCGGACTCCTTCGCGCACGCCGCGAGATAAGGATATATGAAACGTAAACTGACAAAATAGATCATGTTCTGCTAACTCGTGTTTCCTCTGCTGAGGGGTTCGAGCGTTGCCGAGCGGTAGTGGGCACCAAAGGCTTAAGTAACCATCATGGGAGAAGATTGAAAATTGAGAAAGCCCTCTTTTTTTTTTTTTTCCTGCAAAGCAGGGAAGGGCATCACGCTCTGGCCTTCGGAGGTGGACAGAAAGGGAGGTAAGTGCTTGGTCGGCGCCCAGACCTGCCTCCTCCGTTGATGATCCAGGCTGCTGTGGGTGCTGAGGTGTGAGATGTGCTCTGGGCCTAGGGAGCTCTCGGCTGGAACACTCCTCGCTCTCCGAAGGATGGTGGGCCTTGCTGGGGTCACCGCGACCCTGATAGCCACCTCGGCGAGTGGCCTGCGGCAGTCAGAAAGCGTAGGCTCACTGTGGTGGCAAACGACCCCTCAACTCTCAGAGCCTTAACGAAGAAGGCTGATTTCTCCCTCTCATTTGGGAGGGCCAGTCTTAACCAATAAATTTAACTGGGCATCCAGTTAAATTTGAATTTCAGAAAAATAGCAAATAATATTTTAGTATGTTAGTGTAAGTAGGCCACATGCGATATTGGGAAAGACATATTTCTGTGAAATTCAGAATTAACTGAGGGTCCTGTATTTCACTGAGCAGGCCTGCCCCTGCTGTATCTCCGCCATGGTCTGCAGGGAGCTCTGCTCACGTGAGCACCACGTACAAAGAAGAAGAGAGTTGTGGAAGATCATGCGCCGGCAACTCAATGCTCCAGCCGGGAAGGAATGCATAGTATTTTGCTTGCAACCCATTGGCCGGAACTAGTCACATGACTCCACCCAAGGACAAGGGGTCAAGAAGAGCAATCCTGTGACATGCTGGCAAGTAGAGAGCCGCTCACCCCGGGTGATGCAAAGTCCACCCGTCTGGCTGACAGCAGGAAGAAAGGGAGGGCCCTCAAGTAGCACAGATGGCGTCTCGTTTGTCCTCGCTGCTACAACAAAGTACCATCGATGGGTGGCTTTTAAACAGCAGACGTTTATTTCTCACCATTCTGGAAGCTGGACATCAGAGGTCAAGGTGCTCATCTGGCTCAATTCTGCTGAGAACCTTCTTTCAGGTTCCATATTGCCAACTTCTCAATTGTAGAGGGAAGAGCAGAGGAGCAAGCTCGCTCCAGACTCTAATAAGGGCACTAATTTCATTAGGGGAGCCCCACCCTCATAACCTCATCTAATTCTAATCACACCCCAGAGACACCCCCCCCCCCACTTCCTAATACCCTCACAGGGTGGACAGTGTGAGGGGTAAGGTTTAAACATGAGTGTGGGGGCAGAAGGATATAAAAATTACCCATTAACAATAGTATCTCCCTTTTTATTTTGTTCGTTGTGGTGAGCAGGTAAAGGCACCCCTCTATGCAAAAGATGTCTCCGTCCCGATTCCCCCGACCTGTGGGTATGTTATCTCACGTGACAAGAAGTAATTTGCAGATGTAATTAAGCTCAGGCTCTTGAGATGGGGAGATGCTCGCTGGTTATCTAAGGGGACCCAATGATATTATAAGGGTCTTTAGAAGAAGGGAGAAAGGTCAGAGTCAGAGAAGGAAACGTGGAAATACAAAGCGGCACTGGGGTAGCCTGTTTTGTCTCAAGTGGCTCAGTGTGCTGGGGAGCCATCTTTGGTGGGGTGGGGTAGCTATGAATGATTTTCAACCTTTTTTGAGCCGTGGCACATTTTTTACATTTACAAAATCCTGGGGCACACCACCTACCAAAATGACACAAAATGACACTTTAACACAGTACATATTATACATATGGGGGTTCTTGGCTGACCACCTTGTCTTAGATTTTGAGATTTGTGTAAATAAGGAGCGATAACACATTTCCTATTAAACTATTTGAAGAGAAAAGCCAGTCCAACAGAAGTGGCATTTGATAGTCAGAATTGTCACCCGTGATTGCCATCTGGGCCACCTTCTCCTGCAGGCCCCCCCCAGCCCTTATCTAGAGCCACACAAAGATGCATAAGAGCATTCAGGAAGTTCCAGCGCTTGGAACAAGTATCTGGCACGGTGCGGCGCTGCTGTAAGGAAGTGAATGCCTGAAAGGCTTCCGAACGATTTTCATAAACGTTTATATCTCGATCGAGCTTTTCCGCATGTAAATTCATCTGCGAATGGGCGCCGGAGGAACACTGGTGTATTTTATCTTCCATTATTGCCCAGAGGCACCCCTGCCCCAGCCTGTGATAGACACAATCGGTAGCAGATGATGTCTAGGAAGGTCCCGTTTTATTGTTCAGGTCAAAGCACCAGTTTACAATTCTGCTGCCGCGTCTTGACCTCTGGAGCCCTGCAGTCTCAAATGAATTTGAGATGAGTCTCTTTTTTATTTTTTATTTTTCATCCCAACACACCATTCAATTGTTCTGAGCTGAACAGGCAGCCTGGACAGGGCAGAGGTTTGGGGCTACGAGAGGGAGTTGACATTGTAGCTGTCACAGAGGCTCCATCCAAAGGGGGCCCTGGGGAATTTTCTCCGGGAGTGCAGGGCTGAGCACGAGGCGGCCCCTGCGGGGTGAGGATGGAGGCAGACAGGGGAGGAAGGAGAAGGGGCCAGTCGGCGGGCCAAGGGTGCGCCGCCCGCCGGGGCCTCCGAGCTGGAGAGGGTCGCCGTGGTGCCCGCGCACGGTGTCTGCACAGACATCGGGGGGTTTCTCTCTGCAGGAAAGCTCAGCAGGAGAATGCCCTCTACCACAGTCCCCTGTCCCCTCTGGCGGGCAAGAAACAGCCGCCCGGCGTTCAGTGACCTCCCCCTGCTCCACGCCTCCTCTGTCTGCATCACGTCTAATCCGGATCTCTGTGCGCTGACCTGGCTTCCGGATCTGGCGAGTGCGTGCACAGGGCCGTGCAAGCTCAGTCGTTCATTCCAGAGGTACTGAGTGCCTCCGGGTGCAGGGAGACAAAAAACAAAAATAAAAACAAAAACAAAAAACAAAAAAGGAAATCTCACTCCTGACACAGGAGGTTCCTCATTATTCTAATCCTGCAGTCTTCTTCATGGCGTTCTCTTTCTGAACTACATTTATTTTTTTGATTTCTTCCTATGGTCCCCTTTCAGGAACTTGACATTCTGGCCCAGTAAAGCCATATCATCGTGACGACGGTAAGAGTGATGATGGCGTCAATAGCGGCGGCATTCGAGGAAACCTTACCTTGAGCCAAGAGCAGCGTTAGGCTTTGGACGGGTTTGAACCCACTTGATTCTCTCCCGAATCTGACGATTTCACAGTCAAGGAGCTTCCATTCCGCGAGGCTCAGCCATTCACCAGTTGGCATAGCCTTTTCTTCCACCGGGGGGCGCTCTTCCGAGCCCCGTTCCTAAAGGAAGAACTAAACCCCACATTTCCACTGAGACTCAGGCCAAAGGAAGGTCATGGCCACGTCCTTCCGGCTGTCCCTCGGGACGAGCTCCCTCCCTCCCCGGAGTTTCACGCAGCTCTGTGTGTCCCGTGGCCCCTCCCGCTGCCACGGGGCTCGGGGTGCTGTTTGAAAGGGCTGAGCTTTGCATCAGAGTAAAAAAGACGCAGTGCATGTGCACGCAAGCGCGAGGATGGGAGAGCCTGCCTGGAGGTTTGCAGGGGCACTGGGTCGGGCTCAAACCAGCTGACCTAAGGCCGCGAGGGGCTGGGGTGGCCCAGCTGACACGTGACTCACTGTTTTTGCTGGCACATGGGGAGTGACCAACAAATAGTTTTTGTCTCCATCGGCATGAAGAGAAAGACAATCGATGAGGAACTTTATTCAGTTTAGCAGGTTGGACAGATTCCCCTCTCACTCCTTTAACAGTTAAAAACAAAACGAAACATTATGCTCTGTTCACCTGAGAAATCAGGCCAGAAAGGACAAGAGGACTTCAGCTCCTCTGGGCTGCAAAGGGGCAGCTCATGTCCAGCTACTGTTCAGTTGTTAGGGTACTGTCTCCCAAAGGCTGTTGAGAGACATCAGGTGCTGGGCAAAGGGGAGCCCTGTGGTCCACAAAGCAAGGGAAATGCTGCCTAGAACAGGAATCTACAGGACGCCTCCCTGCAGGACTTCCTGAGCCTCTGACATACTACGGTGTCTCAAGAGGCTGGGCCGGAGGTCCCACCACCAAATCTCATGTGCTCACGCAGCTCTCTTTTTTCACGGGGCATCTCAGAGCACCGGGGCTCCCGGGAACAGGATTCGGGAAGCACTCTTCTACCCTCATCCTTTTAGTGAAAAGAACGCTCACCTTTCAGGCGTCCTGTGTCCGCAGAAATTCATCAGGTAGGCTGTTTTCCTGGAATGAAGGTGGAGGTGGCGAACTATTTAGCCAACGCAGGACTTGGGTTGCTAAGCACGTTTGATGCTACAGGGAGAGAATGGAAATCACACTGAAGTTCAAAAGCCCCATTTGTGTACATGAGTCTCGTGCCAATTTATCTATCACCACCCTTGAATAATACAGAATTTTATTCAGGACTAATAGTGTGGGGGATAATTACATGTTTTTTTTTTTCACACATATGGAATTAATGGCACTAAATATAAAATAAGTAATCTGGAAAAATCAGTCTTTAGGAGTCTTATCTCATACTCAACACACAAGCGTTAATGCTGTTGAATATTTTTTTTCTCCCGCAAGCAGGACAAGTAATATTTAAGAAACACTTAAATGAAGGCAAAGGTCTCCCCTAGAACTTTTTATACACTAAATTGGTTGGAAGTGCTATTTCATAATTACGTCAAATAAAAACTTGGGAAATTCAGTGCCGTGAGCACAGCCAAGTGATTAAGAAGTATTTTTTTCTTTTCTAATTTCATTGAGTATATCCAGCAAGCATTAAGTGAGCAATGACTATGTGCTAGGTGTGGTACTAAATGGCTAGGAAGATGCAGTGGTCACCTGGGTATGGAGCCTGCCTTCTAGAAGCTTCTAATCTAGATATGATGCGGTGTGCATCACAGTCGTGCAATTTCACTTGCAAGTGACATCACAGTTTTCGACTTAACTGAGAAGTTTAAGGGCAGGTCTGGCATCAGGCGTGGCTGAATTTGAGCTCTGAATCTTGTAGGCAAGGGCCTGGATTCTTGCTTTGTCTCTGGGCTCGTGGCTTTTCTGTGACAAAATGGCTCTAGCAGGTCTTACCTGTCCCATTTTCAGTGTCAAGTCAAGACACCAAACCCACTGTCCTGGTAGCTCCTGCTGTAGTTCTGCGGCTGTCAATGATTGGACCAGCCGAGGTCCCATGACCACCCTGAGCCAATTACTGAGCACTGATTGGGTTAGACTTGGGGAGCCCCACCCAGAGCACTTGAACTGAAGGCTGGGAGAGTGGGGGCCCTTGTTTGGTGATAGGGGTTCCTGCTGAGAAGACCAATGATGCATCTGCGCTGTATCCAGGGAGGCAGACCTGGAAATAAATGATGACTGCAAAAAACAGAAGGGAAGGTATAATAAGGGCACGAGAGTCATGCTGGGGGAGCAAGGAAGGCTGAATGTGGCATTTGGCATCTGTAGGAAGTGAGGATCTTGAGGGTGTAAATGTAGATATTGGCGGCCCAAGAGAGGGAGAGTGTACCTATTGACAGAAGGAACAGGACCAGAAATGTTACAGAGACATGGCACTGAAGAGTCTGAGGATTTCAGAGATGGAGTAGGGGAAAGGTAGAAAAGATTGTTTCTTTTCCGGTCAGATCATGGAAGGCCTTACATGCCATCAAAGGAGGCTCTTTTACAGGCATCTGTAAGGTTGTTGAAAAGCAAACATAAAAGTGCTGTGTGTAACTTTGATCCCATTGCACTCATTAGCACCAAGTTTTCATGATTCAGGTTCGGTTCAGGTCTAAAGGCATGAAAGCATGTTACTTTGAATCCACCTTTAAAAAGAAATCCCCTAAACTTTTTCTAAAGAATGATGTTAATTGCCGAGTGTATCTAAAAGAGGGGTTCCATGGCCCATTGAGTTTATACAGATTGAAATGCTAAGTAGTCCTGAGCAGAAGCCTCTCCCCAGCTTTATGTCCCCTTTCCTGGTTATAGCCTACCCCTCACAGTGCTAGGGACCATGACACGCCAGGCCGCTCTCCTCATAGCTTCCTGAGGAAAGGAAAAGAAACGGCCCCAAACACCACAACCCATTTCATGGCTGAGGAGTCTGTGTTATTTAGCAACTTTTATTTTCTTCCTGAAATGTGGGACCAGGATGAAAACGACAGCATCCCTTTCTCTCTGGATCCACTGCCGGAACCACACCAATGGCCGAAGTATCAGATCCCAGCTCCCCACTACACCATTCATTCATTCATTCATTCATTCATCACACGACTGTGAATGTGCACGTTCACAGCGCATGCGCACTCACGGGTACTTGGGACGTACCCCTGAACCACACAGGCGAAGCTCTTGCCCTCACAGAGCCGGCACTGCAGTAAGGGCACCCGACCAACACAGGTGAGCAGACTCCTGTGTTAGGGGACGCTGGGTCGTGTCCAGGATGAAGGAAAGAGCAGGACAAGCGGTGGCATGTGGGCGGGCTGCTGTCTCAGAGGGCCGTGGCCGGAACGCAGACGGGGTGCAGGGCTGTCTCGGGAATGCGGAGACATGGGACCCATAGCACGTGTGTGAGTGCATGTGTGGTAAGGAATCGGCTCCCATGACGACGGTGACTGAGGGGCCACAAGGGCTGCGGTCAGCAAGCTGGAGATCCCAAAGAACTAGAGCCCACGGTGTGGTCACCACGGTGGTCTGAAGGCGGGGGGACCCGCCGTGAAGTCCAGTCCCAACACCAGCAGGCTCGAGGCTGTCCCGGAACTGGTGCGTCAGGTTCAGGTTTGGTGGCAGGAAACAAAACCAGCAGCGTCTCAGCTCGGGCGGTCGGACCGGAGGGATTTCCTCTGGTTCAGCCTTTTGTTCCAGTCTGGCCGTTGGACCTCGTGTACTTTTCTTTTGTTTCTTTTTTTTTGTTTTTTTTGTATTTTTCTGAAGCTGGAAACGGGGAGGCAGTCAGACAGACTCCCGCATGCGCCCTACCGGGATCCACCCGGCACTCCCACCAGGGGGCGATGCTCTGCCCACCAGGGGGCGATGCTCTGCCCCTCCGGGGCGTCACTCTGTCGCCACCAGAGCCACTCTAGCGCCTGGGGCAGAGGCCAAGGAGCCATCCCCAGCGCCCGGGCCATCTTTGCTCCAATGGAGCCTCGGCTGCGGGAGGGGAAGAGAGAGACAGAGAGGAAGGAGGGGGGGAGGGGGGGAGAAGCAGATGGGCGCTTCTCCTGTGTGCCCTGGCCGGGAATCGAACCCGGGACTCTTGCACGCCAGGCCAACCGGCCAGGGCTGACCTCGTGTTAATTGCATCTAGAAATGCACTCAGAGGCACACTCAGAATAACGGCTGACCACATATCTGGACACCCGGTGAAACTGACCTGTAACATTCACCACTGCAGGGGGTGCGGCACTCCCGCTGGTAGGAGGAGGAGAGCACAGCAGAGGCCAAGGCCCTGCGGCAGGCTCCCACCGGGTGTGCCTGCAGACCGGCAAGGAGGCCGGCCCGCCAGCCCCGTGCTCGAAGGGTAGGGTGGTGGGAGGTGGGGTCCTCCAGGCAGTGTGGGCTGTGGGTCGGGGTCCTCGAAGGAACATTAGCGATATGGAGAGGAAATAGAGAGCTACACCGCGGTGCAGGTGGGAGCGAGGGAACTGGGCAATGGGTGCAGGTAAGATGTGTCCCCGTCAGGGTGAGTCCCAGCTGTTTCTCTTGCACAGGGCGTCCTTTTCCTCCCCGGTGACAACAGGAAGGGAGGGGACTCTGCACCCTGACAGCTTCCCGCCCTGCAGCTCCGTACGTAACGGCCTCTCTTCTCTTTATTCCTTCCTAGCCCTCCTCCCAGGTTTCAGCAGCTTGGGAGGGTCTCTCATTCAGAATTCTCCGGGGACACATCGTCCCCTGTCCTGGTGACGGAGACAGTGACGGTGCTCACCACGCAGGTGCCGTGGACACGAGTTTCACGGAGGTGACTTCCTCCTGCGGCTCCTCCTCAAGCCGTCGATCCGGTCGGACTGTCTGAGTGACACGCAGCTTCCCATGGAAGAACGGGTCGCTTTTGTAAGACCGTATTACCAGTGGTAAAAATTATCTTTCTAATTAAACGGCACCTCCCATGAATAAAACGTGACTCATATGTAATCACCGTTTTTCATGTTTTATTCCTTCCGCAGGAAACCAAAAAAGGGATAGGAATAAAATATCCATATTCTCCTTTAAATAGGCAGTTTGACATGTAATTTAAGCGAAGGATGAGATATCAATTAAAAGAGGGTGATACGACGTTTTATTCTTTTCCCCCCCCTTCATTTTATATTGAGAGGGCGTATCAGAGAGGTTTGAACCTTTTATTCCTTTATTAAATTACAGACAACCTCTTGAATACTGGGGCTTGTCAACATTAATATACGAGCAGCAGAGACCCAATCTTTAAAATATTTCTTTTATGATATGTTACCTAAAATACCCTAGTATCTCATGTTAAAGATGCATAACTTCGTGAGTCAGATTAGTCTAATTTGTTTTTGAATGACAGTGACTTGCAAACAATCAAACAAAAAATGACACGTTAGTATGCCGGTCATTGTATAAAAGGCCCTGCACAGCTTAAACGGAGGGTACTCTAGAGATCCGGTTCGGGTTGGAGAGAGTGAGTTTGGGGCAGGGAAATCTGTCACATTCTGGAGGTGGTTCTGTGAAAGCAGTCCCTGGACCAAGACTTCCCAGCCCGAAGGAGCTGCAGGGTCTAAAGGCCGCGTCCGCCTTAACCTGCTGGGTCAGGGGTACCAAACAAGAGCTGTAACTTCCCGGTCAGGAGCACATGGGAGCTTTTTTATTTCTGGAATTCGTTTCTTTCTTTCTTTTTTTTTTTTTTTTAGCAGTTTTTGTTTTTTTTTAAATAATTTTCCTTAAAAGACTTTATTCAATTTTCAGAGAGGAGAGAGAGAGAGAGAGAGAGAGAGAGAGAGAGAGAAGGAGCAGGAAGCATCAACTCCCCTATGTGCCTTTACCAGGCAAGCCCAGGGTTTCGAACTGGCAACCTCAGCGTTCCAGGCCAACGCTTTGTCCACTGCGCCACCACAGGAATTCGTTTCACTTAAACACTCATCTTAGTTATACCTTTTCTCCTGGCGTCTAAGCCACCTTCCGCTGCTGGGGGAACCTAACCCACGTTTTTTCTTTTTTTTTACAAATCGACAAAGAAACGAATGAGCCAGGAGATGGACAAGTGAAAAGTGCGGGTGGGTAGACGGGAGGGCGGGTGGGTAAATGAGTCAACGGGTTGGCTGATTAGTGGGCGGGTGAATGGGGCGGTTGTGCGTGGGTGGGTGAAAGGCGCGGCTCTGAAGGCCAAGGTCAGAAAGTGGAAGTTTGCGTGAGGGCTTCCGCAGCTCAGAGAATGACCGCCTGCAGAAGTGTTCAGGTTTGCCCACCGCCGTTGCAGAGAAAGAAGAAGGGACCGGGAAGGTTTGTCCTGACGCCCGGCCCCGCCTCCTCTGTGCTTCCGTAGCTGTAGCTGCCCAGTGCCTGACCTCTGCCAGGGCGCGTGTCTGGTTGAATTGTGACTCTGCTGATGGGAATTTCTCCTCTCCAAGTTCTGAGTTCCTGAAGAACAAAGTGTCGTGCCCCCCCCCCCCCCTCCCGCCATCACTGTGTCCCCAGGACTGTGTCCAGTGCCGGGTGGGCTGTTACTGCTCAGGAAACAGTCATATACAAAATAAACCACCGTATTTATGATATCTGAGGGATTATATCTGGGTGTGTAGATTACAGGATATTTTATTTTTTCTTTATTCTTTTCTTCTCTGTCTTATAAACTGTCTCTCATGAACTGCAGTCTAATATTTCAGTACTTTTTTAGGTGAAAGTGGGGGGGGCACATTATTTGGTTTGATTTGGGAGATAACAGAAAATGAAAGGAAAAAGAAGATTCAAAACAGGATTTGGGCTAACCCTGGAAGGACCGGAACGTCAGGCCCAGAAGATACTTAGAAAAAGCAATGGGGAGCCATTGCATGTCTGTGAGAGAGGTAGTGATGGGCTCTGAATTAAACGGTTCTCTGGTGATAGCCATGAGGTTGCGTTCAGCTTGGAGATCAGAGACAAGGAGGCCTGACGAGGAGACAAAGGCCTTGGGATGGTGAGAGTAGACGGAGCAGAGGGCTCCTGCGAGCGGCATTGTGAAGGTGGGGTCCACGGGGACCGCCACCAGGGTTCCTTAGGAGGGAGGGTTAAGAGAGCGGTGGCCAGGATGCTCACAGGGGCTCAGGAGGGGCAGACACAGGAGCCCCAAGAGGGAGCATGAGCTGGGAACTGATGGAGCCTTCTGGCCGCTCTTTGTTTTTTTTTTATTACCTTCCCCCCTTACTTACTTCCCTGTGACTGCTGAGATAAAGCCTATTCCAAGTTCCAGCATGGCTCTCTGTGGCTGGCCGCTGAAGGATCTCCAGAAATTTCTCCACTGATACCAAATCTCCCCATCTGTTCTGAGCGCTCAGTGGATGCGAGCAGTGCCTTGTTATCCCCAGCCTCCGAGCAGGTACCAGGGCCCCGTCTGACTCATCCCACCACAGGTCTGACTCGCATCGTTGGGATTTGCGGTGTGTGCATTTGGAAAGGAGAAAAAAAAATTTCCCTGTCTTTTCAGATGAATGTTTTTGCAAACAACACAGTAAACTTTACTCCATGCATAGAAATGGTGAAAATGCGCATATTTGAAGAGTGAGGACCAGTCAAGTCCCAGGAGGAAAGCCCTCTCCGCTCTGTCACTAAAAGCTTAGCCCTTCTGGGACTCAGTCTTACGACCTGCAGTACGGGACCACAAGGGGGCCTTTCCTCTTAATTATCATGAGGATGAACTGCGTCAGCACCTGTAAAAGACTCAAAGCTCTACCTGCATATTTCAAGTGCCCGTCTAACACCGGTTCTTGCTGTGCTTGTTGTCATAAGCATTCGTTACCATTCTTCTCAGCCGAACACGTTTTTTCCCTTTCATCTACAAAGCCTTCTCTGAACGCTCCCGCTCACAGATTCCTTTCTGCCTGATGAACTGATACCACGCTTATTAGATGCCACTATTGGGCTGTGCCGTCCACTCTTAATCAGTTTTTAATTAATGCGCTCGGAGTCCCAGTCCAGATGACAGGAGAAAGAGCACACACAGCCTTTGCAAACCCCAGTGGGGGTGCTCCCTCTCCCCCTGACGCAGGGAGGGAGTTAGGGCTGCGTTGTTCACCTTCCCAACCACCCGTTTCCTCGACACGGGCACCCCCTGCCCCCCACCCCCACGGCAGCCCCGAGAGGATTAAATAGAGTGAGGCTTTTCCAGCACCTGGCACGATGCCCCGACACAAAGAAAGTACTCACTAAATGTTTATTGAATTTTAAAATAATTGTGATTGATGGCCACTAGCACTATCATTTTGCGTATTTATCTCTGAAAGCCCGAAACTTAAACACTCCTTGGCGCGGTGGATTCAGATAATTTATCCTTTCTATTAAAACTCCTGGCTGGGGGTAGAAACTGGGGTGTCGTGTCAAACCCTCTGCCTTTCTGGTCATGGATTTGGAGTCCCCAAGTTTTTCCTACTGGCTGTCAATCAATCTGTTGAAAGGCCATTGTGTGGGCAGCGGTGTTGGTGCGGCGGTGGTCCCAAGTCTTGTGTCGACCTCCTCGCTCTGCACCTGGAATTCTATTCTTGTGACCTTGACAAGTCACATCTTGTCTCTGGGATGGGATACTTACCCTTGTTAAAAAAAAAAACAAAAAACAACAACCCCCAAACAAAAAACAGATATCATTGCCAATTTCAAAGGGATGTATGAAAATTACAAAGAGATCAGTACAGGAAATTGCTTTATAAACTCTAAAGCACTGTGCCAACAGAAGCTTGTTTTTATTCCTATACAGAGACAAATATTTTACTTTCTGACTGTAGATGTGAGATTAGGGGCCATGAGATTATTTACACCTTTTCCATATGATTGTTTTGTAAATGCACATTTTTGTTGGAACACACTAGAGAAGGGATTGATTAGCAAATTCTGACCTGATTTAATGGATTTAATCGTGTACTCAGTAAACATTTAGAGGGTGTCTGTATAGTCAGGGCACCGTGCTCTGTGTTGACGGGACAGTCACAAATAAGACAAGTTCCCTGACCCTTGAGAACATACCGTTAGCTTTAAAAAGCTGAATTAAAAAAAAAATTAAATCTCTGTTCCAGTTTCTCCACATTAGATTGCACTGCTTTTTGCTTTTTAATTTTTTTTGTTACGTTAAGATGACCACCTTACAGTCTGTCCCGTGTTGAGAAACATCCCATAATGACAAGGCTTCGCTCCTCACTTTTGCGTGATGTCCTATTCGCGAACAGAACCTCCCGCAATACTTATTCATGTAGTTCTATTAATATGATTTCAATCACCATATGGTGGTGTGATAGCAAGTGCATTGTCGTAACCAGCCGACTTAGGAGAAAGGAGACCATCTTCCCAGCCGAAGACGGGCCCCCTCATTAGAAAGATTCCCCCAAATAAAGGCTTCTCGGATCCTTTCTCCGTGAGATTTATTTCCCCCAGGTATTTAATCAGGATAGTCTAAGCGCTACTCAAAAGACAAGTGTCAGAAAAAAAAGGTGGGAATATTTTCCTTTTCCTTTTGTTTTTCCGTGTGAAATGTACAATGTGTACAGCGTTGGCCCATGTCTTGATAAATGCAAGGCTTCCGTGGCATTTGTTGTTGTTAATTAGAATAGAGGGTGCACCGTTCCATCCTTGCTGAAACAAAACTTCAGACTTCGCTTTAAACCAATGCAATGCGCATCTATTTATTTTAAGCTCCAAATGCAAGTAGCTCATCTCAGTTTTAAAACTCCTCGCAGTGGTGTAAAAATGTGTAACACGCAGCATACCACATCCCTCTCTAGGACCCTGTGTAAAAAAAACAACAAAAAACACACAAAAAAACAGCTTCCTTTTTTTTCTCCCCCAAAGAATTACATTCGGCACCACATGTCAAAACACAATTGTAATTGTGTAGCACAATATTTTATAAATCGGAAAATGTTTTAAAAACCCATTGTATTTCAAAGCCTCCAAAGTCATTTCCTGGGTTAGCATTATTTTTTTCTGCACTAAGCCTGGCTTTTTTTTTTCCCCTTTCTGATTTCCATATTCCCCAATAATTATTAAGCATTCTTGTCTGCCAGGCAGGCATCTCTGATGTAGACGTTGGTGATAGCAGTGGCTGTAATTCTTGTGAATTACTACATTTTAAAATCTTGTGCTGAAACATGTTACCAAGCTTCCTGAAGTTAGCAGATGGCCTCCAGAAAGCCCGTTTTAATTTTTCAAGTGCGTAAGTATAATAATCCGCCCTAATGCATGCACATAACAATAAAGTGGTGGTTGTGCGGGGCTAGTCACAGCTTCACGTGTGCACCTGTAAGGATGGCTTATTCGGTGTATAAATATATATACACCGACAGAAGAGTTGTGTCATCAAAATAGGTGATCGAAATAGCTAAGTGAAAAAAAAAAATTGGAAAGCAACAGTAGTGAAAAAGCCAAGGAATGGAAGAACGTCTCCATCTCCAGAATGGAAAAGTTTGTGAAAGCCATTTAATAGACCCGAATATCAAAACATTTTAACTTTTTCAAAGTTTTCAACATTAAACAATTAGGATGCAACGCAATTAGGCAGCGCATTGTAGAGGATGGTCACTTTTTGCATGTCATGTGGCTTTAAAAACAAGTCAGATAAATGATGATGCCATTAAAACTGAACTAATTAAAGAAAGCTTCTTTTAAGAACTCATTAACTGCAACCTCATTTGCATAATGATGCATATTAATTAAGTTTTAATGAATCTGAATTTGCACCAAGCCTATTCATGTTGGCTTTGAAACAAATTGAACAAATTAGTTAAAAGCTTTTTGGAATCTACTTTTCACACCAAACAGGATATGAATGCAATCATCTTCACAAAAAAGAAATATTTTTTTCTTTAATTTAATTCAAAGGTAGGCAGGCCCATTTATTAATTATTTTTAAATGCAATAATTTTTACCTTTTCTTTGGAAAATCAACAATATTACTTTGTCTTCAATGGAAAAATATTACAAATGTGGGTTGTGAGGAAAATCATTACAGCCAGTTTATTGGCAATAAGGTGCAGATATTTGACTTCAGGGTACATTTAGTTTATTTAATAGTGGAATTAAAAATTGAGGAGGTAATTTCTGGGCCTTCTGAACACGTTTAAAAAGTACAGCAACTAAAATGAGATTTGGCAAGGTGGGTGGCAGGTCTCGTTTTTGGGGGATATAGACAATGACACCCCGTTACTGGAGTCAAATCCTGTCTAAATCTGATTCTACTTCATGACAAATCTCCTAAGTAGCGTAGAAAGAAAAAAAAAAAATAAACGTTTACAGAACATGTGTTCTTTTCCTCCAGATTTGTGCAAATTCAAAATTTTTTTATTTTTTTTTTAAATTTTTTAAATACCCAAGGAGCAGAATTCCATTTTAACAAGTTTGCACTCAGCTCATAATAAAAACAAGAATTACCGCAGCAACAGTATTGATTCGCTCATACTCCATTGTGTCTTCATCAAGAATGAAGAGATTTATGTAATTACTGCTTCGTCTTTTGTTGTTGGAAAGCACTTTTTTTTTTTGTAAGTCAGCATATACAAAGGATGGAAACGCTTTTATGGTTGCGATTACAAGATCACTTCTCTCCTGCCCCTCTTGTTGAAACGTTTTCTCCGATAGGTGCTTTGGAAAAGGGCAACAATGAAGACGATGCCGTAGACTGGAAATGCAGATTTTAGAAAAGGTAGTTCCAGGTATTGTCCTGCAGTACTTGTTCACGCATCTACCCCTTCCCCTTCCTTCCTGTGTTTATGCCTCCTCAGCCGTTCCTGTTCCCAGAGTAACGCTGGCAGGCAACCGGGGGCGACAAAATTCCCTGCAGCCAAGGATCGTGAATGCTTTTACATTGTAACGGGGCAAAATAGCAACACTCAGGATTATTCTCTCCTAATCACATTGCTCTCCTGTCTCGGAATTTACTTGTGCTTGGGTGGGTGATCACTTCTGACTCCCTCAGAGAGAAATAAAAATAAAACCAGCTCTCCGCTCGCCCTCCGCCCCCCCCCCCCCCTCGGGCCCCGGTCCAGGCTTGCATCCGATGGAAACTGCCCGGCTCTGTTTGGAGGCTTGCCTGGAGCCCATGAGTTTCCATTTTGGAAACCAAGTCTGGCCGCAAGATCCAGTCTACCGGCCACGTGCCCCTGGCTCCTTGCTAGCCATCCCGAAGTCCCTTTCCGGGAAGAAAGAGGGTCTGCCCTGTGAACAGAACAGGAAGCAGAAGCCAGAACCGAATGTGCAAGATGATTTAAAAAAAAAAATTGATTCAGGGAGCATGTTGGGGATGATTTTAAAATTAACTCCTTCCCATGCTCCATTTTTTGTTAGAATAATCTTGCAGCTCTTTCCTGTTGATCTACATAGCTCCCCTGTGACCAGGCTGGGCCTGCGGTATGTCCTTGGATGGGAGTCTTAAGGGGCGTCAGCCCCGGCTAGGACCCCTTTGCGCCACGATCCATTGTGCTTTGAATAAAATACTGTTTCTATATTTTCTCCTCCCGTTTCTGTTCTATTTTCGCAATGGGATGCGGAGGGCGGGGGGGGGGGGGGTGGGGGGAGCTGTGAACTATTACAAACACTGTTCTGATGTTCTCAGGACAAGATGCTGCTTCCAGACCTCCCCTGGAGAAAGGGGGCTCTGTTTTTCCAAGTGTTAGGATCCTGGGTGTTCCAGGGAGCAGGAGCAGCACCATTAAAATAATAATAACGGCAGTGGGAATCTTCCATGGGGTCTACACTTAGGTAGGCAGATGTCCTCCTTACAGAGAGGAGCCCGACTTGGTGGCTGTACTGCCCCCTAGCGGGAGGGCGGGGCGACTGCAGCAAGGGGGTAGGGGACACCGGCTGGCTTTCCTAGCCTTGGTAATGACTTCCAGTTTTAATTTGCAAAGACTCTTCCCCAAATAAAACAAAATAACACAGAGACAAGGTTCTGGGAGGTCCCGGCTGTTCCTCCCCCTTCTCCCAATGATGCCTAACCCAACCCCTTCCCTTTAGTAAGGTCGTGTTTAAAAAGAAAAAGAAAAAGAAAAAAAAAAAAAGAAAAGAAGAAGAAAGAAAGTGCACATTTCGTGTGGAGAATTGGCTTCTTTGGGGGAACATTTTGACAGAAAGCGCCTTCCTTGGGGGAGGTCAGGAGTCACTGGTATTAAACGAGACAAGCTGGTAGCGCGGTGTTAATGGCCACAGCAAGCAGATGTTCCGTAATTAGGGGAGATGTGAGTGACAAGATGGGAGAGGGGCCGTACACAGGCGGGCTGGCACGCGCAGCTGCTGATGGCGCTTCCCTGTCACGGTGTACACAAGTCAGAGCAGCCCCCGTGAGGCTGCCGCGCCGTGACAATTAGAAAAAAAAAAAATGGTATTTGATTAAAATAAGTAACATATCGCACTGTGAAATTTCTTCCCCTCTCCTCTGACTGAGCCAGGGAGGGCGGCCGGGGCTGCTTGGGCAGGACGGAGTCAAAAGGCCACCCGGCGATGGCCCACGGAGAGGCTGTCCTGAAACTGAGGTTTGAGTCATCGCTTTCTCTTATTTTGGTTTAGTTTCTATTGAGAGGGCAGGCTTTCTAAGAAGAGGGACAGATTTCTCTCTCTCTCTCTCTCTCCCATAGTGGACACGTCTGCCCAGTCAGTCTAGAAGAGCTGTCCCTTTTTTTTTCTCTCCAAAGAAGCTCTCAAATTCTTTCTTTTCTCACTTATCCTCATTGCCATTGTCTTCTTGACCATCATTTGTTCTTGAATATTCCATAGCCTTCTCCTGGTTTTCCTGGTCTGCTCCCCCACCCCACCCCGAGGATAGGTAAGACCCTCTCGTTTCCCAGGTGTCTCCGGGACCCTTTCTCTTTTCTGCTCCATCAGAGCATCTGTAGTCACCGCCGTCCGTCTCAGCTTCATTCTCCGGCCCTCACGCCCAGGGCCAGACACACTGCAGGCTCTCGGCAAATGTTTGTCTGGGAGTCAGTGACGGAATCAATGCAGAATTCATCACTAATGTTTCCTGCCCGCTTCTCAGGGTGCAGGTTCTGTGATAATAATGGAGAACCCCTCCCCACCCCCACCCCCCCGCGCTGATGCTGAAATGCGAAATCAGAACATTCCCTTTGCTTAGAAGCAGCTGGTAGTGAGGGTGCAGCTCAAGAATGAGCACAGTTTGTTTTCTAAGGGGTTCCTGGGTTCCTGCAGTGTCAACCGACTTTGTTGGGCGAGCCGGGCATCTCGGAGAGACGAGGCGTCGCCGTGACCCAGTCCCTCCCGGGAGCAGGTGCCTGAGCCGATGGGAAGAATGCCGGGCTTTAGCTCAGACAGCCCTGGGCTGAGTCTCAGCCCTGCTGATCCTGGGGCAACTCGGCTTCTCTGAGCCTCAGTCTCTTTTTCTGTGAAATGGCGACAAGGACACTCCAGTCTCAAAGTTGTCGAGAAGCTGGAAGGAGATCAGGGCGCATTGCTCTACCCTTGCGATGGCTGGGTTGGCCTCATTTCATCAGATGAGATCAAGGGCTTTGCAAACCATGGAGCATTATGCAGGGTTATTTCATTCCTGTGTCCTGGAAATCCAAAAGGACCTGCTTACCTCGTACTCTCAACGTGCAGGCAAGCTGGGTGGGGGGGGGGGGGGGGGGGCGTGGATGACTCTGACTGACGCTTCTGCCTCCAGGTCCTTCATGAGTCTTGTCCCCTTTCTCCTGCTCTATGGCATAGGCTGTCTCCTGATCCCATTGTATAGACAGGAAAGACGAGGCTCAGAGATGTTAAATGAGCTTCTCAGGGTCATCCAACCAGTGACAGGGGCTGGGAGGTGAGTTGGAAGCTCTCTGACTCTAAACCCTCTTGTCCTTTCAGATGGGAGGATGAGGATGTCGCTGCCTGTCATCAGAGATGGAAATAGAGCATTTCTGGGAAACGTTTCAAAACAACAAAGCCCCGGCGAGAAGCCTGACCTCGGGCCTTGGCCGGCTTTGTCTCTCTCTGCCTCCCTTGGCCTCTCCAGCTCTCTCACCCCAGCCCCTCGCCCTCTCCCCAGGCCCCTCCGCGGCCCTCGCTCCCTCTCTATCTGTCTCTCCATCTCTCTCCCTCGATTTCTAATTCCCAAGCCTGCGAGCTATTACAGAACGCATAATGACGGTTATACTTGTCTATAGCAATATTACTGTCTAGCTTATTGCTTTCGAAAATACTTCGGGAGCCTTGAAAATGAAAGGTGTTATGCAAAATGAAAATCGATTCTAATTCTAAATAAACATCATTGCTTCGAGTTTCCCTTGGATGGCATTGTTTCACGCTTCCAGGAAGACAAAAATGAGAATTTCCTCCAAAGGTGTACAAGATCTGTCTGGGCAGCCTTGGTGTCCTGGGGCTTGTCGCGACCGGGCGAAGTCGAGTTCCCATCTCCGTGTGTCCTTACGAGTACGTTTAATTGCACCCGGTAAAATGTGCCTTTGCTCGTTATTTATGAAGGAAAATTATTTTCGTCCGTAGAAAAGCTAGTACCACTTTGAGCTTAGGTTGATTAGCGATCAGGGGCAATCTGTTTCCCTGGTACACGTCTCCATGGGCGCTCACCTTCCAGAAACGGGGAAGGAAAGTTTTCTCGGCAGAAACACCGCCCCATTTTGGGAGGGGTCTCGCCGGGCAGGATCATTTCTACGGACACGCGCTCCACAGAAATGGGAGTTTGAATCACTTCTGCGGAGACGACTCATCATCCCAAATCAGAAATGTCGTAAAAGTTAAAATGCCATAAGAGTGTGTTCCCCAAGAAAGAAATAATTTTCTTTTCATTGGGAACACTGGAGGACATAATCGACTTCTTGAAATTCCGATTTTCATAGCAAATGCGATTTATCCCCCCTTCGCATCGTTCATCTTTAAGAAAAAAGTCACTGGTTATTATCTCTATTTTACATTTTTCCGCAAAATTATCTTCCAACCACTTGTTTCCTTAAAAACACACACGCCGAGTGGGGGGCATGAGCAATTCAATCTTTGGGGAGGCGCACTGGAAACTTCCAGTTTGGGGAGGCACCAGTGACCTGGCTGCAATGTGCTGTGACAATTTAATAGTAAGTTTCTTTGCATCCGTGGCAAGACCCAAGATACCTGTGAGACTCGGAACCTCAATTCAGATTTCCCTGTCTTTCAGTTTTACGACTGGGTAAGTAATCTAAAGAGTCTCTTAGTAACCTGGGCTCTGCGGCTGCTCCGAATATGAAAAGAAGAACAGAGGTGTCAGTGTCTGGAATCAATGTCTCATTGATACCTGTGACCCCCCCCCCCCATCACATAGGTCCTCCTTCTTCATGCACAAACCCGGAATGGTACTGTTTCCCTCTTTGCAAGGCTCTGACCCTCCCAATAGTCATGTCTGAGCCCGTCAGCTGTGCGGCCGATGGTTGGAGAAGGGACAGAGCCTGATGTTCACATGGCTCTGGTTTTGAAGTGGGGAAGCCAGGGTTGCAGCCCTTGGAGACAAGCGCCCTTAGCACATTGAGGCAGACAGGCCCCCCGCCATGAGTCGAAACCTGCCTGCACCTCACTTTCCCTTTCCTCGTCTTCAAAATTGGTGAAGTAACCCTGCCCAGAAGGACTATGGAGATGGAGACAACAGGGATAAAGAACCTGTCGTATTCTGGGTCAACTTAAAAAATATGGGCACCATTTGAGCCCAGCAATATTTGCTCTGATTTCCCCCAATAGTCCCTAAGGGCACACACATGACATTTAATGGCCCCCCGATGTTCACTTCCTCCTGCATGAGGCTGTTGCTCATGTTGTACCGCTGCACTGGCGTGCCTCTGTCTGGGGAGAGGCCACTGGGTGCCTCTCCTTCTGCAGTAGCTTAATCTCAAATTTTAGCTAGACACCCTCAGAATACAAAGCAACACCTTCTAGCTTTTCTTACAACAGATCTGGCCAATGATGTGTGAGTAGACACAGAGAACAGCTGTGGAGAAGATGCTGACTCAAGTTAGAGGAAATGAGTTCCTCTGCTTTTCCTCTTTGCTGGCCTGGAACTTGGCTATGATAGCTGGAGCTCTAGCAGCCATTATGGGCCATGAGGTGACATTATGTTGCAGATTAAAATATAGACAAACCTAGCCTGACCAGGCGGTGGCACAGTGGATAGAGCGTTGGACTTGGATGCGGAGGACCCAGGTTCGAGACCCCGAGGTCGCCAGCTTGAACGCGGGCTCATCTGGTTTGAGCAAAAGCTCACCAGCTTGGACCCAAGGTCACTGGCTTGAGCAAGGGGTTACTTGGTCTGCTATAGCCCCACAGTCAAGGTACATATGAGAAAGCAATCGATGAACAACTAAGGTGTCACAACAAAAAACTAATGATTGATGCTTCTCATCTCTCTCCGTTCCTATCTGTCTATCCCTCTCTCTGACTCTCTGTCTCTGTATAAATAAATAAATAAATAAATAAATAAATAAATAAATAAATAAAATATAGACAGATCTAGTAGTTTTCTTCTAGCCTGACTCCTCTCTTACATAAAAGAAGATGCCTTTATGCATTTAAGTCACCCTAGTCAGAATTTGTTTTTAGTAGCTAAATCTAATCCCAATTAGTATTTATTACATATGCAAATTCTACATACTTCAAAGCTAACGTTTAGTTCTTTCTTCTTCATAAAGTCCTCCCAGGTAACTCTAGACACCCCTGTGTCCTCCGTCCTTGAATTGCCAGAATACAATTTATCATTTTCCTCTCTCTCACCCTTTAAATCTCTTATTTTGGGGTTCTCAGTGAAACTTGAAGCTCTTCAAGGACAGATGCACCCAAGTAAATTTTCTATGGTAACAGATCATTTATTGAACAGCTGGTATATGCTTATATAAATATATGATCTCATATTGTCCCTCCCCTTCCCCCAATATCCAGTTGAGGAAACTGAGACTTATAGAGGTTTATGATTTAGCCAGAGCTACACATCTCTTAAGTGACAAAGTAGCATCCTACCTTAGGCTGGTCTAAATCCAAGCACACACCACCTCGCAAATAGTTACTCATGCAGTGAATGGTTATGTACAAACTTGCTTTTCAAAAACCCACACTTTTTTTAAAAAAAAATTATAATTGTAACATGCTTATTGCAAATACTTTGAAAAACATATGATGGGATAATGAAAACAAATTAAATGATCTATCATATAGCCCACCATCTAAAGTTAGTCACCGTTAACATATTATTTTTTCTCTTCCAGTAGAATATCCTGTGAATCACAGAGTAAACAGTTCTTCAAAAGCAGTTATTGTTACAATTATATTGTATGTAGCAATAGCGAGCATTACTCATTTACTCTCTGCTCAAGACCAGTCTGTGTGCTTTATGAAAGTTATGTCACATATTTCTCACAAGAATACTGTGAGATAGATTGACCTCATTTTACGAGTAGGAAACTTAAGCACAGAAACGGCAAGGAATTTGCTTGAGTTTACAACAGCGACTAACTGGCAGAGTTGGGAACCAAAGGTGCTTGACTTCAGAATCTGCCCTTCGATTCCAGGTTTTATTAATTCCCCAACGCTGCAGGGGACATTTCCTTTTTCTTAGATGTAAATCTCAAGGTCGACCATGAGTATGCACAGTCATTTCCCGGCCAATGCTTACTGTCCGATATCGGAGTGGTTTCCGTTTTGTCACTATTATTAACAATGCTGGGAAGACCACCCCTCTCTATATGCATCATTGTCTACATAATGGATTCTTTTCTTGGGAAAGATTCCAAAGGATAAAATTATGAATTGAATATATGCATTTTTTTTTAAAATCAATACTCTATCACTTAAATATTCTGAATCATGAAATTATGGAACTCTGGATCTAAAAAGAATCTTTCAGGTCTCCTAGTCTCACCTGTGGAAACAGGCTCAGAGTGAGAAAGTGACTTGCCCGAGGTCACACTTAAATTTTAGTAACCGATTGCATTGTTTCCTGGTTGATACCTTTGCTCTAATGTCGCCTGGTCTTGCTCTCCCTCCTCTGCCTCTTTCTGTAGAAAAACCAAGACTTTCTTTCATAACGCAAATACCGACTGAGCTCCTACTATTTCCCTGTCATTGTTCTAGGCACAGACTTGCATGCAAATCCTCCTCCTCCCTCACGGTCCCGTTCTCAGGCAGCCGGGAGAAGAAAATGTCAAAGTGTCAACAGTCAGACATCGAAGCTGTCCCCCCTTGCTGCATCCTGGTTGTCACCATTCTAACAGCCTGAACTTTCGCTGAGACAGTGAGGTTCCGGTGATTCCCACTGGGTCTGACTTGGCTCATGTTTTACAGATGGGTCCTCTAGTCTTTGGTCTCAAAGGTGTGACTTCTTAACAGGTCCCTGGCATCGTTGGATCCTCCTGCTCCTCTTCCTTCTTTTATTTCTTGGGGGTCAAGGAAGCAATTTTCTGATCCAATCATGCATTCTTAGGGAATAGCCATAAACTCAGGCTGGGGCAGGGGACCACCCATACCACTTCCAACCTTCATTCGAAGTCTGAGAAGACTTTGTGGAAGACGGTCCTTCTTCCCTCCTTTGCACTGTCTGCCCTTCCTTGACAACCTACACTTACCTGCCCTTTCCTGGATCTCTTTCTCTGACGCCTGCCTCTTCTCATGTTCCCACCCAGACCCCAGCATCATGGCTTCTCTCTTGTTACTGTTATAGAAACTTTAATCCATTTCTTTTTTGTGGTAAAGCAACACATGTTCAATGGATAACACAGACACCATTACCAAGTGCTTACTGAAGGGCCAGGAGCTGCCGAGTCCTAAAAATAGAAAGAGGATTAAGACACAGCCACTGCCCTCCTACAGCTCCAATGAATGGGAAGACACGAGTAAGGATATTTACAATGGGATGTCACAGATCATATGGCGTGTCCACACAAGATGCTAAGAAAATACTGTAGCCAATAGAGGCATCTAAGTTGGACAGAGAAAGAGTCAGAAAGCCTTCTTTCATCCAAACATTCATAAGTTCTATTATTGATTTACCAATCTACCCATTCATTCATCCAATAATCATTTACTACACACCTGCTAGGCACGAGGCATTATTCTAGATGTAGAGACACAAAACAGGGGAGTAAACCCATGTTTTCCGACTCCAGTTTCTTTTAAAAAAAAATTTTTTTTTGTGTGTGTGTGTGTGACGGAGACATAGAGAGAGGGACAGATAGGGACAGACAGACAGGAAGGGAGAGATGAGAAACATCAATTTTTTTGTTGTGACATCTTAGTTGTTCATTGATTGCTTTCTCATATGTGCCTTGTCTAGGGGGCTACAGCAAACCAAGTGACCCCTTGCTCAAACCAGAGACTTAGAGCTCAAGCTGGTGAGCCTTGTTCAAACCAGATGAGTTCGCTGTCAAGTTGACAACATTGGGGTTTCGAAGCTGGGTCCTCTGTGTCCCAGTCTGATGCTATTATTATTATATTATTGTTATTATTTTGGTACGATGCTGTTATAATCCTTTAAAGCAAACAGGAGAACTGAATAGTATGGGTATTGCATGCATCCAGGTGGAGCAGGGGCCGTCACTCGGGGTGATAGAAGCCCATGCCGGGCTCGTTAATCAAACGCTCTGGTTAATAGAGAGTTCTCATATATGCCATGCATGAATTATCAGTTTTCGAAGAATTATAATACAACAAAATATACTGGAACTGCACAGCTCATAATTTAATCTGCTTTAGATGTGACAGAAGTCACCTGAAGGGCTGTATTTAAGAGCCATCAACTTTGGAATGTCACACCTGCAGAAGGGAAGTCAATGCAGAATTAACAGCTCTTGGCTCTGACTGAGCTGCTGGTTTTGAAAATAGAAAACTCAAACCCTCTCAAAAAAAACAAAAATAAGTATAGCTTTGCCAAATTCGCTCCGTAAAGATGTAAAAATGTACCTCAGGACCCCAAGCATGTACAGTCTCAGGATCTTACCATTATTTTCAAATAACCCAAACCTTTCGGTGTTGGTTCAGGGGTTTGTGCAGGGATTCGGGGGAGGGGGTGGCTGCTGAAGCTAGTTTTGCAATCTAGAAGATTGTTTTTTAAGAGAGAAAAAGGTCTTTCAAGTTTATTGCAGGTGACTTTTGGATATAAACTTTTCTGTGTTGCTTTTTTTTTTCTTAAAGAAATAGGAATTGTAATTGAGCTTATAAAATGCTGCTTAATGGAATGTCCCTCTGGGCGTTGGGAGGTAGGGCTAGCGGATGCTCTAAGCCAGAAGTTCCCAGCAGGAGTTTCTGGACTGCTAGCTCTGTGAGTTGCCCCAGAAGCAAAAGGCTGGCTGCCCAGGCCACCCAGGCCAGGGAAGTTTGGAAACTTCTTCAGAGAACCTTCCTTTGGGGGCTCCAGGGCATGTTAGCTCAGCAAAGCCTCTGAGAACTCCTGCAGCAAAGAATCCCATTCAACCTCCTTCAACTCAGTATCTTCCAAGGGACCTGTTTTCATCACCCTGAAGAGCAGGGCTTCTGACAGGCACTCCTTAGGTTGCTGGCCCAAGGATGTCGGGCATGCTCACTCCCAACTGGGTGGGTCACAGACTGTCAGTCACCGTTTCTTTGCATTATTCACCGTGCATACTCTAGGCACCTGCATTTGGGGAAGTTCAGATCACAATGTGGGTAGTAAGTAGCACGGCAGCCCGGAAGCACAGCAATGGTGTGGGGCTTAGGTACATTATAAAAAATGTTTAATCACTCTGAATTTGAAACAACAAATGAACTCATGACTTTTCATGCGGATTTCATACTTTATTCTCTGACATAAACCCAGCCCCCCTTTTTTTTCTTCTGGTGCTAGATGAGTCATCCGTTTATACAAAATAGCTTGAAATTATTCTGACCCTAAAACAGAGCCGTGGTTGTTCACTGAGGTTTAGAGAAGCCGCCCAGAGCTCAGGATTGATTTTTTTTTTTATTTTGTGAAATGACTGAGGTTTTAATGTTTATTCATCGTAAGTTGCTGAGTCTCTGCCGTGTCTGCTGGGAGGACTCACCTCCTGCCTTGTGCTCAGGAGAGAAAAAAGCTTGTTCTTTTCCATCAAGTGAGTTATTCAGAGCAAAAGTGGGGGCATTCATGAGGACAGGTGTCAGGGCTCTTGGAAGACAAGCCAATGGCACCTGCAGCGCCCTGGAGGGAAAGAATGGAGACAGTGGGCTCCGCCCGCATTCACCCTGTAGTGTCCCAGCACCCGGAAAGTAGCCAGCGGAGCGCGCAGTCAAGAAACATTTGCCGAATTAGTGAACAAATAGACAAGTGAATAAAAAGAATGACTTTTCAGAAAGCTCTGAGGGGCTGGGGAGGATACAATGATAAAGGCAGGGGTAATAATTTCTGTCTTAGCTGTAGTCACTATAAAGCTACATAACAATCCACTCCACAACTCAGATGCTGATAGTCTCAAGCATGTATTTTGTTTTGCTCACTTGGTCTGTAGATTTCAATGGTGGTCTGTAGATTTCAAAAGATCTCTTCACCGGGTTGTGGAGTGGCTGGGTCAGGCTCCAGGCTCCTGGTGTGTTCAGGTCTGAGCCCCATGCTTGGCATCCTCTTTGTACCCAGGGACCCAAGGCATGCTCTGGAAAATGGCATGAGTCCCAATGCCAACCTACACAAACACATTACAGGCCTCTCTGCTCAAGAAATGCCTGCTCACATCCAGAGCAGACCACGTGACTGGCCCCCAAATCAACGGGATGGGCAGGTCGCTCCACCAAGATGAGATGAGAAGAATGTTTACAGGACATTAATACTGTCCCAGGTCCAGTTTGTCCTACATCTGTTTCGATAAGGTTAATAAAAAAGAAATCTGGAAGAAGCTCTAAGCTTCCTAGCGGTCAAAGGGAAGAAAGAAATACATCCTGATGTTGGATTCGCAGGGACCCGAAGAAGAGAATCAAGGATCTGGGACTATTCTGGGCGCTGCTGGTTCCAGGGAAGCAAGCCGCCAGCTACCGGTTTGCTGCACCACAGGCTGCATTTCCTGGCATTTCTGACGCTGGCAGGGTCTCCCCGCTGCCTCACCTGCCCCACTCCCTCCTGTGGCCGCCTTGAGCAGTGAGCTGTGTGGCACTCTGTCCTGAGCGGCTGTCTGATCCGTAAGAGGCGTCGTGGGGTTCAAGCTTTCTGCCCCCTTGGAGACATCTTTGCTTCACAATCAAACTGGAAATGCATCTTACCACCAAGTCCAGACAGCCCTCTGCAGAACGGCAAAGGCACTCCCAGAGACAGGCGCCTGCTTCCCCGGTGGTGACATCTTGCAGAGTCATGAAAATCCGGATCTCCCTGCCCCGGAAATCTGGAGGAATACCAGGTGTGTGCCCAGCAGCAGGAGTCAGAACTTGGAAGAAGGGAGGTCGGAACGACCAGGAATGACCCGAAATCGTTGCTAAACAGCCCTGTACAAAATAGCATCAGGACTTGCCCACCTGCTCGAGGCTGTGTGGGTGCAATGTGGTGGGTTCCTTACCTCGCACAGAGGTGAAGCCTCAATAAACATTAAAAAAAAACAACCCCAAAACAAAACAAAAAACAAACTACCAAGAGGGAGATGCTCCCAGGCCCACCAGAGAGAAAAGTCACATTTATTTGTCCTGAAAACTTTGGTGATAGAAGACTAGAACAGAGAAGGTCATTGCCGCATATGGAGTCCTGCCTGGATGTTCCTACCTCCCTGAGAAGGCTTGCTGTTCTTACTCTGGCCACTTCTAGGAGGCCCGGTGCTTACTGGCTTTAAGGATTGGAAGGGGTTGGGTGGACACGTGGGGTCAAGACATGGTGTCTGGGTTAGTCAGAAGAGCTGTTCTTGGTGAGGGACCACACTGGGCTGCCCCAGGCCCTCCGCAGCCACTCCTCTCTACCTTATGGTGTGAATTAGGTTTGAACACATTTGCCTACTCCACCAACACAGAGACCCCATGTCACCTGTCTTTAGACCAGCACATCGGGCGTGGTCCCTGGTGCGGAGCAGGCATGCGTGAGTGAAGAGGAGGGCCCCCGCCCTGTCTGCCCCTGCAGGGTCATCTCCCTCTAATCTATCCTTCGTATTCAGGCCAGGCTGCCCAGGAAGTGAGGTCAAGGTGAAAGAGTCTGCAGAGTGGTTTTGTGACCCTGGACAAGTCACACAACTTTGGCAAGCATTGGTTTCCTCGTCAGAACAGGTCATGGGATTGTGGTGATGAGACACGCATGGAGCCTGGCACGTGGGAAGGGTTCAGCGAACGTTGGCTGTCGTGCCTTTAGCATTGCTCGCTTGGTCCTGCCGCTACCTTGCTCGGAACCCTTTCTGTTTATGTGCTGGGAAAAGGGCCCTTCTCCAACAGCATCTTTCTCAGGGACCTCCTTGATACCATCTCCTTGACATTGCAACTTCTCCCTCTGTGCTTCTCCAGACCAGTGGAGACAGTCCTGGTTGTCTACTCCAAAACCCCTTTTTTTTCTGTTTAAATTTATTAAAAACTTACTTCCCCAAATCCTCTTGCAACCAAGAGTGACCATGTGACACAGTTCCTGCCAAGGTTGTCAGGGCATTCTATTTTTAACTTTCACCATTCTCCTTTCTTCCTGCCTGGAATGCCGATGGGATATCTGGAGATCAGGCAGCCCTCTTGCAGCCAAGAAACAATATACATGAGAACAGAAACCCACACACTGAGAATGCCTAGTAGATGGGAGGAAGACAGATTCTTTGTGGCAGTGCTGAGTCGCCACTTAGTCCTGCACAGCCTACTGACAGACTATGTTTATATTGTTATATACTATAGCCAATTGCATTCTTGACTTATACAAATGTTTATCCTTATCTGCATGGTCACTGTTAACCCTAGATTGCCAATGCCTATTAATATCTCAGTCACCCCAACTAGATTTTGAGGGGTTTGGAGGTCAATAACTATGCCTCTACCTTCCCTGTCTTTGGCACAGGATAGACGTTAATTAAGTGCTCTTTGTCAAGAGAACTGGACTCCTGGACATTAAGATTCATAATTATGTAAAACTTTCATATTTCTACCTATTGGTTTTATTTTCTGGGGTTTTTTTTTCCTTTCTCTTTCTCTCCCATTTCTCTTCTCTTCTGTGTCTCTTTCTACCTTCTCTGTTTTAGAAAGCAATTATTTTTCTATTTAGATGAAATGTTCTGGAAAGGATCCTGGTAAGGAATTAAATGAAACTTGTTTTGTTTTTTTTTAAATCTTGGTATGATCAAACAGAGCGAATGAAGGGACTTTGCTAGTATGTTTGTCTCATAACAAGCTTTATAAATGGTTTTGGATTTTCTCTCTGTCTCTGTGGCCACCCTAATTTGGCCGTGATTGAAGTCAACAATTATCTTGATGCTGGGGTCTCACTGTGGATCTTCCTAACCAGTGGGAATGAGAAATAAAAACCAATGCATTTAAAATGTGAGATGCGGAGAGGAAACGCAGGGAACGTTTTTGGAGCTGGCTCCCATTGCCTTATAAATATAGCACAGTTACTTGAATTCCGTAAGAATTAAACTCTGATCTTTTAAAATGCATGCAAATTCTTGCAGAATATATATGAAAAAGTCGCTATAACTGTGGAGGCATTCCGACTCCCTTGATAAATGGGACTTCCAGACCACACTTTATTGAGTCTCTGATTTTTAATAATTTGAATCCTGCAAGATTTAATTCTGCATAATTCTGGCTGAAATCAGCTTTTGATTGAGTTGTAATGGCTCTGTTATTGTAAATATCTCTGCATGCTAATGTCATGCTGGAATTCAATAATATTTAGATGAAATTTTTCGCCTCTGGCGTTACGGAAGCAAGATTTAGAAAGTCGGGAAGTTTATGTCAAAGTGACATCCAGTTCGGGTAACCTGCAACGTTTTTAAATGCAATACATGGCCATCTCAAGACAGGATTTAAATAATTATGAATTCCAAATGTATATCTGTGGATCAATTATAATAGTTATTATAATGTGAATGAAATATATGATCACTTTTAAAATGTATGGGTTTTGTTGTTGTTGTTGTCGTTGTTAACCTTGCAATATTTCCTAGCAGAGTTGTCAGTGACCCAGCTGAGGACCCGGGAGAGAACGGAACCCCGAAGGTTTCGAGGCAGGGTGGGACTGAGAGGCAGTGTGGGCGGGGCCAGCTGTCTGTGAAGATCCAAGATCACAGAAACATTTTCTGGAGCTATTTTTCTATTCAAGAGGGGGAGGGGTCTAAGTTCCCCAGAAACCTTGGTCTTGCCAATATATCCCCAACCCAAGAACATGGAAGGTTGTGGAAATTGCCTGAATTCGGCTCCATTTTGATGTTTCTTTCCCCTTGGTCTTGTCACCAGGGGCGTTACCAACGCGGACTGGCTAATGTGGGCTGGAAACCAGAGAAAGAACATCAGATGCGCCCGGGGAGGAGAAATCCAAAATGTCGAGAGAATAAATGCAAAATGTGAAATGTGATGGGGCCTTGGAGAAGCTTCCTTCAGAGCCAGACGTAAGACAGATGGAGACACTGAGGCCTGGGGAACAGCGCGGTCTTGCTGGAGGTGGCGCGTGATCTGGAGCCGAGCCACGCTCAGACCGCGGCTGTCAGCCTCATCACGCACGGGGGCTGACACGCCGTTTCTGTCAAGAGCTGGGTAGTAACCAAGGGTGGTCTGAGGCCTCCAGTTATCAGCTCTGCAGCTGCGGCAGGAAGCCCCCAGAGATGCCAGGGAAGTGATGGGCGCGGCGGTGCCCCAGCGGAACTCTCTCTGTGGACCCTGCCCAGTCCCGTCCTGCCCAGCTGTGCTCCTCTCCCCACCATGTCTCCATTCCTTCCCTCAAGCACCCCTCCTCCCCGGCCTCTCCTTTTCGGGTAGCCCTAGCTCTCCCGTCCTAGCGACGAGGCGTCTGTTTACTCAGGCTTTAAGTCCAGCCCTGTCTCTTGTCTTACAACTTTGGGCGAGTCCCTTTACCTTCTGGGCCTCCGTGGACTCATCGGTGCATCCAGGGGACTGAGCTAAGATTTCAGAGGTAACTCTGACGCTCAGCTCCATGCGCTCCTCTTGTACGAATCTGTGGAGTCCAGCAGCTCTGAGCTCCGTCCTCGGTCTAGAGACTTCCCGCTCTGTGACTGGGCCCCCCCGGAGTTTCGTTCACGCAGACCTAGTCTCCCCATCTGTAAGTGGGGGGTGGGGATAACACGGGCTCGCTAGATTGTTGCAAAGATGGAATGAGGTGCGGAAATGATCTTTAGAAAACAAACGCTGTAAGGAAAGTGAAGTTTGTTTTTTTTTGTATTTTTCTGAAGCTGGAAACGGGCAGACAGTCAGACAGACTCCCACATACACCTGACCGGGATCCACCCCGCACGCCCACCAGGGGCTACACTCTGCCCACGAGGGGGCGATGCGCTGCCCCTCTGGGGCGTCGCTCTGCCGTGACCAGAGCCACTCTAGCGCCTGGGGCAGAGGCCAAGGAGCCATCCCCAGCGCCCGGGCCATCTTTGCTCCAATGGAGCCTTGGCTGCGGGAGGGGAAGAGAGAGACAGAGAGGAAGGGGGGGGGGTGGAGAAGCAAATGGGCGCTTCTCCTATGTGCCCTGGCCGGGAATCGAACCCGGGTTTTATAAAGCATATTGGTGTATTGACTAGAGCTATCTTTTTGAGTTCTGCGGTTTTCCAAAATGCTAACGTGCACTGCTGGAAAAACACCCGGACTTCCGCTCTGTGCAGGCCCAGGGATCACATGACGTGGGAGCAATGTGCGGTGCGCAAACTGTTCGGGACCATGTTCATCACACCCAACAACTAAAGAGCGCAACAGTCCCCCGGGCATTTTGTTTTGTACTTTCCTTTTTAATTTATGTTTCGTTATTAAACAATTACATTTGCAGATTGTCTAGCCGAGTGTGTTTGCATTTCTAATTATGATGTTTTTTATTTTACTTGGATTTTAGAGGTTATTATAATTTCCGTAAAGTTTTATAAAATGTGGCAGCCAGAAAAGCTTTCATGAGAAAAAATAAATAAATGTATTTACTCAGACACGGATGCTTTCTCGCAAGGCCACTGGAAACAGTAGTTTGCAAAATCACAGCACAGTTCGCGTGTTTGGAGCTGAAAACACTCAGGTTTCCTCTCAATTGGGAGATCAAGTTAGGAAGGAGGAGCGAGGCGGGGGGGGGGTGAGGAGGGTGCTGAGGCTGTGTTTGGGCTCCTGGGGGAAAGACTCTGACAGGTTTTCAATGTCTGCCATGGTACAACTCCTCAGGGAGTGTATGTGCGTGCGCGTGTGTGCTTATGTGCACATGTCTGAGTGCACGTGTGCGTGCATGGTCATGTGTGTGCTTGTGCTCACACGTCTCTGTGCAATGGCATGTGCATGAGGGGCGAACGGTCTTCTCTTGACCGGTAAATCTCCATTCACTTCCTTGCCCTCCTCTGGACGATTGAGAAAGCACACTGACGAGAAGAGAAAGGGACTTCCCCGGGCGCACACTGGGAGAAAGTGACAGAGTCAGAACTCAAACCCAAAATGTCTGTGGTGAGGTCAAATGCTCCTTAAAGCCACTGTCATAGTCTTTGTACGACGACAGAAGCAGCAGCTGGTCCCCTGGGCGCCTTCCTGAATGAGAAGCGTGTCCAGCTCATTGCCATCTGATTCCCCAGGGCTGGATTCGGTGGCACACGCCCTGGCCAGGGACTGGGGACGAGGGCGTCGGAAATGGAGACGATGACAGCTGTGGTGGCCAGGCATGGAAAACTGCCCAGCAAAAAGCAACATCTGAAAATGCTTGAGTGTTCTTTATTCTTGTTTCCTCTTTATTTTCCAGATTCCCTACTGGTGATGACTTTTTACTGTCAAACAATTAGCTTAAAGTTTTCAATGTATCCCAAAGCCCAATAGGCATTGTTTCCTCTAGGTCAGGGGTCGGGAACCTACGGCTCGCGAGCCAGAGGTGGCTCTTTTGATGGCTGCATCTGGCTCGCAGACAAATCTTTAATAAAAAACATAATAATGTTAAAAATATAAAACATTCTCATGTATTACAATCCATTCATTTCATACCACTCATGTTCATGGTTGCGGGTGGCTGGAGCCAATCACAGCTGTCCTCTGGGACAACACCAAATTTTTATTGAATAATGCGTAATGTACACGAGTTGTTGTGAGGTCAAGAAGTAAACTTCCCTCCTTTTAATCAAGTAGTCAGCTAGCTAATTGCAGAAACCCTTTTGACGAAGAGGATGGCTAAAAAAAAAAAAAAAAAGATGAGTATCATACTTCTCAGCAAGAATGGACAGAGGAATTCGCCTTTGTAGAGAGAGCAGGTTCTGCAGTGTGTCTAATACGTAATGATAAAATTGTATCGATGAAACGGTCACATATAAAGTGGCACTTTGACACACGCCATACTACATTTGCATCGAAATATCCAGCGGGGGACAGCAGGAAGAAAGCATGTCAAGAGCTACTGTGCAGAGTGCAAGCTACTCAGCAGCAACTCTGTGTTTGGACCCAACAAGGTGACTGGAATTCAGCTAGCTTTGCTGGTGCTTTAGCAATTGTGAGAAATGGAAAGCCATTCACAGATGGGGAGTTATGCCAGAACATTCATGGTTGATGTTGCCAATGAACTTTTTGACGACTTTTCGGATAAAGATAAGATAATCAAATGAATAAAAGACGTGCCTCTGTCGGCAAGAACTGTTCACGATAGTACCATCATGATGGCAAATCAAATTGAGGCAACACCAGTGAAGGACATAAATGCAGCACCATTCTTTTCTGTCTCTTTGGATGAGTCAACAGACGTAATCCATTTATCCCAGTTCAGCGTGATTGCAAGGTATGCTGTCGGTGACACACTACATGAGGAAAGTCTTGCTGTTCTGCCTATGAAAGAGACAACAAGAGAGGAGAATTTATTCAAGTCTTTCACTGAGTTCGCTAAAGAAAAAAATCTACCAATGGATCTTATTTCGGTGTGTACTGATTGTGCTCCGTGCATGGTGGGGAAAAACAGAGGATTTGTAGTGCTTCTTCGTGAACATGAAAAGAGACCCATCCTAAGTTTTCACTGCATCCTACATCAGGAGGCGCTTTGTGCTCATATGTGTGGCGAGCAGCTTGATGAGGTGATGTCGCTGGTCATTCGGGTGGTAAACTTTATTGTTGCTTGAGCTTTAAATGATCACCAGTTTAAAACTCTGTTGGATGAAGTTGGGAATAATTATCCTGGTCTGCTTCTGCACAGCAGTGTGCGTTGGTTGTCAAGAGGGAAGGTGCTCAGCCGTTTTGCGGCTTATCTGAGTGAAATCCGGACTTTTCTGGAAATGAAAAACGTCAAGCATCCTGAGATAGCTAACACTGAGTGGCTCCTGAAGTTCTACTATCTCATGGACATGAGACAGTAGCTGAACATCTGAACCAGCTCAATGTGAAAATGCAAGGCATTGGAAATACAGTCTTATGCCTTCAACAACCAGTGTTTGCATTTGGAAACAAGCTGGAACTCTTCATCGCCGACATTGAAACAGGTCGTTTACTACACTTTGAAAAACTGGGAGAGTTTAAAGATGCAGGCACAGCAAGTGACCCTGCTCAACATCTTGATCTCCAGCAACTAGCGGGCTTCACATCTAATCTCCTGCAGTCATTCAAAGCACACTTTGGAGAATTTCGTGAGCGCATTCGTCTTTTTAAGTTCATCACTCATCCACACGAGTGTGCAGTGGACAGTGCCGACCAGAGATTTTGATCTACAAGCTGCTGACCTGAAGGTCTCAGACATGTGGGTGAATAAGTCACTGAATGAAGATTTGGAAAGACTTGCACAACAGCAAGCAGAGTTGGCGAGCAAACACAAGTGGGGAGAAATGAAAAAACTTCAATCCGCGGACCAGCTGATTGTCAAAACTTGGAACGCACTTCCTGTAACATACTACACACTGCAGCGTGTGAGTATTGCTGTACTGACAATGTTTGGCTCTACGTATGCATGTGAGCAGTCTTTCTCACATCTAAAGAACGTTAAGACCAACCTATGATCATGTCTAACGGATGGAAGTCTCAACGCCTGCATGAAGCTTAACCTCACCATGTATCAACCAGACTATAACGCCATCAGCAAAAACATGTGGCACCAGAAGTTGCATTAATGGTAAGAAGTACTTTATTCATCATTGGTTAGCAACAGTGTAACAACATTATTAGAAAGAGTTTAGAGACTTATTGTACTTTAAAAGTGTTGGTCTTACATAAAATGCACACATTTACTTGTATTTAGTGTTAAACATATTGTATGGCTCTCACGGAATTACATTTTAAAATATGTGGCGTTCATGGTTTTCTCAGCCAAAAAGGTTTCCAACCCCTGCTCTAGTTAATAAATATAATATTCTGTTTTCAGATGGGATAGTCCTTTGGGATGGTTGGAAATAAAAGGCCTGTTTTGGACATGAGACTTTTGCGTGGAGCACTCCCCAGCAGCCTCAACTCCCTGAGATGGACAGCATGTCAGACCCTGCTCTCTGCATTCTGGGGGACATGGTGACAGCAAGGAGGTGGCCCTGAACTCAGGAAATACGAATGGATCAGAGAGAAGCAGTAATGTATGAATCTTAAAAAGCTGAAAAAAAAAAAAAAGGGCTAAAGAGAGGTTCATCGACTTCTTTCTAATAAAACCCAACCCAAGCCCCAGAAGACCTGCCACGGAGCGCAAGAACGCACCTTAGGGCGCACGCGTGTCAGTTGTAATTTGAGTCTCTAACTTGAGCACCCACCGGGGGACGGAGCCGCTCTCTCTAATAGGTTATCACAGGATAGAGTTTAAAATACCACTTGAGTCATAACCTCATCCACTTAGAGATCCAGAAAGGGTTCCCAGGGCTGATCAGAGAACTGATTTGCAAATTACTATAAATTAACGTAGTTATAGCTGGGACGTGAATATATGCTTGGAAATGCTCATATCGTGCATAATATATGCCGTGTCTTAAGATGATAATAGTGGTAATTTCTAAGATGACTTTTCCTCTAGCTGGCACCTTTCACCCTGTGATCTTGAAGTCCTTTACAAACACTAATTAATTACATTAATTTTATCATAAAGCTCGCTCATTACTGTACTTTTATTATAAGCTCTTACCAGCTCTGGCTTAATGCAAACGCCCTGGTATTGAAATTCTCCCTTTGATGTCGCTAAGGATCCGCTCAGATATTACATGTGCCTTCATAGGTTTTTAAGTCGTGCTAATAAGAGTTAGAATAAAGGCTGTTTCCCTTTGGCATGGGCATGCACGAAAAAAAGCACATTGCAGGGGAGCCCAGGTGGCGTGCCCCAGCCACTGCTCGGGTCCCACAGTACGCACAGGGTCAGATCAGAGGTGCTGCGCAGGGAGAGGTCTCAGCTGGAGCACCAAACTGACGGGCTGAGTGTGGCTGTCCGGTGCTTCGGGTAAAGCAGGATTCTGAGCCACATCCCAGATTGGCAAGAACCACTGCCCTGACCAACGTGCCACGGATACAGCTGTGGACAGCGAGGGGTATAGACTCAGGAAGGCCCCTCCGTGCTGTTCTGGTACAGCAGTCGACATTGAACTAGGAGGCAGGAAATCTAGGTCCAATTTTGTGTTTCCTTCTTACGAGGTGTGTGTACTGTTCAGTGGATGTGCAGAGAGCCTCTATTTCTTCCTCTCTAAGACGGTGTGCTCACTCTCGCCCTGCTGGGGTTGTGGGGCTTGGAGGCGATGGAATAATGTATGTGCTGACTCTCCCTTCCCCTGAAGAGCGCGGGGTGGATGCTGCCCACGCAGTGGAGAGCGGATGGACTTCGCAGTTGGGATACTTGGGTTTCCAAGTCCAACCGGCTGTCTCCCTCATTGACTCCATGGCTCGGAGAAATCCTTTATACCCCAGGAGTGTCTGTCTTTTCTTGTATAAAATAGAGACAATGATATCCTTGCGTCTGCCTCAAAAACCTGGTCAGAGGTTTTGGTGAAATAAAAACAATAGATGATCATGACAACTCTCACATTGTCGGTGCTCAAAAATTAGCTTAAAGAGAGAGAGAGAGAGACAGAGAGAGAGAAGAAAAATTACATAGAAAAAATGCAAAATACTGTGAAAGTAAATGCACCCAGATGATAAGAATGAGTTTTCACTCAGGTGGGACCACAATCATCGTTGGTGCTATCTTTAGTTTCACTTTTTAATGAATGTTTGTATATTTTATAATGGAATAAAAACCAAAGGCATTGTGTTGGTGGCTAGGCAAATCTCTATATGTGATAATGTCACATAGAACAACACACACACGAGTACATGTAAACACTGGTGCCATAAAGACCTGATTGGGTGTGTAGGTTGCATCTATCGATTTCCTGGTTTGGATGTGTAAGCTACTTATGTGAGCTATCACTCTTGGGGGAGCAGGAGAAAGGGTGGACTCTATACTATTTTTGCAACTTCCTGTTAGTCTGGACATATTTCAAAATAAAATTAAAGGAACAAAGCCAATTCAAGTTATCAGACTAACCTGAAAGAGATGAAACAGCTGCTCAAAGGTTAATTCAATAGCGATGGACGGACCAATGGGTGAATAGATGTTTTCTCCCTAGTCCTACTTCTTTATTTACAGAGAAACTCCATTATACTATAAACATGGTTTACTGGATTATTCTCTAATCATTAGGTTTTGGCTTGAGAACAGTACTCTTTTTTTTCTTTTCCCCCAGGAAAATCGTGGACATGTATTTGTCACTGCCAAGTGATTCACTTTTGAGACCAGACACACATTTTGTCCACGGTGATTTCTGGACTGTAGCCTGGGGTGGGGGGTGTCACAGGAGCAGTCTTGAAGACCTAAGAACTTCCTCCCTCTCTCGGGCTCTAAGCGTAGGGCCAGGAGCGAGCGCAGTGCCGTCTGCCAATGCGTTGGATCACGGTGCAGAATGTGAGCAGAAAACAAATCCAGCCATTGCTTGGGATGTAACAGACCCTGGATGTAATAAAAATCGTGTTCATATGTTTCATTAGATAAATAAAGCTGACTTGGATAGGCTGCTTCAAAGCCAAAGTGAACTGAAACCAAGTTGGCGGCACTCAGTACACAGAAGTAGATGTCACAGCGGATGCTAATGCCCGGTGAGCCAGGCGTTCTGCACACATGATGTTTTCTAATGTGACCGGGACCTTGTGGGACACAGGATGCCATCTGACCTTAATGCTTGGGACGCCTGCTCTCATCTGACTGCAACCCTGAGGCGTACGTCGTCTTAAGCATCATTCTACAGAGAAAGAAAGAAAACGTGGCTCAGCAGTGAGGTTACAGTAAGGAGTGTTGGCGACCGACCATCCAGGGAGGCTTGCTGCCGTAACAAGCACACCCTTCCCCAATCAGCGACCTCACACACACCTGACAGTTTATGTCTCGCTCACGCCTCAGGCCAAACGTGAAGGTCAAGGGACCAGCCCCACATTGTCCATGCAGGGCTCTCAAGAGGGAGACAGAGAGGAGAGGCAGCGTGGAGACGGCCTACCCGCTTCTCAGCTGGCTTGGCGGGGACGTGACACCCGTCACTTCTGCTTGATGGGGAGGAGCTTCGCGGAGCAATCTCTACCCCAGGGAAGGAGTGCTCGCCTCTGGTCGCCTCGGCTGCGGTCAGGCCACGGGGTGTGGAGTGGAAATCAGAATTTCTATCCTGTGGTGAACGTTGCTTAACCGTCTCACGGCTTGGCCACCTCTTCTGGAAAAGATGAGAATAATAAAAGTAGCCACCGCATAGAGCTGTGGTCAGCACGAAAGAAGAAGGCATGAGAAGTAGTTAAGACAAGATCTGGCATGTGTTAACCGTGAGCAGACATTCAGACATTCAGTATTATCATCAGGATGATGGTGATGACGATGATGATGTCTATTCCATGCTGTCTCCTGTCTTCTCCCAGCCACCCCCCTCTGTTTAGCCCTTCTTGCTTTTCATCTCTTTGATGTCATAGTTTCCAACCTTTCCAGATTCCTTCATCTCTATGGAAATAAAACCCTCTGCAGTAACTACAGTCGAGGAAAATCCGAAGTCCAGTCCCCTTCCTGGTGTTTCACGATGCGCACTTCTCGTCAAGGACCCCTCGGTGTTGCCACGGGGCCCTTCCCCTCTCCCAAAGCAGACCCATTTGACGCTGTTTATTTGGTGTAAAAATATCTTTGGCTTCATTAACCAGACATGAAAGTGCACTTCTCATAAATTTTATGCACTCGGCCCACTCTGAGTATAATGCACACAACTAAATAGTTCTTCCCAACCACACAGATGGGACAATTGGTCTAACTTCGAGGTTGGTGGCAGTGATGTGAGTCAAGCACCCCCTTGCCCCTCTCCTGATAGCTGTGTTCCGGGGTCTCTCAGTCTGCCAGTGCGGCCCGTTTTGGCTGAACTCGCCCTGCTCTTAGTAGCTCGCATTTCTAGGTCTGTTAAACTAGAGCTCACATCCTGCTCTTTGTCAGGTCTGTTGGCTGGTATCTGAGGGCATTAGGAGGGGGCTGAGTTTGACTTGTTGGTGTGAGTATCATCTGAACCTGCTAGTCCCTTCAGACTTTCTGCCCTGTCAGTAATGTGCTCATGCAATTAGTCATAATATGTCTTTTAATCTGTCTGTCCATTCATCCATCCATCCATCTATCCATCTATCCATCATCCATCTATTCATCCATTTATTCATCCATCCATCCATGCATCCTTGCATCCATCCATCCATCCATCCATCCATCCATCCATCCATCATCCATCGATCTATCATCCATCCATCCATCCATCATCCATCCATCATCCATCCATCCATCCATCATCCATCGATCTATCATCCATCCATCCATCCATCCATCCATCCATCCATCCATCCATCATCCATCCATCTATCATCCATCCATCCATCCATCCATCCATCCATCATCCATCCATCCATCATTCATCCATCTATCATCCATCCATCCCTCCATCTACTCATCACTCCTTTCTGGGTCAAGAAGTGTCTGCAAGGCGCTGGGACAACAAAAATGGAGCCTGATTTCATGGAGAGTATGTTCCAGTGAGACAGATATATAAAAAGTCAGTACACAAGCACATAAAATACCACCTGCTAAGTACAGGGGAGATAAAGAATGACACTGAACTCATGCATGTGTGTGGTGGTGAGGGGCAGTTACTTCATATCCAGCGGTCAGAGAAATCTTGTTGAGGAGCTGACGTTTAAGCTGAGACCGGGAGGAAATGGAAGAGGCAGTCGTACGAGGAACAGAGAGGAGAGTTAAGCACAGAGAACACACTCGCAAAGAGCCAGCAAGCACATATGCTATCTCCTCTTGCATACAATGGGCATACACGTGTACAATTAGATGGTCTTTTTCTGCTTTGACACTTACTAGAAACATTTTAAAACATCTTGTTTTCCTCCTGTTTCCCTAAACGTGTTGATCTTACCATTTTTAAAGTGGTGAAGGAAGGCCCAGAAATGTAAACCAGCAAGCCTCCTGCCAGCGTGGGCCATCTTGGGAATAAGGACCGTGTCCGATTCACCCTGCGCCCAGCATCTAGTTTGCACTGGAAAGAGGAGAAGATGGTTGCATAAAAGGACCCTAAGAAAGAACACACATTCAGACCAAGAATCCAGTGTAGCCCTCTTGACCCTGAGAATTCGTCATTTTGGAAAGACATTGTTAGTGATCTACTGATGGAGGTTTTCGTTTATCTGCACTGGTGACACAGTCAGGAAGAAAGTGAGTGCCTGCCCCTCAGGTCACCTGGCTCAGCCTGTTACAACTCAGGTTTGTCATCAACACAGGAGAAGGGTACAGGGTTAAGTGGTGCCCCCTCCCCAAAGACATTCCTCATTCTAACCCCTGGAACCTGTGAATGTGACCTGATTTGGAAAAAAGGTTCTTTGCAGATGTGATTAAGCTGCAACGAGGACATCTGAGATTGCCTGCAGCCCTCGGAAGCTGGGAGAGGCAGGAAACAGATTCTGTCCAGTAGCGCCCATGAGCGACATGGCCCTTGTGAATACTGGACTTCTAGTCTCTAGAGTTGTGAGATAAGGCATTTTTGCTGTTTAAAGTCAACACACACTGTCCAGTAGAAACATAAAGTGAGATTCCCATAGAATTTTAAGTTTCCTAGTAGTCATGTTGAGAAGAATGAAAAGTAAAAGGTGAAATTAGTTTAAATATTTTGTTTCACCCAATATAGCTTAATGTTATTTCAACATGTATAAAAAAAATAAAAATAAATAATAATAATAATAATTGAAATATTTTGCCATCTTGTACTAGCTCAGAAAATTGGTACAAATTCACACTAGACACCTTGTAGGGGCTAAATCACATTTGTGGCCAATGATGACTGTGTTAGACAATGCAGATGTAGCGTTTTTCCCCTGGGTCTCTTATCTTGGGTCTAAAACAAAACTGGCCAAGCAAGAAAGACACAAGAGAAACATCTAGACCATGGAAGCCGCAAGGTCAGCCTTGTCTAGTGTCTGGAGGTCCAGAGAGTGACCTGGATCAGGCTCAATCAGGCTTCAGAGGACCAGGTGGAGGGCAGATCTCTTGGAGTTTTTATAGCCAGCTGGGTGTATTCATCCTGGTGTGAAGGGGCAGATGACAAAGACCAAGAACTAGGCTTCCATGGGTTAAGTGCCACTCACACTGAAGCCCAGCAATCCGGTGGCACAGACACGACTAACCTCACTTTACAGCGGCAGCACAGAGGCGGTGGGATTTGCTCCCGAGAGGAGGGCCACCGAAATGGAGGAGACAGGGTTAAACCTAGCCCCGTTCTCAGGGTCCCTAACCCCCTGGCAACATCGTCACCTAGACACAGGGGAAATGAGTCTCAGAAAGTATCAGAGGACAGGGTGCCAAGTTGTCCAAGCCACCACCGTAGGACCTTCTGATTTCATTCTGGGGCCAGGGAGGAGGGTTCCGGTGTTTTATGACTCAGGAGAGATCCTAATAGAACCGTTTTTAAGTAAGTTTAGCTCTGGCTTCAGTGTGGAAGGTCGATTGCTGGCTGTTCAAAAATACCACCTTATAATACACTCTTGGTTTTGCTTAATAACTACAATTGTGCCTGAAGTCAGCTCCCCCACACGATGGCAGGTGTAAAAATGCTTTGCTACACTAATGCAAGGGTGTTATTAATATGGTATTAGGTTATTGCTTTATTTGGGGACAATTCCCTTTGTTCTCGGAAGACTGTGACTAGAGAAAGGGTTTCTCCATTGTTCGGCGTTTGCTATTAAGGATGGCAAATTGGATGGATTTAAATTCAAGTTTTTGTTCCAATTTTAATGGCTTATGTAATGCCAGGAATTCTTGTTTACAATTTATTCCTGCTTCTGCAGGTGCTCCATGGGGTAGAATCCTGCACCTGGGAATGTTAGCATTCATTTTTTTCGGGAAAAAGGGGTTTAAAAATATAAATGTCAGAGTCTCCAGCATAGTGAGGGTGGCGATGGGTGACGGCAGGGTCCTCCAGGATGGTGCTCCTAGATGGACGTCCAGATAGATGGACGTCCAGATAGATGGACGTCCAGATGCCGCGTGCTACGCCCGGGCTGCACAGGTGATGGCGCCGGCCAGACCCGCTCAGCCAAAGTGTTCTGTGATTGAGCCACTTTGTCTGAGGCTGGTGGGTGTAGTCTGGGGTCAGGCAGGGTGATGCCTAATTTTGCTGCCTTCTAGTTGGTGGCTTTGGGCAAGCCTCTGAAATGCCTCAGTTTCCCCCACCCATTCTTTCTGTAAAGAGTGCACAGTCTTGGGGGTCACCTGCATTCCACACCTCCGCTGCCTCCGGGTCAGACTCCATCCCAGGTGTTGGAGAGCAGACCCTGAATCTTCCTGGTTGGTTACCCTCAGGTCCCGTGGTACAGGGACTGCCATCAAGTCCCCGTGTATGTCTGCCCAGGCCACGTGAGCCGGGCTACCCGGGCCTTAGCCCATGATCCCTGCCCCTTTCCTGGCAACCCTCTCAAACTCACGTGTCTAAATTCTTTTTTTTTTTTTTTTTTTTTGTATTTTTCCGAATTGAGAAGCGGGGAGGCAGTCAGGTAGATTCCCTCATGCGCTCGACCAAGATCCACTCGGCATGCCCATCAGGGGACAATGCTCGGTCCCTCTGGGCCTTTGTTCCACTGCAATCAGAGCCATTCTAGCACCTGAAGTGGAGGCCATGGAGCCATCCTCAGTGCCCGGGCCAACTTTGCTCCAGTGGAGCCTTGGCTGCGGGAGGGGAAGAGAGAGACAGAGAGGAAGGAGAGGGGGAGGGGTGGAGAAGCAGATGGGCGCTTCTCCTGTGTGCCCTGACTAGGAATCGAACCCAAAACTGCCATACGCTAAGCCAATGCTCTACCGCTGAGGCAACTGGCGGGGCCATGTATCTAAATTCTTATGTTCACTGGACAATGCCCCGAATCAAAGCCCCCATCCCTTGCAACCCCGCGTATCCAAGCTGGTCTGTGCTTTCTCCTCCTTGACCAGCTCCCATGAGCCCCGCCCACACCTCCCCATGTCTGTGCTCCTGGAGCTCTCCCTCCACCATGACCGTTCCCATCCATCACCTGCTCCGGGGCGCTCCCTCCTTCACCTCCGAGTATCCGTTGAAGCAGTGCATGACTTCTTGCTAACCCTCCCGACTGTTTACTCCTGCAGACCCAGAGCACCCCAGGGTGCAGCGGTGCACCTCTGCTTCCAGACCATGATCTCCTCTTCTTCTTAAAAGGAAAAGGCCTTGCTCCTTTGACCAACTCTCCATCGCTCATCCTGCTGTTAGCTCTGAGGGAAATGGCCTTCCCTCGTTGAGGTTGGTTCCCTGCTCTCCCATCTGGGTTTCTGCTGCTACTCTGTATTCAGCCTGAGTCATGTCCACATGTCTCTGAGATGGACACTCTGAACATCTCCTAGGGCACTTAACCACACGACGGTCGCCCACGATGCGGTCCAGGCACTTAGGAGCTACCCTTCGACTCTCTGTTTCCTTCTGCACCCACGCCCACCCTGCCTGTGACCCCTGCCATGTCACCCTTAGGTGCCCACGGACAAGCCACTGTGCCCAGCTCTCGTCTGGGACCATGACGATGGCCTCCTGGTTTGTCCTCCTAGGCTCCCTTCAATCTTGTACACAAGTAATGTCTGTCTCTCACTCTCTCTACTTCGATCTTACCTGATTATGAATTATTTCACACAAGAACATATATAAGTAACCTAGAAGTCCCAAAGAACAATGATATAAACAACACAAAGAGACTCAGGGGCTAAGCCTAAGTGCTAGAACATCGCCAGCACTGCTGAGACCCTGTGTGTGCCTTTCCTGTTCTCCCCAGAGGTCGTGACTCTGCTGGGTCCCTGGTGTCATCCTCTGTGCCTTTCCTGTTCTCCCCAGAGGCCGGGACTCTGCTGGGTCCCGGGGTGTCATCCTCTGTCCTTCACAGTGAGCGTTCCCTGGACCATCTGGAGTTCAAGTTTGGGAATTGTACTGCATATATTTCTATGAAAATTGCAATTATTTTCATAGTTAAATCTACACACACACACACACACACACACACACACACACACACACACACGCTAGAGTTATGTATAGAAGTTAAATTATTTGACTTTGAGTGATAGGCCCATAGCACAATCAACGGTTCAAATGCTATAGAAATATTTACCTGAAACATATGGACTCTTATTGATCACTGTCACCCCATTACATTCAATTTCTAAATTAAAAAGTGAATAATAAGGCAGCTACTCTTCTCACGTGGATGAATTTTTAAACACAACGTTGAGGGAACAGGCAACGTTGAGAGGGCTATGTGCAGAATGTACGCACATACGCAGGCTCCCCCACACACAGATAGATAGATGCACAACTATCACAGCGTGTTTATAAAACGCCTTCGTCCATTCCCCGTTGATGGACTGTTTCCAGTTTTTGTGTTCATAAAGCAGCGCTGTCCGAGGACTCTCACACATGCCTGCTCCCGTGTGTGTCTCTAGAATGTACAGGAATGGTGGAACTTCTTCATCAAAAGTAATACACATTTTAACTTGACTGCATGAGAATCCCCATTCTCTAAGTAATCACTCACATTGTTGTGCTCACGAGCGTGGGACAGATGCGGCGATGTGGAGACCCTACGCGCGTCATGGTTCAGACGCAAATGTTGAGTTCTCTCTCCCATAACAGTCCAAGCAGGGTTTCCTGCTTGGGGCCACTTTGCTCCCCTTTGACATCCAGAGTCCAAGGCTAGCTCTACCATTTTTAATACCTGGCTTTCAAGGTCACCCTGAGAGTCGCCGTACCACTCTGCACAGGGAGGACGAGTCTGGAAGGGACCTCCCTCCCACGCCCCTGGTTGGCAGCATCCAGCACGCCCACGGCCACCCTTGCCTACACCCACAGCTGAAATGGCCATTTCGTTCTCTGCCCAAGAAGAAGAAAGAAGGGGTATTGGTGCCTCATCCTCTTTCTAAAATTTGCTCTCTGGTGGGTATAAAATGATATCTTATTGCAACATCAACTTACAGTTTCCTGATTATTAAACAACTTGAGAATTTGGACACTATTTACCATTCATATGTGCCCTCCTGTGACTTGCCCATCTATGACAGTTGTCCACATTTTAAAAACTGGCTTCTTTGTTTCTGTAGGTTTTTGGCATGCTGATGCTGGTCCTGTTTTGGTCCTGGGTCTGCAAGGGCCTTCTGCATGTGGCTTGCCTCTTTTGCTTTGCCCAGGATGTCCTTTTCTTGAATAGAGATTTTTAAATCTAAGTAATCAACTTGATCAATATTTTCCTTTATGATTTGTACTTTTTAATGTTCTGTTTTTAAAAAGCTGTTCTTACTCTGAGGCAATGCCTGTTCTTAGAATGTCTTCTGCAATGTTTGCCGTCTTTGGTCTCTGTCTTATAGTTTTAATTCCATCTGTAACTGGGCTTTATGTGTGGTGTGAGGTAGGGAACCAAGTTCTATTACTGTGGTCTGTTCTTGTTGCCATCAAGCTTCATCCGTGGTTTCTTCACAATGTGTCTAGAACAATGCTCCTAGAACTATGCACCTACAACAATGTAAGTGAAATTTCACCACATCACACATACAGTCTCAACACCTTGATGACACAGACATGGTTTGGGTTTAATACTATTAGTCCCCATCACCCAGCACAATCTTTGGCACCTTGCTATTGTAGAGACTTGGTGAATACCTGTTCAAGAAATAAACTCCCACTTTCTGACATGATATCTAATATATCAGGTTATTCACAGTGTTTTTTTAATGAGTAGACATGTGACTATAAAAACATTTTACAAGACTCAGAAAATGGGAGGGGCACAAAGTATGTTTGTCCCCAACATGCCTTAATTGAATGTGACCTCTCCTGCTTCCTAGACACCTTAGCATATATTGTAACAGGGACACACATTTTGTGTCTGTCTAATGTACAAAACTGTCTTAGTCAGAGGAACACATGCTAGATGCTGTAACAAGCAAGCCCAAAATTGTAGCTTAGCAAAACTAAAGTGGCCAAACGCACGCATGCACGCATGCGTGCGCGCACACACACACACACACACACACACACACACGTTAATTTTTCATTCATTTCAGGTCAGGTAGCTTTCCCGGACTGTTCTCTCTAACCAGTAATAAAGACATCTGGATGCTCTATATTACCTGGTTCTGACAAACAGAAGGAAGGGAGAGTAACCTAAGGATCTAGATCAGTGGTAGTCAACCTGGTCCCTACTGCCCACTAGTGGGCATTCCCACTTTCATGGTGAGCGGTAGCAGAGCAACCAAAGTATAAATAAAAAGATAGATTTAACTATAGTAAGTTGGTTTATAAAGATTTATTCTGCCAAACTTAGAGCGAAAATCCGACATAAAGTACTTGGTAAGTAATTATTATTATATGCTTTAACTTGCTGTAACTCTGCTTTATAAATTTTATAAAGTAAAGTTACTTCCCTACTTTATAAATCATCATTACTGTGGAACCGGTGGACAGTTAGAAAATTTTACTACCAACAGAGATACAAAAGTGGGCGGTAGGTATAAAAAGGTCGAATACCCCTGCCTTAGATCCACATTTCATTAACCAGAATTAATCACATGACCACAGTGTGACTGCAAGGGAATCTGGGAAATGTAGTCTTCTCGTACCAAAAAAGAAGAGGAAGGATAGGCAGACACCAACTTAGCCAGACTCCACCATCCAAACCAAAGTCTTGGCTGTCAGAGGCATAACATTATCTTTTCTACATCTCCCTTTGCCCTTGATGCAGTGGGGCTTAGGGGCTTGGGGGTCAGAGAGAATGGAGCTTGAATTTCATCTACCCCCTAATCATTTTGTAACCTTGGTAACTCTTGACCTTGATAAGTTCCACCCAGGTAGAGGCTGAGCCAGACTCCGGCTCCAGTCCGGTTCATTCCAGCCCACGGCCTGTCCACAGGCTCAGCGAGGCGCCATGCACATGCTGGCCTATGCGACGTGCTCCCATTGTACCGCGAGGCTCTGGCTGTGTCGGGAGCGGCCCCTCTGACGACGCACCTGAATCATCCCTGCTTCTTTGTCGCTGCCACAGAATGCCTGGAAAGCAGACCTTCCCCTGATTCCAGCTCCATGACAGGCCCCATTCATCCTCCGTTTGTTGACACTGTATGGCTTGTTTTCCACCAGTGCAGCCATTGTGCCCGGCTCTCCCGTGGTCGGGTGTTTTATTTCCCATTGGCAAAGCCGCCTCCATCCTTTTTCTACTGTAAGAAGAGCTGGAGGAAGAGACGATGGCAAGAGAGCTTCAGGGGAATGAGCATCAGATCACTGTGTGGTTGGGCTCTGCTTGGCTATTTTTCTCTGGAGCACCGGCTAATTCAATTAAACAAGGTCAAAGCCGTGTTGGCTAAATGTATTCTCTCTACTTTTCTAAATTTGTATCTTATTGGACGAAGTTATGCAGCAATAAGAAGGGTGTTGATTATAATTTGATCTCAAGTATGGACAAAAACATAGAAACATATACACATAGAAACATACACACACACACACACACACACACACACACACACACACACACACACACCCTCTCCCCATGTTGCACACACACATATACTGCACTTACTCCAGCCACCCTGCCACATACATGGAGAAAAAAGGCTGGAAGGAAACATGCCAAAATATTTATAGCAGCTCTTTCTCTGAGTGATTGTTTTATTTGCTTATCTATACTTTTCAAAGTTTTCAAAATGGGCCACTACCACTTAGAGTCCTCATAGGCAAGAGACGTCAGCGTCAGAGGGGACCGCAGGGCATCCAGGGAGCTGACAGTTTGCAGAGGTTCAGGGTGAAGGTCCCTGTCTTAGTCCTGACAGGTGAGATGACGCTTCCATGTCATTCCAGCCCTGTTGGCCCTGGCGGTTGGCTCAGTGGTAGAGCGTCGACCTGGCGTGCAGGAGTCCTGGGTTCGATTCCCGGCCAGGGCACACAGGAGAAACGCCCATTTGCTTCTCCACCCCTCCCCCTCTCCTTCCTCTCTGTCTCTCTCTTCCCCTCCCGCAGCCGAGGCTCCATTGGAACAAAGATGGCCCGGGCGCTGGGGATGGCTCCTTGGCCTCTGTCCCAGGCGCTAGAGTGGCTCTGGTCGCGGCAGAGCGACGCCCCGGAGGGGCAGAGCATCGCCCCCTGGTGGGCAGAGTGTCGCCCCCTGGTGGGCGTGCCAGACGGATCCTGGTCAGGCGCATGCAGGAGTCTGTCTGATTGTTTCTCCCCGTTTCTAGCTTCGGAAAAATACAATAAATAAATAAATAAATAAATAAATAAATAAATAAATAAATAAAATGTCATTCCAGCCCCGAAATCTCAGAGGACCTCTGCTCATGCCCCCGGCTTGGGAAAGGTCCCTGAACTCTGTTTTCCATTTCCTTCCTTGCCTTCTCTCTGGGGTCTGGGCTGATAGAACCACCTCTCTCTGAACTGTTGCTGGTCATTGTGACACAAGGTAACAGAAAGTTCTGGTGGCTCTTCATTGCCAATCAATGTACCAAGGAAAGGCACATGGTCCCACCCGATGAGGAAGCCCAGGAGCATGCTCCTGATGAGTGTCAAGATAAAGAACCTGGAAGCTTTGGAAACAGTCCTATAAAGCAGTGGTCCCCAACCTTTTTTGGCCACGGACTGGTTTAATGTCAGAAAATATTTTCACGGACCGGCCTTTAGGGTGGGATGGATAAATGTATCACGTGACCAAGACAAGCATCAAGAGTGAGTCTTAGACGGATGTAACAGAGGGAATCTGATCATTTTTAAAAATAAAACATCGTTCAGACTTAAACATAAATAAAACGGATATAATGTAAGTTATTTATTCTTTCTCTGCGGACCAGTACCAAATGGCCCACGGACCGGTACCAGTCCACGGCCCGGGGGTTGGGGACCACTGCTCTAAAGCACCAAGGAATCAAGAGACGTCAATGTGGTTAGTGGTTAGCCACAGGGAAGCTGTGAGCCCCTCAGGCCTGTACTTTGGGACCAGTGCTGCAGGGGAGGCGAGGAATAACCCCACTTCTCTTCCCTCCCGCCATCAGATCTTCTGATGAGGCGGAGGAAAACAGAAACCAAGCAGAATCCGGGGGTCACGGAGGCCCACATAACATAATCAATATGGTAGCCTCCTTGGATACTGGACACAGCAGAAAAAGAAAAAACAAAGAACTTCCCAATGACTGTATCTGGAAGTGCAACTAAGGTTATTTGGGTAATCAGAAAATAAGGTGTTATTTATATAAGAACACTCAGCAGATTAGATATCAAGAAGCATCTTTCAATACATTCAGCCATGATTCTGGGCCAACCGTGGGCACAGCTCCAGGAAGGTAGCGATGTATCAGACACAACCTGTCCTTTCCAGGAGTCACGGGCCACTTGGGGAGAGATACACCTCGCCAACAACCAAAGCTCAGGACGAGTCAGTGGAATGCTGCTCAGCCTTAAGAAAGGAGGACATCCTGTCATTTAAGGTAACATGGATGAAGCTGGGGGGTGTGATGCTGAGGGAACTAAGCCCGGCAGAGAAAGCTAAACACCTCATAATGTCACTTACATGTGGAACCTAAAAAATAAAGCTGAACTGAGAAACCGAGAGCAAAAAGTGGTTGCCGGGGGCTCGGGAACTGGGGAAACGGGGAGACTGGTGAAAGCGTACAAAGTTTGGTTATAAGATGAATGAAGTTGAGAATCTAGTGCGTAACGCGACGACTATAGGGATGATGCTGCATTGTAAAATGGAACTTTACTAAGAGAGTAGAACTTAAATTTAATAACAACAATAAAGGTGAATGTGTCAGATGACGGATGGGCTAATTAACTCAGTGGGGGAAATTCTTTCACAGTGTACACATATATCAAATCGCCACGTGCACACTTTCAATTTTATTGATTGATTGATTTTGAAGAGAGAGAAACATCAATTCGTTGCTCCACTTATTTGTGCATTCATTGGTTGACTCCTGTATGTGCCCCGATCGGGGATCAAACCCTTGGCACATTGGAACGATGCTCTAACCTGCTGAGTTACCCAGCCAGGGCCAGGTGTCCATTTTAAATATCTGACAGTTTTATTTGTTGGTTATACCTCAGTACAGATGGGAAAAGCAAACAGGTCCACAGGTTTTGTGTTAGAAATGTGAACAGGCCTCCCCATAGCCGTCTGCGGGCTCAGCACCGCCGCGCCTGTGCAACGGACTGGGCCACATCTGCCCTCTTCTTCAGGTTCCACACCTGCAGACCGAGCTTGACGGATTCCAGGCGCGGACCTGCGAAGCCCCGGTGACCACCCGTCCCCCCCGGTGCCGGAAAAGCATAGGCTCCCACTTGGCTCTCGACCTGAACACCTACTGAGATTAGCGTGAGGTTGCACAAGTCACCTGACTCTGATCAACTTCAGTCTGTGCTGACTTTGAGGGGCATCAAGGCCTGTTCGCGCGCACACACACACACACACCACACACACACACACACACACACACCACACACACACACACACTCCTTCCTCTCTGCGCTGTCCCCCTGTGCTGGGCACACCTCAAGTGCGTCCTTCTCACACAGATGAGAAAAGGCTGGTGGCACGGGGGCTTTACTGTATTCGCTGAAGATGCGCTGGTAATGAATTATGAATGACCTAACGTGTCTTAAATCATAAAGAAATCCAATTTAAGTATCCCCACACAGTTCAAAGTCTGCTTTTTCATCTCTACTTTGTTCACATCTATTGCACATCTCTGCGGGTCTTGCACAGAGAAACGAGAAGCAAAATGTTGAGATTTGCATCAAGCAGATATTGACTAATATTCTTTGTTGATTTCTGGAGAGAAAGGCCTCTTTTAGCTTTTCCCCTTTCGTCTCTCTCTCTCTCTCTCTCTTTCTTTCTCTCTGTGTGTATATGTTTAATATTCAGAAGCAGTAAATAGCACATCAGCCCAAGAGAAGAAACCAATTGCTCTCTAGAATTCATTTCCACTGATGGGGTGTTCTAGAGGGGTCCTAGGGGTGTAGAAAGAATTCAGGGCCTTTCTAAAGGCATGGGGGTCAGGTAAGCGGAGAGCCATCCTCACGTGGTAACTGTCTCTTCAGGACTCTCTTCTGGGGGGGTTGGTGTGAGGAGCTCTTTAACCTTCATTCACGAATTCCAGGAGCCAAGAATTGTTTTGAAATGATTAGACTTTTCACTGTGAGGCAATTGTAGAGTCACACACAGTACTTACAATACAGAGTGATCCACGTACACTGTACCCAGTTTCTTCCGTGGTGGCCTCTTGCAAAACTGTAAGTGCGGTCTGGCGGTCTTGTTCAGATTTCCCATTTCATTTGTACCCACTTGTGTGTGTGAGTGTGTGTTACTTCCATGCAGTTTTACAGCATGTGTATCCACCTTAAGTGTATCAATCACCAGAAGTATCTTTAATGCCACGCCTACCTCCCCGGCCCCTCCCCCACTCTGCCTTCCCTAACACCTGGCGATTCCTCACCTGCTGTCTCTTACCATCAATCTTTCATTTCACGAATGTTATGTCTGTGGGATCCTGCAGTAGTTAACCTCTGGGATTGGCTTTTTTTTCACTCTGCATAATTCCCTAGGATTCCTCAAAGCTGCTGCATGTATCAGTTCCTTTCACTTTTTGTTAAATAGTATTCTGTAGTATGAGTGGATTACCGTGTATCCAACTATTCTTCTATTGAAGGAGACCCGGGTTATTTTCTGACTATGAGGAATGAAGCTGCTATAAACATCTATGTCCAGGTGTTTGTGTGAATGTTAGGCTTCATTTCTGTGGGAGTAATGCTCAACAGTACAGTTGCTGTTTGTCTTTGTAAGTGGTTGCATGTTTATTTTTATAAGAATCTGCCGAACGGTTTTCCACAATGGCCGTACCATTCATTTTACCTTCTCACCAGCATGGTGGCAGTAACCATTTCTCCACAGCTTCACCAGCATTTGCGGTTGTTAATGTTTTTTAAATTTTAGTCGTTTTGATGGCGTGTGGAGTGCTGGTATCTCATTGCAGTTTGACTTTGCGTTCCTTGATGGTCAGTGAGGCTGAACATCTCATGTGCCTTAGTTGCAAATCTGTACGTCTGTTCATGTCTTTAACCCATTTTTTTTTTAACAGGATGATCTAGTTTTTTAGTGTTGAGTTTTGAAAGGCTTTATATAGTCTAGATGTATGCAGTCCTTTGTTGCATACATGTGTGGCACACATGCATACTTTGCTGCATTCTGATGTGCGGTTTGCAAACATGTCCTCCTAGAACACAGCTTGTCTTTTTATCCTCTCAATGGTGTTTTGTACAAAGCAAACGTGTATAATTTTGATGAAGTATAATTTTTGTATTTTTCTTTGTGTGAATCACATTTTTTTTTTAAAACGGGTCAAGCCTAAGAACACTTTGCTTAGACAATCCTGAAGATTTTCTCTTTTTTTTTTTTTCCTAAAAGCTCTATCCTTTTCCATCTTGCATGTAAGCCCACGGCCCACTCTGCTCGTTTCTACATCAGGTGAGAAGTTTAGGTGAGGTTCATTTATTCACCTGCGCATGCTCAATTGCGGCGGGGCCATCTGCTGAAAGGACTGTCCTCCCTCTACAGAACTGTGCTTGCACTTTGGTCAGAAATCACTTGTGCATGTTTGGGGGGGCTGTCCCTGCCGCTCTATTCTGTGGCATTGATCCGTGTGTCTCTCAGATGACACCACGCTGTGTTGATGATGCGAGGTGTATCGCAAGGCTTAACACTGAATGGCCTGATTCCTCCCACTTTATGATGCTTTTCCAAGATTGTTGTAGCTATTCTAAGGCCTGTGTTTCTATATCAATTTAGACTGAGCTTGCCTGTGTCTTAAAAAAATGACTGTAAGAGGCATTGTAAAGAATTAGACACTTGTACCACCATTAGGAGGGCAGCGGGCAGAAAGGTGGCGAGGACACCCGTGACCGTCTCAGTGGCATGTGGAAGCAGCGCCCCCCACCCCCAGAGGCCATTGGAAACCTCAGGAATTTCAGGAACGCCCCGACCAGCTCTTGCAGTCTGCCGCACCAAATTAGGCGACTCTCTAAAAGTCGACTTGAAGCCGCCTCGACCTCCAGGCTGCTCCTGGTTTACCAGTAACCAGCCCTAGGGGCCACGGCTTCCGGCTTAGAGGTTGACTAAGACCAGGACCAGGACGGCAGGCGTTCTCCCGAGATGCAGGGGACACCCTGGAGGAGAGGGGCAGGCGTTCTCCCGAGATGCAGGGGTCACCCTGGAGGGGAGGGGGCAGGCGTTCTCCCGAGATGCAGGGGACACCCTGGAGGGGAGGGGCAGGCGTTCTCCCCGAGATGCAGGGGACACCCTGGAGGGGAGGGGGCAGGCGTTCTCCCGAGATGCAGGGGACACCCTGGAGGGGAGGGGGCAGGCGTTCTCCCGAGATGCAGGGGACACCCTGGAGGGGAGGGGCAGGCGTTCTCCCGAGATGCAGGGGACACCCTGGAGGGGAGGGGGCAGGCGTTCTCCCGAGATGCAGGGGACACCCTGGAGGGGAGGGGGCAGGCGTTCTCCCGAGATGCAGGGGACACCCTGGAGGGGAGGGGCAGGGGAGGGGTGGGAACGGATGGTCCAGCCCTGTCGGGATTTATTGCCGGGTGTCTGTGCGGTCCGTGGAAGAAACGCTGTGGAAGGGACCGGCCTTCCTGGAACTGCTCTTCGCATCTTCCTACAGGGATCCGAGGTCAGAGGCTGAGCTGCCTGGAGGTGGGGTTCGTTCCCTCACCGGCTGGGCAGAGAGGGGTGCAGTCAGTAGTGGGTCGCCAGTGGAGTCGTAGGGACGGCAGGTGAGCTGTGGCCACTGCAGTGCTGTCCAGTGCTGGGCGGAGGACAGCTGTGCCCTGAGGGGGGGGTGGCAAGGCAGGGGGGGCGCTGGACCTCAGCAGGCACGTCAGGGCGGACGCTGCAGGAAAGTCACGTGGGCACCGAGACCCACACTGCACGCGCACACCAGGCAGGGAGTGCCGGGCGGGTCCTACCGGGACGAGGAGGAACACTGGGGGGGGTGTCCACCACTGATGGGCTGCAAGGCAGATGCCAGGGTGTCTGTCTCAGTTCTTGCTCGGTCCCGAGGAGCCGTGCGACACTTCCAGTCTTCCCAGAGAAACCTGGAAAGCAGGTGGGACCTGATTTCTGTGGTCTCTCCCTGCACCCCAATTTCTGGAACCCAGAACCTGGAGTCTTAAAAACAGCAGGGAGGCTGTGTAATAGAGCGCTTCTCCCCGCCCACCCCCAGGGTCCGATGGCTTTCAGAGCTAGAGTGAAAGCTGAAGTGTCTCTCTGAAGAAGAAACAACATTGTCATCACGGCTGCTTCTCCCAGATGAAGTATTTCTTTCCACGTGCGCCACTCACATGAATGGCACATCAGTTCCAATTTGTGACAGGGAGCTAAGTTAAGCTGGCTCCAGCGCCCCCACAAGGCCACTCAGAGCACGTACCGGAGGAGAATGACTGCTACTGCTCAAGTGTCACGGTGGCCGGGCTCAGACCTGAGCTGTCTGTGGCTCTGGGTCCCCGCGTGGCAAGAATGTCCGTGGTCCATCTTGTGCAAACTCTACCAGATGTAGGGAAGCTCCGCGTGGTGGTGCTAACCCTTTTCCCGGAGGCAGACATGTCCTTCAAGAAGCACGCAGGTTGGCTGTCTTCAGTTGCACGGTCCTAAGTTGTTCCTCAGTGGTCAAGTCAAGGTCATGGTCCGAGGTGTCCCTTCAAGGTCATGGTCTCAGACCATTTCTAGTGGTCAAGTCAAAGTAGGATGGTTGGGGACAACAGAGGAGCTGGTGACTTGTTAGATACTCTGGGACAGGTGGGCAGAGCAGTACACGGTAGAAACTCCAGCATCCTGGCTTGCGTTGACTTGTCTCACACCCACGTGTGTTCTCTGTCCCACCCCGACCCCACTCTGTCTGCTGCGTCCCCACTGCCTTGGTCGAAGCCACTGTCATCTTGTACCTGACCTAATTCCAGAGCTTTCTGACCACTGTGTGTGATCTCTCGCCCCCAGCCCTCGACTAGGTGCGTGTGAAACATTTTCTGAGTGAGTGTGTGGGTCAGACTTTGGGCCATCCTCTCGGGAAGGACACAGACCCCCAAACATGAATACACAGATAGGGTAATTCTGGGTTAAAAAGAAAACACAGAAGGAGCTGAGAGGAAAAAAGCAGGAACTGAGTGAGCTGGGGGGCGGGGCTTCTCCAAAGAGCGAATGAAAGGGGAACTGAGAAGGCGGAGAGGGGGCGGGGCCTGTCCGCAGCCACGTGGGAGGGGAGGGCTGAGTGTGTGGGCTGGCCCTGGAGACATGCTCCCTCGGGGACCTGGGGGACGGATCACCCACGAAGGACTGCTTGCCCTGTGGTGGCCAGGGGCCTCCTACCGCACGCCCTGCCTTCCTCCACGGAGCAGCAGCTTCGGGTCACTGCTGAGAACATTTGTCATTATGGTTGCTCACCTGGACTTCTGACCTCCGAAACTGTGATCTCAGATACAGATGTTTTTGTTTTCTTCTAAACCCCTAAGTTTGCGGTCCTTTCTTACACCGTATCGATAAACCAATACACTCAGATACGCCACGCAAGCCAAGTGTCCCCATTTCACAAAAGAGAGAACTGAGGCCCAGCACGGTCGGTCATCTTGTCCGAGACCACCCTGTCTGTGGCAGGGAAGAGACTGGAGCGGAATGCTGCTGAGCTCCCAGCTCTGTCCTGCGGCCCAGCTGCACGGAACACAGTCTGCAGACGAAGCTGGCGTGTGTGAGGGAATTACGGGACCATGAATCTAAAAGGCTTTGGCCCTCAGGCCCAGTGTCCCCGGTTCGCCCTGCAGTTCCAACGGAGCCACGCCCTGGGGTTGGTCTTGCGTGCCTTATGGCAGCAGAACCTAGTAAATTGTCAGGGGATTGGCAACAGCTGCTAAATGATGATCACACGTAAGCTATCTATCGATGTCAGTGTGTTCTCAGGGCCGCCTCCCCTAAATGATTAGAGTGGCGATTTCAGACCGAGCTGGAGTCGCAGCCCAGGGGTCTTCCATCCCCGGTTCTCAGCCCGCGTTTGAGTCAACAGCACGTGACGCCCGTGGAACTGGCTGCCTTCTTGTTGAAATTCTATAATCTATGAGGCGCTCTTTCTCGGTCCTGAAGTGGCTCGTTATTAAAATATAATATTGCGTTTGTGTGTGGTTATTATTTTAATTCAGTGCTCCGGTGACTTACACAAGGAGACCCCAACTCTTGCAGCCTCCTCTCCGTTCTCCTACAGTAAAGTTAATTTATACCAAGATGATAAAAAAATTTGATTTATTTTACAACAGATCAGTAATTGTGCTCTACAAATAAGTTCGTAATGATAATCAACAGCATTTTCAACATAATTTAATTTGTCTTCTCCCGAGAGGTAGTTAAATGCAGTAATAATAACGCCAGTGTTATGGACTCCGCAGCAGTTAATCACGGTCTGAATATGCAGACAGCTCCAATATTGTATTGACAGAAATTAAATTAACCATCAGCTTGGGCAATCAGTGGCTATACAGCTATTAAAAGCAATAAAGGCAACAAACCCCAACCGTTGCCAATTATATTTTGACATATACAAGAGAGAGGACAAGTGCTTTTGATTTGAGATTTTTATTTTGATGGAAACAAGACAAGAGAGTCGCACCTCAGATGTACTGAGGGCCTCCTCCTCCACGTTTGCCGAGACCGGGGTGTGTTCTCACGTGCGGCCTCTGCCGAGTGCTTTGTTTTTGTTAAAAGATAAAGTTACGTGGCCAGGATTCAGAGTATGTTAAATTTTAAGACATCTTTTTAATCCTTTTTGTCTTTTGGTGCCCTACTTTTTTTTTTTTTTTTTTTTTGTCCTAACCCTGTGCCTTCTGACACAGGCACACTGTGAAGACGTGATTTTAAGAGAGCGCAGTGTGCAAGGGGAAAATGGAAATGAGAAGAAAAAGAGTGAAATATAATACTTTAGAACTAAAAAGATTCTCATTTGATAAACTCAATGCTGTTGTGATAAGACAGTGTTTTACCATAATCTGGGTGAAATCCTGAGCTGGTTTAATTCATTGCCCTACCAGATATAGCAAAGGGTGTGCGGGGGAAACTCATTTCTTTCTTTCTTTGTTTTGTCCTTCCTTCCTTCCTTCCTTCCTTCTTCCTTCCTTCCTTCCTTCCTTCTTCCTTCCTTCCTTCCTTCCTTCCTCCCTCCCTCCCTCCCTCCCTCCCTCCCTCCCTCCCTCCCTCCCTCTCTCCCTCCCTCCCTTCCTTCCTTCCTTCCTTCCTTCCTTCCCTCACTCCATGCTGGGTCTAGCATAACACTCTCTTTCTTGGGGAAGATGTCAATCATCCTCAACCTTTGAGCTTAGAAGTTGTTCATATGGGATTGTCCAGGCTGAACCACGGGCTCCAGATGACCCCACTGAACGACCGATGGTCACCATATTGACCGTGGTTGATGGGAACAGGCTCTTGTTGGACTTCGGTGGCAGAGGTGGCCAATGAGGCTCTTGGTTATTGATAGTGGGCAGAGTCAGTTGAAGACTGGACCACCTGTGGACCTGAATGTGGCTCTCAAAGCTCTCTGGTACTAGAAACAGATGAGTTCTCAAATTGAGGCTGGATGGGTCTGGGTGGCAGCCCCATCTGTCTCCATTGTTTCTGAGTCCTCTTATTCCAGACCCCAGTGACCTCTCCTTCCCTGGGACCTTCCGCCTCTCCCCCACCTCGAAGTGGAAGAATATGTGAAGTTGGAAAAGTTTCTTGGCTTTTGTGGTAGACAAAATATTGACACCCTTTCCCCAAAGTGTCCATGTCCTAATCTCCAGGTCCCGTGGTTATACTCTCTTATGTGGCAAAGGGACCTTGCAGTGGGTGACCTGGAGATAGGGAGAGTATCCTGGGTGACCCGGGCGAGCTCAGTGTCATCACAGAGGTCAGAGGGAAGAGGGCTTGGGATGCTGCCCAGAGTGAGAGGGTGTCAGGAGCTGCTACCCCGCTGACTCTGAAGATCGAGGGAGGGGCCCTGAGCCCCGGAGCGCTGGGAGCTGGGACCCTGAAGGAGATGGAGCTTCTCCTAGACCCTCGGGAGGGACCGTGGTCCTGCTGAAGACTCGATTTCAGCCTCGTGCGACCTGTATCAGGCTTCTGACCTCTACACTGTAAGATAATAAATTTGTGTTGTTTTAGATTTCTGGTCATTTGTTATGGAAGCAAAAGGAATTCAGTATGGCTCTTCATCTATTTTTTTTTTTTTTTTTAATGTTTGTTAAACACATTGCAATGACTGAGTCCTTCATGCCTCTGACTTTTCAAACTCAAAAGACCAGGTGCTGGCAAATCCTTTGGAACAGACCCATGGTGTCTCTGCTTTTCGGCCATATTGTCCTTCTCCTGAGCCGGTGGGCGTCACTGGCTGGGTGGGACAAGGACAGAGATGACTAGGGAATAGAAAATCCAGTCAGCTCTTCAACCTCTCATTCTGGCACAATGTCCAGCTGTAGCTCTGGGTAGAAGAAATCGGTGATGTCCCATGCATTCTCTGCTCTCAAAGGCACTGGGTCCCAACCTGCCCTGCTGGCCGTGCAGGGCAGGGCTCTGTCCTTCCCCAGAGTGCAGAGAAACGGTTTGGTCTGATCACAGCCAGGCCACCCACCCAGCCTGGTTTGCCTGTGACGTCCCTGGTTTCAGCCTTGGAAATCCTATGTCCCCAGAACGCCCCCAGAACTTCCCCAGTCCCGGGTAAGGTTGACCAGTCGGTCACCCTAGCCGCATAGCTGAGGTCAGAACTGCTAGAGCCAGTGGGACCTCTAATCGCTGAGTGCCACAGTTCTCAAAGTGTGTCCCAAAGAACCCCAGAACGCCAGTGGAGCCCCTGGGGCCCCCGGGAGGTAGAGGGCGGGGCAGCAGCTTTGGCTCCACACTCCTACTTGAGGCAGAGTGACTTGCTATACTGGGCTACATTTTGAACAATTTTTATTTTATTTTTTTACTAATCACAAAGCAAAAGAAGGCACAGATAAGTCTGAAAAGCACTGACAGCCCAGCCCATTTCACAGTTCAGGAAACGGAAGTTTAGAGAGGGGCAGCGACTCTGGGAGCTCCAGGCGAGGGCCCCAGCGTCGTCCCTCCACACCCCCGGTCCTTTAACAACTCGTGCAGCCCCTGTGTCCCCTGCTCAGCTGTCCCCGTCATGCTCCAGCTAGCAAGACTGCCCTCACGCAGAGTGCCGTGAACACACCGGGAAAAGGCCCAGGTGTGGCCTGGGCCAGTGAAGTGGTGCTAATGTCGGCTCTATCATCGGTCGGTGACGAAATCCGGCTTCTTTCCCCTCAGAGGTCAGCATCAGAGACTCCACCGTCAGATGAGGGGTGTTTCCAGGGCGCGGTCAACCTATTTCGTGCACACCTTCGCCACCTGTGTGGAAGCTGGGCCGGCAGGGCGGGGAGAGAGCACTGCGCTTGGGAACATTTCACGTGGATTTTTTCCGAAAGTGCTCTCTGCAGCACACAGAAGGTACAGTGGTGACAGATGTGGTCCCTGCCCTCCGGAGGTGATCACCTTAAAGAGGGACCATGCCAGGTAACAGCCGGGCCAACGAGGTAGTCAAATTCCAGACAGCAGAGCTCAAAGGTGATGTTCAAGTTCAGAGAAGGGGCACCGAGCTGGGGAGGGGGTCGGGGGAGCCTCCTCAAAGGACATTGAGGGGAAGGATGTGGACAAAGAGACCCAGACAGCAGGGTTCTCGTCCGCTTGTCCCACAACTGGCCCAGGATGGGGAGACGATTTCATAAAAACAAAGCCCACTAGCAGGTAAACAAACTTGGACCTCCAAAATATCAAGGACTTGCTCCAAGCCTCAGAGCTTCCTTGTGCTGCATTTAGATCCGAACACAGAAGTTTCTGTTCTAAATTTAACACGCTTTCCCCTTTGGTAGTAGTGACTGAGACGCTGGCTCTTCCAGAGGGCACTGGGTGGGCAGAGAGGACGAGGGAGGCGTTGCCTCTGCAAACACCAGGTAGACTGCCCGTGAATGGCAGTGACTTCACGCCTTAAGCTACCTTCTCCTGATCTGCGGATGTGCCCAGAGCCTTGCTGAGAGAATTTCCACCCATCTTTCCTGGCCCAATTCAAGGATGTGTGGCCGGTCCTCCGTCCAGGAGAGAAAGCATCTCTGACCCTGTCTGAATTTTGCTATGGGGAGTATGTCAAAATGAGCCTGATGCTCAGTATCTTTAAATTAATTCCAGCTTTATCTCGCTTATTACATACATTTGTGTGTCTATAAAAACCTACTACCCATTACAATTTGGTCTGAGCGTCTTCAGAGTCCTTGACTTAAAAAAACAGTGATATGACTGCAATTCTATGCATTGCTTCTCTCCAGTCAAAGTCCCGTTGGAAAAAAATGACCTTACCATGGACATTTTATTTACAAAAGGAAATGTGAGTGATTTATGACCTCTGGATTTATGAGCATTGAGAAAACACCCCCAGCTGAAGCTCTACAGTTCAGAGATGGGATCGGACTGGAAATTTCATTTGTGAATCTGCTTGGAGGTCTGAGTTAAAGAATATAATCTTCTGTCTTCCCTTTTGCAAAAGCCACGTGGACTTGACACTAAATCATTTCAGCCTCTTATGATTTATGAAGGAACAATCAACTAAAACCTTAAAGAAAATAAAAATGTTAGTGACATTTATATAATTATCAGCCAGACTCGATTTGATCTTCAATTCAAGGGAATGCTTGTTTTCATGTATTATGGAAACATGACAATAGTGCCAATGTTTGTTGGTGGAAAGTGCGCTTTAAGACAATATGCTGGACCCTTAAGAGTATCAATAGGACGTAATGTGAGATGCCAGCGCTGGGGGGACAGTTCCATATGGTCCCTTGTCTTACACCGATGAAATGATCAAAGTGTTGAAATAATGCCCTGAATTGGTCCAGAAAGAGATTTTCTAGATTGTGAAGGCGTTCAGGATCAAGGACCATGACTTTTTCTTTTGGCAGATAAAACAAATGAAAGTCCAAGGGGTAGAGGGTGTGTCCAGGGCTGCACACGCAATTCAGGAAATCGATGTTAAGGGCAGTTTGTCAAACGCCTTCCTGTGGTACCACAGTTAGCAAGATCTTCTAGACTGCAATCAAATTGTTTCAGTTTATATTTGCAGCCATTACTGAGCACTTTGGCTAAGGGACATGCCAACCTGAGCACTATTTATGGGTTAAAATAAATGAAACCCTGTATCCAACATCTGTTATAGAAATCTCTATTGTGTGCCAGGCACTGTTCTGGGTACTGGAATACAAATAGGAATTAAACAGAGAAACAAGCATGACTCACAAGACAGTTGAAATTTGCGAGGGGGGGGGAGGGGCAAATACTCAAGTAACTGTGGTGTGATTGGTAGATAGAGTGGTATACCGTACGGTGATGCGAACTCAGATCCCCGCGTCATGTGACCTACTGTTTGTTCTCACAGAAATGCCTTCTGAGAGCTACAGTTTCACTGAGGCTTCTAATAAAGAATCATATAAAACAAGGATGCCAAATTACATTTCTGTATCTTCTGTAAAGCTTTTATTGAAGAAAGTGTTTATTGAATGGCCGACTGCATAAAAAGCTCCACAATCAATTACCCCAAGACTTGAGTGCTAAGGAAATTTTTCTCTCTCTTATCAAATGCTAGGCTAAAAGTTCTGTCAGACCGGGAGACTATGGTGACTAACCTCCTTCCCTTTTTGCCTTGGTTGCTAGGAAACCCCTGCTTTGTTCAAGTCAGTGCATCACCATAATAATTATACCTGCCCTGGATTTTTAGTGCAATTCTTGACCTCTATTACTGGATTTTTCTTCTGGTTCTTTTATATCTTTGTGTCTTTTTAAAAAGAAACTTTCCTTGACATTCTTTCTAGAAATAGTCAAATTGTATACAATAACTGAAGGGATCAAGTTGAGAACCTAGCTGTCTATGGCATCATTTTAGGGGAGTAGATTCAAGAGCTGAGGATTCTCATATTTTTAGAGCTGAATGGCTTGAAGGGGACAGTCTCTACACTACATGATGGAAGGAGACAGGTGCTCAGGCCCAAATCAGCGCTGTCCCACCTCCTTGTAATGAATGAATCCAGTTACTCTCCAATTCACTTACTCGGGCCTGCTGGCCCGCCTCCGTCCTCCCATCTCAGTCCCTGGGGGATAGAGACTGGGCCCCCAGCGATTGCCTCAGGCTCCTCATGGCTGAGCCATGGGGACCCTGCTGCTCCGACGCTCAGGAGTGTCTCCGGACACAGTCCTGGTGTTCACCGCGCTGCCCCGACGGCCAGTACAACCGCTTCCCGTCGGGCCTCACACACACCGCGTGGGCTGATGCCGCCTCCTGCCAGCTTCCCCGGGTTCGTGTCCTAAGAAACATTTGGATATTTAGGAATTTGTGTTTGATGGACAAGGCTTGAGCCAATTTGAAGACGTGGCACAAACCCCATCTCTTCAGGGTCCATGGGGGGGTCTAATATCTCACCAGATAAACGTCCACTCAGGAAGCCAGCAGGAGCCTCACAGAGGGCATGGCGGGCAGACGGGCAGTCCAGGTGGCTTCTGAGGAGGCCTGGAGGAGAGGCCGTCTGAGGCCACCCCAGCCGGACTGAGACGGGGGCTGGGGGAGCTGTGCTTCTCCCTCCTCCTTCCTCCTCAGCCACGTCTGAGCACCTTCACCGTCAAGGTCGCAGTCTCCTCTTGCCCTGGCACGGCATCCTCCAACGAAGAATGAAGAAGTGTTGACACGTGACACGAAAGACTACTTTTCTGGTGGCTGGACTGGCTGTAGATCACCTTCCTGCCACCCTGGAGCCCACCTCCTCCTCCTCCCTGCCACCCTGGAGCCCTCCTCCTCCTCCCTGCCACCCTGGAGCCCTCCTCCTCCTCCCTGCCACCCTGGAGCCCACCTCCTCCTCCTCCCTGCCACCCTGGAGCCCTCCTCCTCCTCCCTGCCACCCTGGAGCCCTCCTCCTCCTCCTCCCTGCCACCCTGGAGCCCTCCTCCTCCTCCCTGCCACCCTGGAGCCCTCCTCCTCCTCCCTGCCACCCTGGATCCCACCTCCTCCTCCCTGCCACCCTGGAGCCCACCTCCTCCTCCCTGCCACCCTGGAGCCCACCTCCTCCTCCCTGCCACCCTGGAGCCCACCTCCTCGTCCCTGCCACCCTGGAGCCCACCTCCTCCTCCCTGCCACCCTGGAGCCCACCTCCTCCTCCCTGCCACCCTGGAGCCCTCCTCCTCCTCCTCCCTGCCACCCTGGAGCCCTCCTCCTCCTCCCTGCCACCCTGGATCCCACCTCCTCCTCCCTGCCACCCTGGAGCCCTCCTCCTCCTCCCTGCCACCCTGGAGCCCACCTCCTCCTCCCTGCCACCCCGGGGCCCTCCTCCTCCTCCTCCCTGCCACCCCGGGGCCCACCTCCTCCTCCTCCCTGCCACCCTGGGGCCCTCCTCCTCCTCCTCCCTGCCACCCTGGGGCCCACCTCCTCCTCCCTGCCACCCTGGAGCCCACCTCCTCCTCCCTGCCACCCTGGGGCCCTCCTCCTCCTCCTCCCTGCCACCCTGGGGCCCTCCTCCTCCTCCTCCCTGCCACCCTGGGGCCCACCTCCTCCTCCCTGCCACCCTGGGGCCCTCCTCCTCCTCCTCCCTGCCACCCTGGGGCCCTCCTCCTCCTCCTCCCTGCCACCCTGGGGCCCACCTCCTCCTCCTCCCTGCCACCCTGGGGCCCTCCTCCTCCTCCCTGCCACCCTGGGGCCCACCTCCTCCTCCCTGCCGCCCCGGGGCCCACCTCCTCCTCCCTGCCACCCTGGAGCCCACCTCCTCCTCCCTGCCACCCTGGAGCCCACCTCCTCCTCCCTGCCACCCTGGATCCCACCTCCTCCTCCCTGCCACCCCGAGGCCCACCTCCTCCTCCCTGCCACCCTGGGGCCCACCTCCTCCTCCCTGACACCCTGGAGTCCACCTCCTCCTCCTCCCTGCCACCCTGGATCCCACCTCCTCCTCCTCCCTGCCACCCTGGATCCCACCTCCTCCTCCTCCCTGCCACCCTGGAGTCCACCTCCTCCTCCTCCCTGCCACCCTGGATCCCACCTCCTCCTCCTCCCTGCCACCCTGGAGTCCACCTCCTCCTCCTCCCTGCCACCCTGGATCCCACCTCCTCCTCCCTGCCACCCCGAGGCCCACCTCCTCCTCCCTGCCACCCTGGAGCCCACCTCCTCCTCCCTGCCACCCTGGATCCCACCTCCTCCTCCCTGCCACCCTGGATCCCACCTCCTCCTCCCTGCCACCCCGAGGCCCACCTCCTCCTCCCTGCCACCCTGGAGTCCACCTCCTCCTCCTCCCTGCCACCCTGGGGCCCTCCTCCTCCTCCCTGCCACCCTGGGGCCCACCTCCTCCTCCCTGCCGCCCCGGGGCCCACCTCCTCCTCCCTGCCACCCTGGATCCCACCTCCTCCTCCCTGCCACCCTGGAGCCCACCTCCTCCTCCCTGCCACCCTGGATCCCACCTCCTCCTCCCTGCCACCCCGGGGCCCACCTCCTCCTCCCTGACCATGGCTTCTCTGCTTACCTCACTCAGCAATGAAAAACTGAACTGTTATCCCAAAACGGCATGTCGCCCCGGGGCTCTAGAATATTAGGCGTACATGCTCACTCGTACACAGACATAAACAGTGCGCACCTGTCGCTCGCCTAGGTGAAGACCAGGAGACAGCTCCTTCCTATAAGCATCCTCCGCACGTCACTGCCTCGATGGTAGAACTCACGTCACAAGTGCTTTTATTTGCCCTAACAGTGACCCAAGGACACTCCTGTTTCGCTGAGTGGCAGGTGTGCATGTGCGGACGTGAGGCCCCCGCTGATTCTCGGTTATGACTCCCTTCTTCCCTGAGGAGGGGGGACAGGCTATTTCTCTGTGGCTGGTGAGCTCTCCTCCCCTCTCCCTCCGTGAAGATACACGCCACAACAGAGATCAGCGTCCAGGGGTTGCTCTCTTTTTGAGGCAGAAGGAAGAAACATCGCCACGGGCTGACATGACAAGAAGCTGGTACAAAGAGGGCAGGAGATTCCACTCGGCACCTGCTGCTGGGAAACCGCCTGGCTGCGCCACAGCTAGCAGCCTCGCTGCTCTGGACGGAGCCTTGTCCCCACAGGTAGCCGCTGTCCGGAGCTCTCCCTACTTCTCAAGTTCCCTCTCGGACTCACCCCTGATGTCTCCGTGTATTGTCTAATTCCTTCCTCAGCTCTCCCCATTCTCTCTCCCTTGTCTCTGAGGTCGAGGTCTGTTTCCTCCTTTTATTTTTGTATTTTTCCAAAGTGAGAAACGGGGAGGCTGTCAGGCAAACTCCTGCACGCACCTGACCAGGATCCACCCGGCACGTCCACCAGGGGGCGATGCTCTGCCCATCTGGGGCGTTGCTCCGTTGCAATCATAGCCATTCTAGTGCCTGAGGCAGAGGCCATAGAGCCGTCCTCAGCGCCCGGGCCATCTTTGCTCCAATGGAGCCTTGGCTGCGGAAGGGGAAGAGAGAGACAGAGAGGAAGGAGAGGGCGAAGAGTGGAGAAGCAGATTGGCACCTCTCCTGTGTGCCCTGGCCGGGAATCGAACCTGGGACTTCCACACGCCGGGCCGATGCTCTACCACTGAGCCAACCAGTCAGGGCTTGTCACCTCCTTTTTACGCCAAGTCGGCTCAGGTGTTCCTGACCCAGACGCTTCCTTCTCCTTAGCAACTCGTTCCCTGTGTTTAAGCTCTTCCTCTCTGGTGCCGACAACCTCAGCTACCTGGCTCACGGTCGGTTCTGGCTGGCAGCTCTGCTGGGCCGTGACGAGCCAAGTCAACACGTCCTCCCCTCCCCTTTTCAAGAGCCACCTTTGTGCCCATCCTCTTACTTGACCTCTCCACTCACATGTCACTGGGCACGCTCCTTCGTCAGCTTCCCTCTCTCCTTGCTTCCTGGGGTGTCACCTCCTGTTTCACGGGTCTAGCAGTGACCTCATCGCGGAGGAATAAGAGACGTTTGAAGGGGAGCAGAGGCTGGCATCGCTTCGCTGACCGGCAGTGGCACCGTGGACCCGCAGTGGGCTGGTTTGCATTCCCATGCTTGTCACCTCGTGCTTGAAATACTGCGCCCTGATGCTCCGTGTCCTCCCAGCAGCACCCACGGCAGGAAGGAAGTTCAGGTGCAAATGCCGTGTGCTGTTTTCCATCTTTCCCAGCAGCCCCTGCAGGATTTTCTTTATGTCTCAATGGATAGAACTGTGTTCGGTCCAATCTGCTCGCCCCTGATGCAAGAGAAGCTGAGGAGAGGGAGTGTAGCAATGGAAATGGGACTGTCATCATTTTCCTGATTGAACCGGTGTTTTGGGACTGAACTTCGGTCGTGAGGAGCCATCCAGATGCACGCCCCCGGGGCTGGAAGAAGTCTGTATCTTTCTCAGAGATCAAGGAGTCACCGTTTTTAGTGGGTTGAATTGTGTCCTTCCATAAGGTATGTCCAAATCCTCACCTTCTTTGCCTGTGAATGGGAGGGGTTTTAGCGGATGTAATTAAGGATCTCAAGATGAGCTCATCTGGGATTGAAGGTGGATCCTAAATCCAATGACTGGCGTCTTTATAAAAGAAAAGAGAGTGATCTTTGAGACACAGAGGACAGACACTGGAGGTCATGCAATGGCAGAGGCAGAGACTAGAGGGACAGCTTCCAGCCAAGGACTGCCAGGGACCCTCAGAAGCTGGAAGAGCCAGGAAGGATTCTTCCCTAGAGCCTCTGCAGGGGGCACACCCTGATTTTGGACACCTTGGTTTTGGACTTTTGGGCTCCAGAACGGACAAAGTAACTTCCTGTTTTTCTAAGCCACCAAGTCCCCGATCATTTGTTATGGCAACCATTGGGAACCAATGTGCCATTTTACTACTGAAACCCCAAATTGGAGTTCTGGAAGACAAAATAAATGAAAAGCAGCCAGTGGGCTAACAATGCGTAATGTCTGTTCCATCTGAGGTTATTTTGTTTCTCATTAGCTTTCTCAGATCAACCCCATCCACGTCCATGGCCTCCACTTCCTCCCTCAAGCTGGCGACCCTCAGGTCCCTGTGTCCAGCATGCCTGTCTGCCCTGGCCTCCAGACCCACCTTACGTTTGTGACCGACTCCCTGAGACTCCGCTGGAACGTTTCGCGGGCACCCCAACCCCAGCACGTCCCACACACCAGCCTTCCTTCCCGAGCCAGGTCTGCCTGTGTTTCCTCCGTCCTACGGCCGAGCCCTCCTGGGAAGGGGGGCGGCAAACACCAAGAATCTCTGTATAAGGTGGCCTTCCAACCTTGTTTGAAACTGTATCTGTCTTGTAAGGAAATCTTTGGAAGGGATGCCTATGTCACAGAACCTCAAAACGCCTCTTGTTGGTGCCTTGGAGACGCCTGCGTGACTGATACACAGTCTGACACCAGCTCCTACCCAGTTCTGCGGGCCGAGTCGCTCCTGGACTCCCCTCCAACCGCAGCCATGCTGACTAGAGGGAGGTTCCGGCACGTGGCCTCCACGTCTGCCTTATTGAGAGCGTCAGCCATGGGTCACCCAGACGCCATGACGATGGGATCTTACTGTGCAGCACTTTAGCCACCATCACCTGTCACACCTCGCGTGTTAACTATTGAAAATGATTCAACTTTGAAACAAAAAAGTTCTTGCTTCTTTATTTATTTATTTGTGTGTGTGTGTGTGTGGGGGGGGGTTTGTATTTTTCTGAAGCTGGAAACGGGGAGGCAGTCAGACAGACTCCCGCATGCGCCCGACCGGGATCCACCGGCATGCCCACCAGGGGGCGATGCTCTGCCCACCAGGGGGCGATGCTCTGCCCCTCCGGGGCGTCGCTCTGTTGCGACCAGAGCCATTCTAGTGCCTGGGGCAGAGGCCATGGAGCCATCCTCAATGCCCGGGCCATCTTTGCTCCAATGGAGCCTTGGCTGTGGGAGGGGAAGAGAGAGACAGAGAGGAAGGAGAGGGGGAGGGGTGGAGAAGCAGATGGGCGCTTCTCCTGTGTGCCCTGGCTGGGAATCGAACCCGGGACTTCCACACACCAGGCCGATGCTCTACTACTGAGCCAACCGGCCAGGGCCTCTCGCTTCTTTTAAGCTTCAGAGTCCATGTAATTAAAAAGGAGGCTAAGTGAGCAGGGCAGGTTGCTAAAAACACTAACAAACCGTTACTCTTTGCAGCTACCAATCGGGTCGGGTTGGGATCTCTCTCTACTCTGTAGAGCTGGGGCGGGTGCAAGTCACTTGGCTCCTGATCCCTACATTCTCATTTCTTTCTCCTGTCTGTCCCAATATCCTCACTGTTTACACGTACTGACTTCCTGTTATATCACATACACCATAAATATCAACTAATGGCAATCTTACCTTATCAACTAGGTATTTGGGGCCAGGTCTAAGATTTCGTGGGAAGACTGCCAATTGGCTCTTTGGAAAAAAATAATGCCCAGAGCTGGGCTTGTGTGGGCTGTAAGGATCTTTCTCCCACGCTTCATGCCTCTTCTCTCGCGGTTCCGTGGGGCTGGAAACCCTCCATCTCTAACCTGGCTCGATCCCTCTGTCGTAACTTGTGTATAGGTCTTGCTTCTACCTGTGAAGCTCACCCCCTTAAGCTCAAGGTCATGGTAATTTATCATTGATCTAACCATTCATCTTTCACAGACACAGGTGGGGCCTTGACAATGACAAAGGAATGATAATAAGAGGCAGGAACTCTCAGTTTTGTGGGAGATGCAAATATAGTTAAGCGAATATGATACTGTGCTAAACATGATAAGGGTTGTTAGCAGAGAGAGTGGGATGCAGGGCCCTTGGAGTGATGGTGGAGAGAACAGGAGCGAGAGGGACCAGGAGGGATAACGTGGTAGTGGGAGCGAGAGAGGGTTCCTCGTGGGAGTGGTCAAAGGAGATTTAAGGACTAGGAAGAGTTAGCCTAGAAGAGCGATGCATGATTTCTTGCGATGTGCCCTAGCATCTACCACATGACTGGTATGTACTAGGGGGTCAATAAATGCTTATTAAATAGATGGATGGATGGAGGAGTTGATGAGTGAATAGACAGATGAATGAGTGGATAAATTAATGAGTGGATGGTTGGATACACTAAATAAATGAACAGACAGATGGAATGATAAATAAATGAATTAATGGGAAAATGTATAAATGGAAGAGTGGGTGGATGTATGGGTGATGGGTAGATGATTAGTCTTGACAACAATTTCCAGTGGAGGATATTGCTTTTGGAAAATATTTTTTCAGCTATTATGATGCACAAGGTGTTGGTATTCTAGGCATGGCATGTGGTCCATATTAATTTGACAATAAAGAAAGAGAAAGGTCCCATCCCTCCTACAAGCACATACTGAACCCTGCACCCCGGGCTGGTTGCTAAGATGCTCTAACCACGAGCAGAAGTGTGCCAGCACTGAGTGACCACAGGCATGGGCACGGGTAGTCATGGGCGTGTGGAGTCTCTGACTCCTGCAGCCGGGTCTACTCGCCCCGACGACGGCTCCTCCCGTGGCACCAGGCATTCAGATGGTGCCGTTATTTTGTTCAACATCTGTCTCCCCTGGTTTAAGGTAAGCTCTGCTAGGGCAGGGACCACGTGAGCTTTGCTCATCATCTTATGCTCAGTATCAGTCACAGAGCCTGACAGAGGATGGAGTTTCAACCAATACACCGCGGTGGATTGACTGGATAAATGAAATCTCTGGGCGGGCTCTGCGAGAAGATGAGCTGTGTTCTTGCTGACGAAGAGAAGTTGTTCAGGCAGACGAGGTCAGGAAGGACTTTGCAGGTAGAAGAAGCCACAGCGCGACAGGTTCGGGGTGGGGGAGCGCATGGCGAGCTCAAGAAAGTGCACCCCGTTTGAATGGCCAGGTGCAGGAGAGGTAGACAGTCAGGCAGGGCCCGTGACCAAGGACTGCCCCCCCCCCCGGGAGGCCCCCAACGGCATCCCTGTGGGAACGTGGTATTAAGGAACTCTTTTAAAGAAGAGGGTAAAAGCCACATCTCGACCTTTTCCACAGGTCCTCTGGGCACAGAGTGGAGGAGAGAAGAGGGGAGGTTCAGAGGTGACCCTAGAGGGACGGTAGCAGGAGAGGCCCCTTACTCCGACACCTTGGCCAAAGTCCTGAACTCATCCGGGCCTCCGCTGTCCCACCCAGAAGCTGAGAGGACGCACCGGACACCTCTGAGGCCTGCTGCGGCGTCGAACATGCCGGCACTCTGACGAACCCTCTCCCGTCTCCCCGAAGTACCGCCCTGGTGGATAATGGTTCTTTTACAGCCACTCCGTGCTGTATTGACAGGAATTAAATTAGCCATCAGTGCGGGCAATCAGTGGCGATTGGGCTGTTAAAGGTACTAAAGGGGACACTCTCACACCATAGTCAATTACGCCATGACATAGTGAGGAGAGAGGACAGCTGCTGGTGACTGGAGAGGCACGGGGCCAGACCACGCCTCCGGGGTGTTGTTTTTAATTGAGACAAGAGCTGAGGTGCCTCTGGGGACACTGCCCTTTGGAGGGCTGTTGAAGCACAAGTGTCTTCACGGTTATTGAGTGGAGTCAGGGGCCATGGGGCACGGTCGGGCCAGACAAGCTGCCAGCTTCTCTCAGACAGGAAGTGGGGGTGTGGCGGGGACAGCCATGGGTCTGGGGATCAGGAAGGGATCTGTGTTGAAACTTCTACTCTGCTCCTGGCCTGCGGTTTAACTGGGGTCAAGAGTGGTCACCTCCCTGACCCTTGGGCTTCCCATTCCTCCCGTAAGTGAGCTTGTGAGTGGCCTCACTAGGATGTTTTGACCATTTTGAGATTCCTTATGCTGGGGGCCCGGCTAAGCGGGGCTCAGTAATGTTAATTTCTTCTTCCCAAAGCGAGAGGCAGAGCTGGGCCAGGACTCCAGCTCTGACAATGAGCCCAGTTGCGCTGGTTCTGGACCAGAGGCCTAGACCCCCCCTCCCCCCAGTTCTAGGGAATATCCACCTTTTCTATGTGTCGAGGGAGGCAGCTCTGGGAAAGGGAGATGCAATAGCCAGGGAGGTAGATGCCTCGACTCTGTTCTTTGAGTCTGTTTCTAAGCGTGTGCCTGGACAAGCAAGAGGACTTCTCTGACCCTCAGTTTTCTCCTCTATACACGAAGTTGCGGTGAAGATTAAATAAGTCATCTTTAGTGCTAGTCTTGAAAACATCCATTTGCCCCACATGATCTCGCTGATGGGAAACAGTGGGGCACAGCTCAGTTTTTGTGCTGGCATGCTCGTCATTCCGTCCCTGAGACACACTGGGTGAGCCCTTGTTGAAAGTAGAAAAAAATCAGGACCCAGCTAGACAGAGAGAGCTATGTAGGCACATGCAATGTGTGTGAACACACACACACACACACACACACACACACACGCGCACGCACACACGCATCATCTATCTGCTCCTAGTTCTGATGTGCTTTATGAATCACAATCATTCACTTCTAACTTTCTGACCGATTTCAGATAAACCCCCTTCCACCGCTCACAGTAACTCATAAGCCACACTCCTGACGCCAACCTCCACCAGCAAAACTCAGCGTTTTCTAGGAAAAAGCTCACTTTCACCGCCCTTGCAGGACATTTGGTCCTGTCCAGAGGTCCGCTGAGACATTTGATCTATGCCAGAAGTCCTTGATATTTGATTCTGTCCAAAATGTCCATATCAAAAGGGCTTTGATATTTGGTTCTGTCCAAAGCTTCCATGGAGACATTTGGTCCACGCCAAAAGGCCCTTAAAATTTAAATCCCACTCTCTTGCAAGGTTCAAACCTCAACCCACCTACCAAACACCATATGCCACCACCAGCCAGGCTACCGAGGCAAGAAGTGGTTATCATTGGCAACAGAGACCCATCACAATTATTGGACCAACAAAAACATGATGGTATCTCTATGTATTAAATCCTGTAAACAAAAAAAGGTAAATAAACACTAGGAACTGTTTGAACCCAAGGACGTTTTCTGAGCATGAACATTTTAGACAGGACCGAACATCAAGGACCACTTGGCACAGACCAAGCATCTTCATGCATGTTCCGGAGAGGACCAGCTGTCCTACCAGGATTTATCACTTCTGAGTCTCAGTTTCCCCGGGTGCACACTGAGGAGGCTGTGAGCTGTGAGGCTGAGGTGGCATGAAAATGCCGGCTTCGTACCCAGCATGGCGTCTAGCAACCATCAGTCCTTATGGATGGTGGTGATCACTGTGATTCTGTCATTGTTGTTGGAACTGTCACACAGCATACCGTCAGAGCCTTATCCCAATGTCTGCCCTCACGACCCGGGAGAAGACCTAGCAGGTAATTAAAGGTTTGTTGGGTAGAATTCTCCTCAGATGGACTCAAGAAATCTCTCCACGCCTCACGCAAGACAGATGACCGTTCTCTTCAAGAGACAAGCTGAGATAGGTCGTTTCCTTTATAAATGAATGTTAACAACAGTTGAAAATATCTGTTCTTAATATATATATATTTTGTCCTGCCAGTTCTGAGTCATCTTTTAATTAAAAGTACTTTTTATTGAATGTTAAACTGTCAAGATTGTCTTTGTGTGAAGAGTGGGGAGGTTGCCATGGAGAGGTTGATGTTGCTATGTGACTCTTGTGTCAGAACCGGAATCAAAATGGTAATGGTCATGTCAATTCCAATAAAAAAAAAGGCTCCTTCAACAGCTTCATTAAAAAGGGGAACTTTTATTTCTTCCTTTCTTGTCATTGTGCCAAGAATAACAGAAGGGGAAATATCGAATTTTGTGAAGAGGCAGACAATGGGGCCAGCTGCCTGCACTGTCAGCGGCAAGAAAGTTCATATCAATTTGCAGGAGAAGTCGTTGATGGCCCCCTTCCCCCGGATTGGCTGCTCCGTGGGAGGGCTTTTTCTCCCTTTCAAAACAGAAATTCTTTGTATTGGAATCTGGGGTCATTTGGCTTTGCCCCAACATCTCAGTGGGCTTAGGCTTAGAGCTCTTCAGCCCTCCCTGTTGGATTCGTCATGCCCAACAAGGTCCAAGGTCTTGTTCAGGTCCTGTAGATGACGAAGAAGCCAAGACGCACCTTGGGTGGCTCCCAGTGGGCTCAGCTCTGGACGGCGCGAGAATGTGGCCCCCAGCATGTGAACCTTTACTTTGCACGCGCACAGTCAGAGCAACGGTTGTCTTTCACCCTAGCGCGGACTCGGACCACCTCTCGTTCTGGTTTACTGTTCCTCCTCCTTGCCAATTCATCTGTTCTTCTTCTCTTGCTTCAGGACCCAGGTCTGGTCTTCGTTCTTTCTTGCATCCTGACACAGTGTTCAAGTGCCCCGACTCTGAACACATGCACGGCCACCACCTTGCAAAGCCGCCTACCAGCTCAGGGACTTGAGTCCATTTGATGGCCTCTCTGTTCATGGCTGTGCTAAGTCCCTGCCCTCTCTCTATGCCTTGTCCAGCAGGCTCTCACTAATGCACTGTAGCTTTCAGGACGCTGTTCGTTTCAGTGGCAAGCTACCGGAGACTAGGTCAACAGGCCAGTTGCTGTCAGCGTGTCGGGAGACGCTATTTGGCCAAATGCTGTCCTTTAAAGAGCCCACATATGAGAGGTCCTTCTCTCCGCTGAAGAGGATTTTGCTCTGAGTCGACTTCCCAGAATGCCAGCGTCTCCTGGTCCATCTGGCTGAACACAATTGTTTCTTTTCGGAGTGGTTTGTAAAGAGTGTTTCAGCAACGGCTATCTGGTATGGCTAGCTCATTAAGTGAACCTTTGCTGAGCCATCACCACATGTCCAGCCCAGATCCAGATCTGGCGTGCCACACGGTGAGAGTGAAAATGAAGGCTGCAGATGGTGCTTGGGCCGGGCAGGGAGGATGTTATCAGTTGAATTGTGTCCACCTAGAAGATGTTGAAGTCTTGTCCCCCAGTACCTATAAATGTGACTTTACCTGGAAGTTGGGTCATTGCTGATGATCAAGTTGAGGTGATTCATTGACGTGGGCCCTAAGCCCAATGACTGGTGTCCCTATAAAGATTTAGACTCAGACACACACACACAGGGAGGAAGCCACGTGGAGATGGAGGCGGAGATTGGAGTGGGGCGTCTGTAAGCCTAGGAGCAGCAGCGATGGCCAGCTACTGGAGTGAGGAGAGAGGGAGATTTTCCTTCATGCCCTAGACCACCCTGTGGACACCTGGACTGCAGACTTCTTGCCTTCTGCACTGCTACAAACTTCTGTTGTTCCAGTCATTTGGTTTGAGATTCTTAGTGACAGCAGCTCTAGCCAACTAATGTAGGAGATAAAACAAGGCCCAGCAGACCTTAATGCCTCATGGCAGGTGTTAAACACCACTGGGTGAAGTGTCTCAATAGCAAACGAGAGAATAGTTGGCACCCAGGAAGCCTTCCTGGAGAAGGTGCTAGATTTCAAGAGATTGGTACTCTTCAGATCTGCAGGGACGAAGTGTCAACTTGGGTGGGAAGGGCAGGACCTTGAGAGAGATGTTGGAGCCCAGGAGGTTTGTGACAGGCTCTTCCTGTAAGGTATTTTTCCCTGCAGAGAAAGAAGGAAGGGGCTGGAGCCATGAAGTGTGGAATAGCAAAAGGTTTTATTGAGTACAGAGCGCTTCCTGCCCGAGGAGGTTCCCTGGCCCTGAGAAAAGATGGAGGGCAGGAAAGTTGCAAGGAGTGACCTGCCTGAGAGATATTTAAAGGGTCCCTAGGGCGGTCGAGCTAATATGACGTGGTGAAACCTCACTGGCTGATGGAGGTGTCGCTCTTTTCCAAAGGGATCTTGGGAAGTTTCTTTTGGCGCGCTTGGTTGTGGGCAGTCCCAGCCAAAGTTCCCGGACCTGACCTTTCCCCATTATCCACTGACCTTACACTTCCGACCAACATTCCTGATGGCATTGCCCCTTTCTGAATTTATTTGTTGAATTAGGTGATGGAATCTCATCATAAAAGAAACTGCCCTTTCTCCCCCTTGGCACTCCCCGATACAGGCTAACTCTGTCTTCCTGGGGGAGGATGTGATCTGGACAAGCGTGCTGTTCAACAGAAACCTGACAGAGTGCAAGTGTGCACGAGTGTCAGGCCGGAGCCCACGGAGTGGTCGCTTCACTCCGAAAGTCTGTCACGTGGAGCGGTTGGAGAGTGTGGCCCCGGCAGGGGCGGGCGTCCCTCAGCTAACACCTCGCTGGCGCGTACGGGCTCGCCAGGAACAATGACACGTAGGCCGCTGAGTCTGGCACAGAAGGTTCTGAAGAGATCTCTCGATGACAGCTGGCCGGGAGTTATTGATACTAAGTGTTAAATCACTGTGTCCCGGGGGGGGGGGTGAGGCTGAAGGGACCCCCCTCACAACATTGAAAACCAGGGTCGATACTCCCTCATTGATTGGGACAAATGGACCAAACTAATGTGAGGGGTTAACGCTGGGGGCCCCGGGGGCGGGGCGCAAGGGCACCCCGCATTGTCTTTGCCACTTTTCTCTAAACCTGTTCTAAATTGGAAAGAGCAACAGAAACCCAAAGGGCACACGGATTTATCTCCCCCTCCCCCCTTTTCACCTGTACCCACACTCCCCGCCCTCTGGGCCTCAGCTTGGTGACTGTCCAGGGCCCTGGAGGCGCTGATGTCGTGTGAGTTTCTCAGATGGCTTGTGTGTGCTGGTGTGTGTCCCATCCACTGCCTGCATCTGCCTGCACCCATTTCTGAGTGCTGGGCCCGTGTGCAGGCACTCATGGGCATACACGTGTGAGCTGGGGGTGTCTCTTCTTGCGTACTCTGCTATGCTGCGGGTGCAAGCCTAGTCTGACGTGCATTTGCACACGAGGTGAGTGCGTGCACCTTGCACCCATGTGCAGGGTGAGCGGGGCGTGGAGCGTATCTGAAATGCGTGTGTGCGGGTGTCCCTGTGGGGTGGGGGTGCGTGTGCGCTGTGCTAGCTGACACGCCCCTCTCCACCTTAGACCCTGCCCTGCCCTGCAGAGGACCCCGTTCCCACTTCCCAAATTCCTGCCACCTTCGCCCAAACTAAGGCTTGGAACTCCACCGCCCCCGCCCTTGCTCACCCTGGTGGCTGCTGTAGTCCCCCCCTCATCCTGTTCATGACATCATCCAAGCCTCAATGAGGGGAAGAGGAGATTAAAAGGGGGGGAAAAAAAAGCCTTCCTTGGCAACCAAAATACCTTTAAGTGTCGCATAATTACCACCACGCTGCCCTCTCCCTCCCCCGCTGGGACAATTCCACAACCCTACAACATACACTTAAATCTTCAACTTCTCAGAGACACTACACGCAGATGGGGAAGATTTGATTAAAATTACAGTGCTTTAAGTTCAACTTCACCTATTAAGAAAAAAAACCCGAGATTGGGTGCTGGACTTTTTCCCCTTTCCCAGAGGAGAAACTAGGCCACGGTAATTGCCGGCCCGCCGCGCCCCTCCCAGCCCCCCAGCGGTGATTTCCTGCTCCCTGTCTTTGCAGGGATGTTGACAGCAACATGAATGATAACCGTGCCAACGTGGGGGGTTTCCCTTTCCTCCTCATCTCCCTTTCTCCCTCCCTCCCTCCTTCCCTCCCTCCCTCCCTCCCTCCCTCCCTCCCTCCCTCCCTCCCTCCCTCCAGCCCTTCTCTTCCTTTGCCTTCTCTTTTTATGTTTTTTTTTTTTTAAGTCTAAAAGAAGGGAGGGGAGGAAAGGAGAGCAGTGGCACTGTGTCTATGTGGGGGGCTGCATCTCTGTCTGTGCAGGAGGGACTCTGTCCTCCAGGCTGCTCCTGGGGAGAGGTGTGAGTGCGGAGCCTCCCCACCCTCAGGGCTGCAGTGCCGCCTCCTCCAGGAAGCCTTCCCGAAAGCTTCACATTCCTGGGAAGGCCCTCCAGTTGAGTTTCCCTGTGTGATAGGGGAGCACACTCCCTCTTACTTATTGTTGTGGTTGCTGCTCAGCATGTCCTCTTCCCTCTGCTCTGGCCTGAGCACCCCGAGGTGCAGAGGCCACTGCCTGAGCCTTTGGGTGCCCCCATGTCACCTGCACCCTTCAGGGACTTGGCAGGTGCATTCCTCCAATCAGGCAGACGGGCACAGTGCCCAGGGCACAGGTAGGGGCCTACCGAAGATTTTAATTTATTTTAAAATCAAAAGGAGAAAATAAATAATGACTAGTATATTTAATAATACAACAAAATACCAATACGGACACAAAATCTATTTAAAAGTATTGTGGGGAAAGGAAGGACCACAGGAGCAAAGTTCCGAAGGCCCGGATGCTGGCCACGGGCCCGGGGCTCCACACGGCTGGGCTGGCTGGCTGGCGGCGTGCACCCCGTCTCACAGTTCAGCTTCCAGGGGGACGTCTCTCCACGCAACCCTAGCCCACACGAGCGGTCTCAGTGTGGCTCCCACCTGGGACCTCAGGGCTCACTGTTTGCTCAAGTCGCCTCCGCTTTGGGTCGCTCTCGCAGGCCAGAACGAAGCCAGAAGTCCCAGGTCCGGAGTGAGAGGACTCGGGTTCCAGGTCTGCACTGGGACTTGCTCCCTGGCGGGTCTGGGGAGGGGCTTTGCCTCTGGAGGAGTCAGCTTCCCCACCTGTCCAAGGGGCCACGGGGCTCGCCACCGGTTCAGTCGGGGTTGCTCTACGGACCTGGAGGGAGAAGCCGGGAAGCCCTGACCCTCCGGAGGCCCTGACTCCACGCCAGCCACAGCTTACTGTTTTCACCAAAACGCAAACAGTGCAGACGATCCGCAGTGGAAATGGGACAGAGGTCCCGAAAGCAGAAACTAGAAGAGTGCCCCCCTCCCCGCCGCCTGAGTTCCTGCCAGCCTGACTCAGGCACCACTCTAGCTCTGCCTTCAGGACCAAAGAGCCAGCGACTCCTGCCTCCCAGGAGAGCTGGCTTGGCGGGGGAGGGGGGCACTAGCCTCTCTGTAGGCTGGTGCAGGCTGGACTCTGTCCCCCTAAAGGGGAGAGCGTCACAGCACTGGCGGAAGGCCACCTGGGGTCTTTGCTTCCTTGGTCTCTGACTAGTTAGCTGTGTGTCCTTGAACCTGTGGCTTCCCCTCTCTGGTTCTCAGCCTCTTGAATCATTTACTCATTTAATAAACGAATCCTGAGCACTGTGGCCTGAACCCTGAGGGTGCACGAAACCATTCTCCATCCAGCAGAGCCTGGTCGGGCGGCTGGGGTCATTGTCAGCTCTGAGCTCCCTGGTTCAGGGATGTGTCCCTGACCCCAGGCAGCCCTGCTTTCCCCCCAGGTGGGCCCAGGGGGCTTCTCCTCTGTTCCTTTCGTTGCCTAGATCTGACTACCTGCCTTCTCGGCATGGCGCTCCTGAGGCTGCATCACTACAGCACTCGCGTTTGGGTTCGGGTATGAGCCCCATCAGCACCAGGCATGCCGCCCAGCGGGCGGGGCCTGGGCAGCCTCGCCCCACAGCAGTGATGCGATGAGCACCTCCATGGTGGGACGCAAATCCTGACGGAAACATCACGATCTACCTCCCAGTCTCCTTCTTCTTCTTCTTTTTTTTAGTCCTCTCTTGTTTTCTGTTGAGGTGTGGCTAATGCCACAACTTCTCTGACCAACAGGCAAATAGAGACAAATCTATAGTCGGTGGAAGGCAAGTAATAACTGAGCATTATCTCAGATCTTCCCAGCCATTATTCTGAAGAAGTTAGGGGACCATTATGGTCCTCGGTTTATAGAAGAAGTTGAAACAGAGAGATCTGGTTTCTTATCCACAGTCACACAGCTATTAAATGGCTGAGCTGAGATTCAAACTCATGTAAGTATAGTCCAAAGACTGTGTGTGTGTATGTGTGTGTGTGTGTGTGTGTGTGTGTGTGTGTGTATGCTTGTCCTCTATAAGAATGGGTGTCAATTACCATGATGAAATTATCTACCGCCATAAAGGTTATTTAAAAATTATGAGGATTAAGGCAGGTAGCTAACATTAACCAGATTGTATAGATAGGTCACATTTCTACTAATTGTATAAAAGAGGCAGTAGATGGGGAAATTGAGGTGCAGAAAGTTTAGATTACTTGCCCAACATTGCCAGCTAGTAAGTCATGAAGTCAGTGTCAAATTCATTTCCTGTGCACTCGTATACACACACAGTAATCAGCTCAGCTCAACAATGAAGCACTAGTACCACAGCTGGTCATGGCACAGGACTGCACACGAGTCACACACACGCGCGCACACAGGTTGCCTCCCTGCCGTCAGCATCCTTGGTGGATGGGCACCGGGCCTCCTGGATCTGACTGGCACCTGGCCTCGATGCTCCTTGGCAATGACAAAAACAAGAATGGTCTTGTTTTTCCTACTTTTCATGGATCCATGAGGGTATCTGATCACTTCTTTCTTTCTTTCTCTTTCTTTCTTTCTTTCTTTTTCATTTTAATAAATACCATAGCAGCACTAAAAACAATTTTAGAAAAAAACAACTCCATTTGAAATACCCCACATGGCCCTTTCAACAAAACTTTTTATTTCCATATAGTTTTTTTTAGTATTTCACACAATTATAATCAAATTGTATACTTTCTATTGAGTTTGATATTTTATTATTGAAATTTTCATCACCTTCTGACCAGTGGTGGTGCAGTGGATAGAGTGTCGACGTGAGATGCTGAAGCCCAGGTTCAAAACTCTGTAGTGTCCGGCTTGAGCACAGGCTCACCGGCTTGAGTGCAGGGTCGGCAGCTTGAGCATGAGATCATGAGAATGATACCGTGGTTGTTGGCTCGAAGCCCAAGGTCGCTGGCTTTAGCTCAAGGTTGCTGCCTTGAGCAAGGGGTCGCTGGCTCATCTTGAGCCCCCTCCCCCCGCCCCAGTCAAGGCACATTTGAGAAGCAATCAATGAACAACTATGGTGACGCAACTGTAAGTGATGCTTCTCATCTCTCTCTCGTCTCTCTCCATTCCCGTCTGCCTGTCTGGCTCAAATGACTGCAACCCTCCGCGATGCTGATAAGTAGTTTCTTTTTAACATTTGCACTTCTTTTACATTTTAATCTTTTCACCAGAATTTATTCTAGTTTTGAAAATACAATCTGAATCTAAGTTGATTTCCTTTTACATCACCAAGTAATTATTCTAAACTTTTTTTAAATTAAATAAGCATTGTCTTATTTATTTCGCACTTTGATTCACTCAGTAAATATTTATTCATTGCTACTGTCTGAAAGGCGCCATCTTGGTCTCAGGAATGCTAGGCGGGACTGACCCTCGCTGCCCTCACACATTGGCTGGGCTTCCTGATTGGTCCGTTGGCTGGTTGACCCTCTCTCTTATTCTGACCACATCGTTTCTGTGGATACTGCTTTATGATATATTTCAGTACCTGGTGAAGCCAATCATGGTTGCTTCTCCTTTTCAGTATTACTCAGAGAAAGTTTATCTACCCCCTTTCCATCCGAATCTGACTGTCCTCTTATTTGATTGCTAGTGAAACCGGGGCACGGCCGTGTTCTGTGCTGTCCCTGCACCCAGACTCGTTCAGTGAGCAGTGCTCAGGACTAGGGTGCCATCACCATGTATGAAAGCGATACTCCTCTGAGTTAGAAGACCTCACAGAACACCTGCTCTTGGCCGATCTGAGACCACTCCTGGCAGGGGCATCCCCAGCCCGAAGAACACGGGCCGCCACAGCACAGGAACCGTGGTCGGGAATTACCAACTTAGTCCAATGCTTCAGGTGAGTTTTCATCTTCTTCCCAACGACCCTGCCAGCCGGCTGCCCACTCTGTGCTTGAATCCTCTTAATGATGACAAACTCACTTCTTGGTTTTGTTGCCTTCCCAGTTAGCTTTAACCTCCAGAGAGCTGTACAAGCTTGTTTTGTGCCCCAGGAAAGGTAAGGGGAGGAATAACAAATTTGACTAGATAGTTTTGAGCTTTGTGTCCCTTGATGGGACATCTGAGAGCTCTTCAGCAAACAGCAAACAGAAATGTCCATTTGGGTCACTAACCACTCTCTTCTGCTCGGGGTCCGGCAGACCTACTGGCCCGGAGCCATAACCGTGAGCAGTGCTTGAAACTCGGCCCACGTGGTTGAGCTGTTCCACCTGGTTCTTTCTACAAGGTCTGGATGACACTCTGGTCTGGAGGCCATGGTTAGGGTGGACTTCCCCTCCACCCATGGAGAACGCCCTCCTGCGACGGGCAGAACTGCAAAGGCCGAAGGTGGGGTGGGGTCCCCGGGGCATAGCTTCCAGCGCCCACATCCCAACGTCAGTCTCCTAATCGGGCTTTTGCATCGTTTGGAGAATACTAACTGCCCTAGCAAACCCCAGCCTCTCAGTGACTAGCAAAATAGAGGTTTATATCTAGTAGACATAAGACCTCAAAAAAATAAAAAAGAAAGAAAAGAAACATCTTATGTAGCTCTCATAGAACAGACTGGTGTGGGTATTTGTATTTGGTGGTGACCCTCCTCCACTTGGTGACTTCAGGGACCCAGGGTCCTTCCATCTGGTGGCTCTGCTCTCTTCTGCCCAGCTCATGGATGAAAAGAAATGATGGAAAAAGCGTTGGCTTCTTAATCATCACCTAATGTCTGTTTGGTAGCAACTGGTCACATTGGACCCACCCGGATGCAAAGCAGCCTGGGAAATGTAGTCTTGGGCTGGGCAGTGCCTACTCTCCACTGCGGAAGAAGGGGCTCACATTTTGGTCGTCAGCTTGCTGTCTCTGCCACAGTCACTCCTAGCTTCCTAGTCCTGAGTTACAGGACACCCGAGGCAGAGAGAGGCCTCACCTGGTCTTCCCCTTACAGTGAAGGTAAAGAACTGCAGGTCACACATCAGGTTATGTGGAGATGTGGGACTAACCCTGGTGGCTTCCCTGCGGGCACCGGGGAAGGTGCCGGAGTCCTCCCTTCGAGGCAAGCTCAGCTCCTCTCCCACAGGGGGTCTTCAGCCGGGGTCCTGGGACCTCTGCCTTGTGTCTCTCCCCAGGTAATGTTGTCTGGAACCTGCTGTTCCCTTTTAGAATTTCACATGGGGACAAAAATGAAGGGGACTTTCCCCGGGTCAGCACGCCTCTGCATTCCTCAGGCCCAAATGGTCCAAGGTCGGATTATTATTCTTGATAGGACAGTGGCAGCTAGGAACAAATGTGAGAAATACAGAAGAGGAAAATAAACATCAACCGTAGAAGCGACAACACACACGCCCGCATGCTCGTCCAGCTGGAGCAAGACGAGGAGGGGGCATCCTTTTGTTTAAAAATAAGGACGTTCTCTTTCCCACAGTCAGTGTGGGGGGCTCATAGCTACTCATTGACTAAAAGCAAAAATGGTTCAAAATATCCAAAACCTGTGTCAGAGAGAGAGAGCGTGTGCTGTTAAGTCATTTACTGATCTCTTAGTGTGCCCAGATTGTAGAGCCGGTTGCCAACCTAGGGATCATCCCACCCCCTCCTCTCACCTTACAGCCGAGTACACGAGCCGTGGGAGCTGTGCCGGGCCTGTCTCCAAAGCTCTCTGGGTCAGTGGTCGGCAAACTCGTTAGTCAGCGGAGTACGACAATTGAAATTTCTTTTGAGAGCCAAGTTTTTTTAAACTTAAACTATATAGGCAGGGACATTCCTTATCGAGGTAGCGCCTGCACCTGATATTTTGTGGAAGAGCCACACTCAAGGGGCCAAAGAGCCGCATGAGGCTCGTGAGCTGCGGTTTGCCGACCGCTGCTCTGGGTGATCGGCACACAACAGAGTCAACAGTTCAGAAGCTATAGAAACGTTCGCCTTAAACCTACGTACACTTATTGATCAATGTCACCCTGTTAAATTTAATTTTTTAAATAGAATATTTAAAAGAGATAAAAAAATAAAGCTCTCCCCAGCTGTTTTCTACTTGGCCGCCAGGTCTGTCTCTCTAACGGAAATACCTGACAATCAGCATCATGGCTTGAACCTTTCAGATCACATCACCCACCAGATAACACCTGACTTCCCTCCGTCAACTCAGCCCTGCCCCTGCCGGCTGCTTCTTCTGCCCTCGCGTCCTCCCTGGTCTTGCGGAATTCACCCACCATGCCGAGAGTCACACTGACGGGGAAGGTCCCTTCGTGTGGCATTTGCCTAATTTTGATTCCTCTTTTGAGATCCAGCCCAGAGGTCACCTCCGGCACACAGACAAGTGCCCTTTCGGGTTTCCTGCCAAGCTCCGTGTCCCAGTAGAACCCGAGCTCTACGTTGATCGGGCGTCCCCGATTCGACTTCCCTGTGCAGTGGGACACTCCTGCTGCTTATCAGCAGGCTGGCAGCCTCTTCCAGACTACTCCTGAGGCGGCTGTGAGGATGCTACTTATCGGTACCGAGACCAACTGCCACCAGAGGAAAGACGCAACCGACACACAAGTTAATTGCAAGAATCACACAGGCAGTTTATTACTCACAGATCCTATGGCGTGCCTGGGTACAGCTTAAGGGGCCCCATCGGTGTGCTCCTCCTGGCTGTCCTTGGTCAGAGCAGCATGGAGACAGTCCACATTTCACATCGGAGTCTGAGCAACGGACTGCAGCTGGGGCCCCCTCGGTTTAAGTACCCTGTCTGGCCTATGCCTTCTAACAGGTGTTAATCTATGCGATTATCACATCAGCCGCTTTTAGGGAGTTCCTCGCAGGGAGCTCTTTCTATCTGTGATTTCACACACACACTGACTGGGCCCTGTGCAGAGGGCATACATAGTCTTACCTAACATATCTCTATACCCTAGATCAGGGGTCCCCAAACTACGGCCCGCGGGCCACATGCGGCCCCCTGAGGCCATTTATCCAGCCCCCACTGCACTTCCGGAAGGGGCACCTCTTTCATTGGTGGTCAATGAAAAGAGCACATTGACCATCTCATTAGCCAAAAGCAGGCCCATAGTTCCCATTGAAATACTGGTCAGTTTCTTGATTTAAATTTACTTGTTTTTTATTTTAAATATTGTATTTGTTCCCGTTTTGTTTTTTTACTTTAAAATAAGATATGTGCAGTGTGCATAGGGATTTGTTCATAGTTTTTTTTTATAGTCCGGCCCTCCAATGGTCTGAGGGACAGTGAACTGGCCCCCTGTGTAAAAAGTTTGGGGACCCCTGCCCTAGATTAGCTCCCACCCAGAGCGTGTAGCCTCATTCACTTGCCTTCATGGCTTTTACTATTATATCCTAACTTATTTCTATATATCTGCTATATTTTCCTATATTTCTATATGTAGTTACTATAACGTTATGTTACTGTAGCACTCCTTGACCGGCCCCGCCCAGCACTCACCACGTGGTTCCCGAAAGCCGCTGTCCGTAAACATGGTGTCTTCCTGTTCATCCTGCTAAGCCTGTAGGCTGCCTGGTGCTCTTTGTTTTTCACGGTGATCCCCGTTAGCCAACTGGGGGCTCCGAAGAAGCAGAGGCTGCATTTTCTTGTTGAATTGATCAGTCCGTTCCAGGGGCCTGGTAGAACACTGTGTTCTTTAGGACAGTGATTTTCAACCTTTTTTGAGCCGCGGCACATTTTTTACATTTACAAAATCCTGGGGCACACCACCTACCAAAATGACACAAAATGACACTCTAACACAGTACATATTATACATATAGTTAATAATATAGTTTCTAAATGTATTTATACTCACTTAGTGTGAAACCTGGGCCTGTTTTGATGAACACAAAAGGGATATCCTGGCAGGAATGGTAGAAAGACACACACGAAGCTCTTCCTCAACAGTTCTCAGTCTCTCTCTGTTTTTAATTTTTATCGCAGTCAAGCTTGAGAAGCTCAGCCCACATAGATATGTGGTTGAAAACGGGAGCAATGTCAAAATAGTTTTGTTGGCCAGAATGGGGAACTCCTTGGCAACAGATAAGCAAAAACTGTCCAAAGGAAGATCAGCAAACTTTAGCTATAAACCATGATCTTGTTTCAGTTCAGTGAGTTCCTCTTGCTCCTTTAAAGTCATGTCCTTTCCAGCAACGGATACTGAGCTGTATGGGTCCCTAACCCAGTCAAGGCATTCTGTGAAGGCTGAAGAGAAATAAAATGACAACATCTTCTCAAGAGTTTTCAAATGTCTGCCAATCACCTCGCACATTGCAGCAGTGTTGCCATCATGCTGTTTCTCGGTGAGCGGGAACATCTCAAGGTTGCCACGCTGCACATGTTGTTGCCAGAGCTGCACCTTTAAACGAAATCCGTTCATTTTATCAGTGCTTGTAAGCAGGTTTTCATTTCGGCCTTGCATCCGTGTGTTCGGTTCATTCAGATAATGAAATATATCAGCCAGGTATGCCAGCTTTGCACACCACTCATCACTTGCAAGCAGCTTTGAGTAATCGGACCTCTCCTTTGTCAGAAATACTTTAAGTTCCTCTCACAACTCATACACACGGGCCAGCACTTTGCCACGCGACAGCCACCGGACCTCCATGTGGAGCAATAAGATTTTATGCTCTGCTCCCATTTCTTTACACAAAGACCCAAATAAGTGACATCTCAAAGGTCGCGTCTTCACAAAGTTCACTATGCTCACAACATCATCCAACACAGAAGCTAGATCTGCTGGTAAGGTCTTTGCAACGAGGGCCTCACAGTGCAAAAAACAGTGCGTAGCAATAACATCTGGGTTTCTTTCTTTGACCCTACTTACGAAGTCTTTGATGTGCCCGACCATGGCTGCAGCTCCATCAGTGCAGACACCTGTGCAGTTTTCCCATGTAAGCCCGCTTTTATCAAGATATTCTGACATGACCCAAAATATTTTCTCTCCTGTTGATTTTTCTGGCAGTGCCTTGCAAAATAGGAAGTTTTCTCTAATGGCTTCTCCATCCACAAAACGCACGTTGGCCAAGAGCTGACAATGTCCACTAATATCCGTCGACTCATCAAGTTGAAAGGCAAATTTCTTACTGATGCGCACCTTTTCCAAAACAACAGTTTCAATGTTGGCAGACTCATCAATACGTCTGGCAATTGTGTTATCTGAGAGAGGCACTTTAGCTATCTCTTTGGCCGCGGTAAGGCCAAGCATCTCATTTACAATGGCTTTACAAGCTGGCAGTATTAATGTTTCTGCCACAGTGTGGGACTTTTTTTGATTTAGCTACGAGTTCAGCAACAAGGTAGCTAGCTTTGAGGGCTCTCTCATTTACCTTTGTGGTTTTTCTCAAAAAAGTTGCCCATTTCTCATTGTTTGTACGTAAGCATACAAAATAGTCCATCGGCTTGTTTTGAATGGAAGGGTGTTTCATTTGGAGATGGCGTTTAAGCTTGCTTGGCACCATGGTGCTATTGGATAGCTTCTCACCGCACACCAAGCACAGCGGAGTCGGTGCTGTCTCATCCCCAGTGAAAGTAAATCCAAATGAAAGATAGCTTTCACTGTATTGCCTCGAGCTCACCGTCTAGTCTTTTTTCTTTTGTCGACCACTCATACTAGGGCCTTCATCTGGGTCAGAATTTTGTCCAGGGCCCTGTTCGGCATTTGCATTTTCCCTTCTCAAAAACTTCTCCATCACTGTTGCTTGCTCGTCTTGCTGAGATCCCAAACTGTCACAAGAGTGAAATATGCCTGGCAGAGGTCCTTTAAATAAATTACATTTATTAAAAAAAAAAGTTAAATAAAAAAGGATAACCCCCTCATATATATAGTCCCATGTAACATCCCTCATATACAGTCCCATGTAACATCCCTCATTTATACAGTCCCACATAACATCCCCTCATATACAGTCCCATGTAACATTCCTCATATATACAGTCCCATGTAACATCCTCTCATATACAGTCCCATGTAACATTCCTCATATATACAGTCCCATGTAACATTCCTCATATATACAGTCCCATGTAACATCCTCTCATATACAGTCCCATGTAACATTCCTCATATATACAGTCCCATGTAACATTCCTCATATATACAGTCCCTTGTATCCCCTCATATATACAGTCCCGCTAATAGATACTGGAGCTTTTATCAAAGTTGTGGGTTCAAATCAATTTGGCAAATACTCTCTCTATATAGAGACTGGACAAAATCAATTTTAGAAAATGTTGGGTACTTGTGTAACATCATAAGGCCTCAGAGCATCTCTACTGTCAGATTGAGAAGTTTGCTTTCTAGGTAAGGATTCTGATAAATACTAGAATTCTCCCTGAGGTTGTGGGTTCAAATCCCATGGTCAGCTGGGTGCAGGGGCCTTGGTTCTGTCTGTTTTGATGGTGTATATAGAGATTTGAGCTCTTTAAGAAGATGACCCTTCCAGAGGCCATATACAATATAGATAACATTGTGATGCATTGTATATCACCCTCTGTGGGGGCCTCTTTTAAAAAGAAAAAGGTCAAATATCTATATACACCATCAGGATAGACATAACCAGCTGAGGCTGAGGCTTCATCTAGTGGTGGCAACATTTACCTCCAGTCCTGACCAGGATTAGAAATCGGGACCATGGGGAGAAGTAGCAGCTTCAACTACTCGCCGCAGCCACACAATGACAAGTGCGCGGCAGCCCGAGCGGGGACCTTCCTGGGCCTGGATGAGAGGTGTCCTACTATTGGTTCATCACTAGTGGTCGGGATAAATCGTAGAAGGTGATTGGTTAATGAGCGTTCCCTGTGCCTCCACTCTTCCTGTTGCTGATAGCTGGAGGGATTGTGAGGGGAATGTTTATGTTTGGATGGAGGCGGCTGGTGGCAGGCCGGATAAATAGCCTCCGCGGGCCGTATCCGGTATGCGGGCTGTAGTTTGGGGACCCATGTTTAATTTCCCCACGGCACACCTGACCATGTCTCACGGCACACTAGTGTGCCGCGGCATTTGGGGACCCATGTTTAATTTCCCCATGGCACACCTGACCATGTCTCACGGCACACTAGTGTGCCACGGCATTTGGGGACCCATGTTTAATTTCCCCATGGCACACCTGACCATGTCTCATGGCACACTAGTGTGCCGCGGCACACTCGTTGAAAAACACTGCTTTAGGAGATCCTCTGAAAATATTTGTGTGACTGTTGTCTCTGATCAAGAGAAGGTGTCCCATTGGCTAAGCTCAGAGCCCCTGCTGGGTTCTTTTTGTTTGAATATCTTGCAAACTCCATCACCTTGAGGTTTGACATATCATTCATCAGAGTGGCTTTTTTTTGACCTCTTGATCTAAGAAATGCCCGTCGCGCTCTGTATTGGCCAGGGCTCGCCGGAGAGCAAGAACCACAGGAGGCGTGTGCACGTATATTATAAGAAGTTAGCTCTTGAGATTGGGGAGGCAGAGGGTCCCTGCGGCCTGCCAGCCGGAGAGCCGGGCCAGCTGATGGGATGGGTCCAGTCCAAGTCCAAAGGCCTGAGAAGCAGGACCGCTGACCGACTGACCCGGTCTGGGGGCAGGAGCAGCCCGACGTCCCAGCCTGAGAGCAGTCAGGCAGAGTGGACAAATTCTCCCTTCCTCCACCTTTCTGTTCAGCACACATCTCAATGGATTGGAGGGGACCCGCCCACAATGGGAGAGCCATCTGCTTTGTCCAGTCTGACCCCTTTACGCTCCTCTCGTCCAGACACGCTTCACAGACAGCTCCAGCAGTGGTGTTTAACCACACAGCTGGGCACCCTGTGGCCCAGCCAAATGGACACATAAAATTAACCATCGTGTTCTCAATGCCATTGCCGATTTTGGTTATTACAAAATAACCATTGATCGCCATCGAACAGAGAAATCTTTATTTCTGTATGTACTTATCACCCATCTCCCAGGCGCTGAAAAGTAAGTGTCACAAGAGCGGCCGTCGGTCGGGGCGCTCTCAGTGAAGCTCCTTGTGCCCAGCACTGGTCCCGCATGTAGTAGGTGGCTGGGAATTATTACAGAAATGAATGGATGAATCATGCCACCCAAGGACATACTAACCCGGGACGCGCTTTCAGACCAGACTTCTTGTGTTTTTCTTTGAAAAAGGAGAGAGAGAGAGAGAGAGAGAGAGAAATTATACTAAATCTCTCTTAAAACTCTAATGTCTGCGCCATACAAAAACAGGTAACAAACAAAACTAAACAATTGAACCAAAACCTCCCCAAACCCCAGTGATCCCTCACAGCACAACCGACACGGGTCCTTTGAAATCCCACTCAAGGGACGCATGCTGTGGAGAAAAACGAGGGAGAAATGGCAGGTTTCGGCTTTATTTTTATACACCGGCTTGCTAGTTAACAGTGGGAGCAATCAATAAACTTTAATAGAGGGCTATTACTTTAGGGTTGTAGTAAACGGCAGAATAAAGAATAATAGCTTTTCAACCTTTTATCAGTCTGGGGAGCTAATTTAATATGCACGGAAAATACATTACAATAATTTTTATAACGACGCTATCCAGGCCTCTCTGAAGATTTTCCAGGAAATAAGTAATGTGCAAAGAATCCAACCCAAATAGAAGGGACAAGCCCGTGGCGGCGGTGAGTGGGGGCCGCCCTGCGAGTTCTACCGAGGAGTGGGTGTTTACATTCACCACGCTGCTGGTTCTGAGCCGGCCCCAGACTCTCACCGCTGGCTCTTTAAACCAGTCCTTGCTTAACGCAGCGGACTGATCGCTCCCATTCGGAACCGCTCAGACTGTAGACGAATAGGCTCAAGCTTTCAGGATATCATTTTTAACCTCCGGGAAAGGTGGAAGGATGTGTTATGAAGCTATTACTGTGCGCAGCTCAGAATCACTGCGCCACGAAGGAGCTCCATTCATCCTGACTGAACGTGCATCTGGTCACAGTTTGGAAGAGGAAATAGGTCAAGAACGGAAGAAACAGCCTGTGTGCTGGACGGGGCTCCCCGTGTCCACCACCAGGGGCCTTGGCGACTCCTAGACCCTCTCTGCTCTCGGGGCCGCAGGACTATTCCGGCCACAGCGGCACATTTTACTGGACTTGCCTCTGGCCTCCTCCGCACTGACCTTCCCTGCCCAATTCTCCCCTCTGCTGAGAGCCATCCTTCTCCACTGTGAATGGTGTCCACGGCTCCCCTGGGACTGCCGAAGGTGACAGGGGACAGTTCAGAGGCCAGGGACGATGTTTTTGGTGCCTGGCTTGCACTGAGGGTCTTCCGCAGCCTTCTCAGGTTCTGTGTTTTTCTTGGGAAAAATACTTGCTCGCTGGGGCAGGTCTCCCCAAGCTCTCACGGTTCTGATGATAATAGGTTTGTGTATGCTGATGAATTAGTCTGCGCCCGTCCAACCATCTTTAGCTCACATTAATCACACCCTTTTACTCAAAACAGTACAACTCTGATCTAAACCAATTAAGCCTGTGCTGTTGAGACAAAGAGATTAATACAGCTCAGGAAAGCATCACCTTTGGCCATAAAGGTGTCTTCGGATAATGAGCTTGATTCAGTGGGTTGGCTTTGTGGAGAGGTATGTTTTGGAAGAAGATATCTATTTGCAGATTCTAAATCAGCAGGAGAAGAAAGGCACGCAGGCAAACAAGGCCTGGCTGTACACACACAGGCATAAAGGAGGCGAGGGAGCCCCATTCAGAGCTGGCGACTCGGAAAAGCACGTTCCCTCTCCCTCAGAAAATCCAGCTGACTCTGACAAAGGAACAAAATATAAAGTAATAATCCAGCAAAAGTGATCACAGCTATACATTGTATGAGGCTCAGACTCTACAGCTTGTCGAAAGCATTGCTCGATGGGTAATTTGTTCTGCTCTTGGGGAAGTTGAGGGAAAACTTTACAGAGTGTGTGTGTTCAGAAAGGAGCACTGAACTCGGAGTCCGTGAGCCGAGCTCGGTTTGTGGTTTAAGACCTGAGTGTTGGATGCTGACAGTCAACCTAAGAGTGACACGTGGTCCCCGCTTTCAAGTAACTTACCGTCCACTGGAGGACAGTGACCCACAAACAGAAACACCAGTGCCATGGCAAGGCTGTGTGAGAGGGGAAGGCGTGTGGGGTGCCTGGGGGCCCAAGGTCAGGGAACTGAGCCCAGCCCTAGGCTTTGGTCAAAGCTCTGAATGAGTCTTCAGAGCTGCAGAGAGGATCTCCTGGTAGGAAAGTGTTGGGAGGAATTCTAGGCAGGTAGAGAGAACAAAGGCAGGAAACTTGCCATGACAGAACAGCATCTGTCGCTCCCCTGAACCTCGGAGCAGAGTTGGAGATTGGTGATGGATGGAGAAGCCTCCGGTGAGGTCAGGGCATCGAGGGCCGTGGTTGTGAAATTAGGTTACTCGGACATTATTTTCTAAAGAATGGGAATGTGCGAAAGGGGTTTAAGCATGAGTCCTAGTCCGTATTGTTCCTAGAGGATCTCCTTGGTTACCACCTGTTGGCGCTAAAGCTCTAGTTATATTCACTTATCTGACCTCTGACTTCTCATCTGTGAAATGGGCATGCTTGACACCGTAGTCTCTAAGGTCCTTTCCAGCATGGATTAAGCGTGTCTTTTCCTTCTTCATTTTTGATGCTCTGGTCTCCTGGGCACTGGCTGCCTCCTCAGTGACCACCCCTCCCAGGGCTAGCTAATTTCCAGGGTAGCAGACATCTGGATTGCAGAGCATACCTTTCATATGCAAACCAACCAATCAGAACCCACAGCCGAACCACTTCCCTCACTGGGCTCCCTCACTGGTTCCTGTACTCCAGGTCACTATCTCCGTCCTAAGGGCCCCAGGCACAGGTGCCAGACAAGGAAGGCCAGCCCGTCTGCCCTAGAACCTGTAGAATTATTCAAAAAAATGAAGTTTCAGTCATCCCGCTGACCGGGCCTCTCTAGTCCCTCTGTGGAAACCGCAGTAAAGGCTCCAGCTCCCGTTCTCCACGCCCACAGCCTCCTGGCCGCAGAGCTGACCCGGTGGACCCTTCAGAGCGGGCGACCCCCTCCTCTTGGGTTTCGTGGTAGAACCAGCTGTCTTTTTAAAAAAAATTGATTGATTGATTTTAGAGAGAGAAGAGAGAGAGAGAGAGAAGGGGGGGGAGAAGCAGGAAGCATGAAGGGGAAGTAGCTGAGCTGCTTCTTGCATGTGCTTTGACCGGGCAAGCCCAGGGCTTTGAACCAGTGACCTCAGAGTTCCAGGTCGACGCTCCATCCACTGCGCCACCACAGGGTCAGGCAGAACTAGCCATCTTTCAATGACATTGTCTCCTGATCTGCTGACCGATAATACCTGAATAACAATAAAGCTATATTTTGAAATACAGCCATATTCTTGAATGAGAAGTAAGAGCAGTGTCCCTGGCCAGGTGAGCAGGGCAGCCAACCATCCAGCCTTTGGTCAAACCATGTCCCAGTAGAGGGGGTGCACATTTGCAGTTTGCACACAGGTGGCCTGTGTTGAGTCATGTGACTTCTCAGAAACTCAGCGTTCTCATTTACAACATGTGGGCATTAGGCTAAATGTTGACTAAGTCTCCAGATCACTAGAAATGATAGAAAGCCTGACCAGGTGGTGGCGCAGTGGATAGAGTGTTGGACTGGGATGCTGAGGACCCAGGTTTGAAACCCCAAGATTGCTGGCTTGAGTGTGGGCTCACCAGCTTGAGTGTGGGGTCACTGGCTTGACCGTGGGATTATAGACATGACCCCACGGCCGCTGGCTTGAGCCCAAGGTCATTGCCTGGAGTAAGGGGTCACATGCTCTGCTGGAGCCCCCCAGTTAAGGAACATATGGGAAAGAGATCAATGAACAACTATGATGTGGGAATGAAGAACTGATGCTTCTCATCTCTCTCCCATCCAGCCTGTCTGTGCCTGTCTGTCCCTGTCTGTCCCTCTATCTCTCTCTCCAAAAAATACAAAAAGAAAAGATAGAGAAATTCACTTTGGACCTTAGACAAAACTGTCCCCATGTCCCCCATGTTGACACAGTTTTTGCCATCTTTATCCCCCTTAGTCCTGCAGATGGAGACCTGATATTAACTTTTTTTTTTTTTGAGCAGGACCCTGTCCCTAGCTGTAGGTGTGTAAGGCTTTCAGGGCAGTGGTATATGATTTAGCAAATTATCTCTTCAGTGTGCTAGAGAGTCCGCCAAGAGTTTGCTCACCTTGGGATGAGGGAACAATAAGGCTTACGGATATTCAGTAACAGTGGGTTAATTATCATGATTATCTCGCATTTGTATCAAGCCTTTGCTTTCAGGATCTGGAAGTACTTTATAAACATTAAGCCTCCCGGCCCCCCAGGGGAGGTGTTAAATTCATGCAGGAGGCTGCCGGTTGGTCTCTCCTCTTCCTGGCACAGGAGTGGCCTCCTCCCATGCAGGTGAGCGTGAAAGGGAATCTTGGCATCCGCTGTTGTAGGAAGCCCGCACCAGAGGCTGAGAGGATGCCTGTGACGGGCCCGTGAGAAAGGTAGAGAACGGGGTAAGCACTGTTGAGGAGAGCCTGCTGTGTGTCAGCCCAGGCTCGGGACCTGCATTGGATCGTGTCGTAGCAGTAATTAATTACCCCACTGCACGGGTATGAGAGACTGACTTGCATCCCCAAGGCCACAGTCAGTGAGAGGTAGACACGGGGAGGTGGGATTCGAACCCAGATCTGCAGGTGTCTCCAAAACCCAAATTGTCATTCTCTGCACTGAACTCAGCTACCCTCCAGGGCACTTTGCCTCGCCCTTGTGGAGACTGACTGCGTTCCTACATCTTGACCTGGAGGTTCAACCGAGGAGAGTGGGAAGCAGTGACCTTCCCATGAGGAGGGAAGGGGGAGGTCTCTGATGACCCAGACAGACGACCCTCTGCCTCCTCAGTCCTGGGCGGACCCCCACCTCAGCTGGCCGCAGCTCCCACTGTTCCAGTGACTACTGCTCCATAGGACTTACCCTTAATCTTAGTGGTTTATGTTAATCCAAATTCAGAGGGACCTGAAATATGGAAGACAGGAGCAAGGTCTGTCATTTACACATCAAAGCTTTATTGTCTAGCTTGGCCAAGCGGCGGGAACTCCGACAGAAATCTGACGGAGAGCGTGCGTGCCCTTTGTTCTACTTAGGTTTTATAGTTTTGTAAGTGGGAAGTACAGAAGCAAAAATTGCAATTAGGAGCCCCTTACAGCTATTGGTTATAGTCATATGTCCTTTAACATGATAGGACCACATTCAATTTTCAAACCATACATCATTTTGGAGAAAACAAATTTACAAGCCAACACAATGGTAGAAAGATGTCTCTTTACATATTAAAGGCATTCCTATATTATCTAGTGTTTATCTGCTATCTCCTGTCCAGAGTCACACACGCATTTACATAGGAGAGGTAGTTTCGGTGGGGACAAATGCCTGCAAATGGCTCATTGCTATAAGAAAAGGTTTATTTTGGCTTTTCTCTTCCTGTACCTGGCTAGCCATTCACCCCTTTCCCCACAGGTGTGGTGGAATGTCTGGGAATCCATGTTTTCCTCCCCTTGCATTTACAATACAATGCCAAGGGCCATCCTGGTTATGCCAATCACACAGTACAGAGACTATTTCTCACAATTTCTCTGCACACCTTAACCCAAATTAATAAAATGTTCTCCAAGCCTCCTAAAATATTAATATTAATTCTGTAGCCTTTAGTACTTTACAACACCTGCGGGTGAAATGGCTCAGTGGCTCCTCAGTTTAGAACCACCATTTTATCACTTTCTTTTCCCAAGGGGTCTGATACAATGATAAATGGGAAACACTTTTCTGGCCCATGATCTCTAGGGCCTCAACCAGGAGACTCAAACATCAGTGGGGATTCAAGGACTGGAAGATTCTGGAAGCATCTTCACTCTTGTGTCTGGTGCCTGGGGCTGTTGGTGTGAATATGGACACAGGTGGCTTGGGCTTCCTCACGGCCTGGCGGCCTGGGGAAGTCACATGTCTTACACGGCTGCTCTAGGCTCCGAGCATGCATGGTCTAGAGAACAAAATGCAAGATTCTTGTTTCTTTTTCGACCGGGTGCTGGAAGTCACACACGGTCATGTCTGGGGTCCACTACTGGCTACAGCTGTGTCACGAAGGCCTGCTCAACTCAGAGTATCTGGGTGTTGGCAGGGCCAGCTCTCTCTGAAGGAAGACCCCTTCCGGCTTCTCCTAGCTTCTCCTGGCCCCAGGGACTCCTTGGCGTGGGACTGTAGAACTCCAGTCATCTTCACATAGCCTCCCTTGGGGACGATAGATCTTCTTTTCTGTCTCATAAGGATGCCCATCTTTGGATCTAGGGCCCATCCTAATATGAGGTGTTCTTGTCTCAAGAATCTTGCCTCAGTTATGTTTACAAAGACCCTTATTCCAAACACTCTAAGGTCGTGAATGCGCACAGACCCCCGCGTCCCCCAGTGGGAGTGGTGTCCGAGAACTTCAGAACGTATTTTCAAACAGCACAGGCCTGTGAGGATGACCTTTCTTCACTGTAGAGAGCGCTGTCCCTGGGTGGGGGGTTTTGGCCTTATGCTTTCGTAGGGGTACCACCCAGCTTCAGTCCCTGCCCAGGCGCTTCCTAGCTGTGTGATCTGGGCAAGTCACCTTCCTGAGTCTCAGTTTTCTCGTCTGTCAAACGAAAAAAACATTATGGATCTTTTGGAAGGATCCAGTGCAATCCTACGTGCATCTGGCATACAATAATGGTTAGTGCATTGTAATTATTGTGTGCTCACCGATGGGGTCGGATGTGCTTTTGCCCCTTGCGCACGGACAGCTCCACAGCACCCCGGCCTGTCTCCGCACCCGCCAGCCTCCCGGCTCGCTGCTCTGTCTGCACCCAGAACGCCTACGTTAGGCAGCCGGCTAGGAACCGAGCTGGGCCTGCCCCTTCCAGTCATATGTCGTACCCCTAACCCTCGGTGTGATGCTGTTTGGAGATGGAGCTTTTGGGAGGTGATGAGGGTTAGATAGAGTCATAACGGTGAGGTCCTCACGATGGGATTTGTCCTATACAAGAGGAGAAGCATAGAGCTTGCTCTCCCTCTCTCTCAGTCTGCCACGTGGGACACAACAGGATGGCATCCGCCCTCAAGCCGGGAAGACAGCCCTCACCAGAACCTGACCCGGCCGACACCCTGATCTTGGACTTCCAGCCTTCTGAACTGTGCAAAAATCAATACCTCTCGTTTACGCCCCCGTCCTACAATATTTTTGTGTGGCATCCCGAGCAGACATGGCGGAGGCTAAGCAAAGCCCTCTCCCAGCCACGGAGGCTTTGCTGATCAAAGGAGCTCTGCGGTGCAAGCAGCTCTACTGATGGGGAAACTGAGGCCTGGACAAAGCGTCTGGCTTGCCAAAGGCTCACAGGCAGTGAGCGACAGATCTGGGCTGAGAACCCTAGGAAAGAGGTTCCCTTTTTTTTAAGTAGCCAAGACTAAGCTCGGGCCAACAGACATTAGCGTGTGTGGGGGGCCCTTGACCATGCAGAAGGGGCAGCTACCAGGGTGGGGCTCCCCACTGGATACCCCTGCCCTGCCGCCTGGGTCCTCGCATAGAGTCCATCCTGCTGTGACTCCCAAAGCAGAACAGAAGCTTGGGAAGGCGGCCTCCACTCACTGGAAGGAAATTAAACACCTGTTCTATGCAAAGACATGTTTAGTATTCAATTTCTTCTATTACCTCTCCTCTATTTATTGACCCATCTGCCTTTCTCACTGGATTTTAAGTCCTAGATGGTAAGGGTCATGTCTACCTAGATGGTAAGGGTGTGCCTGAATTCACAGAGCAGGGTTTTGGATCTAGCACGTGGAGGGTGGCCAGTAAAGGCAGAAGGAATAAAGGAATGAGTGAATGCATGCATGGATGAATGGCTGAGTGGATAAATGGTCGGATGGGTGGATGGGTGGATAAATAGATGGATGGGTTGGGATAATCTCCTTCCATAAATGTGTAAGTAGCTAACACCAGTAATTTGGATTCTTGTCTACCCAGAGGACATTTATTTTTTTGGTCATGTTTCAGAAGAAATAAACCTTATTTGTGATTTACAGTTTGGTTAGCCTAACAGGGATTTTCTGAGTTGCTGGAAGGGTTGATGAACTTCTTTAAAAAAGTATTGATCGTATGCTCTAGTGTACTTCTCAGACGACCAGGTTGCTTTTGGAGTCACCATATTTAGGAATCTGCTCTAAAGATGTCGTGGCTGTACACACCTTCTGCTTGCAGAGTCTGTGAATTCGGGGCTCAGGCCTCTGGAAATACCTCCGCCCTCTCGGCCTCTGTGCTGGGCGGTGTACAGTGTGCATTTGCATACATTGCGACTTGGCTATCATCTCTGTTAGGCCCTGGGTTCCCGTGAAAGCAGGATTCCATCGGGCCAGGGAGGTTAATCAGCCCTGGGGGGCGGGGGGGGGGGAGGGCAAACACCATTCCAGTATGTCCTGTTTCTCCTTTGGATCCTTCTCCAAATTGATGTTTCCATCTCATTGTTTCTGTATTTGTTTTTTAACTTTATCTAAAGGGTTTTTATTTTATTTTATTTTTTTAATGAGAATTATTTAACAAAAGGAAAACTCTCACCACTTTCTTATGTAAAGCTAATGTGACAATACCAGTGTCAACAAGGGGGTAAGATCCATCTCAGGGAAATCTTGAAACCTCTAAGTGGAATTTGCATAAGATAGTTCTGGTATTATTATTCACTATTCTTCCTTGTGACAGATATGTCAGGGCCTTGAAACCTAAAAGAACAATTATGCTATTGTATCTCTCTGAGGATTCAAGGGGTGTGTCTTTGGTGGAAAAAGTGCTATTAGCGCTTTGAAAGCCGTTAAAAGGCAGCCCAAGGGACTCTTTAGCTAGTCATTTTATAAAGAATGCCTCAGCTTTAAGTGTCTCAAAGTACGTTTATTCAACTCGCACTTGGGCTTAAAAAAAAAAAAAAAGAACCTACTAATAATTAATGGCCGCACTTTTATTTTTTTTAACATTTGCGTGAGCTATAAATAAAAACTCTCGATGAAGTCATCACTGATTAAGTGTAACTATGATTCTGATGGGAGGGGACTCATACCTTTGTCAAGCATTTTGCAACAAATTATCTATAAGCTCTTTTTAAAAAAAATTAAAAATAAAAATTTAGCTAAGATCGCAGAAGTCATTGCCATTGATAACTCTCAACCAAATCAGGAACTAATCAGTAAATCCTTTCCTTGCAGGAGCTGGCTTAACATAAGATGTCTGAACATTAAAAACAGAGGCATTGATAAGGCATATCTCATTGCCGCTGAGTGGGGTGCGGTCGGCAGTGATCTGACTTTAATTTTCTCTGAAACCTGCTGATTATGTTCTTCTCTGGTTCGGCTGGGCCTCACTGGAAAAAAAGGCAATGCCAGCTTTTGATGGGAATAATTTTAAAATTCGAGGAAGAAACAGAGGCAAAGTGCCTCTGTCACATAGGGTGATAAGTCAGTTATGGCAATGAACGAGCCAGGAAACTTTCAGTCAAAATGCTGCCAAGAGTGTGGGGTCAGGGACATTTCTATTCAAATATATGGAACTAATATGCACAGGCGTGGATGGGTGGGCTGTGTTTGCAATAAGCTGTAAAGCGGTGCTTGTTTCATATACTACTTCATAATGTCAAAAAAGATGTTCCCCTTTTTTTTTCATTCAGGCATTCTTTTCTTTCATATTTATTGGGAGCTGGGGGGAGTTTCTTAAAACCACCTAATTTGACCTGTGATTTTATGGATTAGCAATGGAGGGCTCAGACTGGGGGAAACTCAGTCCATAATTCCAGGATGACGGTAAAAGAGAATGTGGCAAGTTGTCACTGCATAAATTCCCATGCCTGCTTTCCATAGTTGCAGAATTCTGGCTAGCACGAGGGTCCTTAAGTAACGACCACATTTCCTATAATCCCACACAGCTATGGGCAATCATGTGGAAAGGCTCTGACCGATAAGACATAGGCAAAGTGGCTTATGAAACTTCCAGGAAACACCCCATCCCTCTTCCCTCCTAGGACACGGAAGCCATCTTGGAAACGGAGTTCCTGTCTCCATGGAGCACCACGCCAGCCCTGGGCTGTTGACCACTGCCCCATATGTGAGCGAGAAAAGAAGCTCTATTTAGGCCATGGTAATTGTAGGTCTTCTCCCTCACGTGCCTATCTAATCTTGAACTAGTAGAGTAAGTACCAGAAGTGCCCACCAGGCTCCCAGCAGGGTAGTGAACGGGTTGGCCAAGCCATTGCATTGCAAGCATGACGGTTTCCTAACTAGAACCCAGCTGTCTCAGAACCGCGCTAGACTTCGTATCTGCTGATGGCCAGCCTCGTTGTTCCCTTGAGAATCGCAAGCGCCCAGCACAGATTCCGATGCTCAGGGGGGGTGTGCTCAGTAAGGTTTTGTAAGAAGTCAGTGAACAAGTGACAATATGGAGAGGTGACTAAGAGAAGCGGGACAGCGACTCTCCCGCACCACAGTGTGCCCTGGGTGTGCCACTGGGGACGTACCAGTCTAAACTTGCAACTTTCAACTGTGGCCTGACCCCACATCACCACGTGTTTTTTGATGACAAAATGATTCATCAGTATTCCATGAATTTGCCTTTCTCTCTCTCTCTCTCTCTCGCTCTCTCTCTCTTTTCTTTCTTTCTGATATTGTTGCATCTCAATGCGATATAAACAGAGCATAACTCTTGGCTCTTGCCAACTGCTGATTGGCTGAAATTGCCGGTATTGTCTTGACATATGTTGGAGTCTTTAAATTAACAGAGGAAAGAATTGATTTTTAAAATGCCATTTGCGTTAAGGGTTACAAAGGGGCAATTTGGGAAGCATGAAGATCTGCACAAATATTACAATTAGCATAGCAGTGGGGTTTTGACTCCATGAAACAGAGAGCCTTACACCCCCCCGGGGACACAGTTACGCTGCCCGAAGTGCGTATATGAGATACATGGTGCTCAGTGAGGTCACTACCCATCTGGACAACCCCCGGAATCTTGGATTCTTGGTGGATTTCAGACATGATTTTTTTTGTGGTTGTTGTTCCCTGACATCTTGAATTTCCAAATACCTTTGTCATAGTCTTGGATAGAACTTATTTTTGTGTGTGATTAATGCCTGGCTCTTTTAAAGATCCGAGCTTCAGGAGCTCACACTGCACTCGCAGAGCGGAGAGTCCTGCTAGCTGCCCAGAATTACTAGGTGGAAACCCGCACGACCCATCTTCAAATACGTGGCAGCTCCTCACTCCCTGCCTCCTGGCTGGGGACCTCTCGTCTCGGCCTCCAACCATGTGTCTTCTTAAACCCACTGGCAGCTCGTTTCATTTTCTTCCAGCTCGAGAATTTTCTTGATTCTTGGCAACCAATTTCTTTGCTCACTAACCCACCCGAGCACGGTCCAGTCGTCTGTCCGGGATGTGCTGTGCCAGGTGGAGGGCAGAGAGATGAGTAAGATCCTGCCCCTTCCCTTAGTCTTGCTCACAGTGTAGGGAAGGACGTGGACAAGGAAAGGGGTGATTCCAGCAATGGTGGACTGAAGCTGGTCAAGGGAAGCAGAGAGAAGCCTGCACCCCAGTAACAGCGAGCCAGGGTCGAAGGGAGGGCGGCCCAGTGAGGTCGAGAGGAAGGCTGGGAGCTTGATTTGGACCTTCTAGAAAACGTTTCAACGCAGTCTGGAAACATGCTGAACAAGTCATAAAGGACCCGTTCGAGAGAAGACAAGTACTGATTTATAGACAGGAGTCTCCAAATATGTAACAAGCAGTGTGTGTTTCTAGCTATCATTATTACAAGTGTCATTATCATTATCATTATTGGTAGGTGTCCAGGACGAGACACTCACAGTTTTGGAGAGGAGCTCTAATGGATATTCTGGGAGCGTAGAATGTTTTGCTCTGGCCATGGGCTTAACACCTATGGGTTGACCTGGGACGAGTTTAGCAGGTGGGAGCCCACAGGGGAGCTGGCTAATTCCCTCCTTTTTTGATCATGCAACTTTAGAAACATGTTCTTATTTCAAAGACATCATTAAATTAGAATGTAATGTACACATCAACATGGAGGCTTAATTCCCTGGATTCTCGAGACGCACTTCCCAGATACAAGGGACTCCATTGCGCTGTGGCCACGATAAGCCCAGCACTGAGAGCGAGAAGAGTGACAATAAACACTTCCGTAACTTTTACCACCTGCTAAGCATCACGCCAGGCCTGCACGTGAAACCACGCCACGTGTATTTTGTATCCGATTTCCCTCATGAAAACATTGTATCTCGAGCTTCCGATCCAAGTTGTTGCAAACTCTCCCCACGCACAGTCTGAAGGCTGCAGAGCAGTCCGTGTGGGAGGGGTGACAGCTTCCCCAGCTCGTTCACGCTGAGAGGAATATTTCATGCTGTGTTTTCTCCCTCTTCACCCCTCCCTTTTACCTGTCACACTGTTTCTGCATAGTCCCCTCAGCGCCCCCGGAAACAATGGCGCCACGTCTAGTGGGCAGTTGGGAGACATCAAGGAAGGGACAATGTACTATGTCAGACGCGGAGTTCAGAGCATCAGTACAAGATGGTGACGCTCCAGGGACCGGTGCCCGCAGGCGCCCCCGCACTGCCGGGACGGAAGGGGCAGAGGAGAGCGCTGAGAACAGAATTCAGAGATGGCTAACGCCGCGGGAGGGGGAAGGGTCCCCAGAGGGAGGGAGCCCAGAAGCTGGAGTGTGTGTCCGTGGACTTGCCCGTGACGATAATTCTTTCTCTTTCCTCCCTCCCCCTCTCCACACTGGGGTTTGAAACCAGCCCAGGGATGTATGATCTATTCAAAAAAATGCTTCCAAACAAACCAAAAAGCAAGCTCAAGGGTGAGGGCAGAGAGGAGGTGGGAGTCCATCCCCACTATTCCTCTGTCTTCCTTCCTCTTCCTTTCTCACAAGACACCCCCCCCCCATTCCTTCATAAACGAGGCAAGAAACTGGGTTACACGCCCAGGGTTCAACATGAGAACAGCTACTGCCGACAAGGCCCCCTGGAAGGACGGTCAGGCTTTTCTTAAAGAAGAGATTCCAGATGAGAAGGCGAGACAGGAACAGCGTGGCCCTGGACCACCCGCCCCCTGCAGGGCCCTGCACCGGAATCCCCAATCCAGCAAGCCCCCCTGCCGCCCCCCCAGGCTTTCCCAACACAGCCCGTCTGAAGGCCAGCGAGCCAGTGTCTGCAGGAGAGACGGAGATTCTCCAACACGGATTCGATGAGCTCAAGAGATGCCCGCAGGGGGACCAACCGTACCCTGGTTTGCCCAGGCCCTGACATTCGGGACTTACAAGTGCTAAAACCAGAGACGTTGCAGCCAAATCAGGACAAGCGGGTCACCCTGACTCCAGTGACCGAGCCGCAATGCCGTAATGTCAGGCTCTTCTCTCTTTATCAGCTAGTAGGACACCCAGGGTCATCTTGGGTCTTAGCTCTTGTGACCCTCACAAGACCCACCGGGGATGAGGTACCCCTGCGTTTTCCTGGTGAGGAAACACCCTTGTATTTTCCTGGTGAGGAAACCGCTCCCTAAGGACACGGGAGACTCACCCGAGGCTGGGTCAGAACAGAGCTAGTCCTCACTCAGATGGGCTCGAGCCCGACCCCAGCCCCATGGCCGGTCCCCCGTGAGATGGCATTCCACCAAACGTGGCTTATCTATGCCAAATGGGATTTTCTGTTAACACACAAGCCAGAGTTTCCAGACTCCCAGAATACAGGAGGTCACCAGCAAGTGTTTATTGGCACACAGATGGAGGAATGGTAACTCATTGAAGCTGCACTCGGTACACACAGGGTGCTTAGCTTCTGTATCTGGCTCCCTGTGGACTGCAAGCGATGAGGGTGGGGACCATGCCTGCCTGTCGCCGTTGGTGCCTGTACTTATAACAATGCCCGAGACAGCGTGGTCCTTCCATATACACCTCCTGGACTCACTGACTTGAGGGCAAGGTGTAGACCTCAAGGCAAAGGAGATGACTTTTGGCCAATTGGGACAGACAACAGAAAGTGTTCTGATGACACAACCTGTGGAATTGCCGTCCGTCACCCTGATGGAACCTGGAAGCCACGAGAATACCATTTCCAGAGGCTGGGGAACCTGGAAGCCACGAGAAGAATACCATTTCCAGAGGCTGGGGAACCTGGAAGCCACGAGGAGAATACCATTTCCAGAGGCTGGGGAACCTGGAAGCCACGAGGAGAATACCATTTCCAGAGGCTGGGGAACCTGGAAGCCACGAGAAGAATACCATTTCCAGAGGCTGGGGAACCTGGAAGCCATGAGAAGAATACCATTTCCAGAGGATGGGGAACCTGGAAGCCACGAGGAGAATACCATTTCCAGAGGCTGAGGAACCTGGAAGCCACGAGGAGAATACCATTTCCAGAGGCTGGGGAACCTGGAAGCCACGAGGAGAATACCATTTCCAGAGGCTGGGGAACCTGGAAGCCACGAGGAGAATACCATTTCCAGAGGCTGGGGAACCTGGAAGCCACGAGGAGAATACCATTTCCAGAGGCTGGGGAACCTGGAAGCCACGAGAAGAATACCATTTCCAGAGGCTGGGGAACCTGGAAGCCACGAGGAGAATACCATTTCCAGAGGCTGGTTTTTCACGTGCAATGCTAGGCAGCTCCGAGGGAGATCGGGCAGGGTTCCGTGAGAGAAAGGGCAGTCGGCCCCTTGCACTGACGATTCTTGGTCTATTTCCTTCATAAGCGCAGCTGGGCCATTGGCTCCTGGCTACTCAGCGAGGTGGACAGGGTGTTGGAAGTCCCTGAGAAAAGCCCGGGTTTCAGTGAGAGACACATTTCACATCTGATGGTCCTAAAAGTTTTCCAAACAGTTCTGCTTTTTTTAATTTATTTTTTAATCTCCAAGATTGGCGCTGGGGCTACACCATCCCTTCTTTAAGTTTGATCCCAATCTCTGGGTAGAAGCTAAGTCCCAAATGTCTCGGCAGAGTTGGGAACTTGAATGGACGTGAAAACAGTTCAGTAGAGGTGAGCCCAGTTACGAAGAGGAAACGGAGAAGGAGATGCACACAATGACTGCAGCTGACAGGAGGGAGTGGAGGAGGGGTCTTCCGCGGGAAGACACGCTCTCCGCAAACGAAGCCACCGCCGGTGTGTTCAGAGTTAGAAGCTTCCAGGAACGGGGCCCTAATCAAGGTGGGTGGTTTGCTTCCCTCGTGACATCATGTTGCAAACTCAGAGGAACAATGCAGGAGATTTTTTTTTTCAAGGGACAGTTGTTATGTTTATAGTTTATCATTAAACCAGAGGAAGTTCTTTTTATATTTGGACATACATAGTGAAATTCCATAGTAGAGTCATTGAATTAATTTGTCCATGTATATATTTATTCACTCAACAGTCACTATGTCCCCATTATGTTATGACCAGGCACAGTCAAAGGCACAGGTCTACAGACACGAATGACACTCAGCTTTTGCGCCGAAGAAACTAAAGACAATGGATAATCACAAAGTTCCAACGCTTGTCCCCCCATGGAAAGGTAGATGGTTTTCTCTCTGGCCCGCTGGTCCTCTGTGTGGTTGTTCCCTCGAGTTCTGTGGAGGAAGACCGGGGCGGAGGGAGACGGGGGGGGGGGGGGGTAAGACCGGGGCGGAGGGAGACGGGGGGGGGGGGTAAGACCGGGGCGGAGGGAGACGGGGGGGGGGGTAAGACCGAGGCGGAGGGAGACCAGGGTGGAGGGAGACAGGGGGGGGGGGTAAGACCGGGGCGGAAGAAGACGAGGTGCGCTCCTTTCTGGGGGTTTGTCTGCAAACATACCTTTTTGGCACTTAAACTTTTTCCTGTACTTGAAATTGTATATGACTCCACATTCTCCTGGGGGTGTCTATGTTTTTAAAGCCTCTGCTCTCTTCTGAAATAATTTTCCTCTTCTTTACCTCCTGACAAATTCTTATTCACTCTTCAACACCAAGGTCCCTTCTTCCATGAAGCCTTCCTTGCCTTCTATAAATCTGTTTCTTGGAGTGAGGGGTAGCTGTAAATTATGTTCCAGGCTCCTTTGTCCTTTCCTGTATCTCAAACGTGCTGATATCATGTCTCAGGCCCTTTGCACATGATACTTCCTCTGTTCTTTGCCACGTGCTGTGTCTGAACACTTCTGACCTGTGTCGATGGTCTGAGCCGAGCAGCCACACTTTTAGGGAGCACTCTTTGTGCCCTGTTGAGACCCGACTGACGTGGGCTGCTGCCTGAGTTGACTTGTGGGTTGTGAGGAGCAGCCTCGTGTGTAGTTGAGCTTTCTCCTGGTACGTTGGAGCTGTCTTTAGGTCTCCAGATGCGGTATTTATTAGTCAATCACACGCAGTAACTTTTTTTTTTTTTTTAACAGAGACAGAGAGAGAGTCAGAGAGAGGGATAGAGAGGGACAGACAGACAGGAATGGAGAGAGATGAGAAGCGACACCTTAGTTGTTCATTGATTGCATTCTCATATGTGCCTTGACTGTGGGCCTTCAGCAGACCGAGTAACCCCTTGCTCAAACTAGCGACCTTGGGTTCAAGCTGGTGAGCTTTGCTCAAACCAGATGAGCCTGTGCTCAAGCTGGCGACTCGGGGTCTCGAATCTGGGTCCTCCGCATCCCAGTCCGACGCTCTATCCACTGCGCCACCGCCTGGTCAGGCAACTTATTTTATTTTTCACATGCAGTAACTTGATGTGAGTTTTCCTTTGCCAGGTCAAGAGCCCCTTAGAACTATAAGTACAAGACCTACCTATAAATGCGAGTCCCTGTTTCCCGCACACAGGTCTCTGCCAGAAGCTTCTAGGAAGATACCCTGGCTGCCTCTGAGCATCACTCAGACACACTTCACTCTTAGGATCAGACCCATATTACACGTATTTAAATACCAGACATTACATAGAATAGCACAGCACCCAGCGTGTCTAGGGCACCGATTATGAGTCAGGCATTCTAGACAATTCCACCTGCACCATCTCTGTGCTGCAGAGGAGCTGTGTGAGGGGACTTTATGTAGATGAGGACCATCCAGCTCCGGCTCCCGAGCTGGGTCCTGCTGGCCACCTGCTCCTGTACATCAGGTTGTACTGGAACGCAGCCAGGCACAGATGTCCACAGGTTGTTTATGGCCGCTCTGAGACACAACGCAGAGCTGAGTCCTGGGGACCTCACGGACACCCAGGCTCCCTGGCTTTGTAAAAAGCAGATTGCTTTCTTCTGGTACAGATGGCAAAACGGAGACTCCCAGAGGTGACAAGCCCAACACGCGACCAGCTCCGCGCTGGGAGGTCACTGCGCTGTGTTTTGGATGTCGTGTCTACCTCTACTTCATTCAGCTCGCTGCCCGGGTGGGTGCAGGGTTCCCACTGGCCTGCGGCCTCAGTTTCCCCGCCTGTGAGATAAAGGGGTTAGCCCGGATGACCTAATGTCCCGGCCAGAGCTGAGAGATTCTGTCACTGGGCTATGTGTCGGCCAAGCTGAGGATGGCTTCGGGGAGGGAGAGGACAGTGGCCAGCTGGGGGAATGAGGCCAGGGAGGGCAGCTGTAGGCTGTCCCCGAGGAGACAGCAGTGCCCGTACCGTTCGCATTTCTGTTCTTGCCGTGAGAGAGAGCGAAGTCTCCGGAATCACAGCCCAACCACGTCTAGAGCAGAGGGATTGACACAGTGGTACTCAGCCTGGTCCCTACCGCCCCCTAGTGGGCGCTCCAGCTTTTGTGGTGGGCGGTAGCAGAGCAACCAAAGTATAAATAAAAAGATAGCTTTAACTATAGTAAGTTGTTTTATAAAGATTTATTCTGCCAAACTTAACGAAATCCGACATAAAGTACTTGATAAGTAATTATTATTATATGCTTTAACTTGCTATAACTCTGCTTTATAAATTTTATAAAGTAAAGTTACTTCCCTACTTTATAAATCACCATAACTGTGGAACCGGTGGGCGGTTAGGAAATGTTACTACTAACAGAGATACAAAAGAGGGCGGTAGGTATAAAAAGGTTGACTGCCCCTGGATTGACAGGTGAAGGGCACTGGGTCTCTGCTGTCTCCACGGGCATCCCCTCCCCGTTTGCCCCCAGCCACACTCAGGGCAGTGACTCTCATCTAGAAAGTTGGGGGGATCTCAGTCTCCCAGCGTCAGGCAGGGTCTCCAGGCCAACGCTGCCTGCTCTGCTGCCCCGAGCCACTGCCACGCCCGGGCTGGGCCTTGAAGCCGCCCCCACGGACACGTCCTGGCTTCATACCTGCTGCTGTCAGTTCACCCGGGGTCAGGGTGCATTTCAGACCTTCTGCGCTCAGAACGGGATGGGTCACGCCACCTTCTATCTGGTCCCCCCATGGAGTGAAAATTTCTCTACATAGGTATTCATTCCTTTGAGAAGCATCTCATTAAAATAATAATAATAATAATAATAATAATAAATCATGAATGCACATACATGTACACACACAAGGGAGTAAAACTGGGCACACAGGCGTATACCATCGGCAGTCTGTACCCGTCGCCTGGTTGTGGTTTGACCCTATGGTTATGTAAGATATTGGGGAGAAAGCGAGGGTGTCTTGGCCATATTTTTATAGCTGTGTGTGAATCGACAGTGATCTCAAAATAAATAAAAAAAAGTTTAATTAGAAAAAGAAGCCGGTGTTGACTGTGCACCTGGGAATCACGGCTTCCATCACCAGGATCTCAGTGAATTGGACGCCACTTGTCGGAGGAGCGAGTGGAACTTCCCCAGCAGAGTCAAGTCCGTGGAGTTGGTGAGGATGTGATGTTTTGAACTCGGGGAGAATCATGAATGTCTTTGGAAACCTGTTAACTTCCATGCGCTCTTTCCCCTCCTGTGTGTGTGTGCACATTCGCGCATAGGCACATGCTCCAACATGGGTCATGGACGAGGTCCCACAGGACAAAGAGACAGAAAGGGAGAGTGGGAGCCGGGGGTAACTCCGCCGCCCCCACTCCCGTGCAGGAGAACTCTGTGTCCATCTGTTTTCCATTTCGGATCCTCGTTAAGGTTTCAGTTGGGCAAAGATGTTTACTGCATGAAAAACAACTTAGAATCCACTGATGTCCTAGACAGAAGGAGAAGAGGGTATGCTCCGAGGGACGGAGGCCCCGCCTTGCAGACTCGGGGCTGTGTGCCCTTGTCCATGGCTCAGTTTGGATTCCTCACCTCCGACCTGATCCTGGGGTGGGGGTGGGGGGCTGGGGGGCTGGGGGGTGGGCGTGGCCAGGATTCCTGCCTCGTGGAGCGTCCTGGGATTCGGTGCCTGTCCTGCCTCCATCACCACCTTGGCCTGTTGATTCTCTAGGGCTGGACAGAGCTTTGCTATCTGCCAGAGGGTGTCCAGGTGATGGGTTGCTGGGTCTCAGCCGGCTTTTCGAAGTTGGCCTATCAAAAGGGAAGGAATCAATGACCCAGGCCAGCTCTCTGTTCTCTCTGTCTCTCTGTGTCTCTGTCTCTCTCTCTATCTCAAAAAGAAATGCTGACAAGCAGGGAGGGGGAAAACACCACTTGTAAAACTTTCTCTCGTCTTGGGGAATTTATTATGAAATTTGTGCCAGGTAGAGTGATTAGTAAACTTGCTCTTAATAGTGCGGCGAAGATGTCATTTTTTTGCACCTTCCCTGACTTTGACACTGCGGCTCCTGAAACTCCATTTTGCTCTGTGGCTCATTGTTCTTTAATCTGCTGCACTCTGCATTGACTATCACGGAAATTTCGCACTTACTATGTCAATAACATCTGGCAAAATTGCCACCTATTAAGGGTAAGTGTTCTTTTTTTCTCCGGTGAGAAATGTGATGGTGTATTATATTGGTTTCCCTTGAGAGGCTAAGGAGACAATTTTAAAGCAGACAAATGCATTAAAGAAATAATCTGAACTCTAAGGAAAGGTTATGGAAAGTCAGAAACTTTTTCCCCCCTTTTCTTTTTCTGGGGTTTATTTATTTATTCGGGGGCAGGGGAGGGGCTGGTGGTGAAAGCCGCCCTGGCGGGAGGTGCAGGCGGGTTTTCACTGCAGTGATGTGCCCCCTGGCGGTCTCCCCCTGATCAGTTCTCCCCACCCTCCTCCTACATGAAATCCAAGCCTTCCACACTAAGCCTTCTGCAGACCACGCCAGGTAAGGGTGGCGCTGGGACCCGGGTCCTCCGGGCCACAGTGAAAGAGCCAGGCAGAGCCAGAGCTGCGTGAGTTTTCTCCACCACCCATCTGCTGTGTGGCCTCAGGCAACCTATCGACCTCTAGGAACCTCAGTCTCTTCTTCTGGGCAGCGCAGTTTCATCGGCTCCCTTTTGGTGATCAGTGTGGTTTGTCAGGGTCCTGGAGAGGGGTACCTGCTACGGTCATGACTACTTATCCCTGTTCAAAAGTCTAGATATTTTCTTTATTTGAATCTGAGCCGTGGGGACCCACAGACGCCTCTGATCCGTGAGTTCAAATCCCCGAATTACATGTTGAAATGTCCCCGTGTGACTGGAGCAGAGGGATGGCAGCTCCCCTCTCCACAGGCCCTAGGTTGTCATCTCAGCAAGAGAGCCACCAAAGGCAGAGCATCTCTTTCTCATTAGCTGTTCACTGAGAGCACAGAGAGAAGGGAGAGACCCTTGCAAAGACCCCCAGCACCCCAACAAGGTCACATTCTCCACAATTTATAATACTGTCACTTGCCCGGCTACTTTCTGCATCCGGTCCGTCTCGGGCATGCTCTGGGGCAGAGGTAGGTCCGTGCTGACATAATCGTTGACAGTGGCCATGCAGTACCGAGCACTCGTATGTCCCGGGGCCCTGTCCTCAGTGTATTAACTCATGGGGTTCTCACAATGGCCTGATAAAGCGGGTGCTCCGACTGCCCCATTCCACGGCTGGAGAACCAAAATCACAGAAGGAGCTGAGAATCGTGCCTGAGTTCTTGGGCCATTCATTTCAGAATACAGGTCATGTTCCCTGTCCTGGCATTCAAGCTGCACGGCCTGATCTCTGTCTCTTTCTGACCTCAGATCCCACCACGCTCACCTGCTCCTCCTCGTCCTTGCTCCTGTCTGCCTGGCCTCACACAGGCAACTCCCTCTGCCGTCTGGCTTACGCGGAGAAGCCATCCGTTCCTTTCCTTCACGAGGGTGATGTTGAAGATGAGGGACGTGCTTATTAACCTCTGTGCCCCTCAATGGCCCATCTCTACAATGAGCTTTGGGGGAGACCGAAGGGAGTGATGTAGCAAAACTTCTGTCAAGGTTCCTCCTCGGACTTAGTAAACCCACATCCCCGACTGGCAGCCCCGGAGCCAGAGAGGACCATGGATGCAGATGGTTGAGCCCTCATACGGTGCTTAAAAATTTGAATCAGTTGCTGGCATATACAAATGGGAAGATCTCATAAGGCAATTGTAGATTTTAAATTTCTATTGAGTAAATCGAGAGCCTGGACCATTCTGGATGCACATCTGTGCACGGAAACTTTTGACCCTGCTCACACGGGGCACGTGTTCTGCAGGTCACCATTGTCTCCCCCCCTCCCTCCCTATGCTTCTTTCTTGTCTGGTCTCTTTATGCATTAAAAATACCAGCTAAGCCCCTGGAGATGTCTGAGTTTAGGACCCTTGCCAAAGGGTTACTTACGTATTCTCAATAGTCACTTTTCCATATCAATTCATATGTTGAGCACGCCTGTCTTGTGCCTGGCCTGTGCTAGATGCAAGGGATACAGAAACAAATAATTTCAGCCTTCAAGACTCATTTCAGATGTAACCTCTTCCAGGAAGCCCTCCTTGATACTTCTGACGAGATTGGAGGTCCAGGTCTGGCCGTGCCCAGAGCCCTGGGTTTACCTGTCTTTATGAGAACAGCCCGCTTCCTTGCCTGTTTCTTAGCGTCCTCAGTCACAACTCTGCATGTCATTGACCTTGGCACCCTCAGCCCTTCCCCATCGACACAGGGCCTGGCAAAGAGGCAGCTGTGGAGCTTGTTTATCTCGTGTACGAATGGATGGATGAACTAACAAAAACGAAAACTGAGCCGGCTGGACCCTCCCCTGCTCACCTCTGAAGTCAGGAGTCTGAGCGAGTTATGTCTCCGGCTGTTCCCTGCTCTCAAATTCCAATTCCAAGTCTCAGTTGAAAAGCATCAATATTTAGATGACTGTATTTTCTTTCCAAATGCCCACAATATTTTATGTCCCGATAATATTTACGGGTTGTCCTCAGAGATAACTAATTGGGTTTGCCATCCAGCTCACAGGGAAACGTATGGAGGACGGCCCCTCATTACTCATCCCGGGGGTGATAGCTCACTCCCCAAACTTACAACATTGCCATTCCGGCACGCAGAACCCAGAACCGGTGCAGGAAGGGATAAATGTCCCTGCTGTCACCCTAGTCTTTCTTTCGCATTTACCACTTGGACAGAGCCATTTGCATCTGAATTGAACCTGCATTAAAATTTCGAGTTTATGTACTGTGGTTAAAAACAAAGAGCTTCCAGAAACAGCTGGTCAGAGGGGCTGCGGAGGCTGGTGAGTCACTTTCCAAAGGACGCCCCTCTCCCTGACCTCCTGGTTTCAAGATGACCCCTCTCTTGTGCTCCTAAGGGCAGTGGCACGTTCCCTGTTGCTCGTATTTCATTTAAAATGAGAGTGAGGGACAGGACCGGCATTTCGTGAGATGCGAACGTAGAATAAATGAGCTCTCATCATTCCCGTTTCTCTTTGTATTCACCCCATCACACACACACACCCAAACCCACTCACACACACACACACTCACACAGACACTCACACACACACTCACACACACACACACCCCACACCCAAACCCACTCACACACACACCCCACACCCACTCACACACGCACACACATGCACACTCACACACACTCACACACACACACACTCACCCACACACACTCACACACACCCACTCACACACACTCACACCCCCCCACACCCACCCATACCCACTCACACACACACACCCCACACCCACTCACACATGCACACATATGCACTCACACGCACTCAAACCCACACCCATACACACTCACCTACACACACACACACTCACACACACTCACACCGCCCACACACACACACACCCACACCCACTCACACACACCCACACACACCCACTCACACACACACACACTCACACACACACACACTCACACACAAATTTTCATCCTTGTTCACTTACCTTCCTTGCATCTTTCTAAGCTTCTAAGTTTTTTTTCTCTCTTTGGGGAAAAAGAAAATTTCAAGTGCTGCGTTGAAGTATTTCTTTCCCTCTGTCTCCCACCAGACTCTATATCTCTGAGGTGGGACTGTGCCTAACTTACTTTCGTCTTTCTGGTGTCTCTACCCAAGTGTGACAACATGACCCACAAAAGAAAGGAGGAAGGGAAGAATGATAGAAATCTGACTTCCCCATCCACCAGGTGTCTGGACAGCCAAGCACTGTGTTAATCTCACTCTGTTATCCCATTTAATCCCCACCGCTCTAGGGAGCTGCGGTTCTTGGTGTTACCATTATTGTTACTGTTGCTACTGTTGTTTTATAGGTTAGGAAACTGACATGCCCAGAGGTTAAGTGACTTTCCTACAGTCAATAAGAGGTGGAGCCAAGACTCAGACTGGAGGGAGAGTAATCAGTACTCATTATAGAAATGTTACAAATCGATTGTGTGCTCTTGTGTGCTTGTGTGTGCTTTGTGCATGTGTGTGTGTGCATGAGAACGTGTGTCTCCATGTGTGCATAGCACAATTGGCCGTACCTTGACTGTTGGAAAGCCAGGATTTAAACTTGTCTCCTTGACTCTGAGCCAGTTACGTTCTGTGACTTCTCGCTGTCCATGTGGCTGACGGCAGTGGGCTCACCAACGGGCTGGTACTGGCCCGACCCATGGCACTCTACTGCAGGGAGCTCACCAACTCCAGCTAAGATCTGTCACAGTCAGGTTTGGTGGGGGGTGGGCAGTCTGAACTTTCCTTCAGTCTGGAAAGTCTTGCTGTGGAATCCCTGTCAAATTCTCAATAGACGGGAATGAAAGGGGAAAAATATTTAAAAAAATTATTTACATTTAGAAATAGAAGTACCTTCTGGACCCCAACAAAAAATTTCCAAAAAGCAGCTCCCAGCAATGTGAAAATAGGGCTCTGCTTCACTTTGCATACTGAGACTCACGGTAGGAAGAATCCTGAGCTGTCCCCAGGATTGCACACGCCGAGCAGAAGCCCTTCCCCTTGATCGAGACAGAGCCCTGTGACGGTGACGCGTGCACCCCCTGTGGCGAGGTCATATGGCAAAGTGACGGGATTCCACAGACGTAGTTAAGGTTCCCAATGAGTTGACCGGGGGTTGGGTCAAAAGGGAGAGCACCCTGCGTGGGCCTGGCCTGATCAGGGGAGCAGGTAAAGGCAGAGAGATTCTCCTGCTTGTCTGTTGTTGCTTGTGATGGGAACTGTGGACAAGGGCGTGTGGCAAGGGTTTGATAGAAACCCCATAAACACAACAAACTGATTTTTTTTGGTGACACAGAGGGACAGACAGACAGAAAAGGAGAGAGATGAGAAGCATAAATTCTTCATTGCAGCACCTTAGTTTCTAATTGATTGCTTTGTCATATGTGCCTTGACCAGGGGGCTACAACAGACTGAGTGACCCCTTGCTCAAGCCAGTGACCTTGGGCTCAAGCTAATGAGCTTTGATCAAACCAGATGAGCCCACATTCAAGCTGGCGACCTCGGGGTTTCGAATCTGGGTCCTCCAGGTCCCAGTCTGATGCTCTATCCGCTGCACCACTGTCTGGTCAGACAATGAACTGAATTTTTCCAACAACCAGCCGGGCTCAGAAGAAGACATTGAGCCTGAGACAAAGTAGCAGCAGCTCCAGGTTGGTGAGACTCTTGACAAAAGATACAGCCAGCTGGTACCCAGATTCCTGAGCTGTGGAAATGTAGAAATCGTGAGTAAGCAACTTGTATTGTTTTGAGGCTCTAAGTTCTTGGTAACTTGTTACAAAACAACCAAAAAGTATTTTTTTTATTCTAAGGAATGTATCAGTTAGTTGTTGCCACAATAATGCCAAGTAACAAAGCAACAATGAATACTTACGGTTAAAAACCACAAGTATTTGCTGCCCACGCATCTGTTGTTTGGAACAGTTCTTCCTTCTCCTGTCCTCTGGGACATGCATAGTCTTCTCTTGCAGTGAAAAGAGTGACAGGACAAGCAGACACACAGGTGAGGTCTCTGAGGTCCAAGTTCAGAACTGACATGCCATCACTTCTGCCCATACAATATGAACCAAAGCAATTCACTTTGGCCAAGAGCAAAGTGAAAGGGTGGAGAGTCCATTCCACCCTGGATGAGGCCATGGAAGAAGGGAGGGGTGAAGAATTGCAGCCAACAGTGCAAAGCAAAGAAACGGCCACGGTGCTGGACACGGCTACTGGTGGCGATAAAGAGGACCAGCGGCCCCCTGGACGTGTCCACATAAACACGAAGGATGATGGTAAGCTGCATTTCGCCAGGACGGGATTCAGTTAACACCGGTGCAGTACATCCACATGACACTTCCTCCACCTCCTCAATAATCTCATTCTGATTTGTAACTGAATGTGGGATGTGGGAGTTTGACTTTTAAAGAGCACAGATGACATGCCACTTCCTTGATTTCCATCTGGGGTTCATCACGTTGGCCTCCGGAGAGGGCGCCTCCCCCAAGGACAGGGCTTTGGAGGCTCAACGCACGTTCTAGGAAGCTGCAGACCAAGGGCCACATCTCCGCCTCTATTCTGCTGTTTTAGGAGGAGGACAAGGCAGGCGGCTCGGGCGGCTCATCCAAATGACAGCTCTGTTGAAACCGGATTGCATTCATGCACTCTCAAAAATGTTTGCTGAGGGCATAGTGTGTGTGAGGCAGAGTCCTGGGTCCCGGGGGTGGCGGTCGAGTCCCTCTGAGGAGGGAGCTAATCTGTGAAATAACCAATTATAATACAGAGTGGTAGACGCCACAGAGCTACGTGCTAGGTCCCGGGAAGACTCGGGGGAGGAGACAGGGGTTGTCTGGAAAGGTTTCTGTTGAATAGCCATGTTTGGTCTTGGTCTTAAAGACAAAGAGCTGTGTCTATGGGAAGAGGTGGGACCTTCTTGATGAGCAAAAGGAACAATGTCTATGGATGTTCTTAATATTTGGGAGATCACAGGCCTTAAGGAATCCATTGAAAATGATAGATCTTTTCCTGGGGCCCAGGATGCCTATCAGTCTGGGAGCAGATGTTTGTCTACAACTTCAGAGCATTTCTCAAACTGTCAGCAAGGGAGATCTCTTCCAAAATGCGCTTAGAGTTCTCATTCGTTCAGTGTCCGTCCCAGGACCACCCCATCTGCACTGGAGCCCCGGGCAGAGCCAGGGAAGACATGGTGCCCAGAGGAGACAGAGTCCTGCCATCTCTTGACAGGCAGGGTGGTGCCCCCCCCTCCCCCGCAAGGATGTTGGCTCAAGTGCCAGGAATTCCCAGGAGTCTCAAGGGTGAGTCAGGGTCCCAATCCAATGTCCCTTAGCTCAGGTAGGTCACCTGTGAGATGTGCGGGTGGTTTATCTTATGTCACTGTCTAAGGAACATGCTGTTGCCTCTCCAAGCAGTAGCTCGGAGGGGGGGGCGGTATACTGTTCTTTTAGTCAAAGGTGCCTCCTTCATGTATACCCTGCGATTACTTTTCTCTTAATTTTCCTTCATTTCTCTCGCCCTGTCTGACGACAGCTGACTGCTCAGTTTCTGCCAAGCAGAAGGGAAGAGCTTGAAATGAACCCAGAACTTCTTCCATGTAAGGCAAGACTGGAGCGTGAGAGGTCTCTGAGGGGCCCTGGTGGCAAGGCTCAGTCCTGACTGGGCTCCGTCCCGGGTGAGACTGCTTTCCTAGACTGGGTCGCAGGTCTGACTGAGTTGGCTCCAGGGTCATCTTTGGCTGCCCTCTGCCGCGGGTCATTGTTATTTTTCCATAGCACAGAAGAGATAGGGCAAATCATAAACAATGACAGCCAGAAAGAACCGACAAAGACTGGAGGAGGTGACAGGGACATGGACACGAGGAATTGTAGAACTTGGCATTTCAAGCCTGCTGCTCCCAGGCTGGAACTCCCCGCCCTGGTCTGTACTTGCCAGGACTCATCTTGTCCTGGGGGTGTCCCCATCCACTGCCTCTGCTCCCAACCACTGGGTCTAAGACCTAAATGGGTCCCAATCACCCTATGGCTCTCCCAACCGCCCTGTCTCACTCCCCTCTGAGCAGTTCCAGTGAGCCAGAACCAGAGCGGTCTTCTGTTTGCGCCTCTGTCACTGTGGAAAAATAAAATTTTGTGGTTTAAACCACTCAGTCTGTGGTGCTTTAGGGCAAACTGTCCAGGTTAATGCATGCACATTTTTGATATAAAAGAACCAGCTGTGTTCATGGTTGTATTTGATGTGGGCAGGAGGGGGCAAGAGAGAAGGCTGTGCTTGGAGCCCCTACTGAGCGCCAGGCTCTGCGAGATGCTCGCCGTCAGCATCCCCTTCTGAGTGATCTCCTTTATTTGGCAGACTGTGGCTGAGAGAGATGAAGTAACTTCTCCCGTTCCCGTGGGTATCTGAGCAGGTCTCTTCTCAGCGTCACCCTCCCATGGACAACTCTTCCTGACATTGCCACGTGGGTTTTTCAAGGGGGCCTCAAGGTCACCATGTCCAAGAGTGAACTTGTGGGGACAACAGCTGTGTTAGGCTTGCTCTCTGGTTTACCGGCTGCAAGCACTTTGTGTAATTAGTGTGTGAGCACGTGACAGCGCTATCCTACGGATAGAAGTGCTTCCCCTTGGGGGCGATGAGATCAGATTGCAAGGTGCGGTTTGCTTCCTGACCCCTTGCCCCCACTCATGAGAAAAGAAGGTTTTCCTTTTGTTTTTCCTCTTCTTCCTTCTTTTGGCTTGCCTGTCTTTGCAAGCCTCCAATAAATCGGTTTGGCTCACCGGTTTCCGGCTCCACAGTTCCTTTACCGTCTGCCCGAATTCAGTGTGAATCTGCATGGCCGCAGCCACCAGCCTTACAGAGCTGTTTGTCTCTGCTGCCTGTCGCCCACAGCATTTTCTGCTGCCTTAAATGAGATCTCCCTTCACCCGGCATTCTTCCACGGTGGGTTCCCACCTTCGATCCCCTTCGCAGGTGTGTACATCAGAGCATAAATCATGGCACGTCCCTACCTTGATCAATAAACCCATTCACAGGTTTCAGGTTTCCCATTCTCCCCCCCCCCCCCATCGTCGCCCATTTTTTTCTTGTCCTATGTCCCTCTTCAAACTGTGAATGCTGCCGGCCACTCTGGTGCTCTCTCCCTCCTCTGCACGTGCCTCATTTCTTCATGCACCATCCTCTCCACCTAATGCTCCTCTTCTCCTCACCCTTCAGCTTATTTCTCTCTCTCAGGAATCTCGGAATTCAGAAGGACTTAACATGGCACAAAACGCTGAAGCCGTAAAAGTACAGATTGGCACATTTTACTTTTTATAAATTTAAACTCCCGTTTCTTAAAATGTAATGTATCTGAGAGGTTAATGTCCTTAATATGTAAAGAGTTCCTGTAAATCATTAACAAAGAAAAACAATCCAGTGGAAAAATAGAGAAGGAACATTCACAGACAATTCACACAGAAAAAGAAACACAAATGACTATTAAACGTAATCTCTCAACTTGTTCATAACAAGGGCAATAAAAGCTGCCAATGAGAACTGGAAAGGGTCTTCACATGTAGGACGTGTGTGGGTGGTATGTCCTGTTTGCAAACAGAAAATTTAGTATGGATACACTATGTTGTTACTAATGTGCCGCAGTTAACACGGTTCACACTCTTTAACCTGGCAGGGCCACTTCAGCTAGTTAGCTTTCTGATGTGCATACAGCTTGCACAAGAGCGTACTCTTGGTGGCTTTGTCTGGGATGGCAATTGCCTGAAAACATCAAACTTAGGTTTATGGATGAAATAAAAATACAAGTATCTTTACAATATACTGTTATGCAGCCATTACAAAGGAAAGAAACCCCACACATCTATGGATCTGCTGATATCAGGTGAGCTCCAATATATATTTTAAGTGAAAAAAGAAAAGGCACAGAGCAGAGTGCCGCCTGTCACCATTTGTCAATGGGAAGAGCTATTGCCTTTCCCAGGAAACATGGTAGAGATGGGGGAAGACTTCGTTTTGGTACTGCTGATATTTTTTAAAAAGAATATAAAGTGATTTACTTACTTATTTAAAAAAATAAAATGAATACTTATAATAATATATTTCATGATATAAATCTGCATTGTATTTATATGTATATATATAAGTGATTTCTATAACCATATAAAATGATTTGTAACTATTATATATTGTGTCTATAATATGACATAAATATGGCTATGTTATGTTATAGATATGGTTGTGCCATAGCTTATAATAGTTATGTCATGTTATTATACATGTACATTGATAACAATATAAATACTTGGGAAATATTTATATTTCTGTTCTAAACAAAAAAGTTCTGCAAGAAAATACAGTACAGAATTAACTGTAGGTTCTTCTGAGTAAAAACGTTGAGTAGTTTTTATGCTTTTATGCATATTTTTGAAAATCTGCATTACAAGAATATATGCATTTGTATATATTTATATATACTGCTCACAAAAATTAGGGGATATTTTATGGCTTCATATTCATTTTTGAAATACCCCCTAATTTTTGTGAGCAATATATTCATAAGTAGCATAGATTCTCTAAGGCTATTTGTTAGTTTTCTCATGTTTAATTTTTTTCTTATTTCTACCTGTTTCAAAAACATAATATTATAGTTATGCATCCCTCTTTAAATATAATTCCATCTCTATCTGGCAAAGCCCTTTCACGTGCACGCCTTCCCCTGGGTGCCTCCACCACTCTGCAGGGGGCCAGGGCCTGTTAGACATCCCCCCCCCCTGCCCATTTCACAGATGGGCAAACAGAGGTCCAGTCTAGTCTAGTGAGAGGGTGAGAGGCAGAGGTCAGGATTCTTGACCAACCTGCACTTTAGACTCAAGGATGGATAGGGTCCCAGGAGGCAGCAGGGGCCTGCCCAGCCAGGAGACTGACCACCTCCCACTCCACAAACTCGGCCCCGAAGGAGCCTGTCATTTAGGGAGTCCAGCAGGACGATCTTTAAAGGGACGCTGACACAGGTACAGAGGAAGGGGTAGTCCACCCCGCCCCCCTTCTCCACATCACTGACAGTTTTAAAACACACGACCACAGATCAGCACATGGATGGGGGTGTTACACATAAGAAAAGTAAAAACCTGGAGAACACAGAGTTTATTTTTCCTCCCCTTTGTTGCATATTTACTGACAGGACTCCTTTTGTGGAGTGAAAACTCCTGAGTGTGTGAAACGAGTCTCCCTTCAAACGTGCACACGGTTCCGGGCAGGTGTGGGATTTCAGGAGCGGGCTGGGCCCCTGCGCCCTCTGAGCCAGCGGCGGGGCGTTCTCCTTCCCAAATATGGTGAGAAGGGGCTTCCTCTGTCCCCGCAGATGGCCACACTCGGTGTCCGAGTTCCCGGGCTTTGCATCCTCACAGTGACCTTTGAGGTCCTTCACCATCTCCCCACCCCCCCCCTCCCTCCCTCTTAGGTGACAGTTCTACTCCACACACATCCACCTTTGGTCCTGAATGTGTCAAGTGGGCTGGGCACACCCCCAGACCTTTAAATTTGCTTTTACCGCTACTGGGATTTTTTTTTCCCTAGAGTGACATGTGGCTTCTTGCTTCTTTTTTTCCTTCCTAAAGTATCACTTATCTATTGAGAGCTTTATTTACCTTTGTGCACCGAACACGGCCACAGCACCTCGAAGCCCTGGACAATGGTCCATCCGTTCCTGTCTTATTTCTCTCCTTGGCGTGGCTTGTATGTGGCCTACTGCCCAGAGTCTCCCCCACGCCCCAGGACGGAAGCCCCACGAGGACAGGGTCTTTATCTTGGTGTTTCCTGCCATCACAGGACTGCGCAAGGCGAGGGCTGTGATCACTAACACAAAACCCCTTTGCACTGGTCGGGGGGCTGTGCTCTCAGGAGGGTCTATGTTTTACTTCCTCTGACCTCTGAACTCCTGATGGAATGATCTAGACCATTCCATTTGGCATTTTCATTACACACTCCTGGGTTAACAACGTAAGGGTTCCAGTTTGACTTATTTGCCGGTTCTGATAAACATGTATTCAGCCCCAGCTGAGTACCAAGTGCCTAAAAAAATCCAGAATAGCTTCTCAAGAGCAGAGAATAGATATCACACCAGCTTTCTCTTTGTTACCTATTTATTTATTTCCATTTCCCACCTCACACCCAGGACAGCGCTGGTGGAGAGTCAGCCCTGGATAAAACGCGACAACCACAGAAACTCGTCCTCGGCTGAGGCCCAGGTGGTAAGCGCCACCGCTCCTGAGCGCTCGTAGGTTAATGAATCAGGAACATCCATTTCTTGGTGCAGATATGCTCCCAGCTTAGTTATGAGGTTCTGCAGTTTGAATTTGTTTGGGTGAAAACAAGACGGTTCCAAATTTCTGTGTAAATCTCAAACCAGACAAGTTTCACACAGTTGCACATTTCAAAAAAAAAAAAAAAAAAAAAGTTCCGTTCCCGTTTGGTGAGTATTCTGTGTATCTGAAAAGAGGAAGAAAAAAAAAATTCCCTCCCGGTTTCCAATTGAAAAATGATTCCTTCTGTCCTCTGCAGAGCCTTTGCTTGATGTGCTGCGCGTTCGCGAGTGTAGACGCGCTCCCTGATAGGTGTGTGCCGCGCGGGGAGGCCGAGAGCCGCTTTTGTGACATGTCAGCTCCGAGAGGCACTGTGGAGCCTGTCAGAGCATCGCCTCCACGTCAGTGCAAAGTGCGCTTTCTTCCCCTGTGTCTCCGGGAACCTGTACTTGGGGCTTAGCACCCAGCCGGGCCTCCGTGAACCGAGCGTTGGGAGATCCCCTACGCACACACCTCTTTCTGTCTTTCTCGGCCCTCACTGCATTCTTCAAACCGGGAGGTATGCCAATTCTTTTTCTTCCTTCTTGAAAAAAGGAAAAAAAAAAAAACGGAAAGTTTTCTGGTAATTGAAATTTATGACAAATGACAGGTTTTTTTTTTTTTTTTCAATCTTCCTCTTTTCTTTCTTAGAACAACGTGTTCTTGGAAAAGTGTCTACTTACTGAAATGGGTAAATGTGCACACTGAGTGCAAATGTGTATGTGATGTTGCAATCTGGGGCCACCTGGCTGAAAACCCACCTGTGCCTGGACTTTATGTCCCCAGAACACAACGATGCCAGGTTGTGGTGTGGCCATAACAGAAAGCGGGTCACCCTTTTGTTCTACACCTGTGATGTCAGCAAGGTGGTGGGCCAGGTACAGTCAGTGCAGTGAGCCCTTTGGAGGGGTCTTTAGTTTCAGATCCTTGCTTATAACATAAAATGGGTGTGCGTCCTGTTCACAGCTCAATGGGGTGGCATCTTCCAATTTATCCTGGAGGCAAATTTCAGGGGACACCTGCAGTCTGACATAATCAATGATTTCATGTCCAAGCAAAGGGTCTGGTGCTTTCGTTTTGTTCGAGTGTTTGCTTTGGGACCGATATGCCCATTGCTCTTAATCACTGTCTTTGATAAATTCTCTCTCGGAGGAGATGTCTTTTCCTTTTCAAGGCCACACCGGGAATGTGACTTCTGCGTATTAATGGAAAGCTGGTGTCTTCCAGCTGCTGGTTAATTCGTTACTGCTCAGCTCCGCGTTAGAAGGCGCCCACGGCGGGGCTCTGTGGCGTTAATAACTTTGCATGTACGTCTGTGCGTGTGTCCACGTGAGCGCCTCACAGAATATTATACTTTCACCGTATTGTCATGCCCATTTAAACTCACAGATAAATTTATATATATGGGGGGAATTATATCTTTTTCAGTTTTTTTTAAAGATTTTGTTTTTTTGATTTTAGAGAGAGGAGAGAGAGAGAGAGAGAGAGGCAGGCAGTGGGAGAAAGAGCGGGAAGCATCGTTGCTTGTCGTCTGTGCCTTGGCCGGACACGTCTGGGGTCTCCAACCGCTGACCTCAGTGCTCCAGGTGGATGCTTTATCCACTGCGCCATCACAGGTCTGGCCAGTTTTAAAATGTCTTTCTTCCAGACTTCATGGAGAATATAGCAGAGAACACCATCCAGCCCCCAGCAGCAGAGGCAAGTGAGGCAATAGGGTACAGCAAGTGAGGCAAGCGCCTCGGGCAAAAATTTAAGGGAGCACCGCACTGTCAGTAATCAAGCGAAACAAGCATTTAATGCGATTAAAAAAATCAATGCACCGAAATCCATGCTGAACAAAATGTCTAAACGATAAATAGAGAGGGAAGCCGGTCCTGTTACTGGTATTAGAGGAATGAAATTTATGTGCGGGCTTCTGGTGTCTCGGAGGCGACTGGGGGAAGCACATTGCAGGGAGATTTTTATTTCATATCGTAGATTTTTTTCTGTGGTATAAAGTCTGAGAAGCACAGGGGAGATTTCTGAACACCGACCCTGTTCTCCTCGCTCTCGAGGTTCCAGGATCGGACCCTTGAGCCTTCCTCGCTGAGCCTGTTTTCCAGTTCTTGGACGAATACTTACTATTTCTGAAAGCATCTCGCAGGGGGAGCTAGGGAGTAACGCACTGCTCAAAGAGACTCTTTTTTTGTTGTTGTCGTTGCTGCTGGATTTTGATAGCAACTTTTGAGCAAGGCAGAGGAGAATGGGTGGATGCCTGGCAAGAGGTCATTGTCAAGGACGGGAGATCAATTAGTATGCAGATCAGAGCCAGGGAGTTCAAAGGTATTGTTCCAATTCAATCACATTAGCTAGGGCAGAGATGAACAAACAGCATGACCTAATCACCAAGCCTTTCCCATTCATTCCGTGTGTGTGTGTGTGTGTGTGTGTGTGTGTGTGTTTGTGTGTGCGTGCGTGCATGCTCATGCACGTGTGTATGTGCACGTGTGTGTGTGTGTATGCGTGTGACATGTAAGGGTCTGGCTGACTGTGTGAAGATACGAGGAAGCTGCCTCCTTTACTATTTGTGAAATATATACATTCCCTTTTGTACTTTTGAGGGATGATTTAATTGAAGGCAAGCAAACTGGGTCTGTTTTTCAATGCATACCTTCACACATACCCAGACACATTAAAACACCTTGGGGAAAAAAGACTTTCACTCGGATAATGCCAAGGTAAGTTTTATCCCCCCTTACTTGCAGACAATCCTATTCAAAATGTGCACAATTCTTTCAAGTCCCCCAAGCGAGAGGACTTGAAATTCCACATTCTAAAATACAATCCCTGCAGCCTAAATATACCTTTCAACTGTGTGGTTAGAGCGATCATGGAGATAAATGAGAAAAATCTTGAATTTTTTTTTTAAACATCACAAGAAGAAGAGTCCCCCCACCCCCTCCGCTCTCTCTTTCTCAAAGGAAAACCCAATTATTTTCCTGGTTTGCCGGTGGTTCTCGTTGGAATGCGGGCAAACCAATCGACGCCACGCACTCACGTCCTTAAAAACATACAGCGCGGGAGGCAGGGAACACGGAGGCGTAAGGTAAACAAGGTGCGCGCTCCATCTATAATTATACCCACGGTGCACACGAGATACTGGTGGAAATGAGGAAAAGCCATGGGGATTAGCCTCGGACGAAACAGGGCACTGCACCAGGTTTCCTTGGTCCTGCCACACTTTGCCCTCCGAGTTCTCTTCCTCCGCGTGCACGTGTGTGCGCGTGTGCTGCATCCGTTTGGATAACATTCGGGAAACTCCACGATGGCTGCGATTGGAGTGGATTACCCCTAGAAGCGGGAGGCTGCGGGGGGGGGGGGGGCGGAAGGAGTGCCGCCTGGATATCTTCATTTCCGTCTCAAATCAAACATGATTGGGAACTAAGGTTTCCTGAATCCAGTCTCTGCCTCCAACTCTGGCCCTGGGAAGACAGTTAATCATAGCTCACGCAGATGAAAGATGCTTCGGAAAACGCAACTCTTGCGGGCAGAGCTGCACCCCGGGGGGCCATGAATGCTGGGGGAGGGACCGTGATTCCTGATGCTGTAACCTACTGAGACACTTTCGGCTTTGCAGTCGCTATCAAGTAAATACAGGACATCTCACCCATGAAGGGTGATTATTGCTCCTGAAAAGAGGAAACGGCTTATTAAGGTCTTGTGCAGGGAGCAAAAGATAAGAATCATTATTGACAGAAATGAACAATCTAGGATTTCCCCCTAAGGACATATATTTCCTTTTAAAACTGTTTTGGCAGCGAGGTTATTATTATTATTATTACTACTACTACTCTACTTAATTTCGGTCTGAAATAGACTGTTTCCAAAGTAGTTCTAGTATAAGTGGAGGTTTCAAAAGACACTTTTCCCAAGGCACCCCCTCATATACTTTTAGTACTTTTATCTGCAACGCAATTAAAGAGATTTTAAAATGTAAATCTGCCACTCAGTTCTATAAAAATATTCATTCATTGTCCGGTATTTTATTGCAAAATATTAAGCCACTAAAAAAAAAAAAAAGGAGCAAAACAAAACACGATCCTTAAAAACCAAGCCTTTATACAATTAGTCACAGAGCCACCATTGATCGGACTATTGTGATGTTTTCTTTGAATTCTGGTCTAAGATAGGCATTTTCTACTTCTTTTTATTTCTTCTAAACAAGGTCACAAATTTTTTTTCCTCCTAAATGAGGACCAGAAGTCCCCCACCCCCCATAAGATTAATAAGTCCTTACAGTGTTCTAAAAGTGAGTGCTTCTTTCCTATAATAAAAGGTGTTTAAAAGGTTCGCTATAGCTTTAAACAGAATTACAATTTACTTCTTTCAAGTGTCCAGGCCATAAATTCTTCTCAATTCCCTCTCTCTCTCCTTGTCGGAATTAATGAGATCAGATCTGATCAGGGCGCTGATGTGTTCAGCGGCAAATCACACAACAGCGCGCGCACCGTAATGGAATTTGCATCTAATGCATACATAAATCAAACATCTTTCTGGACATTTTCATATGCATAATGTCATTTCATCCAGTTCTCTCTGTGCAGAAGGGGGGAGATTTTTCTCTCTGAGAGAATGACTTTCTTTAATGCTTTCATTTTATTTTCGCTGACTGCAGTCCCGGAGAAGGCGCTCGGTCGGAGAATCTTTCGGGGCGCGGTTGACAGTTCCTTTTCCAAGAGGGGTCCTTCACATTTATCATGCCTCTTCCTCGGGGGCTTTGTTATGCAAATGTGGCTGAAATTGATAATTCCAAAGTGCTTCATTTCGGCTCCTCCGCGGTTGGAGATGGTAGATAAAAAGAAACTGACAAGGCACACTGATTGCCCTCAATGCTTGTAACTCTCTTGCTAACAAGGCTGGATATATTGTTAAAAATTCCTATTGTCATGAGGGTGGCGCTCCCATTATGCAGGCCTTGCAAATTTCTGATTTGAATATTAACCCTTCAATGGCCCTACACCCCCTCCCGAGAACCCCCTCCAAAAAAAAAAATCAGTTGCTATCAAATGGCATAAGGACCCCAAACATCAAATTATTCTTCTTTTATGGTGAACAGCTGGGGTGCATTGAAAACACTTCATTAATCATTTGTTCTCAAGGTAAACTTTACATTTATTTTCAAATGCAAATAAAAGGGGGTTATCTTAGGCAACGGGGAGCCCCCTCCCCATGAAGTGCTCACTAAAGATGTGGAGAGACAGCTCCTTGAACGTGCACAAAGGGCTGGAAATGTATAATTAAGAACGACAGTTTGTAAAAGAGACCTGGCCTTTCTCCCCTGTCCCGATCTCTGCAAAAGGCGGAGATACCAGTATTTCAACTTGCTTTTACATTCAGACCAAAGAAGGCCTTGGGGAGGTGATGTGTGTCTTCTGTCACCGGAGCTAAGTTTATTTTACCTGTCTGACCAGGAGACGCAGGAGAAAGAAATCTTCCGGGACTGCTCCTCCCACTACCTGAGGCAGAAATCCGAAGACCCTTTCCAAGGAGCAATTGCAAGTTGAGGCAGCTCTGGTCATTAGCATACCAATAAGGTGCTGGAAGCCATGGGGCTTGAAAGGAGGCCATGTGGGAGCAGGACACTGGCAACAACAGGGGCCACAACGCCGGGCACTTGGGGAACCTGATGATGAGACATTTATTCTGAGCTCGAAGCCTGGCTCTCTAGAATACCAAGACCAGAAGCCTGCCTAGAAGCCTCCTGTTTCTAAACACGCGCACGCGCACGTGCGCACGTGTGCACACACAATTAACATATCCCCCCCGGAGAAAGTGATCAGACCCATTCATAGCTTCTCTGATAGAAAAGCAGGACCTTAACAGGAATTCGCCTGTCAGCTAATTAAAATTTGGGGACTAGAATTTCTTTTAGCAGTTTTCTCATGGTGTCTTGCGTCTCTAGAAATGTCCACCAGGTAATTGGCCTCGCTGTTAAACCTTGGAGCCCCTTACAATTTTGTTTTGTTTTGGAAGTGTTGGTAGTTTAGGGGGGAAAAAACCCCGTGCTGATTGGTGAGTCAGGCTTCACACAAAAAATCTTCTCTTAATCTTTTAAACGAAGCCCCTGAACTTGGGGAGGGGTAGGAGGGGGGCGGATGCAGCATCTCAGGGCTGGGAGGCTCGCATTACCCTGATGGTGCCCTGTGCCCGAGGCCCGTCACAGGCTGCGTCCAAGTGGTTTGTGCTCTCAGTTCTAGAGTCAGGCGGAAGGATACATATCAAATGATGGAGAAAAAAGGGAAGTCGGCTACTGCAGGCCCTCTGCCCCTCTAGAATAAGGAGGTGACGCACATAGAGAGGGGGATTTGTTGCAGCAGCAAGATCTCCGTCCTGTGTGCACATCTCAGCTGAGGAGCAGACACACGTGCGTGCATTCACAGGGACTACGCAGAGACACGGCATCGTGGGCATTCCCAGGGATTAGGCATGCGCAGACCCAGGACACACATCACTGGGCAGGCTCTCAGGAGCCCTGGTTTCTACCCTTGGCAGCTCTCGCCCGCAATGTCAGCCCAGGGAGGAAGGAAAATGAAACCACTGCCACAGTGCCTTGTGTGGAGTCTTTTCTTGCAGCACATGCCCCCCCCCCCCACTCGCCCCTCCACATCACCTAAAAACACTAAGTGAAATTTTCATGCCTTGTCATTTTGAGTGCAGGCACCCCAGCCCTACTGCTAACAGCTTTTTTTTTTTAACCATATTGTATACTGTAGAGGCAGATTTGGGTAAAGTGCATCAGGAGATTACCCTCCCGTTTAGTGTCCAGTGAGCCCACCAACTTGGAGGGTCACTCCTGCTTTAATGCTTTGCTTCTGTCCAGTCCTGATGGTGATGCGAGCTGTTATTAGTGTCAGGCACGCGGTCACATTTGCCTAATTAATATGGCAGCCCGCACTCCCTGAACTTAGTGTGAGTCATTAAATCAGCAGGTTACAGTCAAAATTGCAGTCAAAACAAGGCTTATTCATTAATATCTGCTAGGCTAATCGGCGCGGAGAACAGAGGCAGTCGCTAAACTCACCCTGTCCAATTCCTGCCCCCCACCCCCGGGCCTGGATCAACTAGATTTTAAAAGCTTACACTTTTCCCAGGAAAAGAGAAACCTTATCTTTACTTTTCACAAGAAGCTTTTAGGATGCAAGATTTAAAGATGCACCTGTATGCATTTAATGTCTATTTTATTTTCAATTACACTTTGCCGTGGATCTGAATACCTAACATTATCTATAGATCGTGCGATATCGCTGGGCACTTGAAAGTGGGATTTTTTTTTCTGAGTCTATTTGATTTGAGAGGATTCTTTTCATCTATTGGCAGAGTGGTTCTCTCCCCCCTCCCCCACCCCCACCCCAGTGTCTTTTTAATAAGAAATCTTGGTCGTCGATTTCCATCTGCATTCACGCACTGACTAATGCCCAGCAGGCACCGGGATGCAGGGCCCAGAGAGGGGCGTGTGCGCACAGGCCTGGCCCTTCCTTGGGCATCCCGGGTCTCCCGGGCCTGGGCTGGGATGCGGGGCCGGATGCTGCTTTGTGCGCGTGCAGAGGAAAGGTGTAGGACTGTCCTTGCTCGCTGGCATTTAATTTACCAGTTGCTCCGAGCTGGGTCTTTGGCAGATCCTGCTGCATCTGAAAGACAGCCTGTCATACCCAGGGCCCGCTGCCGACTGCTGAAATTGAGAAACTTGGCAGATATGCAAACAGTAACTGGGTTTGAGTTGTTTTGATTACAAGTTAAACAGAGAGTCGTTGGCAGGGCCGACGTATATCTGTGGAGGTTCTCACTCCTCTTTCCTTCCCTCCTCTCTTTTTCTTTGCTTCCTCTTGTCAAAACACGTCTCTGCAGAATCCGGGACCACCATGGCTTTGCAGAGCTGGGGTTCTGTGGGACAAGGAATAGGAGAGAAGGGTCAGCTTCTCCCTCTGGACTCACGTTCTGCTGTGCTGAGAATGGGGCTCATCGTGGGAAACGCAGTCCTGGATTCAAAGCCAGCGTCACGCTCAGAATCTCCTCTCTAGGTGGTCTGCGGCGACAGGACCCAGGGTCTCGACAGCTCACGTTATTTAGAGATGCACGGAGGTTCCTAAGATTTAAGAAAGACTTGGGAGGGCTTTTTAAAACTAAAGCCCGTTTCAGATAGTCGCCCGGGAGGAAGAGAAAGAAGGAGTTGGGTGGGAGTGTGCTGCAGGCATGACTCAGTTTCACTGGCTCAAAGCTGTGACGTTCGCACCCGTCTGTGGGTCAGGCGCGGTGTGGTGTGTTCCGGCTGGTGAACGTTTACTTTTATTGGATGGGATGTCCTGCCTCCTGGGTGACTGGGGGGAGAGAGTGAGAAGAGGGTGAAAGAAAAGAAAAGTAAGAAATCTCAACTGATGTGATGCGGGTGAAGAAAAGGCACGTGGCCCTTTCAGTGCGTTTGTTTCCCCGTGGTTGAAGGGCCCCCTCTCCGTTTCAGCCCGGGGTCCTCAGGGCAGCTCTCCAAGGCTGAGCTGCCCACACAATTTTAAAGAAAAAACCATGTTAATTCTGGAGGGAGGGCAAAGCCGAACTATAATTGTCACTGTCATTGTCTCGGGCTGCTGGCTGGAGGCACATTTCCCAGAGAGGCCGTTTCACGTGGCAACAAACACATTTGATTTAAGGAAATGAGATTTCTCCCCCCCTCCTCAGCCCCCTCCCCAACAAGTGGAAAGCTGAAACTCTGAACATTATGACAGAGTTCTTAGAAAGATCCCAAATATATAGAATCAGACTTTTTTAATTCTTTAATTTGTCCATAAAAAACTTTATTGAAAAAAAAAAAGTAATAAATAAATAAATAAATGAATGCACGCGCTGGGCTCAGTAATGTGTCTCCGAAGAAACTGAGTTCTGAAAGGGCCTCATTTGGACAAAGTTAATTACTGCACAATAATTGCATTTTAAATTCAGTTTCTTTCTAGATGCAGTAAATTGTAAAGCCCGTGATTAGAAGGAAAAAAAAAAAGTTCCTGTGCGTATAACTTGTTAATTGCCTTTGTCAAAAACTGACACCCCACTCTACCTCCTTTCCCCCTGAAGAAATAGGACTTCCTAAGCCAGTCGGAATGAACACCCTACAGAGAAGGAGAAGCTGGAAACTTCTGGACCAGAAGAGCTCTCAGAACTGCACCCGCCCCCCCTGGAGGCCAGGGGGACTCCCAGCGTCACAGTCCAGCCCTGGTCCTGGGCTCTGCGGAGTGGGGCATAACGGGGAAGACAGGAATGCTTCCTTGTCACCTCTTTGTCATTCTCTGTCACCTCCACTGTAGTTTAACCCTCTCTGAACTCAGTGCCTCAGCATCATTAATGATTCTGTTATTTATTTTTCATGCTCTTATCATGGGAATCTATGTAGGATGTACAGTTTACCATCTTAACCATTTTAAGTGTCATTAACGACATTCGCAATCGGGTGCAGCCCTTGTTCCTGTTTCCAAAGTGTTTTCGTCACTCCGTACAGAAATTCTCCGCCCGTGCAGTGACTCCGCCCTCCCCTCTGCCTCTGGTAACCCCCAGTCTACTTTCTGACCCTACCTTTTAGCGTATTCTAGATATTTCCTCTACATGGTCTCCTACACTGTTTGTTCTTGCGTCTGGTTTAGTTCATGTTTTCAAAGCTCATCCATATTGTCACCTGTATTCAGAAATGTATTCATTTTTACGGCGGAATAATATTGCATAGTAGAGGTGGACCACATTTTGTTTATCGGTTCATCCCCTTGAGGGACAGTGGGATTGTTCCCACCTTTTGCCTATTAGGATTAGTGCTGCTGTGGACATTTGTGTATAAGTACCTGTTTGTGTCGCTGTTTTCAATTCCTTTTGGGTAGATAGCTAGGAGTAGAATTGCCGGGTCCTATGGTAATTCTGAGTTAAATTTTTTCAGGAACTTTGTGGTCCTATTTAACATGACAGGAAACTGAGGCTCAGAGAGATTTCAGAAGCTGGTCTATCATTGCATGTCTCAGAGCTAGAATTTCAACCGGAACTTGTCTGCCATGGAAGCTTAGGTTCTTTCTCTTGCTCATACTTCCTCCTCAAAGGGAAAAGTTTCATTTCGATCCTCTCTAGAGGACTCCCTATCAATTGCAAGGTGGGACACTTCCTTCAGAGGCAGTAGTCCTGTGATGGTCGTATCTCTGGAGCAAGAATCACGTTCTCCTGGGCATTTCTAGTTTCATTCAGGCACCTCACCCGACCTCTCCGAGCCTTCACTCCTCTACTAAAGGGATACAGATACCCCTGGCCAATATGATGGCACTGTTATATGCAGACCCGGGCAGCCTGTGCCAGGTTTTATATGAGTGGTCCAGAGAGACTCAACTGATAGTGTTTATTTTTGGTCTGGAGAGTATAAGAAGCAGACAACTGCAGGGGAATTAACACTTCCTTTCAGTCTTTTCCCAGGTTCCTGATTTCACGCTTCTGTCAAATGAGCACAAAGTCCATGTGCTCTGAAGAGCTGCCGTTGCTCTGCTGTCCTCTGTGTGTTCCGTGTGTCGTGTGGGAGAGACCCAGGTGCCCCTCATGGTGGGCTCTGGGCACACAGGCGACCAGAAATGAGCCTTTTGTAACTGATGTCCTAAGTGCTTATTTCTGTGCTGATTTAACACGGAAAGCGTCCAAGTAGATTAATTTTACGGGCTTTTTTTTTTTATGGGGGTAACATTTCAAAAGGCTGATGCTGGATCAGTTTTGTCAGATTTCACCGGCACCTTTATTTTCATTATTCACTGATCTCAGGCAGAAATTCAGTCTAGGTTTTAAAAATGTGACTATCATCTCTTGTGAAGTTGATCTGACTGCTGTTTTTGTTTTGTTTTAGTTTAAGATTTTATACAACTGCTGTTTTCAGCATTTTAAATATCTGTATTAGCCAAGGTAAAATTTTTTGACTCCTCACGCCGTATACTTAAAAATTACAGTTAAAATATATCTAGCCGACCGAATCCGGTCCTTTTAGACAGTACAATTAAACACAGCCTGCCGTTGCACAAGGTGATATTGGAAGGGGCATGTCACCTGCAGTTGCTGAGCACATTTTCCTTTTTATGAGACTAAAAGCTTCTGTTAAAGGGCACTTATTTATTTATTTGAAATTCTTTAACTCTCTTAGATATACCACAAATTCAAACCACTCTTTTTTTGAGTTGTTAATTTTTTTTCAGGGTTATTATTATTCAGGGTAATTATTTCAGAGTAATAATTATAATTATTATTATTATTTTCAGTCCGTTTCCCCTATGGCCCTTCTGCAGCCAAAGCAAATTCCCACCTGACTTCTAAGGGTTACCAACTTGTCCCAGTTTGCCTGGGACGTTCCCGGCTTTGGTGCCGGGAACCCCGTAGGTCCAGGGAGAACTGGGACAGGTGGCTTCTCCATTCCATCTGTCATCCCCCCTTCCCAGCACTTTAAACACGTGAATTACGACTCCAAGGTTCACTACTAAGCAGGTCTTACTAATACGTCAATGGATTGGTTAAACTGTCTATCAGTGTCTATCAGAAATAAGATATTATTTCTACAGGGTAGTCACAGCTTAGGCCATTATGGCTCTGATACATTAGTAACAGTCTGGACTTTGTGTTAGTGATTCGACAGAGGGAATGTGTTTGCATATTATCCTTTGAATGTATTTGCAACGTGCATAGTGGAGCTTACATGCTGTAATGTGCTTGTACACTAGTGCACGTTCGTGTGTGATGTATAATTCCTGAATTATGAGAATGCATTATTGAAAACACAAGGAAGACACCTCGCAAAAATGCAACACTGTCCAATTGTTGATACCACTTAAGCCTCAATACTTTGGCTATTGAACACCTTTTCTTTTCTTTCTTTCTTTTTTCTTTAAATATGCCAAAGAGGCTACTCCGTATTATGGACTAATGGCCTGCAAAATTGCTTTGTGCAAAATGAAGGCCATTTGAAGCTTCATAAATTCATATAAATAGTCATTTCAAATATATTGATTTTTTTTTACACGTCTATCAACTTACTTGTTACAGCTTTGTAAAGACTATTTACCAAGAGTGTTACATTTCTCTCCTTTTAAAAATGTTAAAATATTTTGATTTGAAATTGTGGGTTCCCAATCATGAAATTTAAAAAAAAAAAAAAAAAAGAGAGGTTTAACTATCCAGGCTCTGGCAAACAGGAGTGTGTGAGGAGAAAAAGATAGAGCTACAACGTGGAAAAGAAGGGTGATTTTCTTAGCGGCAAAAAAACAGCATGAATTAGGGGTACGGATGCACCTTCTAAGTGATTTATAACACTGGAAATTTATTTTTAAAATGGTTGCACGTAAGGAAATAATGAAAGCTGGTTGTTATTCATAGAATGGATCAAAGGACATGAATCTAAATATGGATCGGAACAGCTGTCTCTTAAAAGGATCTTATTATACCATTTATTTAAATTATTTCCTTAAACTTTTTCCTGCAAAGTGGTGTTATCGATTTGTTTATATTTTAACTGTTCTCCTCTCACAGTTCCTCTGTTGGTATGACTCTGGGTCTCAACTTACCAATAACTTATTTAATAAGGGCACTTGTGTTTCACTTGCCTTGTAGAGTTAACTCTTGTAACAAGCACAAAGACCATCGATTTAAAAGGAATCTATTATTCGGAAGCTAAAAATACCCTGTTAGATTGCATAAATTTAGCAATTACGTTATTTTTTTTTCCCTCAAGTGAAAAAGTCAGGATTTATTAGCAAGGCAGACTAAATGGATGTCACCTTTGGTTTTAAAAGCATTAAAATTGGCTTTAATGCCACTCCGACTCATTTAACATTATGTACACACGGAGACTGAATAGTGAGAAAGTAATGGGACACCCTGCTATAACATACACTCTAGTCATTGCGATTAGAAATAAAGGCAATGCACCTTATTTGGAATATTAATTGATGTAGAACAGAGACTGACACATTTCTTTTTTTATGAATTAAAAACTGAATCAAGAAACTTTATTCATTTCCAGTTACCTTCTCGAGCTGAGAGCCCGATGCCATTAGGAGTTACAGAAAGAAGCCCTCTGGTGGGTTCCATGTGGTTGCAGAAATGACTGTTGACCGGAATTCTCCATGTGCGTTTGCCCCCCCCCCCATGCTGACTAACCTAAAGCTTGTCCCACTTTCATCTGTCACATGGGATAGGACCCCAGGTTTGGTCATGGGATAGGACCCCAGGTTTGGTCCTGGGATAGGACCCCAGGTTTGGTCCTGGGATAGGACCCCAGGTTTGGTCCTGGGAAAGGACCCCAGGTTTGGTCCTGGGATAGGACCCCAGGTTTGGTCCTGGGATAGGACCCCAGGTTTAGTCATGGGATAGGACCCCAGGTTTGGTCATGGGTTTATACAATAAATTCACCCATTTAACATTTTATCTTAAAGAGAAGGCTTAATTCAATTAAGCTTCTATTTTCTGTAAAATGGGTCTGATCCTGCCGTGGGTCAAAGACACATAAGCCTATTTGGATCATGAAAATTTAGATAGCTTCAGAGAAAATATGAAGACAGTCTGCTATGTCTTTTTTTATTTTTTATTTACTTTTTTGTTTTGTTTTTTTTTTATTTAGTTTTTTTATTTATTTATTCATTTTAGAGAGGAGAGAAAAAGGGAGAGAGAGAGACAGAGAGAGAGAGAGAGAGAGGAGAGAGAGAAGGTGGGGAGGAGCTGGAAGCATCAACTCCCATATGTGCCTTGACCAGGCAAGCCCAGGGTTTCGAACCGGCGACCTCAGCATTTCCAGGTCGATGCTTTATCCACTGCACCACCACAGGTCAGGCAGTCTGCTATGTCTTGATTTGAGATCAGACGCATTAGAAAGGACACGTTGGGAAAAGTAAGGAAGTGGACGATTCCGAAGTCGCCCTGTCAAGGGAATTAACCGTACGCTGTACAAATGCTGTCGCCACAGAGCTGCCCACGTGTTGTGAGTTTTGAAATGGGTAAGTCCATCACAACTGGGGGACCTTCAGAAGTCCCTCGGGGAAAGTAGGCACTTCCTGATTTGGCCAGAATGCCCGAGAAAGTGCCTAGCATGCGACGGGGCCACCACAGGCCCCCCTTCCCTGGGGGCCCCTGAGCAGTGAGTGCCCTTAGGAATCCTGAGAGGCTTCCCTGTGCAGGGTGTGGGTGGCGCTCCTCCCCATCAACCAGCCTTAGAAACCCCCCTTCCTTTTGAAGGACAGGACTTCCTGCTGTTTACAGCCCGGATGGGTCAGCCAGCAGAGCGCAAAGAACATGATGCTCTGGGTAGTGCGTCAAAAGGAAGGATTATTCTCCATTTCCTTACAATTGCTTCTGCCGCTACCTGGATTTAGTGGCTAATTTAAAAATTATAAAAGTTAAAAGCGAGGGCTGTCCAAAGCCTAGCTTCTAACTTCTTTTTAGAATGAATAAACGGCTTGTCGTGCCTCTCACAGGAACAGAACAAGAACGTCAACTTCCTTCCAGCTGGAAACGATACTTAATTTCAGTTCCTCTAAAGATAATTAATTGGCACCGGAAGATGATAGCCCAACCGGTTGGAATTTGGGGGAAAATATTAAAGACCAAAGATGGATTTCCAGAACTGAATTCCACAGTGTGACTTTCATCATCCTAATACCAGTCCCTTAAAATCAATACAGAGATTACGGGTCTGAAATACGGGGTGGGTCCATTCGGTGCCGACTGTATCTGGTGTTCTGGGTGAGGAACAGGCTGGAGCTGGAAATGTCAGAGTTCATGATGTCAGAAGCCTGAGGCTGGGTTGGAGGAGGTGAGGGTTTTTTAGAACAAAAACAGGTGAAACAAATCACACAGTTCTGGGGATACGTTTTTGTGGATGCGATGTGTGTTCTGAGAGAGAGAGAGGAAGAGGGAGAGGGAGAGGGAGAGGGAGAGGGAGGGAGAGAGGAGAGGGAGAGGGAGAGGGAGAGAGGAGAAAGAGAGAGGAGAGGGAGAGGGAGAGGGAGAGAGGAGAGGGAGAGGGAGAGGGAGAGAGGAGAAAGAGAGAGGAGAGGGAGAGGGAGAGGGAGAGGAAGAGGGAGAGGGAGAGGGAGAGGGAGAGGGAGAGAGAGAGGGAGAGGGAGAGGGAGAGAGGGAGAGAGGGAGAGGGAGAGGGAGAGGGAGAGGGAGAGGGAGAGGGAGAGGGAGAGGGAGAGGGAGAGGGAGAGGGAGAGAGAGAGAGAGAGGGAGAGGGAGAGGGAGAGGGAGAGAGGAGAGGGAGAGAGGGAGACGGAGAAGGAGAGGGAGAGAGGGAGAGGGAGAGGAAGAGGGAGAGGGAGAGGGAGAGGGACAGGGAGAGGGACAGGGAGAGGGAGAGGGAGAGGGAGAGAGGAGAGAGAGGAGATCCAGACCTTGAGAATCAAGTTGTTTTTAAATTTGTGCACAGCGAACATTCTTCAGTGTAAAAAATGTTTCTGGGCTGTGGCTGATGTCGGTGCGAGTTTCTGCTTGTTATTATGCCCTTTGTCTTCACCGATGATGTGTTAGATTATTTCGGAACGCGAGTGCTTGGTATACCATAGGAAAATCACGCGGAAAGTATCTATAAAGTAAATAAGCTTTAATTAAATATCATTGTCAAGCATTAATCATGGCAGCACTGCTCCCTGTGGAAATAAGGATGGATATTCAATTTGTTTTGATTATGCATGAATTTTCGCCGAGCCCCATTTGTCTGTGGCTGTGCCCCTCAGATAGAGTCCTCGTGTGCCTCTGTTGGGGGACCCATAAGGAGAACACCTTCCGCCTTGATTCAGAACAGAGATCAGTCAGTTTTCATGGTGCAGAATGTAGTGATAAATATTTTTTGAAAACATAAAGACCATCCATCCACAAGCACCGCGTCGGAGGTGGAGGGAGCTCTGTCTCTGTAAGCCTCCGCATGCACACATACAGGTGCTAGTATTTTCTACGCTAAGCAGGGGGATTGGGGGGTTTTCATCAGAATTTGAGAGAGGCGCAAACACACCGCCAGTTGTCACTGACAGCCAGAATCTTTTTTGGGAACTCCTACTACCTGAACTTCCTGGGTAATTTTTTAGTTGAAAATGGCAATCAATTCTAGACAAGTTCAGATCTTCCCAATGAGGGTGCACTGTCCTCCTCAATAAACCCACTATCTTCGCTGCTTCCCCGACCCCAGGATGCTTCCTAATAAACATTTCATGCAGAAAACCCCTTAAAACAGTTACTAATGAAAATGAGAGTAGGAGTAAAGCATGGCAGTGGGAAAGGGGGAGGAAATTCACATTTATTTTAATTTTTTTTTTTTAGGGAAAGAGAGGGAGAGAGGGACAGACAGGGACAGACAGACAAGAAGGGAGAGAGATGAGAAGCATCAACTCATAGTGACAGCACCTTAGTTGTTCATTGATTGCTTTGTCATACGTCCCTTGACTGGGAGACTGCAGCTGAGCCAGTGACCCCTTGCTCAAGCCAGCGACCTCGGGCTTCAATCCAGTGATCATGGGGTCATGTGTATTATCCCATGCTCAGGCCGGCGCCTTCGGGCTTTCGGACCTGGGTCCTCAGCGTCCCAGGCGATGCTCTTTCCATTGTTCCATGGCCTGATCAGGGGGAACTTTGCATCTACTAAGCCCCTGCTATGTGCCCTGCCCAGCACTTTATTTGGGCAGGACTCTGGCTGTGCTCCCAGCAACCTGGATAGTAATCCGTGTGCTTTTCATTTTCCGGGTCAGGAACAGAAGGTAGGAGGGTCAAAGGGGACACGTTCCGGGTCACGCAGCCAGTAAGTGGGGTTCCCGGAGCAGAACCCAAACACTCCGGACTCCAAACCACCTGCATTCCTTTATGGCAGAGGTTCGTTTAAAAAAAACAAACAAACAAAAACAAACAAACAAAAACAAACAAACAAAAAAAAAACTTTAGCAAATTTGGTACCTAGCTAAGGAAAGGAAATGATAAAAGGCAACAGAAAATTGCTTCAACCACAGAAACCTGTGGGACACACAGGGGACAGTACGCACAGGGTGGTACCGCCACCTCTGTGAGCGTCCCGGTTTCCCGACAGCTCTGTCCTCATTCAGTCCCATCGCAGGCCACTGGATTCCCGAAGGTCGGGCAAGCCCCCTGGTGGCCCAGACCCCGGGTTCCAAAACGGAGCTGGGGAGCAGAGACAGGCAAGACAGTCCCTTTCCTCAAGGAGTCAACTATCTCTCGTTCGGGGAGGAGGGCACACTCATTTACTCACTCACTCACTCATTCATTCATTCACTCTATTCATTCATCCATCAGGCATTTACTGAATACCCCGCACGGTTACTAGAGGGTGAGAACCAAGTGGCGACTGGCCACGGTCATGTTTAAAGACAAGAGAAGACACAGACAGGTCAGTGGACTATGGCCCTCGGTCTAATCCCACCGTGGTGAGTGGGACAGAACGAGCATTTTGAGAGTCCTAGCAGGGACCCCCAGGGAGGACGGCGTGATGTAAGGAAGGCTTCCTGGAAGCGGCGCCCAGGAGTTGGTCAGCTAAGGTGGGGAGAGCAGTAACGGCAGGCGGGAGGCAGGTTGCTCGGTGTGGTCTGGGAAGGCCGAGACAGATATGTCCGGGTGGACGTGGTGGGAGAGAGAGGCGCGGCCGCTCCAGCCCGCGTCCTGCTGGGTCTGTACAGGTCGGTCCGGTCATCACGGGGCCCGGGGGAAAGCACACTGGTCTGGGGCACATCACGGTCAGTGGGGCAGCTGAGACCTGTCCCCCCGGAGGGGGTTTGCAAGGATGAAATAGACAGTGCCCCAACTTCTGCAGTGAAGTCCTGACACCTCATAGCTCAGAATGTGACTGGATTTGGAGATACAAGTTTAAAGAGGTCATCAAGGTAAAGCAGTGAGTGTGGGCACTGGTGTCCTCACGTGGAAAGGGGGCTGAGACTCCGACACACGCAGACTAAAAGGCGACCCCAGAGGACACACAGAGAGACAGGGAGGCATCGCTCGTGTCTCTCGCTCTTTTGACAAGGACACAAGCCATCTTGGATTAAGGATTCACCCTTATGAGCTCATGTCAACTTTGTCACCTCCTCATAGGCCCCATCTCCAAATGTAGTCACAGGAGGGGTCAACAGAGGCATCGAGAGAAGGTTTGCCATTTAATACAGAATAGTATGTTTCCCTGGTTTCTTCCTCAGGACAGCTCTGGGCAGTGGACGGTCCTACCCTCTTCCACACCAGGGTCAGGAAGGTTACGTTCAAGGTCCTAGAGCTGTCAGGAGGCAGAGCCGACTGTCATCCTCGCTCCGTCTGAGTTCGAGGCGCAGGCTGATAACTCTTCCTCCCTGCAAATGCCGCAGGCGCCTGGTCAACGGGCCGTGGCCAGTTTGCCACGTCTTCTGTCTATTGCTACGTGCTTTGTTCAATCAAGCGTCACGAGGTTGGTGGAAGCAGTAAACCGAAGCTACTTTCAGGCAGGATCTGTGTGTAGTACCGTTAGTTGAATCAGCCTCGTTAGCTAGAATAAAACAGAGACCGTTTGCCCTGGAATAAGGAAACTGAGCTTCTCATAAAACTGCTAATTCATGTCCTGTTCCTCCTTGGTCCACACACATCACAGGCTGAGTGTCCCCTATCCCCTCGCTGTCCATTATGGCTCTGCCCACAGTACCATCTGACTTTGGGCAAGTCGTGACACTCTTTGTACCTTCAGGCTCGATGGGTCTGGGGAGACAGCGAGGGACCCTCGGCTGTTGAGAGGGACTTGACGTACCTGATCACGCTGAATCCTCTCTGTGCTGAGAGGCCTGGGCTGCAGGGGGGAACACTAAGTCTCAGAGGAGCAACGGAACGAGCTGGAACAAGCACTGTGGACGGAGGAGCGTGCAGAAAACTCGGGTACGTGTGGTATGTGCGGCCTGTTCAGTGTCCACCCCCTCTTCTGATAACTGCACCCCACTGTAACTCCTCCCGTTGTCCAGTGGGATCTACTCCCCCTCCCCTGGAATCTGGCTGGCCTTCGGGACTCTCTCCATGTCCGGAATCCAGAGGAGGTGGTGTTCCGGGACCAGAGAGGCTAGGGCACCAGGAGCCTTGAAGCTTCTTCCCTGCCCTGGGGACACCCAGGCGCCATGCCCCGAGGAGGTCAGAGACAATCCACAAAAGGCTGGTGAGTGGAGGAGCAGAGGCCCCTGGCCACCAGCCCCGCTCAGCTACCTACTTACTAAGAAGTGCAGAGTGAGTTCCCCAGTGCCCGCTGGGCCCCCTCAGACGCAGCCTCAGGGAACAGGCAGCAGTCCGCATCCAGCCACACCCAAACTGTGAGCAAAGCGAATGATGATCGCTTTTATTTTTATTTTTAGGTCACTAAGTCCACAATAGTTTGTTCTATAACAATTGATGGCTCAACACAGGAACTCCCTCCTGTCTCCCTAACTCTTCATCTGCATGATAGGCTAGAGGTGACTCAGTCCTGGCGTTCCTGGCTAGTCACAGGACCCAAGCCTGGTCAGCCAGAGCTGCAAATTTTCTTAACCAAACTCAATCATTCGGTGAGAGTCCTATGACTAATCAAAGTCAATGGGACTCCGTTTGGGGACTCTTGACAGAGTTGGCAGAATATAAGTCCAAACCTTCCAGGGCTTACTGTAAGAAGAGGACCTGCTTGAGACTAAAGCCAACGCGTGGACTGTGTAACTCAAAGTCAGGGAGAGACACCGATGTGTGAGGTCATTTTTGAGCTCCTGGATTCAGCGACGCCCGAGGTCACCACGTCCCTGGACATTTCCCTTACTAGAAGCCCACACTTTCTGTCTATCTCATATCTTTATTTTTTCTCACTGGTCGTCTGAAGTTGAAACACAGGAAGTTAGTTTCCTTGTCTAAGAAGGTGCTTTTAATTTCTCCAAACTTAATAAAATTGTCCCCAAGTCGCAGCTGTTCCACCTATATATACACGTGCCTACCTCTGACTGCTTGTGGGTACCATTTCTCTCTTCGCTCAACCCAGCAGCACTGAAAGTTCCTTCTTGGCAACATAGTTACACTTGATTACAAAGAACCGCCCACTGACACGTGCCTCTGGCTGGTCCTTCTCAGTCACCTTGGCCGCCCCACCGTCCCTGCTGATCATTACGTGCTGGGCTTTCCAGGAGTACACCTGGGCTCCTCTGATCTTTTCACCCCCTCCCCCACCCTGCCCTTCCTCTTCCTGCAGGATTGCAGGCACCCTTGTACTTCATTTACACCTGTGCTAATGATTTCTTTCGCCGAGGTTTTTATTGAAGATCTAGTTTGGAACTTCTGGATGGGCAGTTGTGATGCTTAATTTTATGTGTCCACTGAACTAGGCCACAGGGTGCACAGATATTTGGCTAAATATTATTTCTGGATGTATCTTTGAGGGTGTGCCCCCTGCCTCCGGCCCTGAGCACAGTGTGTGGTCCTTTCGTGGACGCTCCAGGAACATTGGGCCGCTGTGACCCTTAGCAACTCGTCTCAGGCCTCTGGGCTCTGCCTCATGGGGGGTAAGACGATCCCTCAAAGGCACTTGGAGAGATGGCAGAGCTGTCAACGGGCACCAAGGGGGCTCTCTCTCCTCTTCTCCTCCTCCTGCTTCTTCCCTCAGACAGGGACCTCCTCCTGTGAGGGAGATGGTGCGAGGGACGCGCTTCCAGGTGGCCTCGCACAGAGGTGAGCAGCCGTCCCCGCAGCCCGCCCTCCTCAGGACCCTCCGTGGAAGGACGGAGGGCCCAACCTCCATCCATCAGCTCTGACATGTGCAAATCCTTCCACTTGGGCTGGAAACCGGTGGTGAGGACCAGACTTCTGGCAGCCCAGGATGCTGGAATTCATTGATATTTAAAAACACTTCCCTGCCCTTTTTCATTATACAGTCTAACATTTAGAGACTCCAAAATCGCTACTTATTAGTACAATATAACTCAGAGAGCTTGGAAGTGGTGCTGGAAAGAAAAACACGGCATCAAGAAGTAACCATCTGAGGCAAGGCATATGGAAAATAGAGAGTTCTTCATAAACCACTCGAGCCCGTTGGCCTGGCCTATCGCTACGAAACTGCGGGTTGCTGGTGAGACACGGCACCCTGTGTTGCCAGAACTATCCGGTTGGCACTCACGAGGTTTACCTGAGCATTGGATGGTGCACATTGTCTTGTATCTTGGTTACTTTTTGAAGTGTTCACTGTAACGGGACGGGTTTCATCTGAGATCTGCAGCCCTCATGCCTCCCGGCCTTGGTCTTGGAAACTAGCAGCTACTGGACACGGACTGTATGAATTAATTTGGGAAACTGGGGAGGATGAGTTTAACTTTCTTTAACTTCTTAGCTGATTCGAAGGGAAACTTCTGGGGAGACCGTGTAGCAAGAAAGAGAATACATTTTTCAAATACTTTATTATTCCTAACAATGTAACAACATTATTGCACATTTTACAAAAACAGAGGTAAGGAAAGAAAGACCACTCACGGTGCCCGACCTGTGTAAAGGCCACCGCTGGCTGCTTGGCATGTTTCTCGTCTGCCTCCTGTCCACATGCCTGCTGTCACCTGCTGTCACAGGTCCACATGCCTTGGTGTCTGCACGTCACGCTGACCATCCGGCTAGGGCACTGTGGTTCAGCCTTGGGAGGTGACGCCCTCGACGGAGGCAGTGTGACCTAACAGAAGTGCTGGAGGTGCCCTGTGGGCTTGGAGGAAGCCGGGTGGTCCTGGGCGAGCTGTTTCCCTGGGGCCCCGATTCCGGCACCGACCAGCCTGCCACATGGAAGCAGTGAGGTGGCCTCGCTTTCCTTGGGGCTCCGGCTGCTCCGATGGTGGCCCCAGTGGGACACACACACAGGATGATGGGCTCCGTAAAGGCCGCTGTGACCCCTGAAGAGACCAAAGAGACCATGAAGAGCAAGACCAAACGGAACAGGAACTTCTGTGAGTGAGGAGAGCAAGGTTCCGGAGCCAGAGCCGCCCCGATGGCGGACTGACAGTCCCCATGCGCTCTCCTCTCCATCTGTACTTCTTCCCTCCGTCTCTCCTTTTGTCGATGATGCTTCTTGTGTCAGATCTTCTCCTCTCCCGCCACGCCCCTTTGCCAAGCGCGGACTGTGGAGCTCTGGTTAGCCACGGGAAAATCACGGGAGGCTTTCGCTCTTCAAACAGCACTCTGCGGTTTTAAAAACTGTGTCTCCATCACTAAATTATGGGGGTGGGGGCGGGGGGACGTTGGGGCTTGAGGAGCGAGACTGGAGAGCAAGGCCGTTTGTAAGGGAGTGTTACGTGCGGTCTGCTGAGCCGGGGCCAGGTGCCCGGTCCTCTCCAGCCTCCGTTCATCCCGTCCGGGCGCGGAGGTGGGCTGTGGTGGTCGGCAGGCAGAGGGGCGTCCCCAAGGTGGACTTCAACCGCGGCGGTCAAATCTGGCTCTTAGTGTTCTTATCAGTGTTTAGAACAGTACGTGACACAGGCTTAGAATTCAATAACTATGACCTGCTGTTGTTGTTGTTGTTATTATTATTATTATTAATATTATGTTTGTCTTGTCTTTATTCAGAAAGCACTTGGAGTCTGACACGAAGCAAAGGAAGCAAATGGCGGGAGGGGGCTGTAGAATTCCTCTTCTTTGCCGAGTGTCATTAAGAGATGCCATGGACAGCACTGGCAGCTTCATTAAGAAGTCTGGTGGTGATGGTAATAGGGCTGGCACATTTGGGATTCAGATCGACACTTCTCAAGACAGAGGCAGAAGTCGGCTGGCGCGGCAATGCCAGGATCCAGCTCGCGGTCTGGGGAGGGCTGGGGGCCTGAGGCAGAGCGGTCTGGGGAGAGGAGCCCACACCTGGGGTGGCAGCTGAGGACCCCAGTGCCCGCTAAGCCCCTTCTCCTCTTCCTGGACCCCAGTGCCCGTTACCCCGTTCTCCTCTTCCTGGACCCCAGTGCCCACTTAGCCCCTTCTCCTCTTCCTGGACCCCAGTGCCCGTTACCCCGTTCTCCTCTTCCTGGACCCCAGTGCCCACTTAACCCGTTCTCCTCTTCCTGGAGACTTTGTGTTCCACACATCACCGCTCCGGGACTCCATTTTCCAAGCTGTGAATGAGCCCCCGGAAAGCTGAGTCCTAGGGGTCTGGTCTCCCTGTGGGCACAGGAGCTAGCGCGAAAGAAGCAGAAAGTGGGGCTTTTCACAGGAGGTGTCAGCATTCAATGTGTGCTCTACATGGATGGCGCTGGGGTTGGCGGGAGTGAATGGAAGGGGGTGGGGCACAGGGGCCGGTAGGGAAGCTTTGCCATCACCCTGGCGGAAGGTGGTGGGTGTGGGCCAGGACTGTGGCTGGGACGGAAGGGGCTGGATTTGGCCATTGCCTTCACCCAAATATGAAGACCCCTTCCCCATTAACCATGTCCTGCATCACACATTCCGACTCAGAGCAGCAAAGCTTGACGGGAAAGAAGCAGTCAGGGACCCTCGGAACGGAGATGTTCGATGAGACTGAAGTGTGATCATTTGGAAAACCGGGACACGTCCATCTCTAACCCGTGAGTGGCTCGGGGCACTTGGAGGTGTGTGAACCAGACCATCTGGCGGGCTGTCTTTCTTCACAACCCTGAACCTGGTTCCGGGACTGTGTCTTCCCTCCTCTGTCCCTTCTCCCTTCCCTCCTTCACTGATGGTCCTTTTGCCTTCTTTCCATTTTGTCGTCAAGCAAGCAGTATTTACTCATGCCTGCTCGGTGCTAGACAACCAGTGGACACACAGGGAGTTCGTTGCTCCGTGGGTCCCTGGTTGGGAACCCCTGGCCGATACTCAGTGCACCCAGTCCAGCAGAGCAGTGTCTGCAAGTATAAAGTGGAGAAGGCCTCACCAGTCAGTAAGTATAATTCACTCATAACAACATTTGATTTTTAAATGGGAACAATCACTCACAGTGGCTTTCGAGATTGATCCTGGTTCATCCTCCTGACAAGGCGGCACCTGTCAGTCAGGCCCCAGCTCTCTCTCGGCCTTTTATCTGATTCAAAAGCCACGGTGTTTAGGGAATAGGCTTGCACTCAAAATGGAAATAGGTGTTTTACTCTCCCTCTTAAAGCTATTACTGTGTCCACGGATGTCTTGCTCTAGTAAGGGTCTATCAGCATTTGCATTAAGAAGTCTTATTTTCTAAGGCTTAAAATGCCATTAAAATCGGTTCAACTTGGTTGTTCAAATGGTCAAATTATCCAAATTTCTTTCTTTACTTTTTTTAAAATCTATTTGGTTCTTTATTCATTGGTGAAAATATGCAAATCGTTGTCGGTTCATGGCTTCAGAAACCTTGACGTGTTTCCAAGGCTAGTCAGCTGACACTCTTCTCCTCCTGGAGCGGGTAGGTGTCTCTGGTCATTTTGTGTTTTCTCTGTAGAAGTCCTTCTTTTGTTTGTAAAGGAGGCTGCTGTTAATTTGGACAGGAACCAAGGCGGTCTCAGGGCATTTTCACACCGTTGGTGCTTTCAGACCCCTGCGGAGAGAGAACAAGCGCGAACCTGTTGTGTGCTCCTGGGTGCCAGGGGCTGTGTGTAGAATGAAAGTGCTCCTTAAACAGCGCACGGCCTGGAGAGGAAGGAGCTCACATTGCTTTTCTACCATCGAGGAGATTGAGGTTCTGAACCTGAATGGTGGACTGGGGGCTCAGGATCAGCCTCCACGCCTCTGGCCTTTGCACACACCGTAGTCCCGTAGTCCCTCGTCAGTCTCTGAGAGACCCGGGCTCATCTCAAAGGTCACCCAACACCCAAACCAAAGTCAACCATTTTAAGAGAGTTCACTAATTCCAGTAGTCTTGAATGGAACTTGATTTTCCAAAAGTTAGGCTTATTCTTGGCAAACCAACCCCTCTCTTTCATCAACACACGTACTATAGCATGTGCTACCATGAGCACTATTATCTTCACACTTACATGATTGTATTAACTTATGCAATAACTTGCACTTGATAATTTCTGGTAAGAACAGTCCCGCATGTCATCCGCTCCACTAAGAAGCCCTGTGTAACCCCTAGCAGTTCTTTAAAGCTAAGATATTATTATCCTGGTTTCCCCGACAGTGGTTGGCAAACTCATTAGTCAGCAGAGCCAAATATCAACAGTACAACGATTGACATTTCTTTGGAGAGACAAATTTTTTAAACTTAAACTATATAGGTAGGTACATTCCTTATCGAGGTAGCGCCCGCACGTGCTATTTTGTGGAAGAGCCACACTCCAGGGGCCAGAGAGCCGCATGTGGCTCGCGAGCTGCGGCTCGCCGTCCAGGGCGAGGATGATTGCAGCTCCAACAGCTCATCCTGCTGTTCAGGCTTAATTACCCACAGTGTCATCTTTCATGCTGAAAACCGTCCTGGTTTGGATGATCCTAGATATGGTGACTTTTTGCAGGGGCCTAACCTCGCCTTGGCTGTTGAGCGAGACTTCCACTAGGAAGCCATCCACTACTCTTCGGAGAGATCGTGCTAACCTTCAGTAACTTCTCTGATCAGCCCCCCATAACTGGTCAATTACACAGTCTCTAAAGCAGGGGTCTCAAACTTGCGGCCCACGGGCTGCATGCGGCCCGCCGAACAATTTTGTGCGGCCCGCAGACTAATCCACGAAGTTCAAAATATTTTGGATAAAATTAAGTAAGCCTAGGGGCCTACTTGTATTTTTCATTTCTCTAGCATCCTAGCTAGATATTAGCTTAGTTAACAGCAGTTGTGATGCGAACTACAGTTTCTGGTCGTTTTGTGACACTGAGTAAACTGCATGTACGATTGTGCTTGTTGTACTGATTTTTTTTTGTTTTCAACTGCAGTGAGAAAAGTGTTGCGTAACAGTTGCCTTTTGTAGACCTAGTGCGGCCCACTGAATGGCTGTGATCTTGCTCTGCAGCCCACATGCTGAGTTGAGTTTGAGACCCCTGCTCTAAAGGCTGCACTTACATGTTTTTATATTGATGGCGTCTTGTTTTGTATCCTTTGCGACCTCCCCAATAGGGACGGAGGTTGTTCCATAAGTATCTGTTGAATAAATTGGCAACTGAATTGATTGGAAAGAAAATCTTCTTCCTCGTCCCTCCCGCCTCTGGCCTGTTCTGATGCTTTCCCTCTCTGAGGACCCAGCCGCAAGGCCCTGTGTGCCTGAGGCCACCCACTTCCATTCCGTCTTCGTCTGTTTAGGTACAGGTCCCAAAGTGTGATCTGAAAACACAGCCAGGGATCTCTGCCTGCGCGTGGCACCCCGTGGTGCTCACGTATAATGTGAACAGGTGAACGAGTGTCTTTGTCAAGCACACGTCTTCACTAGGGTTCCTCCTAATAAGCTGGGCACCTCAGGGAACTTTCAAACTGAGGCAACATTCACTTTCCTGTAACAGTTGTTTTAAATAGCAATCCTTTTATGAAAACATTGAATGCACACCCTGGCAGGAAGTACACTTTACTAATGGTTTCGCTCACAGGAGCTGGCTCGAGATGTCCGTGCTTCTATTTTTCCTCACCTGAAACTCCACCACACATTTGGTGAGTCACCTGGTTGTTTTAGGTCAGGGGTGGGTGCCTCAGGCCTGGGGGACATGAAAAGCTCTGTGGAGCAGTGGGCAGTAGGGGTTGTGGGCATGGGGTTTAGATTTAGAGAAATGAATTGGTTATCTATTGCCGTGTAACAAATTATTCCCCAGCTCTGCAGCTTGAAACGATACACACTGATGATCTGACAGTGCCTCTGGTTCGGGAACTCAGCGGGGCTTAGCTGGCACCTCTGATTCAGTGTCTCTCGCAGTGCTGAAGTCCAGGTGTTGGCTGGGTCTCCTGGAACTTCCAGATGGGATTGTGGAGAATCTTGTCCCACACTCACATGGCTGTGGGTGAGATTCAGTTCCTCACAGGCTGGCGGACTGAGAGACTCCTACTCTCACCGGCTGTTGGTCAGAGACATAAGTTCCTCTTCCAGTGGGTCTCTCCTACTCACAGTGCCTCTTTGCTCCTTTCAGTATGGGGGGGGGAGAGAGAGAGAGAGAGAGAGAGAGAGAGAGAGAGAGAGAGAGAAAGGGAGAGAGAGAGAAAGGGAGAGAGAGAAAACACAAGACAGAAGCCCCGGTCTTATAACCAAACCCTGAAGTGGTATTGCTTCTGCTGTATCTTTATTCATGAGCCTTGAGTCCATGAGTCCAGCCCACACTCAGGGGCTGGGTATTGCACAGTGTCAGCACTAGGAGATGGGGATCATCAGAACCATCTTAAAAGGCGGTCTACCATGACATGCGTGGGTCTAAATTCTCGCTCTTTCTTTCAGTCTCTGAATGTCTTTAAAGATACTAGCTAACTCTTCATAGGATCAGATTCCTCATCAATCAAATGATGTCCATTTTAGAAGGTGGTTGACAGGGTGGAAATAATTTTGGGGAAACACATAATAGGTGCTTGATCATGGGTAGTTAGGGGTATTATTACTCTAATTAATCTTGGGAAATGTTGGGAACTTTGATTCTCAATCTGCATGGTAAGGAACACCAACTCCCCATGGACCTTCCTGTTGAGAACAATATCATAGTTTCAAACTCACCCGATTTTGAGTTATTTTCTGGCCATGAAGAAATTCTTCTGCGTCCTCTTCTTTCCTCTGGAAGGTAGCTGACAGTAAGCAGTATGACTCTGTGTTCCAAGTCCTGACATGGTATGGTGTTGACACTGTGGTAGTTTGCATTGCCCGTCAGTAACTATCTACTTCACGTTCCCGCTCTGGACGGCAGTTTGCTTTTCATCTCGCTGACTTGGACTTGGCCACGTGACTTGTCTTGCCCAGTGAGATATTAGTGGGCATGACATAAGCAAAGTATCAAAGTGTGCTTCCTCAGGGGAACTTAGCACCCATGCCCCTGTTATCACCCTGAGAGGGACCCACCCTGAGAGGCACACACCCTGAGAGGGACACACCTTGAGAGGGACACACCTTGAGTAGTGCGCTGGCCCCAGAGGATGGAGCAGAGCCTCTTAGCCAAACCCCAGACCTGCAGCTTGAGTGGGTCTGTCCTGCTGACTCGCAGCCATGAGTGTGTTAATCAACGCGTTTGGTGAACACCACTGAGTTCTGGGATGGATCGGGACGGCTCTGGAGCTGACGGAAGCTCAGGGAGGCTGGGGTTGAGAGGGAAATTTGGAAAGTGGTCAAGACACAGCTGAAAGAAACAGGATCCAGACACCCTGGGATTTGAGAGTGAAAATTTTGGTGCTTCCTCTAAAAGTGCTGGAAGCTAGGGAAGGTTTCAGCGGGGGAGGATGTGTGGAGAGCACACTGGGGAAGGGGAGGAACTCCTCTCAGAAATCCACACCTTGGCATGAGCTGTTACCTCTGACTGGGCTGCCTCTCCAGTTTCTATAGCCATGTTTCTTAGGCTGACCTCAGACGCTTCTTTCTGTAAAGTCTCATACAGGTGTGTTTACCAATCTTTCCCACTAATGTGGAGGGTACCATGCCACCTGCCATTTTTTTTTTTTTTTTTGGCCAAGACCTGTCACCTAATATTACTTTAGGTCTATCTCTCCCCTAGACTGGGACGTCCTTAAAGGCAGGGAGTATGGCTTAGTCCTCCTATAAATGCTACTCTGTGTCCATCGTCCTCTGTATCCCTGTGGAGAGACCTCACTAAATATTTCTTTAATGAATGAATGAGCCATCTCACTGCCCTTTGTGGTTAATTATCATTTAGCACATTATTAAACCTGCCTGTCTTCAGCTTCCCCACCTGCAAAAATAGGAATAACAACAGTGTCCGTCACTGGGTTGTCATGAGGATTTAAACAGGCTAGTATTGATTGAGCCGGGCCTGGTAATTAGCAGACATTCAAAAACGTTAGAGAACATTTTTGAAAGCCTGCTAATAAAAGTCCCGTAGGGTTTCACAGTGAGTGGATAAATGCTAGAAGTGCATGTATGCACCGAAGCCTTAACCAGGGGACACTCGGACACCCCCACGGACGTGCAATGTACAGAAGGCGTGGGACGCTCAACTACTAACCAGTGTTGGCCAATAGACTGCACACCAGGTCTTCTTGTTAGAACCTGCCACATTTCATTAATGGCCCCCAGATTATGGACCATCTCCAAAAGTTTCAGGTAGTTCCAGACACACTCGGAATTCAAGAACAGCCAAAAGGCATATTCAGAGAAAGATGACTCCGCAACTCCTTATGGGCAAAATATACCTTATCTTTTTTTTTTTTTTTGCCATCTCCTTCAAAACATCCAGCATATATTAGCTATATTCTGTTTGTTGAACAAATGATGAAATGAATAAATTAAGATTCCATGAATAAATTAAGATTCCCCCATCTAAAGAAATTTATAATATTGTTCAAGAAACTGAATGATAAAATGCCTTTGGTGTTGGTCTGGCAGCAGCGAGGGGCAGGGACCTGAAGCCATGGAGATGGACTCAGAGGACGTGTGAGCAGCGGGCAGGGAGACCAGGGTCCCTAACCCTGGGTATCTCCAACTGGATGGCGTCCTGCCTTCCCATCCCCAGCACCCTCCTCTCCCCTCATGGCCACAAGATCGGCCTCCATGTGGGATTTGAAAAATTGGTAAATATCTTAGTCACATCTATGCATGTCACTTCTCAACTTGAAGTCTATCATGCTCCCTAACTTATGTAGAATTCGCCTGACGCATGTAAGCTGCATTATTAACAAAAGCAGGTGCAATGTGATAAACTATCAGCGACAGAGGCCAGGCTGGGCCGCAGTTATTTTTATAAGCCTCGAGGAAGCAACGATGTGCTGTTTTGACTGTGCATGAAATCGTGGCGTTATAGAAAAGCCCGCAGCATACACAAAGCACGTGTGTGTGGACCAGTCCTACCGGTAGCAGCTTCCTGAGAAAGTACGGTGGCCAGAGAGGCCCAATCTGCTCCATGGTTCCGACTCATTCCACTGCACAGTAGGTTCCGTGTGTTACCCAAGGCAAGAGAGTTGGGGTGAAACATGTGCAGGTAGGCTGAGCATCCACAAGACCTGGGTTCCTTTCCTTTCCTGTCGTCTTACTAGTTACAAAACCTGAACTAGTCTCTTAGCTAACATCCCAGTTGTTTGCCTGTAAACTGAAATCTTAACATGGTCGACCAGAGGACAAGAAGAGATCGTGGGATATCTACACTAATGATGACATGAGCAAAGGGCACAAAATATGTCCTTGATCTGCTGTGTCTCGTTTAACTCTGAAGACACCCCTCTGAATCGGGTGTTATTATTATTTTCACCATTTTATGTATTTTTTTAATGATAAGCCAAGGATCCTGAGAACTAAAGAGGTGGAAATATTTGCCTGGAACATTATAACAGAACCAGGACTTGAACCTATGTCTGTTTGAACTCGAAGATGAAAGTTTTGGCCACGACGTTGTCCTGTTCCATCACAGGTAAGCAATCTTCAGAAAGCACTCACCTGTCAGGGGAGATGTGTTCTTCAAGATTGCCTTGGTAAAGACATGACCAGGATGCGAGGAGCTCCGGTTCAGGTGGTCTGGCTTCGAGCATATTGGCTCCAGGTCCCCTTCACAATAGATAGTTTCTTTGTACCTGCTAATCAGGTGCAGAAAATGTACAGAGGGCGGTGGTGTTTTCTGCAAATCTGAAGTTGTGATATATAGTGTATTAATAGTCTTAGTTTATGCACAGTTTTCGAAATAATGCAAACCTTACTTTACATTTCCTCCTCCAGAGAATTAATCTCGAATTGTGCTAGTTTTAAATTACGTGAGCCCTTTGGGAATAGGCCTACATCCCTTGGAAGAAAATTAATCACCCTATAAATGACTTAACCTGCCTCTCCGGGCTTGGTGGTGGTGGAGACGGAAAGCGAGAATGCAAATTAAACGACTCAAAGCGGCATCGGCAGTACCTGCACCCCTCTCCCAGCCTTCCTGTCTCGTGACTAACACTCCCCGACATTGATCTTCTCGCTCCCCCGTTCTCTCTTCCTGCTACTTGTGGGTCCCCAAACTCTCCAGGGGCTTTTGGTCCAATGCCACTTCAAGGATCTCCAAAGTTTAACTCGCCTCCACGTTCTCATCTAGGGGGTGTGCTGGGAACATGATCTCCCCACTGCGGGGAGCCCAAGGTGGTGCCTTATGCAATGTGTGTCCACCTGGCAGGTCTTTGACTTCTGATTTTTTTTTAAGCTAGAATTGTGTAGGTTTTTGAGAATTTCCAGATGTGTAAAATCCTGTCTTGGCCAAGCGTTGGCTGCTTCAGGATGCCAATTTGTGATCGCTAGCTTCATCTTTATCTGCCTTTCTCCCCCCCCTCCCCGCCCCACACCTCACTCCACCCCCGAATCTAGACTGGGAATTCTTGACGCACAGAAACCACACTTTTCTTGCTAATCTGTTATCTTCTTCCTTACCCAACCCCCGGGGCTGGGGAAGGAAGGGTAAGAGGCAGAACTTTATTGGATCGATTTCACAGAAAGCCACTGTGGGCAGACTTGGTAGCAGTGGGTGATCCTGTCCAACACTTTTATTTTCAAGTGAGGAAGCTGAGACCCAGAAGGCCGCAGGGAGCAACCCAGGGTCACTTTGTGAATAATCAGACATGAGCACAGAGCAGGTGGGAGCCTCGTCTCTGCTCTTCTCTGCCTTCCCGGGACTGTTGCACTGGGTGCTGAGAACAGGATTCTGCACCTGAGGGGCCCGGCAGAAGCACCTGCAAGTCGTGCCTGTCAGTTAGCTTGCTAAGGTCGCCAGAGCACAGCACTGCAGACGGGACAGCTGAAGTAACAGGAATGTGTTTTCTCACAGCTCTGGAGGCCGAAAGTCCAAGGTCAGGGTTGGCTTCTGAGGACCTCTCGCCTTGGCTGGTAAATGACCACCTCCTCCCTGTGTCTCCCCATCATCTGTCCTTGAGAGCTGTTGGTCTCCTCTTCTCAGCTTCTATAAAGAAACTAGTCCAATTGGAGTAGGCCCCACCCTAATGACCTCATTTTAACTTACCTACCTCTTTAAAGATCCCTTTTCCAAATGCAGGAACATGCTGAGGTACTGGCAATTAGGACTGTTAACAAATCTTGCAAGGAAAGAATTCATCCCATAACACTTCGCCCTGTGCCCTCCCCCTAAATTTATGTTCTTCCCGTGAGCAAAACACGTTTATTCCATCCCAAAAGTTCTAAAATCTTAACCTATTCCGGCACCAACGGTTAAATCCAAACTCTCATCTAATTATCAAAACTCTCATCTAAATCAGGATGGTTGAGCATCAAGTGATAGGCCAGCCTGAGGCAAAATTCCTCTCTCTCCATGAGCCTGTGGAATCACGTAAGTTTCTCTAACACTATCATGGGACAGGCTGGGGACAGGCACGCCCGTTCTGCATGGGACGGATCAGAAAGAAGAAATGGGTCACCGGCCTGTGGAATTCCATTAGGTTTTAAGGCTCAACAGTCTACTTCAGCTCCATGCTCCGCCTGTTGGACGCGGCAGGACCATCCGCCCCGCCCTGGGAGCTTTGGTCATGGTGTCCAGCGATCTCCCACCATCACCCTGGCCGACACCTACTGTTTTTCTGGGGACCCACTTTCTGCTGGAAAGAGCTCACACATACGACCACCTGTTTAGTTCAGACTACAGCCCCAAGCGGGAAGCACGGTGAGCAGCACAGCTCCATTCCCCGGAGGAGGAAGGGAAGATACAGGCACACTCCTTGTCCAGGGCCACAGAACTTCTCACTGCAGTTGCTGGGACTTGTTCCAGGCAGGCTGACCCCAGAGCCTTTGCTCATGCAGACTGGGCATCCCCCGGCTGGGCTACCTGGCCTTCCGTTCTCCCGACCTGCTCTGGCAGGGCCAAGTGTTGACTTGTTTGTGTGTCTGTCCCCCACCTCCAGGGGGAGTCAGAGGGCTGAGAGACCCTTGCCTTAATCTTCTCTGTGTTCCTGTAGATGGGACAATATCTGGCACACAGTACACTCAATAAATATTTGTCGATGCTGAGTGAATGGGGGGGGGGGTTTCTGTGATACCTCCCTGAAAAGATAAACCAATTAAAACTCAAAATCACCTTAGGGAAGCACCACACAGCAGGACCCCAATGGTCCCAGCCCCTCCATGGAGCCCCTGGAAACTTCTTTTCATGCCGAATAGCCCTCTTGGCTTTGCAGAAAGTGTTTCCGTTCAGCCAGTAATGAGCGTCCGTAAGTGGAATCTATTTAAGAAGGCACAGAAAGCCTCAGAAAGTTGTATTATGTCATTTATAAGTGTCCGGTGATCTGCTGTGCTGTGACTTACAGAGCCAGCATTAATGATTTGCTGGAGAAAAAAAAATTAATGTTCATTCTGCTGGTAGAACCTTTTAATTCGTGCTACACATGTCAGCATATTATGACTGGAAGCTGTCAGGTTCTAATGACTAAAGTTTCATTTTTCAGGCTTTTCCCGCTGTGTGTGAGAACCATCGGTTGGAAATAATTCCGCGGCTACGTTTTCTCGTCAACTGGTAAATTTAGCTACTGCTTTCCTTGCCATATCCCTTCTCTAGTGTCCATGTTTACATTAACGCCTCGGCTCGACCAACCTCATGCTCCGCTCAGTCAACGGGCAGAACCCACGGGTGCTTTCCTTCCGGAAGCTGCCATGCCTTGTACGAGCCGTGATGGGATTCGACAGCTGACAGATTCAATGCAGAGTGGTTTTTACTTGGCAGTGTGGATCAAACAGGGATTATTTTAAATAAAGAACGTTAGCACAATTTTTTTTTTTAAAAAGTGACATACATTGCGTCCCTTTTGTGTGGGTAAACAACCTTGATATTGAGTGGAACTTGTTTTATTATCCTTGAAATGAGAATTTGTTGACACGATATTCAATAAATAAAAATATAGTAGTCATGTTCGCTTACCCCAGATACTGTAGCAAAGAGTCGTTATTGATCCCGCAGTTATGACGCGTGTTCCTGAGATGCTGTGTAGAGAACAGGGGAACCAAGCTCCAGTTTAAGTTGTTAATAGATTGGTTGCAAAATTTATGTTATCCATGTCCAACAAATCACCAATAAATGCTTATGTACGGCAAGATCATCTGCATTGAATTACTCATTCTTTCCCCGGTTAAAAAGCCTTTCTCTAGAGACTGACCAAAGAATTTTAAATCTCTCATTATCTAGAAGCCATTGCTCAAAATGTCCCTAAATGGGATTAAACAATCGTCACTCAGATTTCCTGAAAGGACTGCCCTTTCCTCCCCAACCCCGGCTCCGTGACTTAAATTAAGGCTAATGCTATGTTTTCAGGAGAAAAAGGTGGGTTTGCCCTGAATGATTTTCCAAGACTCCAGTGTCTAATCTGTTAGGGGACAGTTTCTACCCAATAATGACTTATTTTATGTCTTTGTCCAAAGACCTGGCTCAGGGACAAGCAGATCTGAATGGACTTAGTGACCATGTTGGGACCTCCATGCAGCAAGGTGACTGTGGTTCAGGAAGAGAGTGGCTGCCAAGCACCGCACACCACTCCCAGGGCTACACGTCCACCCAGTGGCTACCAGGGCAGGCTGCTGCCCGAGGCAGGAGTCAGGCCCTCGGGGTGGCTCACACAAACATCCTATCCCTCTCTCCCTCCTTTTATTTGTTCTTCCTTTCAATGCATAAGCACTCAGGGGTGTCCACCATGCACCAAGGGCAGGACCAAATACCGGGACACCTCGACAGAGTGGGCCTCATGGTGCTCAGGCAGGTGTTTGTCTCCCTGCTTGTAGACTGAAGCAATTGCAGGGCATGACAGTGTGGTTGGTGGGCAGCGTGTCTGGTGGGAGACCCCCGGGGCCAGGGGTGAGGCTGTCCTGAATGTGACTCTACCCTTGATCTTTTAGAGCCCGATGAGGACTGAGTTGTTTAGGAGTGACTGTCACACAGCAGGCCCTCAATAATTGTCACAAGGGTTCATACCTGGAGCTACGAGGATGCAGGAAAATGGGACTTTATAGCAGGGAGCGAGGGAAAGTTTCAGAGGAGGGAAGAGTTTGACCAGTTGCAGAAGATAATGGGTTACAAAGGACCCTGGGTAGAGTGCATCAAGTAGGGAGAGGATGAAATGAAAATGAAAATAAAACCATGAGTAGGCATGAAAAAGTTGTCACCAATACCCACAGGTTCTAGGCGGGGACTGTACAGGAAGACCCCAGACAAGCCGTCAGGAAACCAGGGAACGCAACGAGATTGCAAGAGCTAGAGGTTTCTTACCCAGTGTTACCAGAAATCTGGCTTATGATGCAATATCTCCAAATGTTTAAGAAAAAAAAACAAAACAACCCGACCTTAAATCATTTAAAGACACCGCACATGGTAAACCAAATGTACCTATAGGCTGCATGAGGGTGGTGGCCTTGCAGAAGTCCCTGGCTTATCTGGGTGCTTTGATTTTCTCCCAAAACTACTTGCTGGGAACCTACCACATCAGTGAAATCAGTGCTTGCTGCCATGGTTGGTCCGATCAAGGCGGGATTTGCGTCCCATCTCCAGAACCTATTAGCTGGCTGACTTGGGGTCAGTAACTGAGCCCAACTGTGAACTGATCATCCTAACACTTGCTCCACGTGATGCTGTGAAGGTTCACTGAGGGGATGAGGGCGCAGCCCCGGGCACAGGGTCTGGGGCACCCCGCAGACTCACTGCTTTCCCTCTGCCAGACAGGGTAGGAGAACGCGGAGCCCAGCGGTCACTAGGTGTGCGACAGGCAGCGTGGGTTGGACTGGGAAACAGGCGTAGGTGGGGTAACAGACAGGGTAGGAGAACGCGGAGCCGAGGGGTCGCTAGGTGTGCGACAGGCAGCCGTAGGTTGGACTGGGAAACAGGCGTAGGTGGGGTAACCTTCAGTCCGGTTGGGGGAAGCTTTGGAAGTCCCTCCTCAGCATGAATCTGAAATGGGGTGTAGTCAGTCTTCACACAAAAACCCCGGGGTTCAGCAGGGTCGGGGGTGGGTGATTTACAGCGACCACGCCCTAGGTGGCCTCATTTTATCACGCCTGCCAGTCTCAGACACTCACGTGTCAGACGCTGACCTGACAGGAGGCTCCGGTGGGGCCAGTAGGGAGCTAGGCTTTGGCCTCCTGACCCAGGATGCCCAGCGAGGCCCCTCACCCTCACTTGGGGGCATTCTACCAACGCCAAGAAACATGAGGCGTGTGCGAGGTTGGCTTTTAAAAACAAGTTTCATGTTTATCTTATTTACAAAACAAATCATGCCCAGGGCAAAAAAAAAAAAAAAAATCTGGTAAGTACAGAAAAATGCAGAAAAGAATAAAAAAGTCACCTCTTGCCTTCCCCTTCGAATGTCCGCATTGACCCTGCCAATCATTTTGCTTTGCGGTTATTCATATTAAAAGGGCCATTTTAAGACCCGGTTCAGCATGATCTCACTTTCCAAAGAAACATCTGTCTGACATTCCAAGACTGATTGGTAAAGAATTTTAAGTGCTCCATTTCTGTCTCTGCAAGGTTCCACTCCCCCATCGCCCCCCCCCAGACCTCTGTGGCCCCTCCCTCTCTCCTGCCCCCCAACCTCCCCAAACTGGTTTGAAACCCAGGTCTTTGGTATTCTCCTTATTTTCACCCCAATTGCCTTCTTTTTTTGTAGTTTTTTTCTTTTCTTCTTTAAACAATCGCTCTCTGTTAGGTGTATTATATAAAATACAGATGTCCAGTTAAATTTGAATCTCAGATACTCAATTTTTTAGTATAAGTATCTCATTGAACATTTGAGATACATTTACACTAAAAATGATTAATTGAACTTCAAGTTGAACTGGGAATCCTGTATTTTTATGTGCTAGATCTAGCTTCCGTACAGGTACACTGAATGAGTTGAAATTGATTTCTTTTGGATCTTTATCTCTACAGTGAGGTTCAGGAATAAAGAAATGTTGCTATAAAAGTCAGAGTAACCCTCAGAGGGCTTGGCTGGACTTGGGGTAGAAGGGAAGTAAAACAACGTGTTTATTTTTTCATGTGTCTGCATATATATATCATACATACATTCACATATATAGAATGTATATTCAAATATATACACAATAAGTATTTTATGAAAGTTGCTTCATACTTTGAGTATATACATATGTGTGTATATACACATACCATTCTTGTTTTCAGTAACAGCTCATTATTAATATTCTTATACCATTAAATATTTTAAGAGCAATATCGTTTTTTAAGAACTCACCTAACTTGTCTTTGTATGAATGAATGTCAGCTTACTGCTATTATTAGACATGTTCACGATCTCCGTTTGTTTTACTGATAGCCAATGCTGCAGTAAGCATTCCTTTAAGTATATTTCTATCTGAATATTTGATTATTCCTGGAGACATTTTTATAGGAGTAGAATTATTCAGAAAACGTAAGTAAATATTTTAAGCTCCTTGAACATCTTACCTCTGGAAGTTTAATGATTCTTCTTCCATTCAACACACATTGCTATTGGCTGCCGCACCTGTCAGATGACGGCTGTCCGTCCTGGAGCCTATGAACCTTCTAGGAGCTGTGCAGAAATGTCCCCGCCTCCTTGAATTTCTCCAAATTAGCCAGGACAAAAGTGCCAGCTTTTTATTGTTTTAATTTTATCTTCTAGATAACGAATCCAATGAATAGATTTTATTTATTTGACCATTTCCATATGCTTTTTTACTTTGAGTTGTTTATTTATGCACTTTGCCCATTTTTGCTTTGTTTTGTTTTGAAGGAAGAGATGATGTCTATGTTTGATTTCAATTGGTTGGGTATCTTTATGTCTAAAGGCTATTAATATTGTTTCTATAGATTTCTAGTAAACATTCTTTCTTTTGCATTATAATTTTGTTTATGATGGCATTTGAGAGAGAAATATTTAAAGTTTTATATGATCAGGTGTCCTAAGAATTTTTGTGAAAGATTTTGCCAAGAGTTTTATGCTTAAGGAGACTTTTTACTCATCCAGAATGTTAGCATCTGTATGTTTTCTGGAAGTCTTTCTGTTTTGTTATTTTTTAAACTTTATATACAATCTGCTTGAGATGAGTTAAAACTGGGTTTTCTTTTTAAACTCTGTAACTTTCTAATTTTCATTGATTGGATAATCAATCACTTTACAATTGGATTTTTTTTTTTTTTTTGTATTTTTCTGAAGCTGGAAACGGGGAGAGATAGTCAGACAGACTCCCGCATGCGCCCAACTGGGATCCACACGGCGTGCCCACCAGGGGGCGACGCTCTGCCCACCAGGGGGCGATGCTCTGCCCCTCTGGGGCGTCACTCTGTTGCGACCAGAGCCATTCCAGCGCCTGGGGCAGAGGCCAAGGAGCCATCCCCAGCACCCGGGCCATCTTTGCTCCAATGGAGCCTCACTGCGGGAGGGGAAGAGAGAGACAGAGAGGAAGGAGGGGGGGGGTGGAGAAGCAGATGGGCGCTTCTCCTGTGTGCCCTGGCCGGGAATCGAACCCGGGACTTCTGCACGCCAGGCTGACGTTCTACCACTGAGCCAACCGGCCAGGGCTACAATTGGATTTTTAATACTTTTTTTAAATATAATAAATGTCTACATATGGTGACTCACCTGCACAAGCCTGCTTCAGAATCGGCCATTCTGATCACATTATTTTAATTGTTAATATTATGATTTTATAATAAAATCAAATTAAAGTAGGATATTTTCCCTACCAACTACTTTTCAAAAATTTCTTAGGCATATTCACCTAAATCTTTCTAATGAAATTTAAAATAATCTATTTCCCCTGTCTTTGATCCAAAAATAAAAAATAAAGAAGAGTATTTGATTGGAACTGTATTCAATCTTTATATTAATTGGGAGAGAATGGGCTGATTTAGTTTTTCTTTCCAAGAGCAGCATGGACTGAAACTTTGAAGCAAACTCTGGGGTAATGTCAAAGGATTTCAACAAGAGACTGGACACAGCAGTCATGTGAAATAAACAAATGAAAAATTGGGGCAAGAGATGCTTAAAGAGAATTTTTAAAGGTTTTTTTTTTGTGTGTGTGTGTAATATAACATAAAACTGCTTTGGCATTTTTTAAAGCACACAATTTGTAAAGATACAGATTGTTTTTCCAATTCTTTTTGGCTGCTGTGTTTCCTCTGAATGTGGCTTGTGCTAAGATGGCACATGGGGTGACCCAGTGGTGCCCAAGCCTGTTTGTCTTGTAGCTGGTTAATTTATCGAACTGGCTTACAGCTATGGCTACTTTCTTTCAGTTAATTGTGTAAGATCTCCCAGAGACATTATGTAATGATTTATAAAATTAATGGTTATGAATGATTAATGAGCACATTTCTTCTTCTTTCTGACTTGTATAACTTGTGTTTATTTTTCCCATCTCAAAACATCATCGGCATAGACAGAACAGTGCTAAGTAAGGCGGGCTGGAGCCAGTGCTTTGCACTCGTCGTGATTTGAATGAGGGAGAGCTAGGATGCGTGCATTGCATGTTATATGGTCTGCTGCTCATGAAACATAGTGTGTGGAATACTGGGGAAGCATCCTTCTAATCTTTGAATGCTTGAGAAAGTCTTTGAAAGAAATGGGTTTTGAATATTTACAAAACAATTTTTGGCTTTTATAAAGATCATATTGTGCATATAATTTTTTTTCCCGATTTTGGCACCTTACTTCGATGGGATACATTAAATTAATAGATTGTTAATATTAAGCCTTCTTTATATCTCTAGTAAAATATCCAGAATTGTCTTACCATTTATCTGAATGAATTGAGCTGGCATTCGATTTAGGACACTTCCTGTGTTCTCATGGTGACTGCAACATCTAGCTTTCCGTTCTGTGCCATTCATTGTCCGCTTTCGATGTGAGTGTGAAGAAACTTTATAGCATGAATGAAAAATTTTCCATTATTTTGCATGCTCTGAATAAAATCATATATAACAATAATTACCTATTTCTTGATGTTATTAAGAACTAGCAAAATTACTTGGCCTAGGGGTCATTTGGGAAGATAATTATGTTGAAAATTCTTTTTTCATATCTCCCCCATAGCTATAGGTTTATGAAAGTTTTAGATTCTTCTTGGATTAACTTTTGTTATTTTCAATTTTTCAGAAAATCATATATCTCATTACATTTCTGGGTGTCTTTATACAGGGTTGTACATCCTATTTTTCATAATATTTAAGTCTCATTTGAGACAGTATCTAGTTCCTCATATCTCACTTTGCCTGTTTGCTTATTAATTTTGATTTAATGGTGGCCTGTTTATTTTATTTTCTTCTAAATACCAGTTATTATCATTATTTATCAATGATATTTGATTTTATTGCATTTTTTCCTTAGCCTCTTTTACCCTTATATTTATTTTGCTTTTCTTAAAATAGTTTATTATTTTTAAGTTACATACTTTGTTCAATATAACTTTTTAAATTTTTAATTCTGTTTTTAATTTTTTTAAATTATACTTACTGAAAGGATTTGGGCTAAACTGCATATGTCAGTGTTTAGTGGTTGTGATCTACACTCAAAACACTACAGTGTGTCCGTAAAGTCATGGTGCACTTTTGACTGGTCACAGGAAAGCAACAAAATACGATAGAAATGTGAAATCTGCACCAATTAAAAGGAAAACTCTCCCACTTTCATACCTATTCAGTGTAGTTCGATGTGGGCTCACGCACAGATCTTTTTTTTTAACTTATTTTTATTCATTTTAGAGAGGAGAGAGAAAGGGAGAGAGAGAGAGACAGTGAGGGAGAGAGAGAGGAGAGAGAGACACAGAGAGAAGGTGGGGAGGAGCTGGAAGCATCAACTCCCATATGTGCCTTGACCAGGCAAGCCCAGGGTTTTGAACCGGCAACCTCAACATTTCTAGGTCGACGCTTTATCCACTGCGCCACCACAGGTCAGGCTAATGCGCACAGATCTTTTAGGGCTCCTTAAGTAGCTATCCTGCATACTATACAGGTATAGCCTCTACAGACTCGTCACTGACTGATGGCCTACCAGAACGGGGTTTCTCCACCAAACTGCCAGTTTCCTTCAACTGCTTATCCCACCGAGTAATGTTATTCCTACGTGGTGGCACTTCATTATAAACGCACTGATATTCACGTTGCACTTTGGTCATGGATTCGAATTTAGCGAGTCACAGAACACGCTGAAATTTCCTCTCGAATTTAGCGAGCCACAGAACACACTGAACATCCACATCTTGACTGGCATGGCCGTGGGCTGCTCCGCTGTATACACGGTGTTACCTCATCATCTGCACATGCGCACATGCTGCCACATCATCCTACAGAAACTGGGAGGGTTTTCCCTTTGGTGCAGATTTCACATTTCTATCGTCTTTTGTTGCTTTCCTGTGATGGGTCAAAAGTGCACCATGACTTTACAGACACACTGTATTTGTCCTAAACAAAGTTTCTCAATCCTTGAGTTACTTATTTTGATTATTTATTTATTTTTTTTTTACAGAGAAAGAGATAGACAGGAACAGACAGACAGGAATGGAGAGAGATGAAAAGCATCAATCATCAGTTTCTCGTTGCGCGTTGCGACTTCTTAGTTGTTCATTGATTGCTTTCTCACATGTGCCTTGACCATGGGCCTTCAGCAGACCAAGTAACCCCCTGCTGGAGCCAGCGACCTTGGGTCCAAGCTGGTGAGCTCTTTGCTCAAGCCAGATGAGCCCGCGCTCAAGCTGGCGACCTCGGGGTCTTGAACCTGGGTCCTTCCGCATCCCAGTCTGACGCTCTATCCACTGCGCCACCACCTGGTCAGGCTTATTTTGATTAATAATTCAGTCATTTTCAGTGTATCTTTAGGTCATATTTTCCAGGAGAAGTATAGTGGTAGAATGCTTTCTTGCATGGCTGAGAATCTTCCTTTGTCCTTCACACATGATCTCTTGGTTGGGTATAAAATCGAGTCATGCCATTTTCTCCTCAATACTCATTAGACACCCTTTCACTTGCCTCTTGATATGAAATATTTTGAAATTTGGGATTAAATAAATTTTTAAAATTTTCTTTTACAAGTATCCTATTTACTCTCCCATCAGTTCTCAAGTTTGTAGGAAAATTTTCTCCAGAGATTCAAAATTTCATTAATGTATGTTTCTTTGGAGAATGGGTATTTGGAATAATGTGTGCCTTTTTGAGAAGGAAAACTCAGAGGTGCTCAGCTCTGAATTCTTATGTAGATATTTTATTGGCCATTAGCTCTGTTGACCGTGGTCATGTCTTCTGAAATGCCAGCTTTTGACTGGTGGGTCTTTGAACTCTGTCTGCCACATCTTCACCTTTCTTCACATCATTGGCATATCTTTGCCTTCTCCATTTACATTAAGGATCAGCAAATGTTTTCTGTAAAAGGGTAAATGAAAACTATTTCAGCTATGTGGGCCATGTACTCTCTGCAGTAATCACTCAACTCAACTCTTGTTTGGAAGCACAAAAACCTCCATCGACAATGGGTAAATAAATGAATATAGCTGTGTTCCAATAAGACAAACAGTAAGCCAGATTCTGCCTGTGACTGAGGTTTGCCAACCTCTCCTTTGTTTTTTATTTACTGATTTACTTTTCTGCCATGTAGAATCCAGTCTTTGGTTGCTCCAGTGAAGGATGGTCTCATGACTATGTGTTCAGGCTTAGGATGGCTGGCTTGAAATATCAACTATTCCATTTACTAGTTATTTGTGTGTGTGTGTGTGACTGAGACAGAGAGAGGGACAGATAGGAACAGACAGACAGGAAGGGAGAGAGATGAGAAGCATCAATTCTTTGTTGTGGCTCCTTAATTGTTCATTAATTGCTTTCTCATATATGCTTTGATCAGGGGGCTCCAGAGGAGTGAGTTGCTCAAGCCAGCAACCTCGGGTTCAAGCCAGTAACCTTGGGCTTCAAGCCAGTGACCTTTGGGCTCAAGCCAGCGACTATGGGGTCATGTCTATGATCACACGCTCAAACCAGCAACCCCCATGCTCAACCTAGTGAGCCTCCGCTCAAGCTTGATAAGCCCACGTGCAAGTTAACAACCTCAGGGATTTGCACCTGGCTACTCTGAGTCCCAGTCCAATGCTCTATCCACCGCACCACCACCTGGTCAGGAGTTTTTACTAGTTTTTTTGATTTGGGCAAGCTATGTAACTGCTTTGTGCCTCAATCCCCTGGTCCGTCAGGTGGGCATGACAAAGAGCCTACTTGGGAGTCCTTAGAAGAATTGACTGAGCTCACAGAGACCATGCACATAGAACAATGTCAGGGACACTATAAACTTTGGTAAATATTAGCTCTTGTTGATTTTTGTCATAATTTGTTTCATATCTCTTTTTAGATCTCAGGCTATGTCTGAACCAGCTGTGTCACAAAACATTTATTCCTCACATTTAGTGCTTTCTGTATTACACTGTACTTTAAAGAGAACACAAGTACCATATCTCCCCATGTATAAGACGCACCGTCATTAGAAAAATCTGGGGTCTAAAAACTGGGTGTGTCTTATACAGTGGTTGTGGCATTTCAAATGCCATAGATGGAACTGAGGACGAGGCAATATATGAAGACAGTGATTTGTCATCAGACACAGGTAAGGACAAGCTAATGAATGAGAGTTTTGACAGTGATGAGGAGTTGTAGGAATTTTATGATGAATAAAACTTGAGTTCAATAACTTTATGTAATGCTTTCTTTTTTCCAAATTTCAGGCCCCAAATTAAGGTCCCATCTTATACATGGGAGCGTCTTATACATGGGGAAATACAGTAGATGCACTCTAAGATTTCCTGGGTTTCTTGTAATACGTGGTTTTCTCAAGTGTGCCTTTCACCTGGTTTTTAGGACCCTGGTTCCCCTTGTTCACTGTTCACGTGGGCGTGGGTTGTTTTGTTTTGTATTTGGTATTACTTGAGCAAGGATTGAACTTCCTGTCACTATTATTCCTGCTATTTCTAAAATAACCCTCTTGGATCTTAATGCAAAGGCTCCCCTGACATGCAAAGCCTGCTGCAAAGTTTCGAGTGAATAGCAGGCCAACGCTCTACGCTGCTTCTGCCGGCCTCGTTAGATTTTCCCTGCTCCCTGTTCCAGTCCTTTGGGTAAAATTTTGTTCTTGGATTGTTAGAGCAATCTATGCCTCTGCTCACTTTGACGGATACAGAATGGCACCATGGACAATCCGGTGTTCCCGGGGTGTGTCCTGGATGTCCTGAGTTGCCGCTGTCACCCTGTCTCAGCATACACTGTCTCCTTACCTTCATGTCCTGTTTCTGTCCAGTAATTGGTGATGGGGGTTTTAGTCTTCCTCATGGCTACAGATGAGGAAGATACAAGTGAGCAGAAATGAGAGCGAATGGGGTGGTTCTGAGCGTCTCAGCAAGTGCTTAGAAGAGTGAGGGTCATCGCCAGGTCTCAGATTCAGTGGGGCAGCCCCAAGAAGCTGAGGAAGGGGTCTTCAGATTGTTTGATTGGGAGTATCTTCCTGTCTTCTTCTGCTTGGCCATGCTGCATTTTTCACGGTCAAGATGTGAATCACTGACTCATCTTTTCTTAGTCACCTTTGATGTAGAGTGGGCAATTGGTCTTGGAGATGGGTTTGTTTCAGAGATACTGTGAACTTTTATAGTAGGTATTAACTATTATTTTGGTTTGGTTTTATGCATATTTTGATAGCAGGTAGGGTTGGGCTTAATCGGGCAGAGCTCCACAAACACCTGGAAATCCCTGGAATGTGATTCTTGGTAAGACTCAGAAACAAGAGGAAAGAGCATTAGTTCTTAAACAGATGTAGGTTAGAATGCTGATCCTGGCATTTTGCTGTGTGGATTTGGGCAAGTCAAAAGTGATTCTTTTCAAGTATAAAAAGTTGGAATAACCGTATCTACACTGGAGTTATCATGAAGATTTAATAAAACATTATGTGTGAAAGGGCCCATGCAGAGATGCTCATTAAATGTTGTCAGAATTGCTACTCTTCCTGCCTCATGCCAGTATCTGCAGACAGAGAAATAGCGTGGGTTTTTTTTTATAATCTATAGAAGTTGGGATATAGATAAAAATCACTTATAACATGAAATCATCATTTGTTTACATGGGAAGATAATTTATTTAGATTAGACTATTCACAAAAATATACTAGATGAACCTGTGAAGAATTACTTACATTTGCTCTTTTGACCATTAGCCATGTCAATGTCAGGTGGTTCAAACGACGAGAACTAAGTCATATTTCTTTGTGTGCTCCTAGAATTGTTTTATTAAATGAATAAAATAACCCGACTGGCTTAATATTTTGAGACACATGGCTATGCTGGACCTTACACTGCCCTGTGCATAAGACGTATAAGAGTCGGTTTTTGGAATTGATAGGGGGGATGAGTTGGAATGCTTGAGTTGGTGTAACTCCTTTAAGCTGCAGGCGCGTTTCTGAAAGTCCACGAGTGAGTGGACAAAACACAGCTTGCACTTGAACTCAGAGTCCACCGCGCAAGTGACTGAGTGATGCTGGGCGCGTCCTTAGCCTCGCTGGACTTCTTAGTCCTCACTGCGCGTCACCACTTTGCCTCAGTCTGAGGACGGAGGAACGAAACTTCCAAAGCCCTGGTTTCATGCCTCGTCTGTAGCAGGGACTCAGCCCATGGCTGTGACTCTCTAGTACAATGGATTTTGTTCTTCTAAGGACAGGGGCTTTGCAGAGAAAGAGGAGCAGGCTTTTCTCAGTGTCCTTAGAAGCCACCCCCGAAGTGAGAAAAAGTTGGCGCCCAGTAGTGGGGAACCAAACGAATGGTTTGGGCCCCTCTGTCTTAGGGGAAGTCATGACATTTTCTTAACTGTCCGTCCTACAGGGGTAACTTTGAGGGATGTGGGAGATGGTTTTGTTAAGGTGATGCCCAGTGACCTGCACCTTCCGATGTTCACATCCTTCTGTAAGCTCCTCTTACTGGATGTGGGCTGGACGGGTGACCCACTTCTAGCAAACAGCGTATGACGAAAGTGACTGAATATCACTTCCGGGATTAGGTTGTTATAGGCTGACTTCTGGGACACTTCTACTCTCCTTGTGTCTTCTCACCTGCTGGCTTGTCAGAACCAAACTGCCACGTCGGGAGCTGCCTGGTGGAGATGCCACAGATCTGGGCAGGAATCTCCGCCCGGCAGCCAGTGAGGAACTGCGGTCATCAGCCCAACAAGCTCCAAGGACCAGGGTCCTGCTGACGACCGTGGGAACGAGCTCGCCAGTGATGCTTCCCCACTGGGAGCCTTCCAGGATGGTAGATGCTGCCGCCGCCTTGGCTCACTCCTGGGGAGGCGCTGAAACAGAGGACCCGAATGAGATATCCGTATTCTTGACCTATAGAAACTGCAAGATAAAGAATATTGTTGTTTCACGCTACTACGCTTCGGGGCAAGTTGTCATGCAGCTATAAATAACTAATACAAAGTATCTGTGAAAACACAATGATCTCTTCGTGATGTCAAGGCCTGGAGTGCCTTGTACAGAGGCAGCCAGGGTGAAGGGTAGCTTTGAGAGCTTCCTGTTGTCACAGACCGGACCGGCAAGCAGCTGGTGGTGGCTGCAGAGTGTGTGTGTGTGTGTGTGGGGAGGGGGGTCTCACCGAATGGATGTTCCTGGGCCTGAATTCCAAGATTTGGCACATCAAGTTAATAAGAGTGGGTCGGCAGTGACTGATGTCAGGGCCCTGGAGCTTTGTGACCCATTTCCACTTACAACTGCTCCCCTCTGAGACCCGCACATGGAAAATCACAGCTCTGAGTGAAGGGAGAAGACCACAGAAACTCTTGGAAATTCTGCCTCTGACAGCACATTTACCTCAAGGTAGGCTAATTCCCTGTCTCCTTCTGAGCTTTCTAGTGTGTTGGTTGCCCACGTCTTTTGAGTGACAGACTACTGTGCAGGTGTCGTCTGCCCCACATGGATACATACCTGATGCCCTAGGTCTGTCCTTTACCATTTCATTCTGTATCATGTGCTCAATCTGGGTCTCAGCTGGGAGGCAGGCTCAGGGGCCGTGTGGCATGTTGGAGAGAGAGGGGCTTGGAGTCTGACCAGCCTCGGTCTGGCCTTGACCTTTGGGCAGTCTTGGGGAACTGGTTTACCCGTTAGAGCCCCGGAGTCCTCAGCTGGAAAAGGGGATGACATTACACGTTTCATAGGGTTGCTCTGAAAATTCAACAAGACCAAGTGCTCTCTGCCCATGAGCCCGGAAGGTGCTAATTGCTCACTATCATCAGTGGTGCGGTTGCCACCAGTGTTCGTATTATTTGTATCCAACTGTCTCCGCACAAGGCCTGAAGCAGGTGCATGTGGGGTCACTCCCGTCCCCCGCAGGCTCCCACCTTGGAGCCGGGGCTCAGCCCACGTGTCCAGCCCCGGGACAGACTCATGGGGGATGTCAGGCAGGTGGACCCACTGGGAGGCCTCGCTGTGTGACAGCCAGAGGCAGAGCCTGGGCTGTCACCGGTGCAGAGGGAGAGGCTTGGGCTGGGAGCCAGGAGGGGCGGCCCTGTTCCCACTGGGCTCTCGGTGCCTGAGGCACCTCCCGCCTGCAGGGGAGGGGCTCGCGCTGTCACTGCCTGTCGCTGGTGCCCGGTCAGGCCTGTTCACACATCCGCCCCAGAACTAATCAGGGAACCCAGGAGGGCAGCCTCCCTGGGCTCCTCAGAGGCACTCCGCACCTTTGGGTACAGGCCAGGAGGAAAAACACCCAAAGAGGAAGAATGTGCGTTTATTTCATCTGGAGATTGCACCTGCTTTTCGTTAGGACAGGAACGACAGTGGCGGACTGCTGTGCTGGCTTCTCCATGTGCCCCTGGCCAGCGTGCCCCAGCCCTGCGCTGGGTAAGGAACAGACACACACTACCACAGCGGGGATGACTTTCAGGCCTGGACGGGAGTGTGCACGGGGCCGGGTCCTCGGCCAAGGGCAGCCGGTGCCTCGGACCCTCCTGGTCCAGGGTCAACAGGCCAGAGGCCCTCAAGCAGCTGTAGAGGAGAGAGGAGCACGTACGCTCTCCCGGCGGGCGGGTTTCCGAGTATCTGGAATAATGTTGATGTTGGCACTGTGGTGACATGGCCAGAAACTCCTGTTCCTCCCGGCCAGTCGGTCGCAGTGATTATCGCGGCAGCCAACAGCCCGTCGGGGAGTCAGGCTGGGCCCTGGGGAACAGTCGGCGATCGCCTGCAGCACATTCTTCCACTCCACCGCCATCCTAACTAGACAGCTTTAGTTTTAGCATAAAATCCATATTCCAGAACTTTACGGAGGAAGAGAGGCGAACTCCAGTGCCGGCTTTGCAAGCATCACACGGCATTAGAATGAATTAAGGAGATTAAAGACTCGGGGGCTGCTGGAGTCTCTCCCCACCCTCTTGTTTTCTCCAAGGAGTTGTTTTCAAGGCGTGGGGCAAATAGCAAAAAGGGAGCTGCTGAAAACGCAGATCAATCCCACCAACCCCGCTCCCCAACTGTCGCCGGCCCCTTTCTGTCTTTACCATGCGCACAAATGTCATGGGGGGGTGGGGGAGGTCCTTGCAAGACACCCCGGGCGTGGGGTAGAGACACTTCCGGAGTGTCACGCACAGTGCGGTTTCTTCGAAGGTGGGAACGTGCGCCGCGAGCCACCCTGGGGCCCCTTGATGGATGGAAAGTCCCCTTTCGGTCTGGCGGCGTGACAAAACCCAGGGAGGGAGTCAGATGTGTGTGCTCTGGTGTTTGGAATTTAAGTAAAATCTGTAATTTTCCCCCCTGCATTTCCTCAGAGAAATTAGCTATTCTATTCACTGCATAAATTTTCAGGTTTTGCTAGCACGACACTCAGGGTGTTGAATTTTTTATGACAAAAATGCTGTAATAATTGTTGAACAGATGTAAGTGTTGGAGCCTCGGCTCTGGCAGACCTCACGGAACCTCGATTAGCAATTTAACCCTGTCAGGCTCTGTCCGCCGCCGGGTGCGAGGTGGGGGCGGGGGGGGGGCAGGGAGAGGGGCTGCGGTTTCGGATCTTTTCATTGGGGTGCACACAAAGGCAGAGGGAATTTTCCAGAGAGGAGTGGAGGAGTGCTTTAATGAGCGCCCTGCCCAGCGGGCAACGGGAGGACACCGTGCTTTCTCACCCCCACATGACCACGTCACCACGTGGTCCAGCTGCGTGACTAATAAACTAATTGACACGAAGGGACACTTGTCGTTGGCGAAGCGCGGCCTGTGCGTGTTTAGGAGAGGACCAACAGAACGGCCTCTCCCAGGGGAGCGGGGAAGGGACAGGCTCTCCCAGCTCAGGGCTCTGCCTGGCCCAGGCCAGCCCAGCCCCATTTACACCTCAAAGCACAGTCACGTCGGGATCTCCCCCTCTGCCGGGGCGGCCTACACAGAAGACAGCCATGGGGGACTTGCCGGGGACTTTGTCCAGCGCGCGATGAAAGCGTGCGCAATACTTCTGAAATCAAAAGGCAAATCAAAAGAAAATGGCAGCCCACGAGACAGCGGCGGGGACAGCCGTCATCATCGTCCGTGGAGCCGCCCGACAGGCCTGGTGGCCGCGCGGAGCTGCCGCGGAGACAGATGTCACGGCGGCCGGTGAGCACAGAGCGCTCCGCTCGCTCGCCCCTCCCCACGCCTGGCGGTGCAGGAAGTGCTGTGGCCGGACCGCTTACAAGAATAATAATACTGAGAAGAGACCGAGATATTGGGGGAAGTTAGAGACTGATGAGGGAGGGGAGCAGGAGTGGACGGGTCTCTCACAGTATTTGGTAAAAGAGATGCTGAATTAATGGCCACCCTGAGTTGAGCACACGTAGGTGTGTGTGTGTGTGTGTGTGTGTGTGTGTGTATGAACACGTGTGAGCACACCTGTGTCTTCAGTGTAGGTATTTACTTTCCCTTAAGGGGTTTCAGACATTTGAGGACATAACTGCGGTGGAGCTGATGACAGTTCTACCTTTCCAGGAGAGAAGGGGTGGCCGCGAGGCCAAAGAGGTCTCAGCCCTGGTTGTCAGGGATCCTCCGATCCCCGCTTTGCAGACATTGACTTTGGGTTTCTGGCCAATGCTGAGTCTCGCAGCCTGCAGACTGGCCCCCAGCTGAGGTGCAGGGGTGCAGGTGGGTCCGGAGAGGTGGGAACAAGAGGGGGCGGGGCGAGGGAGTCTCCACAGCTGCCTCTCTGTGGCTGTCTGACCGTGCTGTCAGCAGATGGATGGTGAACGTGAGCCCCGGGCCCGGAAGTTCCCAAAGTGGCCAGACCCCAAGCACTAAGAGTAATCGGGGATCCTCATTTCATGTCCAGTTCAAACTCAAATTAACAGGCAACCAGAAGAGCAGGACATCCCATGTACTGACTCTTCTGTGTCTTCCTAAGGACTAGATTCTTCCAGAAACTACTTTTGACTTTCGGGACAGGCGCCTCCTGCTTGCCTGCGCCCTGAGCAGGTGTCTGGGCTGCACGTTGAGCACCCAGTCCTGGAATGTGTGTGGAAAGTAAACTCTGCAGTCAAGACGAGATTAACCTTCCTCTAGGGAGTGGTTACAGAGAGACTCTTAGCCATAAATGTATAATTTGCCTATAAAATACAACATATTGGGTTGACCATGGAAATTCACTTTTTTTTAAGATCTTATTTATTCATTTTAGAGTGGAGATAGAGAGAGAGAGAGAAAGAGAGAGAAGGGGAGGAGGAGCAGGAAGCATCAACTCCCATATGTGCCTTGACCAGGGAAACCCGGGTTTTGAACCGGCGACCTCAGAGTTCCAAGTCGATGCTTTATCCACTGCGCCACCACAGGTCAGGCAGAAACTACTTTTTAAAAAAATTAAATGGAAAAACACAAAACAAACCACCAAACAACAAACAAGCATTCGCGAGTAAGGCAGTCCGTGTGACAGTGAATGTCAACGCGTAGTGGTCAAGCGTGGGAGGAGGGAGCACCAGCTAACCCACCATCTCTAAGCCCAGGTCCGTTTGTGGTCAGAGTGTGCAGCCCGGAAACAGGTCCAGAGGAACCATCTCTCCGTCCGGAGTTGTTGATAATTCTCATGTGATGAGTGTCTCAGGACAGAGAGATTGGGACATGGCCCAGACAGGGGTGGGCTGGGCAGGATGCCCTTGGGTGAGAGCCCGTCCTGGGTCCACATAAAGCCTTCACCAAGGGCACATATGACCGTCAGCATCTGCAGGGCCTCATTTCACTACCTGCAGCACCCCGGGATTGCCCTCCCCGCAGCCACGTGGCCCGGATTGAAAAGTAAGGAGCGTTCCCATTGCAGTAGGCTCCGTCGTGCTCAAGCGCTTCATAAATACGCGTTGTACGGAGCGTCACGAAACAATTAGGTGCTAGTAATTGAACCCACAGTATGGGTTCTATTTAGAATTTATTGCACACTTAATTTAAGTGTAATTATATACCTCACATCATAAATTACATGCAGTGGAATTCTGACATCCACTGCGAATATTATTATCTCACTAAGATGTGGTATCTAAGGGAATCGTCTCCAGTCTGGTCCAACGCAGGCCTCTCTCCTGGGTTGGCTCGCCGTCTGCTGGCTCTCTACTGCGGCTCCTTTGTTCTGTTTTTTATACGCCGTACATCAGTCTATGTTGGCATAGCCATGTATACCTGCGTGGAGGTCCTTACTACGAAGAGCATATCTCCTCTATTGACAGTTATTCAAGTCAGAGTTTAAACACTTCCCTCCCCGAATATATATATAAAGGAGATTGCTTTCTTCTAATGCCTTCTGTCCTGATTTCATGACCCTCATTCCTAGGCTGCCATTATTGTATTTAGTGCATTTCTATAGTAAACTACCTCACGTTCTTGGTTGGCCAAGATGGGGCCCAAATGAATAATAATAAATCTCCCTGCCCCTGGAGTTCAGGCCATAGGCCAGGCATTGTTGGGCTTGACGTCTAGGTTTGGTTCAGGGAGTGTCTTTGAGGCAGATACCATTCATTTCTCCCCGTTATTTTGTCCCCCACCTTTACTTCTGCCGATAAAAGCCTATCTCACACTGGCATTGAAGTGCGCAGGTTAAAGCTCATCTTCCTAGGCTGCGAGACGTCAGGACCGTGGCCTGCCCTGTTTGTCTACTCTTGTTAGACCACAGTAGACCTCTCTGCTCAGCCTCTGTGTTGGCTTCCATTGGCCACTCTGACCCAAGCCGTCGGCATCGCTAAGGCAGCCTTGATACCAAGGCTGAGGGATGGGAACCAATTCTCATTGTTGATTTTGTTGAGATTTCTTTAGTATCATGGCTTTATCTCCATTAACTGATAGGGCCACGACTTCTTTTTTTTTTTAAAAGGTGACCAACTTTTATTTATTTATTTATTTATTTATTTATTTTTATTCATTTTAGAGAGGAGAGAGAAAGGGAGAGAGAGAGACAGAGAGGGACAGAGAGAGGAGGTGGGGAGGAGCTGGAAGCATCAACTCCCATATGTGCCTTGACCGGGCAAGCCCAGGGTTTTGAACCGGTGACCTCAGCATTTCTAGGTCAATGCTTTATCCACTGCGCCACCACAGATCAGGCGGCCACCACTTCTAAGGAGATAGTATCCTTCCTACTTCACAGCTGAAGAAACTGAGAGCTTCAGGGATTAAGTGTCTGATCCAGGACGGACCGCTTTGCTAGTGGGTGGCAATGCTGGACAGCTGGACAGCCCTCCCTGGATCTCTCGAATCCTCATTTTGTGTCCCCTCCCCTTGTCACCTGTGTCTCAGTGGAACCCCTTGGGCCGGACCTGACAGAATGAGGAGGTAGTCTCCACGCAAACAACACAGAGGATAGGAGAACAAAGCAGGTGAGAAAGTCCATCTGAGTTCTAGACTCAGGGGTGGAGGGAGACAGAGAGGGTGCAGAGTGGGTCTGGGCAAACTGCCCAGAGCAGGAAGCGTGGTGGGCGCGGCTGGCCTGCAAGCCTGCGCAGGATGCAGAATCCCGAGGACCAAGCAAGGACAGCCGTCCCTGGACCCTTCAGTCCATCCTCTCGTGGGCCCAGGCAGAGAGAAGAGAAGAAGAGTCAGCAGGCTCTGCGGGTCTGAGCGCGCCCGTGGTCACAGATGCGCACCGAGCTAGCTCCCCGCTCTCGACCGGGGCTGCACGGCCTTTAAACTCGTTATCACATTCAGGGGAAAGGGTTCGCGAGAGCAGCTTTTCTGCACGGGCATCTGGTACTCGGGGAGATTTGCTGATGTAACAATTATTTGCACTATTTATATTCAAATGTTCCTTTAAAAAACTGCAGCCTCCAAATTTACCGATAGTAACGGAGTGCAAATCAGGAAACTGATCTGCTTTTTATAGGCTAAAATCAAATCACACTTTACATTTTTCTTACTTGCAGAATATTAGATGGCGGCATCTCAATGACCTGTGTTTATAAAAAAAAGTGGTGAATTTTAAGAACAAATTTTAAAACCGCATAAGCAGTTTAATGGGTGATTTTGGAAACTGAACGGGTCTGCCGCTAGGTGTTTATATTAAACTGGTGCTCAGCTCATGGCATCTGTGAGCGCTGAGCCCGAAGATCAGCAGGGCTCGGCTGTTTGTTTATGACCCCGTGGACGACAGGGCTATTGAATCAAGTTCCCAGAAAACAAAATTCCAAGTTGTCTGATGTTTCTGCTTTTTCATCACTAGAACGGAAAACTCGTTTTCTGACCTGTAATCTGAGATGTGATTGAGTCCTCAATACCGTGCAATTCACAGGTTCTGTCCCCATTTAAGCACACGTTTGTGGTTGTCACATGGTTTTCAGTGTTCTTAATGAGCTGTTAACAAGCTGTCAATTACCTATGCAAATTAGGGAGCCCGCCATTGGGGAGGCGGCTGTATCTGGAGTTAGGGAGGGCTACCTTCCAATGTTATGAAATCAATCATTTTTGCTTCAATCGCTCCCCCCCCCCCCCCCCCCCCCCGCATGACTGGGTCTCTTTTTCATTAGAATACCTACCACGCCAGAGAAGGCCCTCTGGGGATTTCGAAGGTACTTACTTAGAAAGGAGCTTACCTAAATCTTTTGGAACTCTCAACTTGGCTTACATGTTGCCTTGGACGCAGGCTGGCTTTCCTGTTTCTGTGTTTCTAGGTACACTTCACCCTTCAGAGCAGAGAACAGATAGGTTGAGGAGCTGCTGGAAGCACGGAATAGAAGAGACAGCTGAGGGTGCAACTGGTTTTCTGGGCTGATGGAGATGGGACCGGCCAAGCACCCATTGTGTCGGACATGCCCGTGGACAGGTTGAATAAGCAGCTAGATGACTGCATCAAAAAATTGGGAAGAGGCTTCGTTGGCTTACCTTTAAAACCTTCCTTAAGCCAAACTTGAGATATTTTCATAGAGTATCTTCAATAAATGTCCTTATTATTATATAAAGGTTAAACCATGAGCCACCAATTCAGAAAAGACATACACCTTATATAACAAGAAAAGGATTGATAAATCATGTATTAAAACTACAACTTCATAAAGACCACAAAAACGACCGAAGTTTGCAAAGATATGAGAACAATTCACAGAAGGGAAACCCTGAGCAGTCAGTAAACATTTGGAAAGATGCTCACGGGTGAAGAGAAGAAAAGTAAATTAATGCAGCAGTAGGGCACACTTTTGTACCCTAACTGACAACAGTGAAAAGGTCTGGCAATGCCAGGTGCTGGAGAGAACGCCTCCCACGTGCTGGTGAGCATGCATGTTGGTGCGCTCCCTTGGTGACAGTGCAGAGAAATCTGGAAAGGAAAGCTAGAGAGCTCACATGCAGTTAGGAGCGTGGACTCCGCAGTCTCACTATGGAGACCTCTCTGGATTCTCCCTCCCTTGTACAAGCTGCACCAACCAATCACATCTCTCTGCACCTCACTCTTCTCATCTGTGAAATGGGGATAATGTGATGATCTAATTGCGTTGTCCTAAGAATGACATGAATTAATAATATAGGTGAAGCTCTTAGAAGTGGCCTGGATGAGTCGTAAGTACTCGACAAGAGTTAGCAATGACGAGAACTAGTAAAGATCAAGGGTCCCTTAGTCTTAGAAACTAACAATTCTGCTTCTACAAATAAAACCAAAGAATGTGCCTAATGTGACTGACATAAAACTGTTCACAGCAGCATTGTTTTGCTACATGAATAAATGAGAAACAACCTAAATGCTTATTCTCTGAATGAGAACATAAACAGTAGGTTTGTTAGAATGGAATTTTCCAGTGCAGTGACTATCCGTGTTGGGTGTTCGGAAGGAATAGATTTCAAAATCAATATTGAGTCAAACAAATATATTTTAAAATATAGACATTCTTTATTCAGTTTGTAGAAAGATGTTTGTTTAAAGTACATGAAAAAACAAAACAAAACCCAGACCTCTCACAGATATATTTTGGGAAAGGAAGAAATAGTTTAACAGCTTCTTCAGATAATTTTGGATATTATTCCTTGATAGTACACCAGAAGTCAGTAAGTGGTAGTTTCCCAAAGTTTAGTTGTAATGAGATCAGAAACCATGTCAATGAGCTTTTTATTTTTTTCTTTTTCTTTTAGAGAGAGAGAGAGAGAGAGAGAAGGGAGGGAGGAGCAGGAAGCATCAACTCCCATATGTGCCTTGACCAGGCAAGCCCAGGGTTTCGAACCACCCACCTCAGAGTTCCAGGTCGACACTTTATCCACTGCGCCACCACGGGCCAGGAGAGCTCTTCATTCTTTGTTATATTAAAATCCATTGTCTGTCTTGAACTTTGAGTGGAATTATTGGTAGATCCATGTGTGATTTGGTAATATTATACACTGTTTTTTTAAAAATATTGGTTCACTGAGTTATGCAAATCTTATAAATGTTGATGCTTCTAAAGTACATTTAAAAATGACATTAATGATATCACCTGTGATCTCATCAGAAAAGGATGAAAGTATCAAGGAGCTCTCAAGCTCAGACAGACATTGTCTCGAAATCAACTAGCTTACTTTGAATCCTGGTACTGTCATTTCTTTCCTTGGAAACAACAGGCTCATTTTATGCCTCGTTGAGAGAAATGTCTGCTAAATACTCCAGTCCGAATGACCATAACTGTCTGTCAGCTGTTCTCCTCGGAAAGTACATTGTTGTGTGAATCAAGTGGCTAGTTCAGCTGGCAACGCAAACCACCTCACCCGTAGGCAACAGAAACGCTCTGTGTGAACTTCCTATTGTTTTTACACAGAGTATAAAAAGGAAGTGCCAATTAGAGTCAATCAGTAATAAACTTTGTATTTTTACTGCTTTCTTGTGGATATTCTTAAGAGATATTAAGGGCACTGTTCTTTCTAACTTCAAGGGTGTGACAGTGAGGAAGCCGATGGCTGAGAGTGGGGCCACTGCACCAGCGGCTGACCCTGCAGGTCTCTGCACCAGCACCCACCTGCCAGCAGAGTGAAACAGAGGCAGATGCTGTCTTAGAAATACTGTGGAAATAGTCTTGACTTCGCAGACAGCTTGGCAGCACCCTGGCTGCAGACCACTCTTTGTTAACCGATACCCTAGCTCAAGGCCAGGCGAGCCGGTTGTCGTTTAGGTGGCTGGTTTGCTGCCTGCTCACATGCCCATCCCAGAGAACTTGCCCAGCTCTCAGTTTCTGAAATGTGGGCAGTAGGTTCTATCATTTCTCTTCTCCCTCCAGCCCTGCTCAAAACTTCTTCAAGAAAAGGCAAACACCTGACGGGAAAGCGTCTAAGCTGTTGGCGAGGTGGCACCCCATCCGTTCTCTTTCAGGAGAGTCTGAGTGAGTCCTGGAGTGGCCCGAGGCAGGCAGCAGTGGCGTGGGGAGAGTGGGGACTGTCATGTTGCTTGGAAGTAGTTTTCTCCACCTAAATGTTAACAAGGAGATGAAGGAAGCTTGAGGGTGAAATTGAGGGGCAGGAGTCAGAGTGAGAGCCCATGAAATGTCAGGGATAGAGAAAGAGAGAGAGAGAGAGAGAGAGAAAGAAGGAAAGCGAGTGAGAGGGAGAGGGAGGGAGAGAGAAACAGAGAGAGAAATCAAGAGATTAAGATTAAAGAAAGATACAGAGAGCTATATGTAAAGTGACAAAGACAGAGAGACACAGAGGATAAGAATTAAGAGAGAAAGGCACAAAGAGAGAAGAAAGAGAGAGAGAGAGAGAGAGAGAGAGAGAGAGAGCCTGACTCCCCATAAAGCCCCTTTGACTTGTGTTAATGTGATTATGTCTCCTAACAACATGGAACACGACAAAGGCTCTAGAGGAGAGTCAGACGGAAGAGGGAACTAAAGCCTAGAAGTCTTTAACTATGAGCACGCTCCAAGAATCTTAAAAACCTCAGTAAAATTCCCTTAAAAAAAAAAGAAGTCAGAACTTTTGGAAGACACAAGAAGTGTAGGTCTATCCTTGTTTCCTTCCATTTTTAAGAGGACCGTTGGAATTCAAAAACGAGTTTCCACGTCAGAGTAACCGCTTGGGCGCCTGGCCCAGGGCCCGCGGTCACCCTGGCTGTCCTGGAAGTCCCCGTGGGTGTGCAGACCGGGGTCAGACACAGTCACCCCGCCACATGGCCTCTGAGGGTTTTCTCAGAAACAGTCTTCCCCAGATTGCCTGCTCACCGCCCCGTGGTCTCTCCGTGGTCAGAATGCCATTCCTGGCTTTATTTTCTGTTTGTACATAAGATCATCTTTTTTTTGTTTTGTTTTGTTTTGTTTCCATCTGCAGACTCCGGGGGGTAAATTTTGAGCATGACGCACAGAGGTTTAGCCGTGGGACTCTCATTACTGTTAATGGGGATGACAGCACTCCGTCTCAGAGCCCGAGAACATTTACCCCGTGGATGATGGTGTTTTGCGGTGGGTTTTTTAATTGTATTTACAAATAAAGCCGACACGCACACAGCGGCAGCTCCTGGGAAGACGGCGTTTGAGAGAAGGCGCAGGAGTCAGGCTGTCCTTGGATTCCAACCCAGAGTTGGAAAGACACGTGGTGGGATTCTCGGCCTCTTTTAAAGGAATTGGGGTCACACACACATAAAGGAGCATTTTCTGTCTTCAAGTATATAGTTCCGTAGCAGTAGGAACATTCATACTCTTGTGCAAGCATCACCACCGTCCACCGCTGGGACATTCCCGTCGCCTCTGACTGGAAACTCCCTGCCCTCAGCCTGAGCAGCTCAGGGGCTGCTGTCTCCGGTCTCCCTGCATTGGACTTCTCCAGGCACCTAGTGTAAGTGGAGTCTTCTCATCACTTCCCTTTCTCCTCATTTCACTTAGCATAATGTCCTCAAGGTTGATCTAGGTCGTAGGATGAGGTGTCAGAATTTCCTTCCTTTTTAAGGATGAATAATATCCCATTGTATAATTGACCATAATTTATTTATCCATTCTTTTATCAGTGGACACTCGGGTGCTTCTCCCTTTCGGCTATTATGAATAATGCTGTTATGAACATGGGTGTACAGATCTCTGTCTAAGTCACTGCTTTCATTTTTTATTTTTGTTACATACCCAGAAGTGGAATTTGCTGGACTGTATGCTAATTCTACGTTTGATTTTTTTTTTTTTTTTTCTGAGGAAACGCCACACTGCACTCAGCGGCTGCGCCGTTCTCGGTTCCCGCCAGCGATGCATGAGCATTACAGTTTCTCCATGTCCTCGCCAACGCTTGTTACTTTTTCTTTCTTTTTTTTTTTTTTTTAATCATGGCAATCAGAATGGGTGTGAGGTTTTCTCTGCAGCTTGACAAACACCAGACAGATGATGTATTCTTTCATTCTTTTATTTAATTTTGTCTCTCTTAGTTCCACTCTCCTGGATTTTGAAAGTTCAGAAAATGCTGCCTAGGATGCAGACATGCTCAGGTGTCCCTGCCTGGAGTGCTGACGGTGGCCCCTGCCTGTCCCTACGGCATACACAGGTAGCCTTGCTGCCAAGTCCATCTCCCTTCCTGACCGCTGTGCTACGTCCCAGTCTGTCCCCCACACCAGCACAGGGCGGGCCACCCAGGAGGCCCTCAGTGAATAGTTATCAAATGAATGGACTCCGTTCTCAGTGACCAATGTGTCTTTCCGTCGTAAGAACAAAGAAAGGCCTGTGACTAGGACGCCTGTCTCAGAATGCGGAGCATGATGTCACAGAATAACACGCCGGTGAACGTGGACGTGGAAAGAAGTGAATTGACTAAATGATTAGTGTCACTTCGATTTCAGAATGCGCTGCTTCTTTACACATAAGCCGTTACAAGTGTAGCCCGTCAAAGTTAATATTCACAACATGATCATCTTTCAATGAACGTATTAGGTCAACACAAAATAATAATAATGGGGATGTGCAGGGGGGGTGGGCTTCCACGGTACGCTGGGCACTCCTGTGGACGTGTGTAAGCACAGAGCGGTGGCTCTTTAAGATGGAGGCCCTGACGCCCAGCTTCTGGGCGACCCCTCTATAGGCACACTGAAGATCATGATTACCTGGCATTTCTTGATTACTGATTATGTAGCAGGCACTTTAGAAATTGCAGATAGCCAGCTCGCCCCGGGGGAATTACCCTCCCTGTGCGATAAATGTGGTGGAAGCCGAGTGCGTGAGGAAGGTTAGATATGGAATATTAGAAGGCTCCACCTTTTAATTGGACTCTTTTCAGCTCATGCCACTGACATTGTTCTTTTCTCTCTTTTCTGTCTTCTTAGTTTATTCCCTGGACATCTGCAAAATTTTTAGGAAGAAATCAACACGTGTGCATGCATGTGTGTGTGTGTGTGTGTGGTGAGTATCTATTGGGCGAAGGGAACTGTCTGCGGTGGAAATGGGAACGGGGGAGAAGGTGAGATTTATGGCTTTTGCACTAGAAAGAGATGCTGCAGAGCGCTGAGATCAGGTTCTTCATTTTTCAGATGCTGAAGTTTTGCAGGGTCAAGGGTCATCTCTGTCAGTGACAGACAGCACTGGGTGTAGAACCCAGGCCTTCAACAGGATGCAGGACTAAGGTCGGAAGACAGTCTTTTCTATAACATTAAGATACTGGCGCTCAGAAATGAGAGCCGATCAGACAAACCGATGATGGCAGTATAAGATGATCAAAGTCGCTGGTTTCCCCCAAATCAGTCCTTGAGATGGGCTATGTGTCAGTTCCCTGCCGGGCTGACGTCCTATTAAACATAGCAGGTGCAGGGCAGGGGCCTGTGATACATTGAGGGGCCCACAAACATTTTTTTGATTTCCTTGCTCATCAGAAGAAAAAAGGTAAATATTTATAGAATAGTAACAACAAATGTATAATAAAGAGCTCAGCCTGGATTGCATTCATTTTTATACCAACCCAGTTATAAAACATAATTTTTAATACTTTTTTTTTTTTATGGAGGAAGGGACACACCAAGGCAGAAGTGTCTCAGGCCCCAGAAAAGGCAGGACGCAACCCTGCCTCCGAAACTTCTCATCTGAGCCCAACGTCCTCATCGGTCACTTCCACGCTGCTCGTGGGAGCCAGCTGGACGCAAGGCCCGACAAGAGGAAAATGACTCTGTTTCTATATTTTTTTAAGATGCTCAGTCGCAAGCAGCAGAAAATTAATGTGAATCGGCTTAAGCAAAAGAGAATGTCAGGGCTCTTAACGCTGAAAAGTCTGACGTTCTCTGGCGTCAGGCTCCGCCAGAAGCAGGTGCTTAAGGGACGGTATGCAGAGTGTGTCTCCTCGCTAATCGCGCCCTCCTCTGCGCTGACGTCGGTCTCTGTCCAGCGTGTGCTGGGGACGGGCTCACTGGCGTCTCGGGGCTTCCCTCCCGGGAGGCTGGGGCCGTGTGCTTCTGTACATGTCCCGGTCATCGGCACCTGCCATGCCCCAGGCACTGAACTAGGCTTGTGCTTGCATCCTCTAATTAAACCCTGGATTTCAGCCTCTGAGCTAAGATCTAGCCTTCCTCCTTTTTAGAAGGAAAGACACCAAGGCCCCAGGGGATGAAATCAAAGGTGGTCCTGATTTCTCTGACTTGCACGGAGCCAGCTGTCCATGGAAGAGCCCTGTAAGCTCCTTGACTGGTGCCGGGGGCCTCTAGACTGTGACCACCACACTCCGTGCAGCCTTGTGGTCCGTTCTTCTTTCTCGCTTCTCTGGATCTCTCTGAAGGTCAAGTTGTCCTGGCTCAGAAATATGCATGAGCTGTCCCTGTCCGCAGGCTGTTTCGCTTCTTGTCTCTGCTATAGAGACGCAGATCCGATGGCTCAAAGTCTCCAGGATCTAGTAATAGAGAGTCATCTCTGGCCTTTCCCCACATTGTATCACCTTCACACGACCGTGGGCATGTTCTCCTTTATAATAATCTTTATTTCACTGTGTAGAGGCTACTTCTCCTATTCAAGAGGAAACTTCTAGAGAGCTGAGGTCAGAGCGTCTCCACCTCCATATCACCCCCCCCCCCCCACCCCCAGTACCTGAGACTCTTCCATAGAGCCCATCGTCAGCAGGTGCTCGTTAAACATCCGTTCATGAATCAGTAACTTCACTCACGGGGCCCCCAAGTGCCATGAACTAAACGGGCTGTCGCATGCATAGACTTAAATGCAGCGTGTAGACAAGAGAAAGGAAATTTAAGAACAGACGGTAATAAAATGTGAAAGAAGCCTAGGGAATAGAGTTCTTATACGCTAGCAGATTTTAAGTTTAAAAAATATTATCTATTTCAACTACTCTGTCTCCTGCCATTTCCCATAAGGAGAGATGAAGCCACAGAGAGGTGAAGAGACTTGCCCTGGTTGTCATTAAAAATATGAGCTTCCATTTGTGCCGGGCCCTCCGTCCATTATCCCTAATCTGCTCAATAATCTGATTTGACTGAGAAAATTAGAGGTCTCAGAGATAGTGTCCAGCGTTATCACAATGCCACTAGTAAATGGCAGTGCCAAGACTTGTTCAAAATAGATTTGTTCGAAGTAGAAATTCATCTTTCCTTCTTTCTTTCTTTCTTTCTTTCTTTCTTTCTTTCTTTCTTTCTTTCTTTCTTTCTTTCTTTCTTTCTTTCTCTTTCTTTCTTTCTTTCTTTCTCTCTCTCTCTCTCTCTCTTTCTCTCTCTCTTTCTCTCACTTTCCTTCCTTCCTTCCTTCCTTCCTTCCTTCCTTCCTTCCTTCCTTCCTTCCTTCCTTCCTTCCTTTCTTCCTATCTGTATATATATACATGTACCATCAGATGTACATTTGGGACCAAAAGTAGCACCTTTTCCCTCTGAGTTCAGTGCCTTTGAATGCTCTTGACTCTAAAGCCCCAAAGGTGAAAGCGCTGTCTAGTTAACTCACTGTATATAGCACCTTGACCCATCGCCGTGGGCCATTCAGGACCTAATAAATTCCTGTTATTGGTGAAGGTTAGCTTTGGTATAATATGAAAGAAAAATTTTTATTGTAGAGCATTAAATGATAATTGTAAAACAACTGAGATATAGAACAAGAGAAAAAAGGCAATGTAGTCCATTCCAACGTGTTTATGTTGAGCAGGAAGACAGCACGGGGTCTCAAACCAAGTCACACTCCTCATTCTCTCCTTCCTGGATGGACCTCCTGGCCCAGCCACCGGGTTGGATGGTTACTTACCTTCTTTCAGAAGCCTGAGTCAGAATATCCTTGCTGTCCCTTGGAGCTGAGCAACGCGGGCAAAGCGCAGAGGTGGTGGGACCGATAACCCTGGTATTGTCGAGGTTGGCTGGATTTCTGCTTCCCTGTGACCCAGGCTAACGTCGTGCCTCACGCTTCTCTGAGCCATCATGCTGTTCTGACTATCTGATTGCACTCATTGCCCTGTGAACCATTCCCATGTTTTGTTTGCTCACCACTTTGCAGCCTGGCGCCCCCTCTAGGTGGTGTGTAAACCCATACTCCTGGGCTGCCATGTGCATACGTGTACCCTCAGCTCTAGGAACATCTCTGGGCATGTGGTCGGTAGTGGGGCTGGCAGCAGGTAGTAGGACCTGGACGATTGTGGAATGAATAACTGGATTAAAGCTATCACTAGTGCCCATAGTCTAGGTGCCTACACAGCACCTGGTTGCTTCTGGCTCCTCCTCTCAAACAGACCTGATTTTGCCATGGCCACCAAGGAGTGAGGCCCCCCAAAATGGCTCATTCTCCAAGGACAAAGTAAAAGAACATCCCAGGTCAAGAAGTTACTGTGAAAGACAAACAAAATAAAATAAAACAAAACAGAAAACCTTGCATTCCATTATCGCCATGGCTTGGACAGGCTACCTGGAAAGTTCAGAACTTGTTATCAAGTGATTAGATGGGATTTCTTTCGAGAGTGACAACCAGACATTGACTTGTCGATGATTGAAAGCGGATACCTGCGTATCCGGTGGGATCGCAGCCAGGGCTGAGCACCTCTCTTAGTTAGCAGAAATTGGCGTTACAATCAATGGTTTGCACTGAGTCTAAATCCCTCAGTCAAATCACTGGGAAGTGATCAATGCAGCTGCCTTTTTGATGCCTATAGGAAATGGTGCGTAATCTTAGTCTAGGCGGAAAGTCTCCAACTTTCCTCAGCAAACTTTTGATTCTTTGGCAATTTACCAATTGGAATGATAGACACAGATGCCCCAAACATCAGCAGCTTCCTCTTCAGAGATCCTCGCGGGCTGCTCAGCCGTTTGTGAGGCTGCTTGGTGTCCAATGGCAGCGCCATAGCGTTGGATAGACAGCAGAGAAGGAACAGTCGGGTGTGCACGTGACATAGAGCACCTAGTTCTCCTTTTACCTACAGGCAATCACTTAAAGAGAGAGAGAGAAGAGAAGAGCACCCCGAACAACATCCTGTTCCTTCTTATGTCATCAGTTTCCTCACCTAATCAATGGAGTTCCTGAAGAGAAATGAGCTGTTAGAGCTGTCTGTTAGAACCTACGATCAGAGCGGGAGCTTTCTTGCTGAGCTTGGTATTCAACGTATCCAGAGGATTCCTTGGGCTAATTGGGCCTGGATGGGCTTGGGGAAATGAAGAGGTTGGCCGGGAGGTAGTGGAAGTCTCAGTGTTGTGAAGCTTGGCGGGGATGCCCTGGCAGGGGGAGAGATCAGGAGCCTGTGGACAGTTGGTCCACTTGGTTCCGTATGTCGGCCAGCGGGATGGAGAACCTAGGTTTCGTTATGCCTGTGTTTATCCTCAATTGCTTTGTCACCATGGCTACAACCTACATTTCTTAGCCTGGTCCTCCAGGGTTCATCCACCAAGCGACAGGGTATCAAAATCCAACCCCTACCACCTACCAGCTGAATGGCTTTGGGAAATAATGGTGAGGATGATGATGATGATGAATACAACGATAATGATAGCACTAGCAGCTGCCAGACATCGGGCAGACACTTCATGCATAATATTGTCTAAGTGTTTTCTATGTATTCAATCCTATTAAATCCTCATAGCATCCTCTCAGTTACTATCAGTATTTTCATCTTTTTTTTTTTTTTTTATTCTACAAGGAAACTAGGGCATGTAAAGATCAATTAAACTAGTTCAATGTCACACAGCCAGTAAGAGATGGGGCCGAGACTCAGACCAGAGATTCTGGTTCTAGAGCCCAAGCTCATCGCCAGCAGGCAAAATCCTACTCCAGGACCCCGTGTCCTCATGTTTTCAGGGCTGTTGCCATGGGGCCCGAGTGAGTGTAGATATGAGTGCTTTCTCTGCAAATGATCCCAATAGGAATGAGTGTAGTCGTGGCTTTGGGAATCAGAATGCCAGACTGAAAGCATCTGATCCCTGCTATAGCTCCTGTCCAAATACTGGGAACATAATTTGAAAGCATGCCTTCTGATGGACGGGCCAGCGGTGTCATTCTGATGTCTTAAGAAGAATATCCTCATCATAACCTTTCTGTGAACTGGCCCTTGGCTGAGACGACTGTCTGCTCACTCAGATCAGTCACATGGGGCAGTGACCGCCCGTCTGGCAAGAACAGATTCAGCACTGCATTCACTTGAATTTTGTCTCCTTGACCCCTGGTTATATTTTCCTCTGTTGCCTTACATGTTCCCAGTGATTTTTCTGCCATTCTGACATTTTTGCACTTTGATTTTTTTCCCCCTAAAGGATTATGTCCTTTCTGTCACTATATCCCCAACACTCAGCCTGGTTCTGGGAAAACAGTGGAATTATCTTTCCATCAGGTTAAAATTTTCCTCATTTAATATAAATATTTGTGCATCTGGCAGTTTATTAGACTCATGTTCTAAATTTTGACGTTCTGTTCAGGTATCTTTTTGTTTTCTCATCTGCCAGATAGATACCCTTTACATAGCTTTACACATGGCCTGAGCTAGACTCCATGGCATGATGATTGATATGTTGTAGAATGTATTAGTCAGGATGAGCTAAGTTATGGGGTTGTAACAAACACGCCGTGAAATCTGACTGACGTATAAAACCAAAGGCTTACTAATTGTTACTACATAGGCTGGCTCTGTGTCTTCTCACTAGGGAATCTGGGATGGGAGAGTAGCCACTGTCCAATCCGTTGGCTTTATGGAAAAGCGTTCTGAAGAGTCTGGCACCAACAATTGAAAAGAAAACATGTACTTTCGTTTGAATTATGGACCAAAATGAATTGTTCAGCCCCATGCAAAGTCAAGGAGGTCAGGAAGTGAGACCCTGAATGTGTTGGGACAGGCGGCTGGATATATCTGATAAGCAGCTCTAAAGACTTCCCACACGGTCCTCAAGAAGTCAATCTAGGTTTAACTCAGAAAAGAAACTCATTCAGCTAGAATGCAAAAGAAAAGGGGACGAGTGCTTTAAACGTCAAAAATCATGAAGGAGAATGTGAAAAGGAGAATTAACCTTTTTGCACATCTGTTAAGTTCACAGATCTTCAGGTGTGGGTCTCTGTCGACCTGTCAACAGTCTTATAAGACGGATGTCATTAGTGCCACTTTCCACATCGTAGAAGACGGCAGAGAGCTTAGGATTTATGCAAAGCCCATTGGGGCAGAGTCCCTCTTCTCTTTCTTTCTGAAGTGGGTGAGTAGAGAGCCGGTCCTTGTCTTGTCCCCAAGGGCCCAAAGACAGCGTGAGGCAAGAAATCGATGCTCAGTGGATGGTGACTGAAGGATGGAGCTTTTGGAAGACTGGCCTCCTGCTCCAAGAGCCAGGGTGGATCCACCGTATGTATTGCGGTATGGTCAGGAAGTGTCAGCAAGGGAACACGTGCCCCACCACCAACTGTGGCCAAAGTGCCTCAGGGGGTTGGTGTTTTCTCTCTCTCTTTCTTTCTCTTTCTCTCCCTCCTGCTTTCTCTTTCTCTCTCCCTCTCTCTCCCTCTCTGCTCCTCCTCCTCTTCCTCAGGGACACATTCTCACACATGCTTGGGAAGGCTTATCTCTCTGTGTACACCCAAAACAACACAATCCAAGGATCGTTTTAAAACTTATTTTACTTATATTCCTATTCCTTCTTTTTCAAAATACTTCTGTATTTTTTATTCTTTGGAATTTTGGAAGTATGAATATATGGAGCACTTTGTCTATGGATCTGAAAGGCAAAACCAGAAAAAAAATTTTTGTTGTTGTTACAAACCTGACATGGTGTTTTCACTTCTTAAACAGAAGTAAGTACCTTTGCATGTTACCAAATAGTAGAACTCTCTGAATTCCACAGTGAACACGTGAGCATTAAGATAGTTATGTAGAAATAATCAAAGAACGTGTCCCACGCACCTGCTTTATCGGCAGGACCGCTCCTTTTGGAGGGAGATGCACAGACTTCATTATTCAGGGGAGCGGTAACTGGAAGCAGAGACCCTGCTCACCTCCAATGACCATTCGAGCAATATTTTTGAGCCTCTGATTATAATAACAATTTTAATTACCATAGTCTCTCTTCATCAAAGACTGATTGCACTTGGCATTGGTACAAAGCATGAATTATTATCTTATTGACTCCTCACCCAGCTGTATAGGAAATTATATAGAGGGAATGTGGTTTTTGTCATTCTCCAGAGAAGGTGACTAGGCTTAGAGATGGAAGTGACTTGTGTGCAGTCAGGTGGCTGCTGATTCGGTCCTGCTGAGGTCCAAAGAGGAATATTTCACCCTTGTTATATGTTGAAGTTCCTTGGAATCAGGTTCTGGACTCAGGCAGACTGAATTAAAACTCACCTCTGCACCTGACCTGCAGTGGTGCAGTGGATAAAGCATCGACCTGGAACGCTGAGGTCGCCGGTTCAAAACCCTGGGCTTGCCCGGTCAAGGCACATACGGGAGTTGATGCTTTCTGCTCCTCCTCCCCTTCTCTCTCTCTCTCTCTCTCTCTCTCTCTCTCTCTCTGTCTCTCTCCTCTAAAATGAATAAATAAAATCTTAAAAACAAAACAAAACAACCCCCCCCCCCAATAAAACCTCACCTCCACCATGGCAGAACTGCGTGATCTCAGACGCATGGATCAGCATCCTTCTTGATAAAATGGGGATAATTTTATTAATGTGTGTGTGTGTACTTCATGACTGCATGAGGGTTAAATGAGTTAATATAAGAGAGCCTGCCTCATCAGAGACGTTTAACCATTAATTTTGCAATTATTATTAATCCACTTCACTTTCTACTGTGATGATTTTTTGATCTGGCCGTGAGTTGCTTTTGAGAGATTTTCATTTGGAGCTAATCAGAGTTGAGATGGGAGAGTCTGGCCTTGGCCAGGGTAGGGAGGGCACGCGGCCGAGTCGGTGCAGTTTGCATTCGGTGACCTTGATGTCGAGGTCAAGAGCGTTCTGCGTTCAAAGACGACATGGTCCTCCGACCACTGGGTAGTTGGTGAAAGTGAGTTTGCCGTTAGCACATGAGAACATACCTAGGAAGCCTGTCCAGTTCGCCTCGCCAAGGGGATTACAAGTTATTCTGCCAGAGCACCTGCTCCAACCACCCTAGAGAATGCCTGTCACTGTCACACTGGGGAAAGAGCACAGGCCACAAATCTCACTCAGGGAGAAAGTCCATCACTGACTGTCACTTTTCCTGGTCCCTGGGGATGTCCACAAATGACTCCCAAGTCCCAGGACCCAGAGGAGAGCGCCGTGCAGGGGCAGCTATGCCGACCAGGGAGGCCCCCAACCAGCTCCGTGCACCTGCTGGGAAACTGGGATAGCACGCCCCTGTCCCGGCCTCCGAACCTGATAAATCACAGCGATGAAGAAGGACAGCCCGGAGTCCTGCTTCTGCCATCTGCTGTACTTAGTCACATGCCTTCTGTGAGGTTAATTCTTCTCATCTAGAAAATAACCCTTTGTAGCCCAAAGGAGGCTATGGACAAGGTCATGTGGCCTCGCACAGGTGGAGCTCTGGAACCCAGCCTTGTGCCGGTGTGCCATCAATGGTGGTGACAATGGCGCTGACATGTACTCTGTTTGTTGACCTGACTGTGAGCTCCTTGAGGACAGGAGCTCTGCTTTGTTATCTCTCTACTTGGGTTCCCAGGGTCACGTCTGATAAGCAACAAGGAGCCACCACAATAACACCAGCAACAGCATAGACAGCGCACCTCTCTCGTGTCAGGGTCCTTTCTACGAGCTTTAGACGCAGTAAACTTACTGACTCTTACAACACCCCGATGAGGCGGCTGCTGTCGCCCTCCCGGGTTGCAGAGGAGGAAACCGGGCACAGAAGAGAAATAAATTAACCAGCGTCACACAGGGACGCTGGGCGCCTCGCGGCACTCGATAGGCGTTGAATGGGTGAATGAGCGTCTCGCAGCCGCTCATCTGTTGACCGTGACTGTGGTCCTGTCTGCTCCTATCACTGTGCGTGGTCTGCCTGGATGGTTTAGGCACTGGCAATGGAGACCGTGGTGAGGACAGGGAGGGCTGCGGTGTGGCTAGCCTGCTGCGCATGTGGCCGCCAGAGCCACCGTGACTGGAGATGCCTAGGAAATCGTGGGGTGGCGCGTGGAGCGCGTGCGCAGCACTCACTCCCGAGAAAGCCTCGCATCCAGGGAGGTGCCGGCAGCAGCGGGCCGGCCCAGATGCGCAGGCAGGAAAGGAACTAGGCTCGTGCTGGTTTTATTTTTAGTTCCCCCCCCCCCCCCATTCATCAGCCTAGTTAGGGCTTCGGAGCCTCCCGCTGACTCCGCACTGCCTGCTCGCTTTAATACGCTTCTACTCCGGTGTGCCACACAGCCCTGATGTCGAACACGCGAGGCAGACAGCTGCCCGGAGGCATTCTCCGTGGAAACTCTCATCTCACCACACAGCTCAGCTTCCAGCCACCACGCCGGTCTCTTCCCTCCGTCAGCGAGCGCCGTGGCAGGCTGCCGATGCCAGGCAGTGTCAGGGCAGTGTCCTAATAGACACATCGGGGGAGAGCAGGGCGGCCCTGCTCGCACCCCGGCAGCCTTCCCGTCATGCCTCCTCCTCCAGGTAAGCAGATTAAACACCGTGAATCTATGTGCATCTCGTACCTTAGGAACCCAAGACGAGAACCTTAAAGGAAATCACCGTTGTGTTCTGCACGGCCGCCCCAAACTCAAGACACTGTCTGCCATGAGGCCACCCTTTGATTTCTCTCCTTCCGGCAGATGGACTGGACCCATTTCCCTGCCTGAGTGTAGTAATTATTTAATTGCCTTGGTTCTTATCTGGGCCCACATTCCGTTTCCCAATGTAAATAATCGTCTCCACCTGTAATAAAATAGATGGCATCCATCTGGCTCGGAGAATGAACATTTCAATACCTTCAGACACACAATGACATCGTATCAATATTTAAAATCATTTTATGCATGTATTCCAGGTTGTCCAACTTCATTAGGGCCATTCATCAAGCCTCGAGCTGGAGTGTATTCCCATTGGACTTGTAGGCCTGGGGGCCTACCAAACAGAAATTTAAACTAACTTGCCTTTTTAATTCATATTATTCTCAAATATTCTCTTTTTAAACTCCCTGCCATGACTAAGGCATTTAGACTGGGCCGTGATTCGGGGCATGTCAACACCTCGCTGACACGATCCCCATTAGTGTGTCAGAATAGGTGTGCCCCCAGTAAAATACGGTATCCATTCCTCCCTCTCCGCTGATAAATTACCCTCCTGTTCTTTCCGGCGCCTGGCAACAATTTGAGTTTATTGCTCGATGTTTCCTTTAAATATTTACAAACATTTTAAACTATGCGTAAATGAAATCTTCAGTGTGTTGCTAGTCTCGTCCTCTCCCTTGACTCCCAAATAATAAATCTTTTCGATCTATTTTTTTCTATTCCTAAAGATGCCTCCCTGTGAACACGGGATGCTGGGAAGGAGAAGGTTCCTGCAAATCAGATCAGCCCCTCTCCTGGCCACTTCTGTAGATCAGGTCAGATTTGTTTCCCAAGATGAGCGTTCTCTAGCGGATGCTGACATCCCGCTCTGCAAAACCAAAAAGCGATTAGGTCCATGCTGGGGATATTGCAGTAAAACCTTCTCAGACAGAACAGCGACCCGGAGAAGGCTGGGGAGGAAGCTTCCTCCACGGTGCCTTCCCCAGGCAAAGCCGGTGACACGCACGGTCATATTTCAGGGGCAAACGGGTGTCCGTGAGGGAAGCTGACCTGCAGGGAAAGAGAGGGCGGCGACAATCACAGCATGGGGGCTTAAACAAGACATCTATCTCTTTTTTCACGGGCCTGGAAGTCCAAGATCAAATTGTCTGCGGGCATAGACTTCTAAGGTTGATCCCCGTGGCTTGCAGAGGGCCACTTCCTCGCGGGGGGTCCTCCCAGTGTCTTTCCCCCTGTGCACAAAGGCTCCCGGTGCCTCTCCAGGTGTCCACAGCTTCTCTCCTTCTGAGGTCATGCCTGTCACACTGGAGGAGGGCCTGCTCATAGAAGCCTCATTGTAAAGGATTCGCCTCTTTCACGTCTGTGTCTCCCCCTGTGGTCACATTCTTGGTTGGTTAAGTCTTCAGTGTTGGGCAAAGCCAATCCACCTTGGTTCGTCCAGCGTGGCCCGTGCCCTGTTCTCCGGGTGAGTATGAGGGCGGTAACACGTGTTCCTGGAAGGTCCTGGTTGTTCCGCGGCCGGCGTGGCTTCCCTGAGCTCCTGTTTCCTCTGGGTCGTCCAGTCGGATGAAGACCACTCACCTCACAGAGTTTCCGGGAGGGCTCAATGAGCTGACAGATGTGAAATTGGCTGGCTGACAGTAGGCATTCAATGCATGTCATCAAATCTGAATTGAATGGCATGGGAAGGGGGTGCTGAAATTTGGGGTTAAAAACACACCACGCTTGGAGCGACAGAGGGGAAAAGGGAAGCCACCCCGGGCCCGCCCAGGGACTAAGTATTGTCTATTCTCTGTATTCCTCACGGCCAGGGGACTTACCCCGGCCATCGTTTAATGTTGGGTGATTACAATTCCAAGTGCATTGTGTGTTTAATATAGTAACTGAGCATCATTTGAGCTACTTCCAAAATGAAGTGCTTATATTAAAAAAAAAAAAAAATTGAAGAATTCACATATTAAATTGTTCTGTACTGCGAGTACCCAAACCCTCCATCCTTTCCAAATTCAGCACTTCGCAGTTTTAAGAGTCCTTCATTTTGGAACTTAATGGGGTGTTCTGGGCACGCGCACCGTGGGCCAGCGTAGATTCCTTTGATTGCGCTGATCGTGTGGAGAGCGCTCCAGCTGGGTGCCGCCCAGCCCTGGCCTGCGTCTGCCCGCACTCATGCCCCCCTCGGGAGCTGGAGCCCGACGGCCTCGGCAACGTCTGTGCCCGCGTGAGTCACTGTGGGTTGGACCCACTCCAGACCTATTCCGGCATCCACGGAGCATTCCCGTTCTGGCTTTGCACAGAGGTCTGGGTCTCAAGGAGAACGGTTTGATGAGGTAAGGGAATGTCAGATCTATTTTCACAGGCTCACCCCGCTGAAATCCCTGCAGAGTTGAATTGTCTATTGTTGGAAAGACAGAGATCAATAGTCATCAAGGTGCTACCTTGCTCCAGGTGCAAGTATGTAGACCTGTGTGGCCTATTTATGCAGAACAACATGAAGCAATCGTCACCCAATGTGAAGACTGGAGCCCGGATAGATTAAGACATGTCTTCGCAGACATCCAGGAGCAGCCCTGGGCCTGGAAACCCAGTCTCCCCACGTCCATGCCCTCTTCCCGGCTGGCTGGCAGGCAGTGTGGGGAAAGTGCACTCTTGGGAATTAGATACAGAGCCCGGCCTTAAGCCAAGTCTCCTGACTCCAAGTCCAGAAGTGCTTGTACTCACAGGAAGTGGGTGCCGTTCGCCGATAAAATGAATACTCCTTGGATTCCTCCAATGTCAGTTTCAAAGTCATTCTCACTTAGAGGGAACAGAGAGCTTATAAAAATAAACCATTAGTTCCCGAAGCAAGGTCTGCTTAGACACAGGGCCACAGGTCGAGATGCAGAGACCGAAGCACTGGGACGACATGCGGCTGTCCAAGGTCTTGAGGTGAGACCGCGCCCGCTCCCATCCATTCCCCTGGTCCCTGCTTCCCCGACCCTGCGCGCTACATTCGACACCTGACCTACTCTCTCAAAATGCCCTATTTTTTCTTTTCCTTTTCTTCTTCCATTTTGTATTCCAAACATCATGCTATGCACAGTACACCTTCATGCCAGGCTCTTTGCTTCACCCTTGTACCGCCCGTTTGCTCTGCCCTAGAGGATGGGGTCAGCATCTGTTTTGTCTGAGAGTACACTTAGGGACTGTACAGACCCTGGGACATCGTAGAAACTTAAAAATATGATTTGAATGAATAAATGAATGGGCAAAGATCACTTTCTTTCACTTTTCCGGGGTGATAGAGAGGGAATCTGTGTTTGGACCTACAATCCCAGGACCAGAATTAGTATTACCTTGTTTCCCCTCTTTTCTAGTGAGCATGACCCAGTCTCCTAATTCTTTGGTCTTTGATGGTCTGATATGGAGAAAGTGGCTAATCACACCTTTTCCCAGGGGGCTGGGAAGATGAACTGAGACAGTGTCTGTAGAGTGTGCCGGATGGGACTCGATGAGTAGCTACTAGTCTGCTGACTTTGTCCAGGGATCTCAGCTCCAGGTCTCCCTGTCTCCCAGAATCTCAGCCCTTGGAAGGAAAGGGGCTAAGACAAAGACAAGGCTTTTTGGGGGCTGGCTGGTGATAAAATAGTGGCCTTTGGTAAAATGAACGCAGTGGCTGAGTTTACTAAGGTGATACTCTAACGAGACCCCTTTTCAATCTGCCCTTCATCTTTGGGATGACAGCCACTCATGGACCAGTTATTGGTGGGCATGAATATAGACCTAACTCTAGTGACAGGGGACAACAAAATAAAAAGTAAATAAAAGTGAGTCAAAACAGGACAAGGTCAGCATGCTGCACGCGTGCTGGAAGTAGCAGTTCATGCTCGTCTCTTTACATGGCTTGCTTTCCTTTGCACAAGCTACCTGTGAAAACCCTCCATCTGTTTCTCGTTACTGCTGGGCTGGTATAACAGTTAGCATGAGGTATAGGCCCCCTCTAGTGAGCCCAATACTAGAAGGGCATACAATTACAGAGGAAGTGAGTGGACCTCCACAAGTCATGTAAGCGTTATTAGAAACATCTTGGGATACTGAAGGCAGTTATGACTTTGTGTGGATCACGGGATGCCCGTGCACCATTTTTAGAAGGGTTGATACAATGGGGAAAATTGGTATAGTTTTATCTTTTGCCTTCTAACATTACCGTTAGCATATCTCTGTAAAACCTATGATCTCGTGGAGGTAGAAAAATAACAAAGTCCATCTGGTGGAGTTGGGGGTTAGGGAGGAAATGTCACCCCCAGGACAAGTTTGGGACGCAGGTGTTAATAGTGCAGGTCAAGAGCCTGGCTGTTGCATATTTCTGTCTCTGTTTCTTTCCACATCTTCAAAGAATGGAGGGAGGGAGAAAATGTCTTTGAGATCAGCTAAGCCTGGAGACATGGACAACAAGTTATTCCATGGATGAGGGGTTATGAAGTCAATGGGGTGGCCTACGCTGAACAGCGGCCTCACTCCCCAAACTTTTTGAGGTGGATGGGTATAAGTCAATGAGGGGTATGGCCATGGTAAGATAAACTGTCACCTTAACATGAAAAGATATTGGGACCATGATGCATGAACAAGTAGTTACGAAACTTGATAAAATAGAGATACTAGGCATAAAATACATAATATTAGGCATAAAGAATTTAGGGAGGTAGCGTAAAAAAGCACAATGAATATATATATAGTTTAAGACTAACTTAATGAGCTAGATCATTGAAGAATTCTCTGAAAAAGAAATAAGCAAGAGTAGAGAGTTAAAAATACAAATGTTAAATGGAGGCCAAGGGCACACATGTCAATATACATATTGTAGGTAGTCATGGAAAGGAAAATAGATGAGAGGAAATACTTAAAAATTAACAATGATGGAATAAAATAAAGAAAATGATTTATGTTAAAAGCTATCATGGAATGTCTATATAACAAAAAAAATGATACTTAACATAATTCTATTTAAGAATTCCAAAAAAAGTTTAAAAAGCAACAAGCTTACAAAGAGAAAGAGATCACATGCAGAAATCACTTTCAGATTAAAATCTTATTTCTCAATAGCAACATTGAATCAAGAAGGAAGTGGAGAATTATTTTTTGAAATGTTGAATAAAAATTGCTTTAGAAAAGAATCTTTGAATTTTATACCCAGCTAAACTATCTTTTAATATGAGGGCAGTACAGTGTGATATTCTTATGCAAACAAAGCCTCAGAATAGTTAATACCCAACCATACCCTCTTGGAAAACATTTTGGGAAGAGGGATGACAGGAGGCAGATGCTCTGGGAAAAGTGGATACTGAGGGTATGTGACTTTGCACGTGTTACCTTGCGTATGTGTGTGCACACGCATGTGTGTGTGTTTAAAGCAATATCCAAACAAGTATCAGGTTATAAGATGCTCCCGCATATAATAAAGACAGTTAAAATTTGACATTGTGCAGCATAATACTGACATGTTTGCAGGGATGGGTGAAGGGAAGGGGTTCAGGATCGTGTCCGGGTGACAGAAAGGTAGGAAACACGGAGATACCTTTCCTTCCGAGGAGAGGAGCTGCTCTTAGTTTCCTCTGATTTGCCCGCCATGCTGCAGCCCAAACCCTGGCTTCTCGACTTGACGGTTGTGGTCTTTGCAAAGTTTGCCAGATTCTCTGACCCTTAGCGTCTCACCTCCAAATCCTGGGAGGTAAACCCTGCCACGCACACGCACGACAGCGTCCTTGTGAAGTTGGGGTGCAGACAGTGTCCCCCACACCACAGTAACCCCGGACGCCTGTGCAAGGGTGGGCGCTTCATGTCCACAGGTAGAAAACGGTCATCTTTATACGTGAACATGTGGTGTAGGCCTCAGTCTCATTTTCAGCCGGACCTTTGCACAAGCAGGAAATGGTACGACTTTCTTGTTTTTGGGGACTAAGGAAGTGGAAAGGGATGGTGAGAGGAGAGTCACATCTAAAGTCAAGTTCCTGCTGCCTCTCTGTGTTTTATGCCTACAATGTGGAAGCCTTTGCAAACTGTTGCTTTCTCCACCCAGGGCACGTCTATGGCCCCAGAGATCAGGGCTCCGGCAGGGCCGTCGACTGGCCAGGCGGTTCCCTGGGAACGAACATGGGCACTGACACATCTTCGTTAGGGTATCTTAATTGGAAACAAAACTCACCACCACGGATACAACAAACACGATTTAAACAAACAAACAAACAAACAAACAAAAACAAGTAAAACCTGCCGGTCAGTTTTCATGTGGATTTCGTTTTGTTTTATTGTATTTCCAGTTCTCCCAAAGGCCGGGCACAGCAGTTCCGTGATAAAAGTAATGCCCTGCACTGTGCCCGTCTGAAAGCTGCCCGCGGCTCTGCCAGCCTGCGTCGCTCCGATGTGTCTGGAGGGACGCATTTCTCTCCGGGGCCCCGCTGAGAATGAGTTGGGGTGCTTGCACGGGAGCAACTTGGATCCACCAGACAGCGACCCTAGGGTGCCCCCGGAAGATGGTCTTTGGGGGAACAATGCTCCTCCTTTTCGCTTCTTCCCTGTATTGCCCCGTCCAAGAGTCAGCATTCTGAAGTTTCCATCCGCTGGTCTGGATGTGAGGCCACGGGGGCCCCAGAACAAGCCTTTATTTCTACAGAGAGCGCGCAGCAACCCGCCGCCGCCACCTGCCTTCCCATTGCCGCCGCGTCCTTCCGCTCGGGATCCTGGAGTGACAGAAGGGCCGCCGTGCGATAAGGGACTCGGGCTGGATTGGACGTGAAGAGGTGGCTTGCGAGTCCCCCTATCTCTTAGCCCTTCCCCCCCCCCTTTATTCTTTGATTAAAGTCTTTTCTCTTACTTACATCCCCCATTAAGATGTCTCCGTGTCATTTAGGGTGTTAATTGAGAGGAGGTTTAAGCTCATCAAAGCAATTATAAGTGATAGTTAAAAATTTCTATATATGGCCTGCTCTGGAATCTGCCCGGTGGGGTGCCATTTTTTTCTTTTATCCAACTGACATTGGTAATAATAGATGAAATTATTACTAAATCGCAGCTGCAGAGATGATATCATGATTTTTGTGTGTGTGTGTGCGCGCGTGTATATGTGTGTAATCTTTGATGAAAAATTAATTTTTGGAGAGGGATAATTTAAAATGATTTAAATAGTATTATACTGAAGTCCTTGCTGGTAATTAACACCAATCTTGTCAGAAGTGAAACCACTTCTGCAGCTGTTTCTAAAGATACCTACAGTATTTGTAACTTTTCTGTGAGTGAAATTATAGTGTTTGGACTTTATTTTTACTGCACAAGAGCCATTAAAAAAAAAAAAAAAAAAGACCACGGATGAGAATGTTTGTTCTTTGAAGGCCCAAATCCTGCTTTGTTCTCGACGCCCCTACCCCACGCTGGTTTAATTATCTCTAGACTTTGGGCCAGCGTAGAGGGCGGTCTTTATTTATGTTTTTATGTTTTTTAAACTTGTCAAAGCGCTTTATAGTGGATACCGTGTGCGTGTATCTCTTTAGGCCTTCAGTATCAGTCAGGTAAGAATGCATCAATGGACATGCGCAGAATTTCACTGACGGAGCAGGTGGCTGGTCCTAACTGCTGGTTCATCTGCATCAGAGACTCGACTTTCTTTGAAACCCCCTTCTTTCATTGCCGTGGCAAAAGCGTTTCTAACGAGAGATGGCTGGAAATAGATTTTTCTTCGCTGCTTTCATCGTACTTTAAATGATGGGTGTGAGGAGGTGAGGGGTATGTGTGTGAGTGTGTGTGTGTGTGTGTGTGTGTGTGTGTGAGTTTGTGTATGTGTCCTACATATGAAGACCTGCCGGAGAGGTTAAAAAAGAGAAAAATAGTAAAATTTAAATGGAAGAAAATAATAATAAGTGAGGATGTGGGTGGACGACATGTTCTTCGAGTCTCAAGTTTGGTTACCTTTTTTAATGCGCGTGCTGATTTTTTTTTTTTTTTTTTTTTGACAAGAGATACGGCACCAGATTTCATGGCGGTTGCAGTACCTGCTACTTGGTAATCTTCCCCGCCACCCCTCCCACTTCTGTGCGGAGAAGGTAGCGGACGGGGGGGGGGGATGAGTAAGGGGAATGAAGAGAGGAAGGAAGGGAGGAGTGAGAAGTAAAAAAAAAAAAAAAAAGTGACACCAGGGCTTCGAACGTTGTTCCACTGGGTGTCTGTTCATTAAAATTGGAACTCCAGCCTCCGCTTCTGCTACAGGTGCAGTTTTACCACCGCGAAGGCCAGTGTCACTCCCCTACGCTCCCACTAGGGAAGGCACGACAGAGGAGAGGTCCAAGGGCAAGGTCCCTTTGCGAGCGGAACGCCGGTTTGTTGGTGGAGGCGCAGTGCACTCTGGGAGGCGGGCAGCACGGAGGGGCCGTCAGGAAAGACCCTCTCCCGCTGTCTGTGGTGGGGGTGGTGTTCCTTATCAGCCTCAGTGCCATGGGTCACTCTGTGTACAGCACACTGGCCAAAGGGAGGGGGCCTTCGGGAGGAAAAGGCTTGCCCGAACAGGACAATGGAACTGGGCGGTGAGGAGTGAGGTCGCCATTGGGTAGCCATGAGCATTAACCATCTTCCTTGCTGAAGACGTGTGGGCCATGCATCACAGGCATTAGCTAACTGAGTCCGAGGACGACGGTGGTGGCCACCGTCATCCCCTACATGCTGAGACAGGGAGGCGTGGAGAGGCCAACGAACAGCCCAGAGCCACGGGGATTACCGGCAACAGGGCTGGGGTCAGACATGGCCCCGTGTGCAGGTGGGTCCTGTACGTGTCCACACCTCACCCTGTCCCACTGCCCTGGACTCTCTCGCAAGGTGGGGATAGGACTGGGGTCCCCAAGTCGTTTCTTCCCTCGCAGGGTGGCCCAGTGGGAGGAGTGCTGGGTGACAGATGGGAGACAGCTTGGGTTCTCCCAGACCTGCTGCCCCCTGCCATAAGACCTTGTTGAGAGGGCCGCCCGAGGCCTGGAGTGTCCCCTGTGAAGCCCCTAGCCCCTTAGAGGGTGCGCAGGAGGAGGTGAGTGAATTCCCTTCCCCGCTCGGAGCTCCGTGGACACTCGGGCTCCTTCTGGCTTTGAACTCTGATTCGAGAACTCATGGGTTTTAGAATTAGAAACTCAAACCCGTAATACTGTGCAGGATCACGCTCTCGTGTCATTAGCCTCCTTCGCCTTCCTCGGGGGCCCCCGCCTCCAGGAACGTTGTCCACGTCTCTCGTGACCCTCCCCTGATTTCATTCGCACCCTTGGACTGCATGTTGGTCTCTCCCGCCAGACCGAGTTCCCCGTTGGCAGACAAGCCACATGTTGCATTCACTTCTTCATTCAACAAGCATCTCCTAAGAACTTACCAGGTGTCAGGCGCTGCGTTTGGCACGGGGATGCAAAGATAGTAAGAACAGTCCCATCCCTGTTCTCAGATCACTCACAGTCTGGTGGGGAACAAACTACTAATAGATAATTGAATGAATACATTTATGAACAAATAAACGAAGGATGAAATCTGACATACCTTAGGGGAGACATTGGCCACCCTTCTCTGTAAAGGGACAGAGAGGAAATATTTCAGACTTTGCATGCCACATGACCCCGTGGCAGCTACCCAACTTGGCCATTGTTGCATCAAAGCAACCTTGGAAAACACAGAAGCAAGTGGGAGTGACTATGTTTCAATAAAACTTTATTTACACAAACAGGCTGTGGGCTGGGCCCACAGGCCATCGTTTGCTGACCTCTGCTCTAGGGCCGCTAGACCGCATCCACTCTGCGGACAAAATACGATGAGATGAGTATTATTTGAAGTCTGGGTGTGTGAGCTGCTTCAGGGGTCAGGCGGGGACGGCGGGGGTGGGTTACTGAAGACATCTACATTCCTCAGGGCAGGCAGACCTAGCTGTGCATTTGTATTTGGGAGGGACATGACGGAGTGGGTGGTGGCGGAGGAGTTTCACCTGGTTTTTGTTTTCCCCTGAGCTCCCACAGTCCTGGGAACACTCGCAGGAAGACTTAGCCATTTGGCAAGGCTGCAGGGCGAGGCCGGCGTGGGCAGAGGGCAGGGCGCGGAGCCAGGCCAGCCAGCGGCCCCGATCCCGCCTGGCAGTCAGTGTCCCTGTGAGAGCATGTCACGAGGCTGCACGGGGCCTGCCCATGCCGTGTGCCCTGTCTGCTCCCAACGCACGCCTCCGCTCGCTGGCTCGCTGCCCGGGCAAGGCCAGGGCCCTGGAAACCTGGAGAAGTTCAGTCAGAGCTCTAGGCAAAGGGTCCAGCTCCCCCTCTGACAACCACCTGCACCCACCCAGGTGGTCATTGCTCCTAATGCATGTCTACACTTTCAGGAGTCTGGATCGGGCACAGGGACATTGCTGGCTGCAATGTGGGACCCAGATGGGGCTGGGAGAGGACGCCCAAGGTGAGGAACACAGGTACACCGAGGCAGAGGCAGACGTCTAGACTGCCCGTTGTTGTGGAATGAGCCTAATGCGGGTCAGCGAGGTAAGAAAGCACACCAAATGTCCTGAGTCCAGCCCACTCTGGTCTTGTGACAATGACGCTAATGACACCAGGTGTAGGGTCCATGAGTGTCTCTTCCAGGTGGGAATGACTTAACTACCCTTCAACACTCTGCTTGCAGGCCACCTCCTTCTTGAAGCCCTCACTGATTAACCTGTGTGCACCTCTCAGGGGTGCCTGTCACCACCTATCCTGTGTTGCTGGGACTTGTGCACAAGTCATTTCTCAAATAGACAGAAACCAAAGAGCAGGGCACCTGCCAGCCCCCCCCCCAGTACCCCCCACAGCACAGCTCTGACACAAAATGAGTGTCCACTGCATGTGTGTCAGACTAGTGACCGAAAGAGATTGGAGCAAATACGAAGACCAAATAGATAATGATCTTCCTGTCATCTCATGTCTCCTCCCCCCGAAAGAAACTCATTTCACTTGAAAGAAGAAAGGGAGAGTACCCATAGCTGAACTAATTAGAAGGGGGCAGTGGACTTGAATGATGAACCCGGGTTCAAATCCCTGCTTTGCCCCTGACCTGCTGTGTGTGCGTGAGCGGAGTGGCCTCCTGACCTCTTCCAACATCTTTCTGCATTTGTCACGAGGGTCACGTCCACTTCCAGAGAAGTCAATCAATGATGAAGTAAGTGCAGGCCAACATGTCACCGATATGTCACAGGATTTCCGGTGGTCTCGGTGGCCCACACCCTCAGACTGTAAGCCCCATGAGAGCAGTAACTGTGTCTTTTCGGTCATTTCCACATCCTGGAACCTAGCAGTGTCCCAGCATGAAACAGGACTCGGGAAAAACTTGTCCTGAGTCTCTGAACGAATGAGCTGATTGTCTATGTGTCCTGAGATCACTGCGGGCAGGGCAGGGCAGGGCTGGCCTTTCTCCACCCTGTGTCTCAGGTAGTCTGCATGGCCTGTGGTTCCAGTGCTGTCCCCAGGCCCGGGGCCACAGAGCCGGCCCTGTCCCCTGGCCCGGGCTCACAGAGCCGGCCCTGTCCCCCGGGTCACAGAGCCGGCCCTGTCCCCAGGCCCGGGGTCACAGAACCGGCCCTGTCCCCCAGCCCAGGCTCACAGAGCCGGCCCTGTCCCCCGGCCCAGGGTCACAGAACCGGCCCTGTCCCCCGGCCCGGGCTCACAGAGCCGGCCCTGTCCCCCGGCCCGGGCTCACAGAGCCGGCCCTGTCCCCCGGCCCGGGGTCACAGAGCCGGCCCTGTCCCCAGGCCCAGGCTCACAGAGCCGGCCCTGTCCCCCGGGTCACAGAGCCGGCCCTGTCCCCCGGGTCACAGAGCCGGCCCTGTCCCCAGGCCCGGGGTCACAGAACCGGCCCTGTCCCCCGGCCCGGGGTCACAGAGCCGGCCCTGTCCCCCGGCCCGGGCTCACAGAGCCGGCCCTGTCCCCCGGCCCGGGCTCACAGAGCCGGCCCTGTCCCCCGGCCCGGGCTCACAGAGCCGGCCCTGTCCCCCGGCCCGGGCTCACAGAGCCGGCCCTGTCCCCAGGCCCAGGGTCACAGAGCCGGCCCTGTCCCCCGGCCCGGGCTCACAGAGCCGGCCCTGTCCCCCGGCCCGGGCTCACAGAGCCGGCCCTGTCCCCAGGCCCGGGGTCACAGAGCCGGCCCTGTCCCCAGGCCCGGGGTCACAGAGCCGGCCCTGTCCCCCAGCCCCGGGCTCACAGAGCCGGCCCTGTCCCCCGGCCCAGGGTCACAGAACCGGCCCTGTCCCCTGGCCCAGGCTCACAGAGCTGGCCCTGTCCCCAGGCCCAGGCTCATAGAACCGGCCCTGTCCCCCGGCCCAGGCTCACAGAGCCGGCCCTGGGAGAGGGGTGGGCTTAGCCTAGACAAGCCTCTGAGCCTCCCACTGCCCTGGGGCCCTCCCCAGACTGTGGGAACACTGCTGAGGACCTGGTGAGAAGAAGGTGGCCAGGATTGATCGCTGTCTCTGGCTGGCACCCCGAGGGCGAGAGTGCTGCCCGTGCTCAGGTCAGACGTGCCCACACAGGCTGGCGTGTCCACAGCCTTGGCCAGGCCTGCCCCAGGGGCCTCCCACTGGGCCTTGTGTAGGCTTCTTGTCTGGTTGGGCCTTCAAAGGGACCACACTGTGAGCCTCGCCCGCACTCGCCCATCCCACCCCGTGTGCCTGTCTTTGGGCCGGAGGGGGGTAGCCAGGCCTCCCTGAGATTGGAGTAAGGTGGGGCCCCGATGGGCCCGAGCCCAGGAGGGCGGAGTCACCATTCCTGCCGTCACCCCAGCGAGGGCAGCGTGACTCAGGCTGAGCAGACAGCACTGCCGAGGGCAGGCCAGGCCGTGGGTTTGCTGTCCCAGGGCCAGGCCAGGCCGAGGGTTTGCTGTCCCAGGGCCGGCTCCCCTCCTCTGACCCCGGGGCACGTGCCTCTGGGCCCTGTAGTCTGCTGCCCACCCTTCTCGCTGGGACAGTTCCAGGTGCTGAGCAGGGAAGATTTGCAGGATGACTCCGCAACTGTGTTTTGGGCTAATTTCAAGTTCAAAGGCACCTATGGGCCTGTCTCCACCAGACCCAGGGTTTGAGTCTAATCAGTTACCGAGTTTGTCAGATCCTAGTTGAGTTTACAAAGAGCCAGAAAACCGAGGAAGGTTCGTTTGGGTTCCCTGAAGTGGGGGTTGTCCACCCGGGTTCCACTGACATTTGAGGCCGAAGTATTCGTCATGGTGCGGGGCCGGTGGGGGCTTATCTTATGCTATATTGCAATATCCTTGGTCCCTGCCCAACAGATGCCAGTAATCTCACCTGCCCCCTTGTGACACCCCAACGTGTCTCAGACTCAGACATCACTTCCGTGCCGGCGAGAACCATGCTGGGGAGGCGTCTTCTGAACCCCAGAGGAGGATGGCCTCCCTTCGGGGCCTGTGGCTCTTGGGGGGGCTCTTCCGAGTCAATGCTACCCGTGGGCTGGGCAGGGACGGCCTCCCTTCGCGGCCTGTGGCTCTTGGGGGGGCTCTTCCGAGTCAATGCTACCCACGGGCTGGGCAGGGACGGCCTCACTCCGCGGCCTGTGGCTCTTAGGGGGGGCTCTTCCGAGTCAATGCTACCCACGGGCTGGGCAGGGCACTCAGTGGAGTCAGGCTGCCTGTCCCTAATACGGGACAGATTTAAGAGACAGTCAACCCTCCCCTACAACACCACCCTCCAGCCACTGCTCCGCATGTCCCCTGCTCTGAGCTTCCCTCTTGCTGTCCTCTGTGGCGGGGCCTGGCGGAGTCCTGCTGACCCAGCCAGGCCCCGCTCCAGTGCCGCATCTCCCATTGGGCTGCTACAGATCCTGGTGGGAGGTCACCTCCTCTCCATTCTCCAGCGGCCTTTTAAACGGCCTTGGAGCACTGACCCTAATCTCCTCCCTTGTATTGGTTCTTACAAATGCGGGACAGCGACTTTTATGTTCACTGAGGTAATGAGCCATGCAAGCGAGCCGCTCTGCGTGTCAGTCCCCTCATAAGCCCTTAGGACACGGGAGGCCCTGAGAACATTGTTACAGCTCTCTGAGCCTCAGTTTACTCACGTGTAAACAAACGCTAAGAAAAGTCGATTCCAACGTCACCTGGTTTGTTATTTTTTTTTTCCCATTAAAGACATCACACCCGGAGATGGTTGGGTTGATATGAGTTTATCACTCTTTTATAGCCACCCATAATGGTAGATTACGACAGCCAGGGGCAAGGGCTCTATCTCGGTCTAGTGATTGGCCCATAATAAATGGCCAACAATTCATAAAAAATTGAACTGAATTATGAGTTTCTCTGAGGTTTGAGCATATGCTTCTATTTCCACAAATTGTCTATAAACTGGAGTCAGGAGGTTGACCTTATAGAATCACCCCAAGAGCGGGTGGAAGGAGGCGTATTCGGGTAGGAAGACGTCTGAGATGGCCCCAAGGTCCCACCCCCTGGGGCACAGTTCCTGGAGAGCGTCCCCTGCTGAGTGCGGGAGCCTGGACGATGGATGGGATGTCAGTCCTTTGACTGTGTTGCATTACATGGCAAAAGGGAATTTGCAGAAGTAACTGAGATTTCTCATCACTTATCTTAGGTGAGCCGGGCCTGATCGGTTGAGGCCTGAAGTGACAAGAAATCGTCGCAGGCACTCTTCTGTTGTCCTTGAAGAAAGCAGACCGTCCCTTTGTGGCCTGCCAGTGGAGGGGACCTGTGACAAGAGTCTGAGAGTAGTCCCCAGGAGCTCAGCACCAACTCTGGATGATGAGAAGCAAAGGAAGTCAATTCTTCCGACAACCGCACGAGCCTGGGAGAGAACCCCCCGCCTCAAGTGAGACCGCAGCCCCGCTGATGCCTGGGTCGCAGCCTGTGAGCAAGGAACTTGGCTTTCCTGTGAACGGATTCCTGACCCGCAGGAACTCTGAGATAATGAACGGGAGACGCAAGTCACTATGTCTCTGACAATTGGTGATGCAGCCGTAGAGAAACAATACATATATAAAGGGCTTACACGTGGCCTGGTAGAGACTAAGTGTTCAGTGAATTATTTTTGCTGTCCTCCCCTCCTTCCTTTTTTTTTTTTTTTGTAGAAAGTATAAAGCTCCATCCTTAAATGCAGAATGACATGAAATACAGCTATGTTTCCCCCACTATATTAGTGTGCTAGGGGCACCATAGCAAAGTATCACAGATGGGGCGGCTTTGAAAATAAAATTTTTTTTCACATTTGAGAGAGGCTGGAAGTCCAAGACCAAAGGTGTTGGCAGGGCTAGTTTCTCCTGAGGCCTCTCTCCTCGCCTTGGAGTTGGCCACCTCGTCCCTGGGTCCGCATTTCCTCTTTTAATAGGGATACACAGATGACCTCATTTAATCTTTATCACCTCTGTAAAGACTCTATCTCCAAATACAGTCTTCTAGGTTGTTGGGGGCTAAAACTTTAATATATGAAATTTAGGGGGGCATAGTCCATTATACCCCCTAAGGCTTGAGTTCATCGCTATTTCAGGTCATTGAATTTTGGTCCATGCAGAGTCTTTCTCTCTATCAGCGCTTCCCTCTTCTAGGTCGTGTAAGCTCACTAGGTCTTAGCAGCGGTGTGGGCTCCACGTCTGCTGCACTCAGTTTGACGGGAACCTTGCTGTGGTCGGGCTGATCAGGGTTTCCAGTGACAGCGTAGGCTGTGAATAATGAATGAGACCATTTCTTCTCCGGAGTCCTAGCATTTCCCTGGGGCTCCGCGTAGACAAGAGACCCAGGCTGTCTCTCTTCTCAGCCCCCACGCACCTGCGTGTGGGTGAGTGGCATGTCCCCTCTCTTTAGATTCACCAGTGTCCACGCCGTCATCTTGTCCTTGCATCCTCCTTCTCTCTTAGGCCAGGGTCAGGAGGCCAAAAGGAGGAAAGCCGTGACTTCCAACCCTTCCTGCCTGTGTCTGTATCTCTTTGTTGCCCTAAGGGTCTAGGCTTTGGGAAGCGAAAAGCCAGGGAAACACAGCAGCATATTCCTGCCTTGCTGCTTCTACCTCTGGAGCAACGCACACGAGAGGGGTCTGGCTGTTCAAAGGGAATAGGGGTGGAGGGGAGAGAAATACCAGGGGGGAAAACTTTTTAGTTCACATTTCCGAAATATTACCCACCATATATTGCTTCAAGCTCAGTCTAGGGTTTCCACCGCCGCTGTCATTTCAAAACCCAGTCCAAGGCCTCCAGGAGCGTTGCTTCCGTTGCTCAACATGAGGCTCCTCATTTTGATGGAGCAACAGAGTTAAAGGGCGTGAGTCGTTTTCACATTTCAACCTTATGGTAAAATTCAAAACCAGGGCTGATACCTTCACTGAACACTGTCCTTGCAGACGATCCACCTTGGGATGTTTAAAAAGAAATACTTGCATTTCAGTAAAGAGAATATATTAATTCAGTATGAAGACAAAAACACATTTAGAGAGAACATATGATAAGAACGTGCACAAGATGGTTTTAAAACACTTGCATTCTCTTTTGGGAGCCAGTGTGATGAACTTGATGGAGAATGCACCCCGGACCCTGTATATGTTCCTTCTGCTTTCGCGGTGGACTAATAGAGCTTCCGTCTTCTTCACCCTCTCTTTTCCTCCAGCCACCGTGATTGGCTGAGCGGTGGGCGCCGGACTGAAGTGGGACCAATGATAGGCCCTCCCGGGCTTGGCTATCGGTTTTGTGGCATGTGGACATGTGACACAGACTGAGCTCGCTTGGAGAGTTCTTACAATGAGGCTGTGTGTGGATGAGCACAGGAGAGGGACACGGATGTTGAGGAGGGAAGGGACGATATCTGGTCTCTAAACTGGGGGGATCCGCGCCCAGGGGTTGCTGGCTGCTGTGGCTGTCACCTCATGGAGACGGAAAACGTGAGGCTCGAAGCCTGTGTGTTGAGAGAAGCCAAAACTGATGGCATTCTTATCTCTGATTCTGCTTGTACCTGGGATGTCCCCTTTCCGGGTTATGTGAGCCATAGGCCACCCTATTTTTCCAAAAGTAGCCTTGATTGTGTTTCTATTGCTTATAAAACAAAGTCAGTCTCAACTAAGAGAGAATTATGTATCAGTAGCAAGTTGGTATAAGGCAAGGAGAGAGAATGAATGCTGCATGCCCTCCCTGCCTCAGACAGACTCGGCCCACCTGATGCCCTGCTGCTCCATTTATCAGCTGTGTGGCCTTGGGCTAGATGCTCGACCTCTCTGGGCCCCAGTCTCCTCATTTCTAGAATGGAAAAGTTAAGATAACCAAGTCCCTTCTGAATTTGAATAAAGTAGTTTGGCATTATTTTTCTTTCCCCTTAATCAGTATCCAGAAAGCTTGCCTGAAAACCAATTTATTAAACCCATGCTGCATATTTATATTCTCATATTTCTTGAAATTCTTTGTTCCATGAACATACATTGTAGATACCTTATTACAGAACGTCCTTCCCTTGACCAATGCAGGTGCTACATGAATGTGCATGCGATGCCCATAAGACAACCGGTATTCTTCCGAGGGTGTTTCACCCTAGAGGAGAAGGGGTCTTGTCTTTTGGGCAATGGGGCAGCATCTTCCCTGACACATGGAGGAAACCTGTATCTAATAGGAGAGAAGGACACTGAGCAGTAGCGAAGAAGAAAGAAGGACCCCAAGAAAGACTTCCATGACATGGAATGTTGATGGGATTGAATCCAGCTTCATCCCAACCCAAGAACAGACTAAGTATATTGTTTGTTTTTCTTTTTTTCCTCAAGCTACTTTATATAGGGTGTTCATAACGAGGACATAAGAAAGTTCTGTTAGTAGGTAACCAGGTGCCTGGGAGTCTGATTGTAATGCTTGTTATCCTGGTTACAGTTATTAATGTCATCTAACTCGACTCTCAAAAGCATCCTGGTTGATGGATAAAATTCCATGTTATTCTACTCGGTGAACAGGTGCCAATGCAAGAGTTCCTAACGGCTGAGAGAACTGAACAGTCGGAGAAGAGTTAAGGTAAAATGATTAGAAGAGCTGAAACCCAGTATTCAGAAGGAAGCAGAGGACAGAATGACGAACCGGAGGGAGGGAGGGAGGGCTGCCGGGAGATCATGGGGAAGGAGGGACTCCAACAGCCCTCCCCCGGCTCCCAGCTTGACGGGGTTTCCTGGGAGTGCAGCCTCCTGCTCGGCCTTCCCCTGAGGTCCTCTATGACTGTCCGTCCCTTTCCTGGGGATTCTAAGTCCTAGAGAGCCTCAACGATGCTGTCCCTCAGGGGTAACCCGAGTGATCACCACACTCAGGCTGTGCGTTCTCGTTTGAGATGGCCGCGCCGGCTGAGAGTTTCTAAGGCGTGCCGCCGAAGGCCAAGGCCGTCCGCGAGCCCCTCCTCTGCAGAAGCGTTCTCTGTCCATCACCTGTTTCACCAGGAAACACCCGGACGGACCTTTGGCAGGAACATTATTTTCATTGTGGGTTTTGCTTGGTGCCTTCCAATTCTTCTGCCTTCCCTCTTGGCATGGATCAAGATGACATTTTTTTTTGTTGTTCCACCCTGGTGGTGAAACTAACTTCGAATAGGAACGATAAACACCAGAGTCAAACTGGAAGTAAAAGGATCCAGGCGAGGCCGCCTCCTGAGCACCACGGCGCGCGGAGGACGCCCGAAGAGTTCTTTGCGAAGTTCTGAAGCAAGCGGAGATGTTTCAGGGACATATGCAGCCTACAGTACTCCACAGAGACTGGAGCCCAGGACGGGGAGAGGATGCCAATTGGAAGAATTTGGAATAAAGAATTACTCAGAAATAGAAACTGTTTTGGCAGAGTTGAAATGTTAGATCAGTGCAGAACGACTTCAATTTAATGGGCAGAATTCAATTTTGTTCATATGCATGCTCCAGTTTGGGAAAAGAGTCAAGTAAGTGCAAGGGCTACAGGAGGCTTTGAAAGACGCTGGATTTCTCCGACAAATTTTTCTCCCACGAGATAGAATTTAGCGGGTAAGCCTGAATGGAAGCGCTGTGCACAGTGTACACGTGGGCTTGCGTTCAGACAATGGCCGTGACCAGCAGGGAAGATTTTGACAGCATCTACGTCTATGGCACATCGCTTGAGGCAGAATGTAGACTAAATCGTTAGCTGGCCCACATCAAATGTAGTGAATGTCTGAGCAGCCTGGGTCCGAATCCTGTGCCCGCATCTGTCTTGATCTCTGCCCACGTCTACACCATCTGGAAATGTTTATGCACCACGCGCCCCGAGCCCCAGGCTGGTCCCACAGGCCCTCACTCCCCAAGGGCCTGCGAGGCAGAGCGTAGTGTGAGGGTCTGGTGCTCCGGTGAGGAGGGCGTCCTGGCTCTTTCTTCCACCTGTCTATAGTCCCTTTAAAGCCACCTAGGGCAGTAAAAATACGGTCCCATTTGGAGAGCCTGCAGGCATTTACAAGGCACTTCCATATCAAACGACTTGGTAAAGCTGAAGAAAAGCTTCTACTCTATTCCCATTCCATCGATGGAAAACCCAACTGAGAAAGGTGTAGCGACAAGTTCAAGGACACCCCGCCATGTAGGGTCCCCATCTCCACCTCCTTCCTCTTAAGTTTCTGCTAACCATCTCACCTTTCAGTTCGACTTTTTAAACTTCAGTAAGTAGACAGCCCTAAGAGAGGATATAGAGGTGAAAAATATTTTTTAAACAAGTAAACCCTTTGCATGATTTGCACCATGAAAACACACACGGATGGAAGGAGGCGTGAGTCTCTTCTCCGTATGATTTAATACAATGACTTTAGACCCTAGGGAATATTTTACTTAGGATTTTTTCTCCTTTAAGCCTTCTGAGACCATTTTAGAGGGCCAATATCTTGGTTTGGTCTTTTCTTTCTTCCTCCTTTCCTTCTTCCATTTACTTATTTCTTCAACAAATATTTACTGGTTGTTCCTCTGTGACAGGTTTGTATTAGGGGCTGGTGGCTCAGAGACAAATTAAACACATGTGATGTCCTTCAGGGGCACACAGTCTTGTGGGGAGAAAGGTACAGTCCTGAGCGATGGTGTGATGAGCACCTACCAGCCCTGTGCTAACTGCCAAGACAGCAGTTGTGAGGGCTTCACAGAAGAAGCATGTAGCGTGGCTTGTAGGAGCCGATGAGCAGTTGTGGAGGGCTTCACGGAAGAAGCATGTAGCGTGGCTTGCAGGAGCCGATGTTGGGAAGGCCCACCTGGACCAGGTGGGCGGACACGCCGGCAGAAGAAGCTGTGAAGAATGACCTCATGGGAGCTATCAGCTCTCAGGACGGATAGACACACCAGCCAGGACGGCACAGGAGGAAGGGGAACATGCCGGTGGCCCTTAGTAACACAGGCCGTGGCTGGCTGTTGGGATGGGCAGAAGGGGGCCACCCTCCCAGCCCAGTGGTCACTGACTCTGCCGCTCTGCTCCCTCCACCTTGCCGTCCCTCGGACTCTATCCCTGGCCGGAATGCCTTTGAGCTGGCTCCCCGCTCCAGGATTGGGCCCTTGTCTTCAGCACTCTCTTCCCAGAAGACTCTCCAGGTCCCTCTCCTCACTCCTCTCGCAGTTTCCTCTGCCCCTTATTCTGAGAATTAGGATTTGTGCACAGGATCTAGTATCAGCATCACACACACACACACACGCACACACACGCACATACACATATACGACCATGTAGGCAGGTGGCTATTTGACCCCAGTGCTAGCACAGGATGCATATGATTCTCCATCCTGCTTATGAGATTGAGTCCTCCACTGTGGAGAACATTCCCCTCAGTAAAGATAGAGCTGCCCCATTTTCAACAACTATAGAGTGTTCTGTTGCATAGCAGAATTCTCTTGGGTAACCAGAACTCTCTTGTTGTGTACTAATTCACTTCCAATCTCCTGGAGACAATGACTACCAAATTCTTTAGGTAATTCTGTTGTCTACGTATATTTAAGAATGCCCTGCAGATTTTCTAATGCCAACATCCTCACGTGCCTCTCTGATTTCCCAGAATCCCTTTGCCTCCATGATCCCCGCCCCCAATGGCCTCCATCTTCTGTCATTAAGCCTCACTGTGGATGTCACCTCTTTGCCTACACTTTTCTTGTCTTTAGAATAGGGGCAACGTAGTACCACTGGTGATAGGGGTTGAGAGGACCAAATGGGTTACTGTCTGAAGAAATCCTAGAACCGGGTCTTCATGTAGCAAAACTTGGGCAGGTGTTAGTCATTCCCCCGGCGACGCTCCATGTCAGAATGCTGAAAAGCTGGACACCGTTACTTATGATTAATTAGAATATGATCCTCTTGGAACATAATCAGTGGACCTACGTTATCTGGGGAGGGAGGCCAGTTCATGATTTAATCAATCTCTGTGTGTTTGTTATGAGAACCATTTATGGGCGGGGCCCTCCGGACTTGGAAGCAGGGTTTCTATATTGACACAACTATTGAAATTACTCCTCCAAGATCCAGGTGGGATGGGATTCAGGAAGCAAAGCTGCCATTGCGGATTCCTCCTTCCATAGCCCAGATGACGGAAGCCACAGCTTTCTTGTCCCCAAAGGGGAGCATCTCAGGGATGCCAAGTCTGCAGTACGTGAGGCTTAGACTCCCAAGTTTCCGGAGAGTGAGCTGGGAAATTCTGGGATCCTATTCAGAGCTTCTGCGATATGCTCAGAGATGATATTCAATGTTTTATATCATTTTGGCCGGGATACAACCACACTTACCTCCGATTCTAAAGCAGCTCAGAATTTCATTAGACCTTGCCTCACTTCCTGACAACCCCCTCCTCCCCAACTCTCTCCCTTAAAATAACATATAATTTCCAAAACACGGCAGGTGTGTATCCAAGGTGTGCGTCAGATATATACATTTTCTTAGGAAATCAGATACAGCACATTTTATATGAAAAGAAAAATTCTCTTCTAAAACACGTGGTGATGCTTTGACCAGTCTCCGAACTATAAGATAGAAACACTATACCCAGGTATCCAGATGTTTTGAAACACCCATTGATGTAGCTTTTCTTTGCCATCAAAGGCTGCTATCTCACAACACAGAGCCAAATCCCACGGCAAACTTTGCTTTGCTTCAATCAGATAAGTGTGAATCCTAGAGAACTTCAATTATCTAGCCTATCCTCAGCCTCCAGGTCCCCGGAGAGGGCCTATTGCCATGAGAATTTCTGTCTTCTGGAGAGACCCAGACTGTCAGTCAGCTCACAGGGAAGAGAGGCTGTGTCTCCTTCCGGGCGCCAGACTTCCATTCCCTCTCGCACACTGCGAGATGCGGGCACCCAGCCTGCCAGACGCCTGCTGAGCAGCGACTGCTCTACACCAGGACGACCGGCCCCTCTGCTGGGGGACGGGATATGAAGGTGAGGAGGACCCAGTCCCCACCAGGAGAGCTCACGAGCATGTGGAGAGGATAGGCACACACACCAAGGGAATGATGACTGCCTTGTGGGGAGAGTTTAATTGACAGAGATATAAGGAAGCTTCCTAGAATCTGGGCTCACCCGGAGGCACGGTGGGTGACTAGGGGCTCCCCGGCAGACAGGAAAGAAAGGTAGAAGCAGCCGGGTGTTCTACGGCATGGAGGCGTGGGAATCAACAGTAGGTTTGGTGAGAACTCCTTCAGCAGAGCTGGACCACAGATGCTGTTGGGGTTGGGGGTGGCATCTCCTCTGTCATCAACAGGCTCCCCTTCAATGGAAGACCATGAAGAAGCATCTTACCCTGCTGGCCAGGATCATCGCTGGCCTCTCCCATTTCCAGGCATCTTGAGAGCTGCTGATAGATCATCAACCTTCATGGTTTGGCCCTTGCCTCGCCCCTCGAATCTCAATTAGGAGTAAACAGCCACCTTCTTGCTTTCTCTGCCTTTAGCCTTGCTTTCCTCAATCTATCCGCTCAACCACATTGGAATTGCTTCTCTAAAGCAGGACCTTCGATGGATCCTACGTGTCAAAGCAATGTGTCCCCAAGTGTGGCTTTGTATCAGAATCCTCTGGGCTGGGAGAAAGCCTTTGGTAAAAGCAGTTTCCTGAGCCCCGCTATAGATTTATAGGACCAGCATTTAGAAATGGGGCTTAGCAACTGCATTAAACACACCACACATACACAATCACAACACACTCACACATGGTGCATTGATGAATTGAGCTGGGTGATTGACTGAAATTTAAAAACACAAAAATGGTATGAGTAGGAAAAAATCATTCTCTCCTATTCCGGAATCCCAGTCATTCACTTTCTCTACTGGAAAAAGCACCATCACGTTGATTGTATACACAACTGCCGAGTTGTAAGCGTTTTTAGCGCAATGGCAGCACGGAGGACACTTCCTCATGTTGCTCTTGTTACGCAGCCATCGATTTTGAGACTGTTTTTATCGGTCTAGAAAATTCGCCTCGTTTCAACAGTTGTAGTGTATGTCATTGTATGGGCATACAGTAGATGTAGCCATATCTTTTTGGTAGGTTTTGGTTTGTGTCCAATACCATGAAGACAACCTTTGTAACAAGTTGGTAGGCAATTCTGATGCTCATTCTGGGCTGCGTAAAGACCAGATCCTTAGTGTGGATCCCTCATGATCACCTTGGATGCATCTCTCACCGCGTCTCCTCACCCACCTCTGCGACAACGCGGAGTTCCGCCGGGGCCATCTGTGCTACGTCGTCTCGCCCGTCCCCCTTCTGGTGGCCATGGTTTCCGCAGGTCAGGTTCTCTCACCTCAGCCCCCGTTCCTGGCTCTCTCATTCATATGCTGACCGTCCTCTGTCCTCCATCATCTTCTGCCTTCCTCTCGTCTCCATTGCATTAGCATGCAGATCACCAGGTAGCGTGTCTAAGGAACAAAGGAAGAAGGAATCTCTCCAAACGCAGTATCAACAGTTCACATCCAAGATGCCACCGGACATCCGAAGGATCGGCCCAAGGTGCCGTGGTGTCACTTTCAGGAGCAACATCAGTTTGGCATGAATTATTAGTACATTCTTTGACAAACAAACACTCCATGCTTGTCCTTCTTGCTGTGACTTTTTTCTCAGTTCCTTTTTTTTTTTTTTTTTACTAACAAGGTGCCTCTGGCACGAACTCTCCTTCCCTGGTAGCCAGTTTTTGTACCAAGTTTCAATAGCATGTGGAGTGAAAACCATGGAAAATCACGTTTCTACGTGTCCTCCCACACTTACAGGTCCAGCTCTCCCTTCCCCTCTGGCTCTGCGTGAGTTGCACAAAGGCTGCGAAAAGTCACCGATTCCTGCCTTGCTGCTCAGCACCTGCCTCAGGTTTTGCTCTGTGAATCACCCCTCCCAGCTCCACAGCGCTCCTGCGCAGACGAGGTGATTTAGGGCTATTGACTTTGGCTTCTTCATCACCAGGACTGCGGAGGAGGGCTTGTGACCCAGTACTAGCCAATCAGAGTGCTTCACACCACGTCCTCTACCTGATTGGCTTAGAGATAAACACATGGTCCTACTTCTGTTTAGGGAAGATGTAATCTGATTGGCACATTTAAAGTCAGGTATTCAACTATCGGGCAATCAATTGCTGTCAGGACTGTAAGAACAAGGGTGCTGGAGGGCATTTCCTTCTGGATGTTGGGGAGGAGGAGCCTTAAGAGAAAGGGGGCTCGTTCTCAGCTGTGCTGACTTAATATGTTGCCTTCATGAGCTCAGCTCAACATTTTAACTTTGGGAGAAAAAAAAACAATAACTCTTTTGCATACTCATGAGTCTTTATGGCAGTTTGTTAAAATTGAAAGGCTGTACAGAAGTTTTTAGTCCAATCCCCTAATTCAGCCGAGGAGGAAAATGAGGTCCACAGGGGTGCCTGCCGTGAGTCAGCTGCAGCACGGTGCCGGGGACCAGGCGACCTGACTCCCGCCCACGGCTCCGTCCATCGCCCCAGGCGTCCTCTCTCTACTGTGCTTTTGTGTTTCCCCAAAAGGGAGGCAAAGAGGGAGCATTAATTTGAAACAGAAGAAGAACGCCTCAGCCTTCAAATCCATTATGGAGCGAGGTAGCTTGTTGGCCCCGCTGAATGACAATGTGTTCTTGGACCTGACCGTGGCTGACTGGCTGGCGCTCCATCTTCCAGACCCTCGTTCCCAGACGCTTCCATTACAGACTCTGCCCACGGTGACACGTTGGCGCCGCGCCATTCCTTGTGTACACGCCAAAATGCTTTTATAAAACCATTACAAGAAACCTTTCCTAAGGGGACTGGCGTAGAAAATGAATTCCTCCGGGTTAACATGCCTGGGATATAGGTTTGACCCCGAGTGGGGACCCGACAGGGAAACCTGCAAATAGGGGGTCTTCAAAGGGAGACCCAGTCTACTCTGCCTTGCCGGGTAGCGCCCGCCCTTCCCACCCAATCAGCACCATCACCACCACCATCACCACCCCAACAACGACGGCAGCAATTCTGCAACTACAGCAACACAAAAGGGGGAAAGGATGGCCAAGCAGAAGGAGCAGTGTGCATCTCACCCTGTCTGGGTGGAGTGCACGACTAGAGTCACCATGTCAACTGGTGTCTCAGGTGCTCAAAGTCCATGGAGGACATCAGCAATGGCCTGTCTTCTCCATCACCATCTTTCCCAGTAGTAGAGGCCTGCAGGAAGAGAGGGCACGGTGCCATCCCCTTTGATGAGAAGAAGTTAAACGCTGAGGATGAGAAACGGAATTGGTTGGCACGTCGCGAAAAGTTCAGGCAACGCATCTTGGCTATGTTCGTGCTGAGTCTGGAAGATGCGATCCGAAGTAGCGTTTCTCCTTTATTAAGAATCATGGTTATTATTTTATTTCATCTATAATATTTATTGTATTACTGCTTTTCTGCACATCTTCATAACAAGCTCTCCTCTGCAAAGGCGACATGCAGTGCCTCTATTCATTGAATTACTCTGACTAATACGCTTCTTCTGGGAACCTGACCTTGAATGGTCACTCCTTCTCAGTGGGGTTCTGGCTAGTGTTTAACAATGGACTTTCAAATTCAAGTTCTCTGATTTGTCATGTCTGCTGATTTCCCTGGTGTATAAACTCCCACTGGGGCCAATTTTGAGACACCAGTGTGATGTCACTAAACAAGAATTTGGGAAGAGATGGGTAGTGACACGTATATAAATAACCTCAAGGGCATATAGGGGAATAGTTAGAAAGTGTCAAGTTTGCAGTACTTATTACCTTTGTGCTTTTAGTACAATTACTTTAAATATACGTTTATATAATTTAATTGTGAATGATGCCTGTGTTTAACAACTAGATCGCAAAATTTGCAAGAACTTGGCATTTGGTTGTCACGAGCCAGTGTGAGCCCGATCACAGCACACCGGTAAAGGGGGGTCAGGTTGGTGGCTGCCACGTGGCTTTGTTGTTGATGACGAGCAAAGGCATACAGATGCTCAGAGGAGCGCCTGGCCGTAGAACATGCTCAGTAAATCACTGCTGTTGTCAGCAGCCACCTGCCCTACGGATGCAGCCACACGCGGCTCTCAGCGGCCACGCCAGCCCCGCGGGGTTCCGACTCTGACCTGAGACCAGGGCCCTTGCCGCTGCAGCATTGGTGGGGTGCTCCTTTAGTTTCACGTTGTGAAATGTCTGCAGAGGTCGAGTGACGGGAGGAAGGAACACAGGCACCGCTGCATTTGAAACCTGGTCTTGCGCCTTTTCTTTTACCTTCTGGAAACCTACTTTCCTCATCTGTAAAGTGGGTTTTGTTAAACACTGAGGGAAAACACATGAGTGATGTGTGAACATCAGGAGCACAGTAAGTGCTCAGTCAATGGATAGGGTATTCCCTCGGCCATCTGAACTAGTGGCTAACCACTCGACCACTAAGATGCCCTCTCTGGAAGGCAAGTTAGACTACATCCACGAATAGACCAGTTTAGGGACACGGGCCTACCCTGCTGTGTCTACAGGACCCTAAATAACACCAGGACTCAGATACCAGTTCTGAGCTGAACACGTAAGCCCACAGGATAAGAACCTTGAGAGGACTTTCTCCCATGACTATTATCTTCATACACATATGTACATACATGTACATGTGTGTTTGCTCCCCCCCTGATGAACTGACTTGCTCTACTCACTGACCAATGCTTTGATAGACTTCGTGTTTCCCGCTAACTGTCCCTTGTGGTCTCATGACCATCGCCATCTGAAACATTTGGCACCGTTCCTCCTCTTCCATTTATACTGAAGAGGGCTGTAGTCTGTGCACCATTATCAGTTCAAAAGCACACTTGTCTTATTAGGAAATACCTTATCGGTGAGTGACGCTATACTGGCCAGAAACTTATTAGACAACCGGAGCTGTACCGAGAGGGACAGTCTTATATGTCCCTTAGGGTCTCATTGCTCCTTCATTTCTTGCTTTTTTTTTTTTTTTTTTTGCTCTTTGCCACTCTGAAAAACAAACATATCTTGAGATTTTGATATTCCGTAATCTAATCCCATTTATTCTTTAAGTACATTCCCTTTCTTCCCGCCTTCCTCCTGCTCACTCCTGTGAGTCCTCTTTCTTCTTTCCTTCCCTGAGCCAAGGGGACAGAGACACAAAGAGGAGTGAACCGCTGGTTCATCCGGAGCAGATCTGCGGTCCGTGAGCGGTGCCGCGATTCCAGGCTCACAGTGTGCTCCCCACCAGCCCTTCCGGCCCCAGCACAGTGGACTCACCCCTGCTTCGACCCCCTCGCCTCTTCTGGGCACTCTCCAGACGGTCTTGTCTTCCAGGTCTCAGCTCAGAAGACTTCTCCTCAGGGAGCCCTTCCTGGTGAGCCTGGGTAGACCAGCTCCCTCCGACATCCTGGAGTGTGTCCTCCTCTCCTCTTTTCCTCGCCAGCTCCTAGAGCGTCTGAGGTCCCCTGTTCTTTTCCCCACTGTACATCTTTGTCTCCTTTGTCAAAAATCATTTGCCCATCTATAGGCGGGTTAATTTCTGGGCTCTCCGTTGTTCTCCATTGGTCTGTGTGACTATTTCTTCTGCCCGTACCATGCTGTTTTGATTATCAATGCTTCACGGTATAATCTGAAGTCAGGGACTGTGAAACCTCTGGCTTCGTTCTTTTTTCACAGGCTTGCTTTGGTTATTTGGGGTATTTTACGGTTCTATACAAATCTGATGTTTTTTTGGTCCCATTTAAAAGAAAATGTCATTGGAATTTTGATGGGGGATTGCATGAAATCTGCATAGTGCATTGGGGAACATGGACAGCTTGTCCTTGAACAGTTTTCCTGTCTGTTGGCTCTCTCCTCTACCAGAACATAAGTTCCTGGAGGCAGAGGGTCTTGTCAGTCTTCCTTGCTGGTGCTTCAAACCTGGCTGCACCCAGTAGGTGCTCAGTAAGTACCATCTTTCATAAATGAATAGCTAGTTAGGGCGGACACGCAGGTTCACCCAGAGTATTAGTGTATGGGCTACCCTAACAGAGTAGCACAGACCGGAGAGCATACACAGAGGTTATTTTTCACAAGTTGGAGGCTAGAAGTCCAAGACCAAGGTGTCAGCAGGATTGGTTTCCCCTAAGGCCTTTCTCCTTGGCTTGTAGGTGGCTCTCGGCTCCTTGTAGCATTACATGGTCTTTTCTCCGTGTGTCTCTGTGTCCTCATCTCCTCTCCCATTAGGTCGCCAGTCCTATTGCATTAGGCACACCTCTATGACCTCATCCAAACGTAATTATCCCTTTAAAGGCCCTATCTCCAAATACTTTACATTCAGAGGTACTAGGAGTTAGGACTTCAACAAACACACTTGGGGGGAGGGGCAATTCAGTCTATAACACACAGATAACTGTAGCAATGATGGACATGAACCATCAGTTACCTGCCAATGAGCCGTATACCTTTGAGGGCCACGCCATGTTGGCTCTGTTCCTTCATAGTCCCTCTTCCACTTGTCTTATCTTTTTGTCTTCTGGAGAAAAGGACAGACCTTCACACTGACCCGAGCTCTTGCCTTCACAGTCAGCCACCTCTCCGCCAGGTCTCTGCCTCTTTTCCTGGGTTCAGCTCAGCTGTCGACCCAGGGACGGGTTCCAGGTCCTCCTCCTACACTTTCTTACAATCATGTTATCACATTATCACAACGAGACGGCATTTGGACTTTTCTCACCTGATTTCTTTACAGACTGGGAACAGTTTAAGATCAGAAGCTTCACCTTTTATTCCTGTGTTTTCCTGATTAACCTGGTAGTTATTCAATAAAAGTCCACTCTATAAATAATTAAAAGTGGAATGAGTTCTGAATCTGACTTTAGTCTTCAGGTGTATTAGAGTTCTCCAGAGAAATAGTACCAAAAGGATTTATCTGTCTATCTGTCTGTTTATCTATCTATCTATCTATCTATCTAACTAGAGAGACGTTAAGTTAATGAATTGGTTCATGTGGTCATGGAGGTTTGTTGAGTGTCATTTCTGCAGGGGAGGCTGGCAGGCTGGGGATCCCTAAAATAGTTGCAGCTTGAGTTGCAAGACTGTCCGCTGACAGAATTTGTTCTTGCTCTGGGGAGGTCGTCTTTGTTCTATTAAGGTCTTCAACTGGTTGGATAGGGCCCACCCACATCATGAAAGGGAATTTGTTTCATTCAAAAGCCACCAATTTAAATGTTATTTTCATCCCCCCCCCCCCTCAAAAAGAAAAAGTTTGACCAAATTTCTGGACACTGTGGTCCACCTAAATTGACGAGCAAAATTATCCATTGCACTAAGAAAGACATTTTCTTTTTTTTTTTTTGGTCTCATCTTTGTAAATGATCAATTTATGTGGACAGCCCTATTACTGGTGTGAACTAAATTACTCCACCATGAAACTATCTGGAGATTCCATCGCGTTCACCCGAACCACAGGCATTCTCCACTGGTGGGTGTGGGAGGTGCCATTTGTAAGTAGCTCTGCCGGCTGTTTCCTTTTTTGTGGATAAGCTAAAGGATTTAGTCTCTGGACACCCATCTGGCAACCTTTCCAAAAACTAAATATGCTTACCATTTCAAATAAAGCCTGGGAGACATTTCGGCTTCACTTTCCCTGTCTCTTGTCTCATTCTCCCCTAAGTACACTGTTAAATAATAGATTTGTGAAATAAGTAATAGGCTTTGATGGCAGAGGCTGGTCAGGAAATGTGTGTGGGTAGCTGGAATGGGGAGGCAGATCATTCCGCTCATCTCCCTCTGGTTTTGGTTGTTTTGTTTGGGCTATTTCTCCTCTTCTTCCTGTCTTTTTCTTTCTCATTTGGTCCCTTGACTGAGGTTTGTTGGGCTTGGATGGAAGACTCCAGAGAACCCAGGTGGACGGTTTGCTCTTCCCGCGACCCATGATCTTAGACGATATAGAGGAGTGCGTTGTGCAGTGGAGCTTGGGATGCACATGCTTTTTCTTTTGTTGTGTAAGAGAGAAAATCCATTTATACGAACGGATTAAACACCACCCTTGGGAAGACACCCATGCAACACTTTCTAAACAAATTACTGAAGAGTCTCCCAAGCCCTTGTCAGAGCATGAACGATCATGGGCTTGCCTACTCAATCCTTATCAAAAAAGTGTAAGAAATGACGGTCTGAAAACCCCGGGGGGACCTTGGGTACGTGGGGTCCTTCGTGGTTGCTAGTGCTGTCCTCCTGGAGAGACGGCGTGGGCGTGGCGGAGCTGCTCACGGCTGCTCAGTATCCCTTCCCGTCTGCCGCCTGGGCCAGGAAACCCTGAATTTTTATTTGGGGTAGCAACGGGCCCAGCTTATGACATGAACACGTAAATAGTAATCAACCTTCCTTTTCCTGATTTCACTTTTGTCTGGGGGAGGTCATGTGACCGTTCTGACCCATGGGACAGAGTAGATGCCTCTGTGTGGGTTCCTGTGCATATTGCTCAGTATGAGTTGACTTAACTGGCAGGATGCCTTTTGCTCCTGTTCTTGCTCTACCTTTCTACCGGGGAAGTGACATGCTGCCCTCAATCGGTAGACTGTCTTGTGAAATCACACAGGTGCACATATAACAGGCATGCATTTAGGACATTTAGATACACAAGCACACTTATGTTCACCACACAAACACATCCTCATTCCATACGTCCATGTACACCAACACCCACGTGCACACGCACACGATCATTACAGAGCTGCTGACACATGCAATACACATGCATTAAACACCTATGCTTGCTCAGTGTATATGTTGAACCGACATTCCTCTTTGTCAGCCTTACTCAAGTGTATTTATGTATTAATATCCTCCTTAGCCACACAAACAGTGAGCAAAAGATGTGTTTGGTTTCTACAAGGGACACAATGTCACGTCTGAAGAACAATTTGGGCTTTACCCCCGGGTACTTGACTTGTAGTTCACCTACGATGGGTGCAAAATTGTGCTGGGTGTGCGGAGGGAGGTTGGTTACTGGGGTTGGTTCCCAAGGGATTCACAATTTCCAACGAGAAGGAAAAAGGGACATGTCCTCATGATCACCTGGAAGACACTAAAATCAAGTTGAAGAATGTCACAAAGCCATAGATAAACATCCACCACGAGCAGCACAAGGTGGGTCTGGGTTTTCGGAGCCAGCATCCTATCTGAGGTCAAGAATGAAAGCCATGTTCGCGGACCAAAGTCGCCACACACAGTCCTGTAGGACGCTCACTGTGCAAGGGGCCTGGACCGATGTCAAGCCCGTCTGTCCTCTTCCAGCCCTTTGTCTGCCAGGGTGCAGCATCCCTCAAAAAGAGAGGGTTTCTTTAACACTTGGACAAAGGTGTCCTGTGGGCTGGGGACAGAGCAGTCACTGAGGATGTCTGCACTACCCCGTGCAGGTCTCTGTGTACAAGCAGCCATTCGGGTTTCAGAAGAAAGCCATCCCCTCCGCGTGGGTCTGTGCGACCCCCGGCTGGCACGGCAGACAGAGCCCACCCCACCACCCCGGACCCGCACAGAGCTGTGAGGAGCAATTGATTAAAACGTACGCTACCTTAGTAGAGAGGCAGGTCCCAGTCTGGAAATTAATGGATGCTAATTATACACAATCAAAACTGCCTGCTTTTGGAAATCTTCTGAGAACATTAACTAAAATGTTCATCTTTGTACTGCATTTGCCCAAATCACTGAGACCAAAAGTTTGGCCTGTTCCATGCAAACGCAAGGATGAGGGCGGGTGGGGCGGGCACACACACACACGCGCACGTGCATTCAGGTTATTTCCAGCTCGATAACGTGGACGTTCTAGCAAACCCGAGCCTCTTTGGGGCCTGGGAAGATGGCCCTATCGGCTCCTGAGATGGAGGGGGCGGCCTGGGACCGGGAACTGCTGTCTCTGCACTTCCTGCTGTGGATGCAGGGGAAGGGAAATCCACGTGGGAAACGGGAGCGGGAACCGAAGGGTGTGACCGAGGATCAGCGGGCAGTTCGTCCTGGTGGGAGGGACTGGGCCAGGTAGCGTGGAAGGTTTCCCCGCTCAACAAAGTACTCCATGTCAGCAGTCCCCAAGGGGAAGGGTCCTGCAGCTGAGTGCCTCAGCTTAGACAGCCCCCCATAGTTCTCCCATGTCACCGGGTTCGGGGGATGGGCTCCAGGCACCTTTCACGTCAGTAAAGTCCTGCTGGTCCTTTCCTCAAGCTTAGTTTTCAGTCACTGATTAACTCAGTACTGATTCGTCTACCTCCCACAGAGCGGATGTGGGAGACAGACACACAGACAGGGCAAGGACAGTGTACACGTGTCATGGAGAGGTGTCGCGGTGGAGCGCAGAGGAAGGACACTAAGGCCAGCGAGGACAGGGAGGGATGGGCGGGTGTGAGGCTGACGGGGGAGGGGTTGGGGCAGGGTCAGCGTGGGTAGGGGTCAGTGAGCGTGTGCATGCGTGTACGAGAGAGTGCACACGCATGAGTAAGTGAGAGAGCGTGTGGGCGCGTGTGTGCACGTGTGTGTGCATGCGTGGAGGTGTGTAGGTGTTGGGGTGTGTACTGTGTGTGTGTGTGAATGTTTGAGATGGTGAGTCTGGGCCAGTGTGCACACATGCGTGTTCCTATGTGTGGCTGTGCGCACACACGTGTGAGTGGGAGTGCATATGTGAGTGTGCGAGGTGCTGGGAGAGGCGGGGCTGAGGCAGGCATGGGCACGTGGGGACAGAGGCAGCAGCGGAGATGGGTGAGGGACAGGATGGGTCAGAGGAGACTGGCCAGTGCCACGGTTGTCCCGGAAACACATGCATCGGTCGGGGTTAAGGGACCTTGTATTGTTTGGACAGATGGAAAGAAAGGGGCCATCGATGAAGTCAAGACAAGAGGGAAAACCCAGACTGGTGAAGACAGCCAAGCTCCCATAGTAACTCAGAGTTAAATTAATTTTGTTTTTATTTGTTGATTTTAGTGAGAGGAGGCAGGGAGAGGGAGAGGGAGAGGGAGAGGGAGAGGGAGAGGGAGAGGGAGAGGGAGAGGGAGAGGGAGAGGGAGAGGGAGAGGGAGAGGGAGAGGGAGAGGGAGAGGGAGAGGGAGAGGGAGAGGGAGAGGGAGAGGGAGAGGGAGAGGGAGGAACATCAATCTGCTCCCCTATGTGCCCTGACCGGGGATAGAACCAGCAACCTCTGTGCTTCAGGATGACACTCTTAACCGACTGAGCTATCCGGCCAGGGCAACTCAAGTTTAATTCCTAAGAGTGTTGCCCGACGGTCTCTTTGCTGAGGCCGGGCCGGCTCCTCCCCCTCAGTGCTGTGGCCACTCAGAGCTGGAGGGCTCCTCATCGCGGGGGCTGTCCTGTCCATTACAGCAGTGGTCCCCAACCTTTTTTGGGCCACGGACTGGTTTAATGTCAGAAAATATTTTCACGGACTTGCCTTTAGGGTAGGACAGATAAATGTATCACGTGACCGAGACAAGCGTCAAGAGTGAGTCCTAGATGGATGTAACAAAGGGAATCTGGTCATTTTTTAAAAATGAAACATCATTCAGACTTAAATATAAATAAAATGGAAATAACATAAGTTATTTATTCTTTCTCTGCGGACCGGTACCAAATGGCCCACGGACTGGTACCGGTCCGCGGCCCGGGGGTTGGGGACCACTGCGTTACAGGATGTTAGTGGCATCCCTAGGCATTTACCTATCAGATGCCTGTTATTACGGCAAGCCTGTTGTCAGAAGTTGTCAAATGTCACCTGAATGGGGGAAGGGGGTTGAGGATGAGGGCAACAGGCGATGAAGACGCCAGGTTCCTCGTGTCACCCAAGCCACGGGGCCACAGCTGCTGACCAGCGCCAGCCTCTGGCTCCTAAAATCCACAGCTCGCGTTTGCAGCTGCACGTCTCTGATGAAGGCCTCTGACAGGTTTATCTTATTTAAATTTTGGATTTGCACATATTTTTATCTGAAAAACTGGAATGGAATATTAAAATATATGTGGTCTTTCTAAAATATATATATATAATTTTCACGGCTTCATTGCTGCTTACTGGTAACACCAGTACATGGGTGTCTTTTTCATTAAGTTGGGACCCATCTATCTTATTATATTATTGTCTCAGTTGAGGTGAGCTCATTTAAAAATGTAAATTTCTTTGATCTCCTTTTCAAATAAACCGTGATAAGATAAACACTCACATTTTAATAAAAAACAAACTATCAATTTCTCTTCTAGTTTATCATTTTCTGGCATGGAGAGAAAGGAGGAGAGTGTGAGGGCCCACGGGATTGGGCGGCCACCAGTCTGAGTCAGGTCCTGGGTCTTGCAAGTGAGTGGAGGCTTTGGGCAAGTCTGTGGTCCTCGACTTTCTCTTCTGTACGACGGGATTTTTATCTTTGTTCTAGGGCTATTGGAGAATCCAAAATAAAATCAGGGCTACCAATGGAAGCTGGAAACTGTCAGTGTGCTGTTTAAATGTGAAATATTATTGTGGTAGTCATCACTACAGTCCTGCAGAGAGACCAAATAGAATTCAACCAGACATCCTGGGGTGCAGACCTTGGTGTGCACTTGCTGGGGGTTTCAGTTCCTCTGTGTTCCGTAGGTTCTCTAGAATTCTGTGTCTCCGTCGGTAAAACACAGCAGCAAATGGAAAACTCACGGCAAGGGATTCTGAGGACTATGGACAAAGGGGTGCACAAAACACTGAGCACAGAGTAGAAACAGTGTGAAGCAAAGAGTAGAAACTCAAGGAAGAGGCTATTGTTAGTATACCTTCGGCTCTTGTGATCATCACTCTTGTTTTTTTAATTTATTTTTTTATATTTATTGATTGTAGTGAGAGAACAAGAAAGAGAGAATGTGCCCTGACTGGGAATCGAACTGGCAACCTCTGTGCTTTGGGGTGATGCTCTAACCCTGTGGTAATCAACCTGGTCCCTACCACCCACTAGTGGGCGGTTCCAGTTTTCATGGTGGGCGGTAGCAGAGCAACCAAAGTATAAATAAAAAGATAGATTTAACTATATTAGGTTGTTTTATAAAGATTTATTCTGCCAAACTTAGCGAAAATCCCATATAATGTACCTGGTAATTATTATTATATGCTTTACCTTGCTGTAACTCTGCTTTATAAATTTTATAAAGTAAAGTTACTTCCCTACTTTATAAATCACCATTACGGTGGAACCGGTGGGTGGTTAGAAAATTTTACTACTGACAGAGATACAAAAGTGGGAGGTAGGTATAAAAAGGTTGACTACCCCTGCTCTAACCAAATCCAGTTAAACAGCCAGGGTGATCAGCACGCTTATAAAATTGTTCAAACACACTAAACCTAAACACAGGTCTTCAGTATAGCTGGGTTTTTAACAAAAAGCTAAGTCTTTTGGCATTTGTGTGCCTGGAAGGGGCATAATATGCAAGTGCAGTCTCCTTGTATTGGCCCCGTGGCAGTCACATGTCTTCTGGACGGGGCTCTTAAAGGATGCGGCCACAGCACTTGCACGCATGTGCCATGTTGTCTTTGCAGGCATGTGCCATGTTGTCTTTGGCCAATCACTTGCATGTGGAACCGCATGTTCGATCCTCATGAGATCAAATGCACTTCATGAGATGCCAATGTTATCTGCCCCATTTTACAGATGAGGAAGTGGACAGGCACGAGAGGCAAGGGGGCACGAGTGGCAAGGGGGCAGAGGCGTAACGACAGCTGTAAAGCACACCGTGTGCTCACACCATCTCTAAGAGAAGTGCCCAGCTGGGCCGGCACAGCCCTCTGTGAACTAGCCCTGCTCCACCCTACCGCTCATCTGCCCCCTACAGCTCCTGCGTAGTCACAGCTCCAGCCACTGGAACTGCTCTGGGATGCCAGTCTGAACCCCGACCCAAGCCTGCGGGCCCACCCCTGCCCACACACAGGTCTTCGTGTGGCCCTCCGGCACAGTCCTGACCATGTCACAGGGACATCCTTCTCCTTCCTGAACTAGGACCCACCCTCCTGCGGGCTGGGAACTCCGGGTCACCTATGTTTTCTTAGTGCCTGTCCAGATGAGATTTAGATCCAATCTCCTCAATAGAGCTTTTTGTGTATAAGAAAGACTTGTCATGATGCCTCCAGAAAGAATGATAAAACTTGCATAAACTGACAGGGTTATTATTGGAATTCATTTGTTAAAAGAAAAAAAAAACTTCATATATTTTATTAATCCCAAACATAGAGCATTCTAAGACATATTTTATGCCAAAACCTGAAAATGGATAGCTTTCACCACCAGGTTTTTCTTTTCTTTTTAATTATTTGCATTCATTTCCTGTTTCAAAGACATTTTAACATTGGGCAACCAGCTGATGGCTTAAACAGACATTATTAATGGGGAATATTAGAAAAATTAAAATCAGAACTTTTAATGTAAATTGAATGAAATGCTCAACCACCCAGCCAAATTGAGCGGCTGATCATTTGTTCTGAAATCCCAGGAGAAGGTGAATAACTTGGGAGGTCCTCAAGGGGAAGGCGGCAGGGAGTGAGGGAGGAAGTAGCAAACTCAAGGCCCAGAGCTGACCCTCAGGAGCTGTGTGACCTTGGGCCCATCTCCTGACCTCTCTGAGGCTTCTTCATATAGATGCTGAAGGCAGTTGAATGACATCAAGGGTTCTTAACCTGGATCCACAAGCTTCCTACCCTTCAAAGAGAGTTGTGAAGTTCCCCCAATTGGGTGTTGGGTCTCTCTGTGTTTCACTAAATAGAATGTCTCCAGCTCTCATCAGTCTTTCCGAGGTCTGTGACTTGAACTTTAGTGACGACCACTAGCTAGGTAATTTGAAGCTTCCTTCCTTTACTTATTCATTCACTCTAGTAACACACCGCATGAGCCACCAGGAGACATTCGCAGGCCCGGCCCGGGAGATGCAGCTGGGGGTGAGAAGTCTCCCCTCCCACGCTGGTCCCAGTCAGGCCACTGTGGCCCGGCAAGCCAAGCGTCCCAGTCTCAGTGTGAATGCAGGCTGACCTCGGAAGGCCAGCGCCACGTCTCTGCTCTGGAGAGGTCCTGGCGGAGCTGGGCCTCCAGGAGCCCAGTGTAGGAGGCACAGGGATCTCTGGAGGAAAGAACGTACTTGCTGACCAGGCCGACAGGTCCGGAGTCTGGGGGAAGCAGACGCAGTGGGCCCGGCCAGTCCTAGGGCACCAGGCAGGGCCTGGGAGGCCTGAGCGAGCATTTCCATAGAGAGCACAGGACTGAGGGACCCCCTACCCTCCATCACCAGGTTCACGGTGGGAGCCCAGTCTTAGGGATGGGGAGACAGATATGCTGGTGGCTTCTGGAAGGCTGTGTGTGGCCCAGTTTTCACCCCATTTCTGCACAAACCAGGAAACCCCGGTCATGTATTAATACTCAGCAGGCTCAGTAGCCAACGCTGGGCCTGGAGGGTCCATTTCAAGTGGTCTGGCTGCCCCTTATGGCTGGGAATTGGGACAGGAGGGGTCTTTTTTCCTCTGTGGCCCAGAAAAGGTCCAAGACAAAAAGCCTGATCCCTGCCTCCCAGTCGAAAGGGTGAGCCATGCTAAGGAGGGAAGATCGTCATGGAGCTGGAATGTTGACACCCCACAGGAAGGGCTGCCTGACGGGACACGGGCTCCCAGCTAAATGTGAGTGAAGTTCAGACCAGCAAGAGGATTTGTTTTTGAGTAAGTACATCACCGGTATTGTATGAGACACGCATATCCTAGAAAACGTATTTGTTGTTTATCTGAAACTCGAGTGGAGCTGGACACCCTGAGCTGCTGTTTCCTGAGCTGGGCGCCCCACGCAGAGGGAGCCCCGAAGGAGGGGGAGGGGAGGACCAGCGGGGAAGCAGGGCTGCCAGAGGCTCGTTTCTACTGGCTGGCTGTTGTCGTGGGGTCCTGTGAGTGGGTTGGACTGATTTAAAGAATAACACGTTCAGATATCAAAAAAATTAAAATAAAAAAAATACAATAGAAATACAGTGATACTTCGGTTTTCGTTAATAATCAGTCTGAAAACAATTGGCGAAATCTGAAACCGTCGAAAACCGAGGAGATTATTTCCATATGAATCAATGTAAATCCAATTAATTCGTTCTAGACACTCCAAAATACATACCAAAAACACATTACACCTAATACTGTATACGCAGTAATCACTTACATGTAATTGTAGTATTAGCCCTAGCAATAAATAAAAAAAGCACAAAAATACTGGAAAGCTATGGAATTGTTTGGCTAGACGTGCGGGGGGGGGGGGGGGGTGACGCTCACACAATGAGAAACAATGCCACACTGAGCAGGAGAACACGTGGGTCGCCCTTTGTTTTCACAAAATTAGCAGCGAGGTCACGTGGGCACGCCAACGAAATCCGAGAAAAATTTTTCGCGGAAAAATTCTACGAAAACCGAAACCAACAATAACCGAAGTCAAGGAAAACCAAAGCTTTACTGGTAGTTGATGTTTTTGAGCTCCGTGTTTGCGCTGCTTAAGTGACAGCATCGGATTCATTTCATCGTCACCTGATCCTCGGAGGGAGGACCTTCTATGTTATCCGGAAGGTGGAGACACAGAGGCCGGGGGAGCTTGGGGACCCGCCCCCCTGCTGGGGGAGCTGCGGGGCAGAGCTGAGCGTCACGCCCTCTGACCTCAGCACTCGTTCTTGCACCACCGAATGTCCTGATAGTCGGCCCTGGTTCATCTCGCTCCCCAGGGCTTTCCTCTCGGCGTGAGTAACGATTTCTCCGTAGATCAGCGAAGGCAGGGGTCAGCAGACTTCTCTGCCCAGGGCCAGACGGCAAAGCGGTGGGCCTCTCGCTCTTGGTCACACGCCCCCTTTCTCCCATGGCAACGGGAAATAAAACAGTGTGTCTGTATTTCTGTAAAACTTCGCCAAACCCGGTGCCAGACCCGGTTGACTCTGCTGACCTCTGACCTGAGACCCTGCGACACAGCCCAGACAGGGCCGAGTGGAGAGGACAGAGCCAGCCACGGGTCCCCGTCACCAGAGCGGCTCTTCGTACGCAGGAGTTTCGCAGCACGGACCTCCCAATTAGTCTGCTGGACAAGTTTCCGTTTAAGCCGTATGGAACTTGTCTGGGTGGCCTGACGGTGCGGGGACAAGTGTGCGTAGATGTCAAGCGAAGGGTGTAGGTGGCTGGATGAAGCCCGGGCTCGGAGACCTGCCCTCAGAACCGCCCCCAGCTTCCCAGTCACGCTTCCTGGAGACGGTGTTCAGAGAGCGAAGCATCAGATTCCTCATTTGCACATCAAACCCAAAAATAGTTATTTCCTGAGATTCTGCAGGGTTTGATGAGCATGTGTCACTTACAATAGTGTCATTCAGTTCTCACTTTACCTTCTGAAGCCTCCCAAGCCTCTTCTCCTGTCTTCTTCTTGTCTTCCAGGTCAGCACACGCTCCACGCACCCTCCATCCCACCCCCCACCACACACACATAATTATGACAAAGAAAAATCCCTAATTGTTAGGCTTAGATACTGTGCGAAGCCATCTCTCAGAAAGAAAACGGGACCTTTTGGAAACTTCTGCTTGCTGTTTTAACCAAGGCTTCTCCGATCCCAGAATTGGAAGCTACCCCGAGGATCACGTGTGTGTGTGTGTGTGTGTGCGTGTGTGTGTGTGTGTGTGTGTGTTGGGGGGGGGGTTCAACCACCTCTTAAAACGCAGCAGCTATTTGCAAACCAGCCATTCGTGGATGGCCATATGCAAAACAGATCTGGATCCCAAATGCCGAGGCATCTCCTGTGGCCTCCCCGTGGGTTGTCATCGCCTCCCGCTTGCGGCTGCTTTGCTGTGGCCAGCTGCCTGCAGGCTCCCCTACCCAGGGTCTAGTCTCCACAGCAAACAAAGGAATCCCTAACCCTCAGATCACACCCATCGCTCCTCTGGAAGGGAGTTCGGCAGCGTCTTATAAAACTAAACGTCCTCTCCTTCCCACACGATCCAGCCATCATGCTCCTAACTACTTACCCAAATAAACCGAAAACTCATATCTACAAAGAAACAAACCAAACCAAACCCAAAACCCTACACGTCAATCATGATAGCAGCTTGATTCTCCACCGTCAGACACTGGAAGCAACCACGACGTTCTACCACGGGTGGATGGATTAACGAGCTGTGGTCCACCGGACAATGGGATAGTGTGGAGCGAACAGAAGAACTGAGCGGTCAAGCTATGGAAGAAGAATGTGGCCGTGGAAGAACCTTCTATTGCTGCAAGAAGCCAGTCTGAAAGGGCTACATATTGTATGATTCCAACTATATGACATGCTGGAGAAAACAAAACTATAGGGACACTAAAAAGGTCAGTGGTTGTCAGGGGTTTGGGGGTTGGGAGTCAAGGGTTTAATAGTTAGATACAGAGGACATTCTGGGGTTCCCTTTGCATCACCAGGTGTTCCTCCTAATAAGTCTTTTGTATGTCTAATTCTGTCTGCACACCTGGTTCTCTGAACAGACTGACAAACAAGGCCCAAACCTTTGTCCTAGCAAAGTGAACCTGTTCCCAGACAGCCAGAACCCAGGGGCTTTCAAATATGGAAAGTGCATTCTTCATAAGCTTTCATTTAAAAGTACCGGTATTCACGGAAGCATGTAACAGGAGGATTGTCTAAGCAGACTGCAAAGGTCGGTCTCTTAGTCATTCAACAAACGAGTGAGACGCCTGCTCCCTGCCCAGTCTAGAGCTAGAAACAAACGTCCACAGTTCCTGCCCTTGGAAAGCCCCTGTGCGTTTGGGGGAAACAGACAAAGAGATCATACAATTCAAACAATTTTCATTGAGACACAGCTGGGCATGGAGCAGAAAGAGGGGTGCTTTTGAGTCGAGTCTTAGAGGTAGTCATTTGACAGGAAAAGAGGGGAGAATGAGCCTCCACAGCTGGGGGACAGAATCCCTGAGCCCAGGTCTGTAAATGAGATGGTCTGAGTGGCCCGCCAGGCTGACGCAGCTTGGACAGGCAGCTATGCTCACAGGTCTCGGGGCCAGGGGGCCGGAGCCTGAACCCTCGTCCCACTTCTTACCAGTTGAATGGACATGCCACAGGACTGCCCAGGTCAAATGGGACGTAATGCCTCAAAGGGCCGCTGGGCACACTGGAAGTTTTTAAGTATAAAGCTACTTGGGATAGTAAATGGTATGCACTCTTAAACACTGTCCATCATTCTGGTCAGAATGTAAAAAGTGTCAGGCAAGGAGGTTGAAGAGTGGATTGGGTTACACTAAAATCTGGATGTTTATCTCGGCAGACGGTGACCCAGGAGTTCCTGAAACTTCTTACTAAGAGTCGGGCATGAAGCATCTCTGAATTTCTTATTCGAAGCACAGGAAGCACCAAAATATTCCAAATCTGTCTCAGGAAAGGGCATGAACATGGAAGGGCAGCCTCCCAGAGACATGGCAAAGCCATCTGGTCCTCCTTCCCCGCCGGTGCAGGAAGCCCCCTCCACAGCATCCCTGAAAGACCTCCAGCTTCTTCTCATCACACCCTCCCGGCGACGAGGACCTCCCTCCCTCAGCAGGCGCACCCCAGCTGTTGGGAAGTTTTTCCCGTCGAGCGGGGTCTGTCTCTCCTACCTTCTTCACTGCTCCTGGTTTTCCGTCTGGGACGCCAGAGCACCAGGCAGCTCAGCTCCCTCGCCCCCGTGAAAACACACAAAGCAACAAAACGAAAAACAGACCAACAAAATCTTCGAAAGACAATTATAACGCAGGTTGGCTGCTGTGGAATCTCTCTTCCAGGGTCGTTGCGCCCAATTACTTCCATAGCTTCCCGGGGACCTGGTCCCTAAGCCACACGCAGTCTTGGCTGCCTGCCCCTTTCGAGCCTGAATCGAAGCTGGGTCGTGGGACTTGTCTCATCTCCACGTGTGCGAGAAAGCTAGTCCCCCGGTTTTAACCTGTAGTTGAAGAGGTCAGAAGGTGCCTCTCTGCGGGGATTTCCTCGCAGGCGGAGGGAATTCTGCTGGCATAACTCTGCCAGGCAATCTCTGTTTCTTCCTCGGGGGCAGAGGGCTGAACTCTGATCGGGAATTCTAGAAGGATGCTCAGGACCCCTCGACTCAGATCTCTCTTTCTCTGTTGGGAATCACCTTCCCAGAGAAGGTGGGCTCTGCTCACTCCTAGTTGCTGCCCGCTTCCTAGGGCCAGGTCCCCCCTACAGGACCTGGTGCTGGCGGTAGCCTCATGTAGGGGCTTCAGTGTTAGGGAGCCCACCCACCTGCAGATACAAACCTCCTCTTCCTCCACGAGCTGCTCATGCAGTCTGTAATCGAAGTCACGAAGTCACGTGCCTTCTACCTGCCGACTCTGCTTGACTTCTCAGTAGGTTTCACAGTTTCACTGTGCGTGGGGGGGGTAGGGGGGGGGCAAAGGATGCTCTTCACTATGACCCCCTGAGGCACCAAACCTGTGGGCGATTTTCCTACAGGGACTTGATATTCATGTCATTCTATATTTAGCATTATGCATGAACTCTCAGACTACCTATAGTCGTGGGCATACAACTCTTTGTGGACACACAGTATTTCTATACCACGTGGAACATTCTAAGAGAGCTACGCAATTGTCTTCGTTTCAACGGTTTTCTCTGCAGGCTTTATCCGTGGCGGTTTCCTGAACGTCTAATCCAGACAAACCTTGATGAATTGGCCTGAGCGAAACTGTCCCATAATCCAATTCAGCCGCAGAGAGATCGTCACCACTTAAGCTTTATCTCATCGGGACCCGTGACCTTTAAAATAATCTCATTTCCTCCCCCTGCCTCTGCGAGTTCTCCTGTCAGAGAAGGGGCCATCCCAGCCCAGCGCCGCGGTCCTCCTTCCGCAACGGGATCCGCAGTCTCTCATCGTCTTCGCCATCCTCAGGGCGCGAGCGATGCTTTGCCAGAAAAACCTGGGCGTTGAAAATTTTAGCAGAATGTGTGCCTGCCTCCCCAAGCTGAATTGTCGTGCTTTTATTTATTTTTTTTATTTTGATAAAATCGGAGTTGTAGATGTTCCCACTGCATGAGCTCAGAAGTCCTTTCCGTTCACGCCCGTTATGACAGGATAAAGATTCGCGTATTCTCTGAGTCAAAAGAAAATATTTGTTTTTAACATCTGTTTTGAAAAAATGTGCAGATATGGAATATGTTCACCATCAAAAGATAAAAAATAATTTTTATGACTTCCCATGTGGGAAATGTAAGTGTCTTGCTCTCTCAAAGTTTCCTTAATCAAATGTATTAAAAGAATGAGTCTTCTACGAGAGGGGGAATGGCAGGAGCCCGTGTCGATGGCTGGCGTGCGAAGACAGACGTTTCGGGTCAGTAAATCCTCGCTGTGGTTCAGAGGAAGAGGCCTGTTACCCGTTTCTGCGGCTGCTTCGCTTCTGTTTGGGCGTCAGGAAGGCCCTCTCCTCAGCCTCATCTGCCCATCCCCCCATCTGTGCAGAGACCTGGCCATGGCTTTTCTGGAAACTTCTCGCCATTGCAGAACCACTTCCCACTCCTAAGAAAAACCCAGCGCCTGTCAGGACCCTCAGAGCCCCCGGCTCCGCTTCCTCGTGCCTCTCCCAGCTGAACCGGAAGTGAGTCGTTTAAGAAGTAAGGGAGAATGAAATTAACTCTCCCACCTGACTCATGATGGGAAGCTTCACACTCTCCACCGACATGCGCGTGAGAAGGCTTCCCAGCATGATTTGCGGCCTGGTCCCATCCACCTCTCTGGGGTCATCTGTCAGCCTATGTGGTCACCCATCTAATTCTGTCTTATGTCTCGAGACTATGGCAGCTGCTGACTTTACTTGAACTCCCTTTCTCGCTGCCATGGAGTGGACCAGATTCTCCTCTCCGCCATCCACAGAAGACATCCACGGAAGGTGGCCACCCAGCGGGTGCTCCCTAGAAGAGGAAGTTGAATCAGAGCGAGGACAGAATGTCTTTCTGGAGCCGTCACATTTGAGATTCAAAACGAAGTTTCCTGACTCTAAGTCCAGCATTGCTTCCTTTATGTGCCACTCTCCATGTCATCTCCAAAACAGGAGTGATAGACCACCCCTCAGGACAGGAGGACAGAGTAAATGTGGGTTGCGAAAGGCCCAGGTTACCAGCAATCAATTGCTATTAATAGGAGGCACGTCATCATTAACGTTCGAGAGGCGGGAAGCCTAGAGCAGGGGTCCCCAAACTTTTTACACAGGGGGCCAGTTCACCATCCCTCAGACCTTTGAAGGGCCGGACTATAAAAAAAAACTATGAACAAATCCCTATGCACACTGCACATATCTTGTTTTAAAGTAAAAAAACAAAACAGGAAGAAATACAATATTTAAAATAACAAACAAGTAAATTTAAATCAACAAAGTGACCAGTATTTCAATGGGAACTATGCTCCTCCACTGACCACCTATGAAAGAGGTGCCCCTTCCGGAATTGCGGCGGGGGCCAGATAAATGGCCTCAGGGGGCCGCATGTGGCCCACGGGCTGTAGTTTGGGGACCCCTGGCCTAGAGTTTCCACTTCTAAGCTGTGCCGTCAGACTAACGCCCTTCTGATGCAATTCAGTTACCTTATCTATAATTCATCAGTATTGATATGTACCTGTAGGGTTGTATTTGCAGGAGACATGTATCAGAGTCCCTGGCATATAGAAGGTGCTCATTAAAAGTTAATTTCTTCTTTTATAGGAGCTTAATGACAGATGTGTTTATACATGTCCTAAACCCACTCCTTCACATTTAAAAAGAAATCTAAAATGTGCAAATACAAACATAGGAAACAACCTACATGTTGCCAATAGTGGGGTTTCCTCCTTTTTCATGGTTGAATATATATTCCAGATATACATCACGTTTTCTTTATTCATTTATTTTTTGACAGAGACTTGGATTGTTTTCATGTTTTGGTTAGTATGAATAATGCTGCAATGCACTTGGGAATGAAGACATCTCTTCACGATGGAGATTTCACTTTCTTCTGATATATCCTGACAACTGGAATTTCTGGATCACCTGGGAGTTCCATTTTCTACAGAGGCTGTACCAACTTTCAATCTCCCCAACAGTCCCCACGCGTTGCTTTCTCTCCATGCTTGCTAGCCTTTGTTATCTCTTGCCTTGTAGTATTTCTCTGTGGTTTTGATGTGCATTTCCTGAACGATTAGTGATGGGCACACCTTTTCACATACCTGTCGGCCGTTGGTATGTGGTATGTCGTTTTTGGAAAAATGTCTGTTCAGGTCTTTTGTCCACTTTTTAATCAAGTTCTTTTTTTTTTTTTGCCATTGAGTTTTATGAATTCCTTATATTTGGATATTAACCCCCTATGGATATGTGGTTTATAAATATTTTCTTCCATTCCATCCATTGCCTTTCATTTTGTTAATTGTTTCCTCTGCTATGCAGAAACTTTTTCATTTGATTCATTAATCATCATTTCATTAATCTCACTTCTTTATTTTTGCTTTTGTTGCCCTTACCTCTGGTATCAAATTCAAAAAATCATTGCCAAGACCAAAGTCAAGGAGCTTCTCGTCAATGTTTTCTTCCAGGAGTTCTATGGTTTCGGGTCTTACGTTTAAGTCTTCAGTTTGTTCTAAGGTGAGCAATGTGCTCTTTGAGATATGTTGAGGCTAGATCTAATGTCAGTTATTCATATCACGCACGCACACACACACACACACACACACACACATCAAACAAGGACATGGTTAGAGGTAAGGGGTATGTTCAGTTTCTTGATGGTGATGACATCATGGGTGTATGCATATGTCCAAATGGATCCAAATGTATATGTTAATTAAATGTATGCATTTTTCTATATTAACTACGCCTCAGTAAAGCTTTTTTTAAAAAAAAATAAGAAAGGCAACAACAACATACAACTATGTTTACAATAATCTAAGTTTGCCTGGTTAAAATAAGTTAGATCAGATAGAGTATTTTAATACAAGTGCTCTGTAATTGAAAGTTCACTAAAAATGGAATACATAAGTAAGTAAGTAATTGTTATCCACACATTCAATAGATTTTTCTAGTGGCTACTCTATGACATTGTGGACCTCGTATTAAAACACAGAAGTGCACTAGACACAGGCCTTACCTTCAGTGGACAAGATGGCAGAAAAGTGAGTCACCATGTTATGTGATAAATTAATATTAATCCCTACTAATCAATCGATCACTTAACATTAATGAAATAATATCAATATCTGTGAAGGGATGACAAAAGAGGGAGAAACAAACTGACAAGGGCAGGAAGGACAAAGAATCCATCACTCAGGATGAATCTTGGGGACTAAGTGGGATTGGTCAGGATGAGTCCCATCATTCCAGACAGAAAGGACAGGCTAGCGAAGGAAGAGATGAAGGTTAAAGGAACCATAAATGTTTTCCATGTGATGGTCAGCATGTGGGGTAGGGAATGAACTAAGATTTTGCCAGCACAGTCTCAGAAGGGCAAGCTTGACTCTCATGTGGGTGGAAACGCACGCCTTCTTCCGTTGTCTCTGCAAAAATTTTCGGTCGATTAAGCAACAATAACGTGGATTCCTCTATGACAGGGGTCCCCAAACTATGGCCCGCGGGCCACATGCGGCCCCCTGAGGCCATTTATCTGACTCTTGCCGCACTTTGGAAGGTGAACCTCTTTCATTGGTGGTCAGTGAGAGGAGCACAGGATGCGGATGCTCCTGGAATACCGTATGTGGTGGTGCCGCAAAGCATGGCGTCACTCACGTACAGTAATACTTCTGGTGATGCGAGATGCACGCATCACCGCTCTGGAAGGACGTCATATCACTTGTTAGGGCTAGCAGTGACAAATATGGAACTGGACATTGACCATCTCATTAGCCAAAAGCAGGCCCATAGGTCCCATTGAAATACTGGTCAGTTTGTTGATTTAAATTTACTTGTTCTTTATTTTAAATATTGTATTTGTTCCCATTTTGTTTTTTTTACTTTAAAATAAGATATGTGCAGTGTGTATAGGGATTGGTTCATAGTTTTTTTTATAGTCCGGCCTCCAACGGTCTGAGGGACAGTGAACTGGCCCCCTGTGTAAAAGGTTTGGGGACCCCTGCTCTATGAGTATCTCGGGATGCTCGCCTGGCATACTGTATATAAATTCCATTGTACTGGAGTCAATTAAACCCCACAGGTTTAATTGACCTCCCACCATCCCACAGGTGTTAATATTCAGAGAAGAAAAGAGTCATCAACCCCTTCCCAACTTGGATCTCCTCCTTGTCTCCAAGCCTCCTGCCCCTCCAGGACCTGCACGGCATCCTGGGTTCTAAGGACTTGGACCATCACCAACTTCCTCACAAACTGCATCTGCCTTGATAGGACCTCGTCCGATGGGGTCACCGATCAAGGCGAAGGCAAGACCTAGCAGAAGGGGAAGGAGAGGGCCCAGCCTCTCAGAACCTGTTTAAGATGACATGAAAAACCACTCACGTACTTTCAAAGAGGTGAAATCTCGCTTTCAGCTTTATTTACCTGAGAACGAATTTCCGTTTGAAGAGGCCTTTATGTCGTTTGAGGCGAAGCACCCAAGATATAAGCAATTTTCAACAAGAGTACTACACATTTGTCTTTATAACAATTTGTGTGTAACAGCTTTTATGCAAATGACACTAAAGTGGCACCTTTTTTTCTAAATTGGACATTTTTATGGTTATAATTTTCTTCTGTAATAACAGCAAAAAAATGGCTGTCCCAGTGGAGTTGAACATTTCATCTTTGAGCGCCGTCTTGTGAAGTTGAAATGACAAGTTTCTTTCATTTGCACAAAGAATGACAAAAAAAAAAAGAGTGGTCTTTGTCTTCCTTGTCTTAGTTTGCAGAGGCAGTTGAACTTGAGGAGGTGCCGCCATCCCCTATCGACAACCCTTAGCAACCAGAACGGCCTTCTGAAATCACCGTGCCGCTTGCGGGCACCAGAAACATTGCCCGCTCTTTCTCCTACAGCTCGGCGGCATAAATGACTCGGTGAGATTTCAGTTTCAACACGTTGTTGGGGCTTTTGTATTCATGCCCACTTTCCTCCAAGTCAGACAGGTGACTTTTATAGACAATGGGGTTTAATTGACTCCAGTACAATGGAATTTATATACAGTATGCCAGGCGAGCATCCCGAGATACTCATAGAGGAATCCACGTTATTGTTGCTTAATCGACCGAAAATTTTTGCAGAGACAACGGAAGAAGGCATGCGTTTCCAACAATGATTTAAATTCATCCAAAGACTCAGCTAAACAATATATATAATTTGTGGCAGGGGGGCCTTTGGGATGGGCAATGCTCGAAGGTCATGGATAGAGGGAAGGAGAGAGATGCCAGCAAGACCTGGAAAGGACAAAGGCCTGCGTCCTGAGTGACATTGGGGATCACCTCTCTTGGTTTTTCTGATTCCTTAACAGTAAGAAATGTTCTTTTCTGACAGGTTTTTTTTTTTTTTTTGAATCCTAGTCCTAAGCCAACAGTTAGAAAGGGCTGCTTTAATATGTTCTGAGAAATCTGCTGTAGAATTAGCTGTGTCTGGATTTTTGGAATTTGGAGAGAGGGACAGAAGGAGAAGTTGCCAGACGAGGTAGGAAACGGAAGCGGCTGTGTGGTGAGAACTTGATTTCACGCCACGGCCGAAAGAATCTGAAATGTGGCTTCACTTCCACTCGTCCTCGGAACCGGGAGCTAGAGCATGCTAGGCCTACGACCTTCAGGAAATAACTTGTGTTCTTTCTAGCTTTGCTCTACCTACTTGAAAAATGGGGCCAATGATACCCAGCTTGTTCCGTGTCTCCTGAGACCCAGCGAGGTCACGGGTACACAATACGTTAACATGTATGAACTGATTGATGTTCACGTTGTTCATAATACGATGAAGACCGCTTTTCTTCTCTCCGGTGAACCGAGAAGGCGAGGTCGCCCGGAAGCCACCGGCTGTGTTGTTAATTCCATCCAGCCCACAGCACTGGGTTACAATTTATGGCTTGAGAAAATTCACACCTCTGCTAGGTCGCCAATTGAAATGCAACACGGCTTTCTCGACTTCATCCCTGGGTCACGCAGTGTGTTTGAATCGGCTGCCACACGTGTGGCGCTGACGGTACTCTGTCCTGGAAAGGCCCTGGAAGTTCAGCCCCGGCAGGCTCCGCCCCCAGCCCAGGAGCTCCCGCTGCGGTATGCTCGGTATGCTCAGGGATTCGGCTGGAAGGAAAGGATTTACCCTTAGAGGGGGAGCCGTGTCTAGCTCACTTGCAGGTGGGATATTGGGTGATTTTTACTTTTTTCCTTAACCATTTGTGAAATACATAGTCTTTTTTTTTTAACGACAGACACACTATTTACACAATCAAAAAGTTATTCTTATTGTGAAATTAAAAAAAATAACTCTCATGGTAAAAAATAGCTCAAAAGGGGAGCTGGCCTTTCTTGGTGCACAGGTTTTCAATTAGAGAGGCTATAAGTAATACACGTATGTGTAAGTGACGGTTAGTACAAATAAGCACATATAAGTACATATGTGCTTAAGCCGTGTGTATACACAAACACACATATGTATGCCACCGTATCAATACGGAGGCGTTTCTTTCAAGAGAGCTTCCTCAGCTCAGCCTACTGAACGGGCTTCTCATGCTAGGGCATCTTTGCGGGCGTCTTGCCTTCCCTGGGTCTTGATGTTCTCACTCTGGTCCTCCATCCTCCAGGGGCCGGGATGCCCCCCCATTGCAGGGCACAGGGTGTTCCTGCAGCTTCGGCTCATGCCTCCAGCCCACACTTCCTCCCAGGTCCCTGGGGCTCCTCTCTCTGCACTGCGACTCGCAAAGCAGGCCAATGATTAATCCCTTCTGAACTTGAGTTTTCTCTTCAGAGAAACAGGGAAAACAGAATGATCTCCGAGATGGTTGTGGTTGTGGGGTGTGTGTGTGTGTGTGTGTGTGTGTGTGTGTGTGTGAAAGTACCTGACAGATGTCCCTCATTTCCCAAACATCACTTCCTTTTGTTTTGAATGCATCCTGGGAAGAAGGATGGGGACAGTTGTTTTTTTTTCCAGGGAGATGTAATCTTGAGGAAGACTTGCACTTTGCCTATTGGCCAGATGAGAAAACCAAGTTACCAGGGTGGGAGGCGCCTTGGTGCTGGCCACATGGACCGGCCCGCGGTCCCGCCAGGAGCCGCCCCCCCGGGAAATCCAGCCAGGGATGTGTCCCGCGGACCACACCGTCTGACAGCACCTTTCCACTCGGCCCGGTTTGCGAGCAGAAGTGCTCGGGGGGCCAGTGCGCACGCATCAGCATATCTGTAGATCCTTACAGAAACCAAATATTGAAGCTTGTCATCAGTCTAGGGTTGCTGCACAAGACAAAGCAATTTGCATGGATCCTTTGTGAGCTTTCTTTCTTTTTTTTTTCTTCCAGTGGTAGAAACTCATTAAAATCTCATGAAATCCTTCTACATAAAATGTGAAGCCATCCTGAGCTGCCTCCCTAAAAGTTAATATGTGTGTTGGAGGGTCGGCGGGGGCCGGGAGTGGGCGAGGGGGGGAGCATGTGTTTGAAGCGGCTCATCATTGGGTTGAGCTGCCTCAGAGCAGGGGAATTCCTTAGCATATTTTAATTACTGTCTGGCTGGCCCTGTAAATAAATGAGCCAGTGGCTGGAGCTCGGAGCAGGCTGGGGACCACGCAGAGGCGTGGAGTCCCAGTGGTCCCTGGGCTGGCAGCGGGCTGAGCGTGGACATGGCAGTGCCGAGAGAAGAAAGGCTGCTGGCCTACCTGGGATTAATGAGTACCCAGGGAATGTGGGATGGCTCTAGGCTGGAGCCAGGGCCATTAAATTCCGCTGGTCATTAATCCCCTGGAAATGCCCAGGGCTGAGGTCATTATTCTTGGGAGATAAAAAATTCAGGACCAAACGGCACAAGAGCATGCATATCATGCATTTCCCAGATTGGTGGTGTGTTTTTCAATTTGTTGGCAGAGTGCAATTTCAGGGAAACAAATCTCCTTTTCATATATCCACCGCGGGCGCATTGATCATCTGCACTGTCGATCCGGACTCCACGGGCGGGCGCGCCGGTGTGTACCTACCGTGTTTCCGGAGGCTGTCTGAGGTCGGCTGCCTCCTGGCCCCTCGGCAGGTTAAACTCAAGGGTGACACTCTTGAGTTTAACGATGAGGAGATCGAAGGTCACGGAGCGTGAGTGACTTGGGTGAAAGTTACACGGGTGGACAGCAGCCCAGCCGGAACCCACAGACAGTTCCTCTGATCTCAAAGCGCGGCGACGTTTCCGTGCCTATCAGCTACCAGCCCCGGGTGCAAGTGATTCCCGCCCTGCATCAGAACTTGCACGTCTTCTTGTGTTTATATCCTGCAGCCATTGGTCCTCTTTGGGGTGCTGGTTTTCCCCACCCATCCCTATGCGCTCAGACAGCAGCGCCGGAAGTGGTCGGCGGGAACGCTCTCTGCCGCACACCTTGTTTGCTGGCACGATGGCTGGGACTTTGAAAACCTGCCCCAGATTGTTCTGAGCTACCTCATGAGTCAGACTCTGTCAGGTCACAGGGGGCCCTGTGCAAGAAGGGATGCTGTAGACAATTGTCTTCTCTGTGCCTCAGTTTCTCCATCTAGGAAGTGGGCCTGAACACTGGGCCAGCTGATGGGGCCCCTGGGATTTGTAAAGCACTGAGAATGGTGTCCAATGAGGATGAGGCAGCACATGTGTGTGTGCTTGGCGGGGGGGGGGACAGGACGACGACGACGACAAAGTAGTATAAAATCTAATCAAGCAGTATAAAGTCTAATAAGATAAACAAAATAAATGAGTAAAGCTGGGAAGCAGGGCACTGCTGTAGGGAGGACAGGTCCCGACCACTGTGTGTTTGAGGCGTACGCTAATTTCTGGTATTCCTGGGTCTCCGCTCGGTCTTGGGCACGCCCCCCGCCCGCCCAGCACCAGCAGCGCGCCGATGTCCATGCGGACTCTCAGCCCCGGCAGGAGGAGTGCGGTGCAGCGGGCGGGGTGGCTGTCAGTCTCAGGGATATTTTGTACCAGCCTCATGAGTTTTTTTTGTATGTAAAAAGCATTAAAAAAATAGGCAGAAAAGATTACTGACGCTTTTGAACCCAACTTTGTGCTCAGAACTTTCTGTGCGAAGACTCTGCGGGCGTGGGTATTTCATCCTCCTCCACGGAGGCTCCAAGGCCTTCAAGTGTTCAAGTCGTCAGGCTGGAAGGGATCCGAGCCCAGCCGGGCAACCTCGAAAGCTTTGTTCTTTCCCCTGCCCACAGGCTGAAGTCCCTGTCACTGTTTAATGCATCGACGGGATCAGTGCTATTATTTCTAATAAGAAAATTCTTATATTGATTTAGTGGGAAGCATTTTACAAGAACAGTACAAAGCATAAAACCAAGAATTAAAAGATGTTGCTCCAGTCTGGTCCCTTCTCTGCGGCAATCTGTCCCCTTCAGTCTGCTGTCCTTCAGCCCATTGCCACCCCTTCCTACGGCACCGTTACCCACGTTGTCATCATCATCATTGCTGAGACCCAAGTGTAATTCAGCGTATGCTTGCTCAACATTAATCCACGCTGGGTAAGTTGGAGGAAATCACTCAGTTTGAGCTCGTGTTGTACCGTGTGTGTTAAAAAGAACAGTTACACTATTTTATGGCCAGAATTGAAATCCGCTCAGCTTCAGATTATTAGCAATTAGAGCCATGCACGTCAGTTTTGAAATGGCGTCAGGAGGAGGACGAAGTCTTCCCGCAGCAATGCTCAGCCTGTCTTGTCGTCTGGAACAGGGCGCTGTGCGTGTCTGTGACCAAACCACAGGGGTCCACCCCCTGCAGAGGTGACCAGGCCTGGTCTCGCACCTCGCACCATGCTGGTGCTCCACCCAGATGCACTGACGACATTTGGGAAATCTTTTTTTAGTCGCTAAATATATTCAATTTCTGCAGCCCCAAGGACCTGTTTACTGACGCGGAACACTTAATGAGTGTGTCTTCGTTTGAGATAGAGAGCAACATTATTCATTTATTCATTTAATATGTGTTTATTGGACATCTCTGTTTTCAACGCACTACGTTAGAACGCTGCTTCGCAAACCACGAAGTGCGGGTGAGCAGGGATAATCTTAAAACGCAGGCTTGGTCGCGCGGGGCTCTAAGATACTCAGCATTTCTAACAAGCTCCCAGGTGAGACCGGCCGCGCTGGTCAGCGGCTGACATGCCCAGTGCTGGGAGAAGTGACATGGGAAAGACAGACAGACAGAGTCCCTGCTCTCCTGGTCCCAGCATCCTAGTTCAGGAGACGGAGAATGAACAAGTAAACAGAGGCTGAATTAGATCAATTCAAAGAGTGACCAATGCTATGAAAACACAGAAGGACTCTGGATGGGGGTTTGCTGGTCACATAGGCTGTTCAGGGGCAGCCTGTCTCTGAACAGGTGACCATCGAGCTGAGACCTGATAAATGAGAAGGCTGTGGCCATGGGGAGGGAGACCAGGGAGAAGAGAGGTGGAGACAAGAGTTGTGTGTCAGAGAAGGAGCCGTCCGGCGCGGACAGGGTAAGTGAGGAAGGGCCCCGTGGGACTGGGACTGGGATGGGAGGCACGGTGTGGGCAGGGCTGGGGCCGCCCCTGTGGAGCACGGGGGAGTGCGTGTTCAGTTTCTCTGCAACAGGAAACCGTGGGATGGTTTCAGGAGACTGATGGGGTATTCGCAACGACTTTTTCAAGGAGTGCTTTAGCTGTTGGCGTGGAGAGCAGATCTAGAGTGGGAAGCAGGGAAGCAGTGACAGCAAGCAGGAGACGGGCCTGGGTCCGGGAGAGAGAGAGTGATGCTTTAGAGCAGTGGTCCCCAACTCCTGGGCCGCGGACCGGTACCGGTCCATGGGCCATTTGGTACCCGTCCGCAGAGAAAGAATAAATAACTTACATTATTTCCGTTTTATTTATATTTAAGTCTGAACAATGTTTTATTTTTTAAAAAATGACCAGATTCCCTCTGTTACATCCTCTAAGACTCACTCTTGACGCTTGTCTCGGTCACTTGATACATTTATCCGTCCCACCCTAAAGGCCAGTCCATGAAAATATTTTCTGACATTAAACTGGTCCTTGCCCAAAAAAGGTTGGGGACCACTGCTTTAGAGGGCTGGGGAGGGGCACGTGGTCTGGAAATATATTCTGGGGGCAGGAGCACCAGGCTCTTCATTCTTTTAAGAAACAACTGATGTGGGCACTGCCGATGCCTCGGTCAGCCCTGGTCCAGGTGCTGGTTACAGATACTCACCTGGAGGGAGGGAGATCCCCTGCCCCTGGGAGGAAGCCACGTGAGTGACCCGCCCTTTTAACAAAGGGGCCAAGCAAGTGGTCCTGGGGGGAGGGGCGAAGGAAGGACTTCATTCTGGCTGGGGCCAGCTCCTCATGTTCACCTTGGCCCTAGACTCCTCTCTGAGTGAGTCCCAGAGGCCATGCCAGCACAAGGAAAGGCTGAGCTAAAAAGGTCACTTAGAGCCCATTCAGATCCAAATGTCCCTGTTGTTGGCATTTCTTCCTTTCTTTTAGTCTCCTTGTTTCTCTAACACTGTGTGAGTATTGGGGTCAATCCTGCGGAGGGTTAATCTGAGCAGCCTACACTGAAGAATAAGTCAACTGGGATCAGCTCTGGGCCGACTTAAGAGACAGCAGAGCCTGACCTGTGGTGGTGCAGTGGATAAAGTGTTGACCTGGAATGCTGAGGTCACCAGTTCAAAACCCTGGGCTTGCCTGGTCAAGGCATATATGGGAATTGATGCTTCCTGCTCCTCCCTCTTCTCTCTCTCTCTCTCTCTCTCTCTCTCTCCCCCCTCTCTCTAAAAAAAAAAAAAAATCAATAAATAAAATTTCTTTAAAAAAAAAAAAAAAGAGACAGCAGAGTGCAATGGGGTTGCCCATGCACCCTCCGGCCTTAAATCCCACTAGCTGTGCGGCCTTGGACAACGTACTGAACCACCGTGCGCCTCTGTTTCCTTGTCAGGAAAGCTGAATGCTGCTGCTGCTGCTGCTGCTGCAAAATCTGATGAGTTAGTGTAGCTCAGGGCTCAAGCGAAGCATTTATCTATGTTTAGTCATCACCCCTGATGTTATTATTGCCGTTGCAGTTATGACTCTTCCCGGGCCGTTATGCAACGGCAATTTCACTGGATCATGCGCAAAATTCTTGTTTCTTTGAACTGGATGGTTGATGGTTCGCGGCCCCTTTGGGGGAAACGACAAAGGGAGTATACAGTCTTCAGGGATGCCAACTTCACCTCCATCATTTGCCAGCCGTGTAATTTAGGGAAGGGACTTGGGCCTTTCTGAGATAAACCTCAGTTTCCTCCTCTGTGCATTAGGAGTAATAAAATTAAACTTAAAGTTTAAGATGAGGATTCAGCATGATGTCTGCTAAGTGACCAACATCCTAGTGCCTAGACCGGGGTAGGTCAGCGGTTTATAGCACACTTATGCACCCAACAGATATTTGTCACCAGCTTAGGATATGGCAGACGCTGTGCTAGGTGTCAGGTATGTGATATGAACAAAGCAGAGGGAACCCCTATTTCTGGGAGAAGGAACGCACAGGTAATAGTGCAAGGCACCCCCTAGGGTGGCGCGAACTTTTCCACAGGGAAGGATCCTTTGAGGAGGGGTGGCATTTACATTATTATTAGCATTTGGATCCAGACGTACTTTGAGGTCAGTTCAATGTAGACATTATAGGTGAATTACGAAATGCTCGTGGTCTGTGATGTTGTGAACGCCCCCAGCACGGCAGCCACATTGACCCCTGTTTTCCGGAACTTGTGAATACGACATCTTACCTGGCAAAGGAACTTTGCAGACATGGTGACGTTAAGGACCCTGAGGTGGGGATTCTCCCGGGGTGCTTTGGGGGGCGTCCAAAATCATGACGTAGGACCTTAAAAGCAGAAGGCTTTTCCTGGCCAAGGTCAAGCGGAGAAGAGACTACAGAAGGAAGGTCGGAGAAATGGCATGTTAATGACTTTGGTCCTGGAAGAACCGGGCCGTGAGCCAAGGGATGTGGGCAGTTTGTAGCAGCTTACAAAAGACCAGGAAATGGATTCTCTCCTAGAGCTTCTGGAAAGGAGCTCAGCCCTGCTGAGACCCCGATCTCAGCTCAGCGAGACCCGTCTCGGGCCGTGCAGCAGCGGCAGAGAGCCCGCACTCGCCCGCGTCAGCAGGCCGGGGTGCCTGCCACACTGCCCTGTGGGAGTAGCTGTTATTAACCCATTTTACAGATGAGCAAAAACCAGAAGTCAGAAAGGGTAAGTAAGTACTCTGTCCAAGACTAGCAAGAGATTAACTGGGGGGCCAGCCGTTTCTGACCCCAAAGTCCCTCCTGTTTCTAGCCCACCATGCAGCTTGGCTGCGTCGACTCATCTTTCTGCAGAGATCTATAAAGACATCCTCACGCTGGTGGCCAGCAACCATGGGGGCGGGGCGGAGCAACCCCGAAAGCTCGCGGGCCACGCCCACCTGCCACGAGGCCGGTGTGTTAAACCCTGCCTCCCAACTTTGTCTGGTGGAGCCAGTCCCACCCGACAGAAAACTGTGTGACCTGGCTGGCGGGGCTTGCGCCCTGAAGGTGTCATTTACTGGGGAGTATATCTTACCGTGCTGTGATAGATCTCCTCACTCAAGCAGCTGTCCAACATGCTGAATAGTCCTTCATCTTGTCAAACACTTCCCTTCACCTTTCCACGGCTTTTCTCAGTCAACGTGTACACACCTAATCAATCTAGTGCCACCGACTCCAGACACTCACACCCAAAGCATTGCCCCGACCGCTTTCTTAAAGAGACAATCAGCCCTTTTCATCGCCCTCAGAGAACGGCTTCTTATGAGGGGTGCTTTCTCAGCAGGTCAAGGAAGACCGAGCTGCGATTTTTCACTCGCTTGCCGGTCTACCAGCTCAGTATGAGCACCTCCTTGCTACCGCGGGAAGACGCATGACTGGGGTCCCCGCTTTCTCCCCAACCGCACACGTGCGTTGATATAGCAGGCGTCTCCATGGATTCCAACATAGTCACTCCCTAAAGATAAAGTCTGCATAGGTAAGAAACGGCCTCCATCTTCCAGAATTGGACCCCCATCAACTTCCAGTCTCCTCGAGCACCTGCCACCTCCTCTCCTGTCACCTTCCTTCAGGCGGTTCTGCAGTACCGCTCAGTGGTGTGGTCATCTGTGCCTCCCTCGGCGTCTTGGGCTGTGGTCCCATGATGGCCTATAAAACCTGTCTCCTTGGTCTGTTTGATGAGAGCCCAGTGATCCTTCAACCTTAGCTTAGACATTATCCTTCATAGGAAGCCCCTCCGGTGTCTCCCAGAGTGCAACGCTCTGTCCTTTCGACCCCCGGGGTCCTTGTCTGCTCTTCCGTTAGGCGTATTTCTAGAATGGTGGTATATATCTTATCTGTCCCCGTGAAGCAGATCACTAAAACAACCCGGTCTTCGCCCATGCTGGTGTCCACACCCTTCACTGTGTAACTCGGCAACATTCTCCCTCTTGGACTTGGAATCAGCCATGTAGCCTTTGGCCAGTGAGATGTTGGTGAATGTGACACGCGCAGAGGCTGGCAAGGCACTGGTATGGTTGTGCTTACCCTCTCCATCATGTCTCTGCCACTGTTGTGGGAACGTGCCCTGGTAAGCCCCCGGGACGGAGGGAGACACGTACAACAGTTACCTAGCCAACACTAGCCAGAGTTCAGACACGCAAGCAAGGCCAACCAAGATCAGCAGAGCTCCCAAGATGTGTGAGCAGTCAAGATCTCTCATCGTGCACTGCTGAGACTTTGTTTAACGGCATCTTATGTTCATGGGTGACCGATGCCCTCCCTTATAAACCTACACTCTCCTTAAGGGAAGACATTGAGTCTAGGTCCTGTGTTATATTCTAACACATAGTAGGAACTCAATAAATAATTACCGAGTTGTAAGTAAAAACATTTCAAATTATGCATACCTAACAACAGCTTGGAATCACTAATACTTAATCTGGGGCTTTTGTTACCTGAGGGAATGCTCTTATCATTTTTCACTTGCAACTCCAAGTTACAGAATTTTCCTGAGGAAATTGACCCTTTATTTGTGTGAGGATGAGGAGAAGCTGACTTTAAATGCCCTGCCAACCCCCACGCAGAGCACCACTCTCTCTTCCACCGTGTCTGTGTATAAAAGGTTCCCTTACTCTTTATTGTAAATTCATTATATTACTTATGGGAACTGCGTACAGTGGGGGACAGAGACCATATAAGACCTAACCGTGGTCCCTACACCAGTTCACTGGAGTGCATTGTGAAGGAGGTGATGGATGAAATGATTACTATTTTTAAAAAAATCAAAGCAAAAAAAAAAAAAAAAGAAAAAAACAAACTCCTTTGCTAGCCCTGCAATTTGGTGATAGACTGTGGATTTCTCAATCGCACTTTTGTTTCTCAGTGTGGTATTTTCTGTTTAAATTTCAGATTTGCAGCAAACGGATCCACACAAAGAAGGCACTGCACACGTAGGCAGGTGCGTGCTCTGTTTCGGTCTTTCTTCTTTAAAAAAAATATGTAATCTAAGTACATATAGATGTATCTGAATTAGTTAGGATGGAAGGAGGTAAGTCACTTCAACCTTTAAACCCCTCTGACATTCAGAAGGTGCTAAAAGTCAGCTGGGGTCTCAGCTCTGACGAATTTGCATCTCTTTGAATATGACGCTTGAAAAACCCCAGCGATAGATTAAATTTTGCCAAGGAGAAAATGAGAGAGAGCCTTCCATCTCTCAGGTCTGCTGGGAGGATCTTTATGGTTGATTTACTTTTTTTAAATAAATGTTTCTTTATGTGTTTCCCTCAGTTCCTGCCAGGCTGCCTCTCTCATACAAGCTGTAACTTCCTCCAGCCCGGTTAGCTGGCGAGCAGTAAGTCAACCTGTTTCTGAGTTACAAGGTGAAGGAATATTTCAATCTCAGCTGCGTCGACCTTCTGTGTTTTCTGATTAAAATGTGCAAGCAAACCTTGGAATAAACTCTACCTGACATGACTTCTAAAATAATTTACGCCCTTTGCCAACCTCGAATGGAGGATTGATTTTTGGTGCCTGTCACTATATTTCAGATGGTCAAAAACGGATCAGAGCTTTTAAATGAATTTAATGACTAAAGATGATCCTGTAAGAAAAAAACCAAACAAAACAACAAACATATCACTGAGGTCAGAAAAGCCACAGCAGAGTGCTATTTTTTTTCTGATAAAAGTGACACATAGTCATCATAAAATTTTTTTAAAAATTCAGAGAGAGAGAGAGAGAGAGGAGAGAAAAAAAAAAATCAGTAATAATTAAACAGGCCATTGGTAGCACGAGAGCATGTTTCCTTCCCATCCTTGCTCTGCCTCTGTGTTAGTTGATATAGGTTAGCACATAAAACAAGTCCAATTCTGTTCCCCGATTTTTATCACTCGCAATAACAACAATGATGATGATGTCGATGTAATATTTGCTCACAACTGGTTAGGAAGTTGCTAAAGCACTGGTCGTACATTGTTCTGCTCGGTCCTCAGAACAGCCCTGTGAGATAGGCTCTATTATTTTCTCTATTTATATAGATGCTAAGTAGTTTGCCCAAGGCTACACGACCAGAAGATTCTGAAACTATGACTCAGACCAGAGCACTGTGATTCCTTAGCCCCACGCCCTTAATCACTAGGCTATGATCTAAACATTTCCAGTGCTGACATAAAGTCATCATATGTCCATATGATTTTTAGTGGTGGTATAACATACCAGACAATATCACTTGCTATATATTCAAGTAGTTTTGTATGAAAATCTGGTGTCCCGGATGTGGGCAAGATGGCAACCCTTTACCATGACATGGCAAAAATGGCCTATTGTCTTTAAGCCATTTCTTTGTTTCCAGATATCAGGTGGAATCTTATGTTGTTCTTTGCTCCGCACTGCATCTGGTGTTCCTGGAGAGAGCATCAACTATCTCATCAGATGGACCGGGTGTAAGTCTCAGCTCCACAGCTCACTGCCTGTGTAGACTAGCTTGTCCTTAAAGCAAAGTAGAAGTGTTGTGAAAATTAAATGAGACACCATGGGTGCAAACAGTTTGGTAGAGTTTCTGACACGCAGAAAGTAACCATTATACAGTAAATCTTTTTATTGTTAATAATAATTTATGACAATTACCCTGTTCGGAGCAATAATGGTGTGACTATGACTGTTCTAATTCGACCTTCACAGCAACATGATAAAGGAAAGATTATTCACCCTCTTTGATAGGTGAGAACCACAATGCTTCCAGACGTTCGGTGACTTTCTCAGGTGAGCCCTGACTTGACCCAGGCAGAGGCCGCCCTCTGATGCTCTGAAGTGCTTTAAAAATCTCTTCCACGGCCTTTAAGGCTAACTGAGGACCCTGAAAAACTGAAAAATCTAACCAGCTGCAAAAGTAGGCAGCAGTTGAATGCAGATGTCCGAAGCACAAAAGGAGGAACTGAATGAGGTTGTGGACTTACGGCCCAGTTACAGTGGCGGAGGATGTGGAGCGTATGGGAGTCAGTAGGGAGGTGGAGGTGAAGGGACTGAGGACGGAACGTGAGGGAAAGCATCATTGATGGAATGGACAGAGGCTCCACCGTGCCTCAGTCAGGACGAGCGAGGCTCTCCCGCATTAACAAACACATCCTGATAGCTGTGTGGCTCAGCACGACAGAAGCACTTTTCTTTCTTGTGTGAAACGCGATGAGGGTTGGCAGGGGTTCTGCTCCATCTAGTGACTCAGAGCACCACCTCTCTCCATCTGGGGACTCCCAAACTCTCCATAAGTGGCTCCCAAGGGCCCCGAGAGCAGGGAGGAGGTACAGACACCCCGGCTCTCACGTCTGGAGTTGGGAGAGATACATATCCATCGCACTCACCTTCTATCAGCCGCAGAAAACTGCAGGCGAGGCCGCAAAGGGGGCCGGGAAGGGCTGTGAGCACAGAAAGAAGAAATAAGATGGCGGAGGAACACATAGCATCGCAGCCACCACCAGCTCTCAGGTAGATTTCCAAACTCAATTATAAATTTTGAGACCCTGCGTAGGCACTGTTTGCCATAAGCCATTGTCGCGGTCATAGCTCAGGATGATATGGCCTGAGGGTGTCAGGTGGCTCTGACCCAGGGAGAGAGGGACGCCATCCAAAGACAAGAGGGAAGGATCTGCCAGGCTTCCTCGCTCTGCGGCTGCGCAGGAGACATTCAGCAGAGGCTAATGGGGTGCGGAAAACTGGGACTGAGGGCCACCCACCTGCTTAGAGGGTCCAGTAGTCTAAGCCGGACTTTACTTCAGAATTAGACAACTACACATGAGTATGTCCAGTTGATTCTGGACCCTAAAGCCTCTGGGGGTCTCTGGGGAATCAGAGAGCTGGGCTGGGGACAAAGCCAGAAACCCACTGGTCCCATAGGGCAGAGACTCACTTCATCGAGTACCCGTGGATAATGCCAAATATGCAGATACGGGGTCTTGTGCTATAAAATAGTTTCTGACAACACCCAGAGGTGGGCCATGGCCTGGCTTAGGTCCTGCCCTGACACCCTCAAGGCCATATCATCCTGAGCTATGACCTCGGCAATGACTTATGGCAAATAGTGCCTACGCAGGGTCTCAAAATTTATCATTGAGTTTGGAAACCTACCTGAGAGCTGGTGGTGGCTGCGATGCTATGTGTTCCTCCGCCATCTTATTTCTTCTTTCTGTGCTCACAGCCCTTCCCGGCCCCCTTTGCGGCTGGGGAGGGCCCCGCTTTGTGTTTCTGAAGACGCCTGCATGCACAGCATCATTGATGCTGAACCAAATAATCGCAGTTGTCTTATCCCAGCATCTGCCCCATTCCTTCCATTCACCCAATCCCAACCCGTGCTCGGTTCCGGGAAGACCGCGTGGCGCTCGGTACCTCATCCCCGCGCGTTTTCAGCTAGCCACTCGCGTGTCCGTAAGCTGCCTTGGAAGAAGCGGGCGGTCTGGTTCCACTGGAGGCTTGCATCTAAAGGACAGGTTCTTGGAAGAGAGAGAAATGAACCAATAATAATAATAAAATTCCGAGACAACCACTGACCTAAGAAAGTGCACGGTGGGCGGGTGCACGCACTGCAGTGCTCGCCGTGCGTCATTCCGCCGTGTGCGTCATTCCGCCGTGTGCGTCATTCCGCCGTGTGCGTCATTCCGCCGTGTGCGTCATTCCACACCGTGTGCGTCATTCCACGTCATTCCACACCGTGTGCGTCATCCCACCCCGTAGGCCAGCGCCACATCCACCATGTGAGGACGACAGGACTGGGGTGGGGAAGGAGGAACCGAGGTAGCTAGAAGTTAGGTGACTTGCTACAGGTCACACGTGTAATAAGTACAGGGTCTGAAGTTCAGGTCCCTACTTGCTTAGGCAGGACCTTCTCCAGTTTATTTGTTTCATCGGGGTTACCACCGCACTCTCCGCATCCCTGCTCTAGCCTCGGTGCTGTCCTGCCGGCGGGGCGGGGGCTGCCTCAGCTCCGCCCTGCTGGCCCTGCAGTTCTGGTCACAGTCCCGCCCCCCCCTTCCTGTCGCTCCTCCCATCCTTTGCTTCCTTTTTCGCGAGGACCTCCAGAGGATACAGCGCTCTTGTTTACTCATCAGAACCCCTGCACAGAGACCTCTCTGAAGTCTGGATGGATGATCCACCTGGCTTGTGTCACATAGCTAGCAAGCGACCCCGTGGGACTTTGGTGTCAATCCAACCACCATTCTCTTAACCGTGACCCACGTACGTTTATGAAGCAGAAGGGCGAGGGCTCTGGCTTGGGGCTTTATAGGACAGAGACGCCTCCCCAGGTGCCTTGTGTCTGGAGATGCAGGATTTACACCGGGTGGGTGAGGAGCGAGACTAAGCAAGTCCCGAGGCTAAGAAAACACGGAAGAGGCACACATAGGTCATGGCACGTGGAGCACAGCGGTGTGAAGAGCAGGGTGGGTGTTGGGCAGATAAAATGTATTATGCTCACTTTGTTAAAGATAACACGAGGAGGCCGTCGCCCAGGTGATATTAATGTGTGTTGGGGCGGGCTAAAGGCAGGCAGAATCCTTGTAGCCTGGGGCTTGGTTTTGGGATTAAGCCTTTCCTACCCTTTTTTTTTTTTTTTTCTTTTTTTTAATTTTTTTTTTTTCTCTTTGCATTTTTCTGAAGCTGGAAACAGGGAGAGACAGTCAGACAGACTCCCGCATGCGCCCGACCGGGATCCACCTGGCACGCCCACCAGGGGCGACGCTCTGCCCACCAGGGGGCGATGCTCTGCCCATCCTGGGCGTCGCCATGTTGCAACCAGAGCCACTCTAGAGCCTGGGGCAGAGGCCACAGAGCCATCCCCAGCGCCCGGGCCATCTTTGCTCCAATGGAGCCTTGGCTGTGGGAGGGGAAGAGAGAGACAGAGAGGAAAGCGCGGCGGAGGGGTGGAGAAGCAAGTGGGTGCTTCTCCTGTGTGCCCTGGCCGGGAATCGAACCCAGGTCCTCCGCACGCTAGGCCGACGCTCTACCACTGAGCCAACCGGCCAGGGCCCTACCCTTTTTGATGTGGGGTGGTACAATCCAATCATGCCTCAGAGAAATGACTTTGTATTAGAGACTTCCCTGTTTTGTATATTGGATTAGAGGTTGTGAAGCTACAATATAAAATGTGCTCTTGGTTCCTGAGATTATCATTAGAAGAGAGAGCAGAGGAGAGCAGAGAAAGGCCACGTGGAGGAGGCCAGGAGAAGCAGCCAAGATGGCGGAGTGCTGAGTGAGATGCCAGTTTGTGTAGAGTTTGTATCTGGGATAAGGAAGGAGATGGGGAACAGAGGTGAATAAGTCTGGTGAGCTAGAAACCTTTGATTCTTGGAAACTCGGATAAGTCAGTGGCTTTTGGAGTCCAGTGTATGATCTTTACTTGCCCGCCGGGTGCAAGCTAGGATTAAAGACTATGGCCCATCAGATTTTGGCTCCGCTGTTTCTTTACCGACTGTCCGAATCCAGTGCGAACCTGCATGGGCCAGGAGGCTGCTCTGATGGTGGCCCTGGCCGTGGCTCCTGGCCTGACAGTGGGGCATGAGAGGGGATCTGAGTCAGGGAGCAAGGGGCCCTGGGAAGCAGTGGAGAGCTGCAGGTGGGCACTCACAACACCACAGCTTCGCTTTCGGTGAGTTCCAAAGGGAGGGGAGGGGGTGGGGCAGGGGGAGGGGGAGGGGGAGAGCGGAAGGGAAGGAGGAAGGACCAAAGGACGGAAGGAAGGGAGGAAAGGGAGAAAAAAGAAGGTGAAGAGGGAGGGAGGAAGGAAGAAAAAGAGGAGCAAAGGTGGTAGTACCCTTATGCCTCTGTACTCACACTCAGGTGACAATAAACCATCTCAGAGATAGAAATCTGATCATTTACTCGAAATCTGATTTCCTTAAAAAGCTGAGAAGATTTTTGGGTCTTTGAGATAAATGACATCAAATCTCATCACAAGAGTGACTATTATTTCTTCTTTCTTCTTCTTCTTCTTCTTCTTCTTCTTCTTCTTCTTCTTCTTCCTTCTTCTTCTTCTTCTTCTTCTTCTTCTTCTTTCTTCTTCTTTCTTCTTCTTTCTTCTTCTTCTTCTTTCCTCCTCCTCCTCCTCCTCCTCCTCCTCCTCCTCCTCCTCCTCCTCCTTCTTCTTCTTCTTCTTCTTCTTTCCTCCTCTTCTTCTTCTTCTTCTTTCCTCTTCCTCTTCTTCTTCTTCTTCTTTCTTCTTCTTCTTCTTTCTTCTTTCTTCTTCTTCTTTCTTCTTTTCCTTCTTTTCCTTCTTCTCCTTCTCCTTCTCCTTCTCCTTCATCAACTCGTAGTCAAATCATTTTAGTTGTTCATTGATTGCTTCTCATATGCACCCTGACCAGGTGCCCCAACCGAGTCAGTAACCCCTTGTTCAAGCCAGTGGCCTTGAATTCAAGCCCGTGATCTTGTGCTTTAAATCAGAGTCATTTGGGATCATGTTGATGATCCCATGCTCAAGCAGATTACCCCACATTCAAGCTGGTGAGCTTTTGTCACACTGGATACCTCCGAGTTTCAACCTGGGTCCTTAGCATCCCAGGTCAAGGATCTATCCACTGTGCCACCATCAATCAGGTAAGAGACGTTTCCTTCTGACCCCTGTTCCCATAGCCCTGGGGGTCAGCATTATGGAGTCTAATCAGGAGGAGTCAGGGTGCTCCTCTCTACTCAGACCTGTACTCCTGGAGCAAGAGCCAGACCCAGTCCTCTCTAGAACTCAGGCACACCATCTGGAGAAGAGAGACAGCAGCACCTTTGGAATAAGGACAGGAACTTGGACCAGATGATCTTGGAAGACCCAGGAGGACAAACGGCATCTTCCTACAGCTTTCTGAACTTTCCCACATGTAATTTTAAGTCCCTCCTCAGAAGAGCACTGGGACATTAGCTGGTGAAGGACTGTTCTATCCATGGTGAGATGGCATCTCTGTGTGCTCACTGTGGCTCAAAGGGTGAAGTGACTTCCCCAGGTTCACGCTCCAAAGACCAGGTCTAGGGCCTGGCAGGCAGCGTCTGCTTCGTTTCGGGATGCTGCCTCTTCGAACAGCGCTCCCAGGAAGAACACTGTGACCTTTCCTACCTTGGGAAATCTTGGACACCGTCTACAAATGAGCCACTATGAGCATCTTGTATCCTGTTTTGGTCTGTGTCTTCACTTACAAGCTACCTTTCCAAGTCCTAAGTTGTGAAAATTCTCAGGAAAAACTTAATTTGCTTGCTGTATTTAAAATTTTGAATGAGGGTCTCATCTTGAAACCTGGTTGGAAATGAATGCTTCTCTCACAGATAATGCAAAACAAAACCTGGTCTTGGAAATAAACAGAGCGCTCAGATGATAATTATATTGACAAGAATACCATAAACAAGCCGGCCCCGATCAGATGCCTCCCGCACACGCGCCTCCCTGTAACATGTTGGCGTTGTACTTTGTCTCTCTGCTTAATTACATAAAAGAGTGTACCTATCAAGGGCCATATTGTAAGAGGAATTTGTTCCTGAAGTTGGCTTTACGTGCAGCCATCGAAAACAGCCATGTTTCAAGTTGCATTCTCTGCCAACTTGGCTGTAGTTTGTATTTCTTTTTTTTTTTTTTTTTTTTCTGAAGCTGGAAACGGGGAGAGAGAGTCAGACAGACTCCCGCATGCGCCCGACCGGGATCCACCCGGCACGCCCACCAGGGGCAATGCTCTGCCCACCAGGGGGCGATGCTCTGCGACCAGAGCCACTCCAGCGCCTGGGGCAGAGGCCAAGGAGCCATCCCCAGCGCCTGGGCCATCTTTGCTCCAATGGAGCCTTGGCTGCGGGAGGGGAAGAGAGAGACAGAGAGGAAGGAGAGGGGGGGGGGCGTGGAGAAGCAAATGGGCGCCTCTCCTATGTGCCCTGGCTGGGAATTGAACCCGGGTCCCCCACACACCAGGCTGACATCTACCGTTGAGCCAACCGGCCAGGGCTCTTTTTTTTTTTTTTTACAGAGACAGAGAGAGAGTCAGAGGAAGGGATAGATAGGGACAGACAGGAATGGAGAGAGATAAGAAACATCAGTCATTAGTTTTTTGTTGCGACACCTTAGTTGTTCATTGATTCCTTTCTCATATGTGCCTTGACGGGGAGGGGGGGGTGAGCTACAGCAGACCAAGTAACCTCTTGCTCAAGCCAACGACCTTGGGTCCAAGCTGGTGACCTCAGGGTTTCAAACCTGGGTCCTCCGCGTTCCAGTCCAATGCTCCATCTACTGCGCCACCACCTGGTCAGGCTGTAGTCTGTATTTCTAATTGCAGGTCATTTCTCCTCCCTTTAACTTTTATTTGGTAATAAATACTGAACTATGGCCCTCCCCTCCCACACGTCATTCTCACCATAAGTTTAGCAAGTGGGCAGATTTGTGCAAACCACCTGTTTCAAGTTCCATGGGTTTCCTTCACTGACTGTATTCATCGCGCGCATCTCACCCTGGCATTCAAGGCTTTCCTTGACGAGTCCGCAGCCCGCCCATTCCCAAAGCATCCCACTCATAGTCAACCAACGTTCACTCCTTCACTCCTCTTCCCGGGTGGCTCCTGTATTCCAGACACTGTTCTGTGTGCTCCTACTATGTGCAAAGTGCAGAGAGAGACACATTCCTCCTTTTCAAGATGTTTACAATGTCCTGCGGGACTGCCGACACAGACGGGAGAACTGTGTGATGGACAGGACCTCGGCAGACATTCCACGGGGGTCCCTGTACCAGGTGCGTAGAGGAGAGGCTCGATTCCTTTTACGAAGCCGGTGCCTTGGAAGCTGGCTCCCAAAGGGGGTGGCATTTGGATGGGACATGAAAGAGGAGCCTTTCAAAGCAGAAGTAGAAGTAGGTCACCCCAAACCGGGCACAGAATGAGCCCCAAGCATATGAACATTTTGTGCAAATGCCCGGTGGTCTAGCTCAGTGCTCGGCAAACTCATTAGTCAGCAGAGCCAAATATCAACAGGACAACGATTGAAATTTCTTTTGAGAGCCAAATTTTTAAAACTTAAACTATATAGGTAGGTACATTCCTTATCGAGGCAGCACCGCACATGGTATTTTGTGGAAGAGCCACACTCAAGGGGCCAAAGAGCCCCATGTGGCTTGCGAGCGTGGTTTGCTGACCAAGGCTCTAGCAGCGCACTGGGGACATCAGGGATGTTTGGGGAGATGATGGGTGAGTCGGAGGTGATGGGGACTCTGGAGGTGGGGTGTGGGGAACCGTGGATCCCACAACAGGGTTTTCCATCTTTCAGAGAGCCCTCGACGTCTCACTTGCCTAAGGCCCTGGTGCTTGTTTCTGTGGACTGAAGCAGATTCTCCATCGCTTTGAGAGAATTTTTGTGAGCAGGGGAATCGTCACCAGTGCAGCCAGCCATCTTGAGCCAGCCATCTTGAACCCGTCACACAAGCCCTTTCTGTAGCTCAGAGGCACCATTCTACTCCCCCTTCATCTGCACTTACAAACAAAACAACAACAGAACAAAAGTCTCCTTCTCATCCAGCAGTAACAAGATACTGGTGGTTTTTTATCTCAGTCACTAAGTAACTGGGAAAGGAATTCAGCTGCCCCCTGGCCTGTCCTGTGGCCCCTGCCCAGAAAACCCCACACTCACAAACGAGACAGAATGCTGCTCCTCCCTCATGCCCATGGAGGCACCGCCGCTGGTGTGTGGCTTGGCACACAGAGCCTGGTCCGTGGAAAAGGCCCCACGCATTCCCACGGAACCCGAATGCAGGAGGGTCCTGGCGGTGTGCTCTTCCTTACCTCTGTACCCTGCAGCAATCGGAAAGTAGGGTTCTTCACACGCCCTGCTACAAATCGGTGATGCTGGTGCTGTTGTTATTGTGAACATGACCGAGCCACCAAACGCACAGCGTCACCCCCTGGAACTACCCCACTTCATGGATTCTTGGGAGGGCAGCCCATGTGTACTGGAGTCATTTGTGTTGAAAATGAGGACACTCTGATCAAACAGCATCGCGGTAGCAGGAGACTTTCAACACCAGAGGCTCTTTTAGCTGCAACTATTTCATTTTTTAAGGTATTTTATTTTGTTTTTTTTAATAATGACCGACTATTTACTGTTTAGCATACACCACACACTCACATACGTGCTTTGAAGAATTGTTCAACTCAGTAGTCACAAGTTTATGAAGTACACCCTACTCTCATTCCCATGTTGTTGACATGAACACTGAGGTGTGGCGAGGTTAAATGGCTGTTCAAGGTCACCCAGCAGGAAGTGGGCAGATCAGGGTTTCGGCCTCAGACACTGGAACACCAGAGCTTGCTCCGCCTCTATCACCCTGCTGCTCAGTCTCTTCCTGGGCCCAAGCCCAGATTTACTGCAATGGCTGATCCCGCGGACCCACCCAGACCTGCTGGAGCTGACACTTACGCACACACATTTTTAATATTAGAGGACCAGCTGTTTCTCATACACACCAAATATTGGACTCGTGAGCTCCCCACTCACAACCCAGGGTGTGAGGACCCGGGGGGGCCTGCACACAGTAGGGAGCAGGTGTTCCCTGGGGAGCGGCAGGTCTCTTCAGGGCAGGCGGGGGTGGGCGGGAAGCCCCGGGGAGCAGCTGCTCTGCCCATAGATAGACTTTCCAGTTCCTTTCCCAGGAACCTGGGGAAGCCCCGGCTCTGGGGTGTCCTGGCCCGTCCTCTCTCTAAGTCACGTGCGGTCTGGAAGGAACTGCCTAGGTGACGGCCAAGGCGACAGAGTGCACCGGAAGCGCTCCTCTCTCCCTGGTCCTACAACGTGGCTCCTCTCTACCTCTACACCGTGTACACCTGGCGCACCCTCAGAGGAGGGTCCTGGGACCCGCCCGCCGCTGGCAGAGAGGCAGACGCTCCCGTGCTGTGGATCACTGCGCGGCTTCCTGCGGCAGGATCCCCGTGGCTGTGGGAGGCATGGCGCGCTCACTCCATACAGGGTGGCAGGAGAGGGTCGTTATTCTTCACAAAGAGACTGTGGAACAAGATGGTGAGTGCCACGCAGTCTTCTCCATTGCTGAACATCTTCTTTGAGAAAGTTGTTTTTTCTCATCAATCCATATTATGTAGAAAATTTTAACCTCCTGCAGTGAGTCATTTTCTGACCTCGACCTTGAAATATTCATCAAGATATATATATATATATCAATATATATTGAGATTATATATATATATATATATATATATATATATATATATATATATATATATATATATATATATATATATATATATATATATATATTGCCCTGGCCGGTTGGCTCAGCGGTAGAGCGTAGGCCTGGCGTGCGGGGGATCCGGGTTCGATTCCCGGCCAGGGCACATAGGAGAAGCGCCCATTTGCTTCTCCACCCCACCCCTCCTTCCTCTCTGTCTCTCTCTTCCCCTCCCGCAGCCAAGGCTCCATTGGAGCAAAGATGGCCTGAGCGCTGGGGATGGCTCCTTGGCCTCTGCCCCAGGCGCTAGAGTGGCTCTGGTCGAGCGACGCCCCAGAGGGGCAGAGCATCGCCCCCTTGTGGGCAGAGCGTCGCCCCTGGTGGGCGTGCCGGGTGGATCCCGGTCGGGCGCATGCGGGAGTCTTTCTGTCTCCCCGTTTCCAGCTTCAGGGGAGAAAAAAAAAAAGATATATATTCCCCCAACTGGAAGCCACAGGATTACATTCCAGATCTGTTGCCTTGGGAAAACCCATGCGATGCAGACGATATTCAGAGGACTCTGTGTCGGGCTCTGAATGAGCCCCAGATCTTGTCACGTAGCAATCACGTTCTAGCTGGGAACGGGCAACAGCAGCTCCGAAATCCAGGGCTAGCCTAGAAGAACGTGCAGAGTGCTGTGGGAATACAGATAGGGCACTTATTCTATTGAGGGGAGTTTCTCAGTGAGTTGCCCACTTTTGTGATTTCAACTCCATGGGCGTGGTTTTCGTCAGCACTTGAGGTGAACTTTGTGCCCTATCACCGCTCCCTCCGCTGGACCCATTTTACACAGACCCAGGGTTCTTCCATTTGGGGGTAAGTTAACAGGAGGAAAGCAATGCAGCCAGACTAGGAGCTGCCTGAAGCCAGGGACTGTCCGCTGTTTCCCGTCCTATGGCTTCCCTGGAGCTGCTCCGAGATACTACACAGGAGCGTGAATGAGGGCGGGAGCGCGCACTGTTTCCTGTGATTATACATGTCTCTTTCTATTTGCAACCTATCTGTCTAGTTTCAAAATCTTAAGACATACATTAGCTTTTTCAATGTTTATGAAAACTCTGTGAGTAAGCAGGTGAGATATAATTTTTATCATTCACGTTTGGCAGGCAAGGTGTTTGACATTCACTCAAGCTTGCGCTGGCACAAGAGTAGACTCCAGGAAGTGGGCAGGCTGGGACTTGATCTTTGATCGGCCGGGTGTTTTATTTCATACACATTCCTCTGTGTAGCCCCAGGACATTAATGATGAATATATTATTATTAAAACTGCTAATTTTTTCATAGATTATTCATCTTCTTCTGAGATGCAGTTCATAGGTTCTTAGTCTTTGTATCGTTTGCAATGGTCAGCAGATGGTAAAGCCAAGACTGTTTAGTCAGAACAAGCTCATGTGATTCTAGTGTTGACTTGAGCATTTACCTTCAGTGGCTGATTCTGTCTTCATTGTGTAGGATCCTCTGGAGCCAGTACGCACAGTTGATCTTGTAACACTCCTCCTTCCTGACTCCCTGATTACCAAGTATTGGTTTTTTCCTCTGACATCTGGCTTCTGCCCTTCAGCCTTCTCCTCCGAGTCCTTCTCCTCTACCTGCGATTTTAATGGTGGTGTTCCTCAGCCCTCTTCTACCTCTCCACCTTCTCCAGATTTGATTTCTTCTACCCTTCATGGCTTATTAAAATCTAACTGTTCACAGAGTCCCAATTTTTACCTCTGAACTATGTCCCTAAATCTGAACCTTAGACTCACATGTCCAAATGCCCTCTTGGAATCTCATAGATCTTCTCTGATTTAACAAACACTCTTTTATTATGATTATTATGCATTATGTACTCTTCTTGGCTTTGGGAATACAGCAAGATAAAGATTTACGGCAACTTATCCATTCATAACTTGCCATTGATTCCTTATCTATAAATCCTACTCCACAGTTTGTGCTGACTGAGAAAATGTACCCCCAAACATCTAATTATTTCAGCTAAACATCTAGACGTTGTCATGACTCTAAGCCATTTCTCTCACTCTCAAATACAGTCCATCAACAAGTTATGTCCATTGTGTTCCCAAAATTCTCTCAATTTCATCCATTTCTCTCCATGTCTGTCACAATTACACACAACTAATTCAGGAGGACCACCAGCGTCTCTTGGGGGTGATGAGCATAGACTCCTGACCTCCTCTCTTAGACCCTGTAGTCTATTCTACACCAGTGGTGGTCAACCTGGTCCCTACTGCCCACTAGGGGCGTTCTAGCTTTCAGGGTGGGCGGTAGCAGAGCAACCAAAGTATAAATAAAAAGATAGATTTAACTATAGTAAGTTGTTTTATAAAGATTTATTCTGCCAACCTTGGCGAAAATCCGACATAAAGTACTTGGCAAGTAATTATTGTTATATGCTTTAACTTGCTGTAACTCTGCTTTATAAATTTTATAAAGTAAAGTTACTTCCCTACTTTATAAATCACCATGACTGTGGAACCGGTAGGCGGTTAGAAAATTTTACTACTAACAGAGATACAAAAGTGGGCAGTAGGTATACAAAGGTGGACTGCCCCTGCTCTACACCATAGCAAGGGACTGTGGAACATTAGACCACAATGCTTCCTGATGAGAGCCCTCCGCGTCTTTCCATTGTACCTGCGGTCAAATTCAAGCTGTTCCCATGGCTTACTCATGTCTCCAGGGCAACATGACCCTTGGCCTCTTCTTCAAACCCACCTCCTGTCATTCTTCTCTTATCTACTACCCTGAAGCTACATTCACTGTGGGCTGGTTCTTGAAACGCTCAGGTCTTCCCAGGTGCTGTTCCCTCTGCCTAGAATGTCTTCCTTCTTCTTTGTGTTGCCTGCTCTTTCTCAGCCTTCCAAGTGGAGGCTAATTATCTCCTCAGAGAAGACTTCTTTGATTGCATTCTATTTTTAGAGTATTTCATTTAAAAAAAAATTCACAATTTGTGATTATTTTATTTATTTCTTTGTTTACTCTTTTATTTTTATTTATTTTTCTTGCTAGAACATAAGCTCATATGTTATCTCTTTACCTAGTTTATTCCCGCAAATTAATCCAATTCTTGGTATGTAGAAGGCCAGCAATAAATACTTATTGATTAAATTAATGATTATTTTGTCATCTAAAAAATAGGCAAAAAACATTCTTGCTCAAACTCAATCAAATTTTTTAAGCATGTTATTGATCCTTTTATGGATAAAATCATGAATGATTATCTACTCTGGTATTTTTTTAATACGAATGAGAAAATTCCAATTAAACATAGAGTGGTCTTTATCTAAGCCTACAGTCAATTAAATGTTAATGCTGTCCCTCTCCTAAACCGGTGGGTCACGTGAAGCGGTATTTAGGAAACGGCTTTATATGGTGTCTTGGTTGGGATTTAACAGCGTTTGTCATTTGCCTGTTGCAGACGTGAGTTCTTCTTGGCCAGTGGCCTTTTCTGAGCCTCTCCTTGGCGCCGGGCTCCATGTGGGACAGGAAGAGGCGCGGGTCTGGGAGGGTCCCTCATCCTGTAGAGAAAGACAACCTAAGACTCAAGTCCAGGAAGACAGTGAGAATGTGGTAACCTTTGGTAAAGATGTAAAAAGAAACAATTATTCCTCGAAAGCACAGATAAGATTAAAGTTTCCCCCTTCCCTAAGATAAGAAGAGTTTTCGTGGTGGGGGTGACATTTTGTTGGACTTTCAGGGTGAAAATAGTAAGAGGGTTAGAACAGAAAAGAAAGGTGATAAAAAGAAACAAACTCTACCAGCTCCCCATGACACGGACGGGAGGCGCATCCTATCTGGCTCAGTAGTGCTGTGAGCTGAGGGCAGGGGGTTGCTACTGGTTCATTGTTGTTGTTCTGTTGGTTTGCGTTTTTTATGAGGGAATGAAACATCGAAGAAATGATGTGTTTCTCCCCAAGGATGTTCGGCTCAAAGAAGCAAAGGTCGTGCATCTCAGCCTGTGAATCCGGGCTTCTGAGCTCAGCTGCCTCGTGGGTGTCGAATTCCATGTACGGCCCAAGAGTCCGCTTTCTTCTTCTCCTGCCGCCTGATTGAGAAATACCCTGTGATGACTCACTTCTTAGTAGAGTGCTCGTCCTGACTAGTCAAAACTGTCACCTGTCAAGAAGTCCCACAAAGCCTAAGGGGGTAAAGTCCTAATTATTCAAAAACTTCTCAGAAGCAAAGAGAGTATCTGGGGCTTCTGCCTGCTGGGCTCACTGGGGCTGCAGGGTGCCGTGTAGACCCTCTGAGTTGCCTGGCTACCGCACAAAGCCGTGGGCTTCTTGCTGCTCACTTCCACTCTGGAGCGCAGGGCTGGCCACGAGAACCCTTTCTCTAGGATGGATTCATTCTCTCTCCTAATGGGCTGGCACCCTAAGGTTAGTGAGATGACAACATTCTACAACAGTGTCCAGGGGTTTCAGAGAGGAAATACAGTTACAAGGATGATGTCTAAGGCTGCTCGTTAGTGCAAGCGCCTAGGATTGAAGGAGGTCATTGCCTTGGCTCTTGAACTAGTATTTCCTGTTGCGACATAAGTACAGAATCTACAAAAGGCTGACAGTAGGAAAGACAGCCCAGCAGAAAGGACAATGCCAAAGGCTTCTGGGGGGCTGTGATAGACCCTGTGCCATAAGACTCTGTGTAAGGGGAGCCCTTCTCTCCTGAATATGTCCATGTTGTTTCATGGAGTGCCCTGGTCCTCACTCTACCTCAGACACGTAGAGATCCACCCGCTCCCGCTGACCTGGTGGATGGCAAGGACAACGGAAGGACAGGGAAGGATGCCCAGAGCCTCCCGTGTGACTGACCCGTGACCTAACTGACCGATTTCAGGAAAGTGACAGAGTGCACGTCCGTCGAGCACGTTTGAGAGACCGAGATGGAAAATTAAATTTCTCTCCGTCACAAAAGCACGAGGCACTTGGAGACTGGCCCCAACCATGGAAACAGCCTGGGCGTCGTGGCCGCCAGTCCCCAGGGATTCTTCCGGAAGACGAGGCATCGGGTAGAGTCCGGAGATGGACGGACCCTGCGACCACCCGAGTGATGGCTAACGCTCGACCCCATCTCAGTGCCTCCTCGGTCGGCATGACTGCCAACCCTCTGTGTCTTCACCAGGCCTTTGTTCACCTCGGCCTTCACGAGTCGGGCACCCTTGTGTTGGTGGCGGTCTGGGCATGAAAACCACGCAGTGGTTCTGAGTGGGGGACTGAGGGATGTGATTGGGTGGGGGGCGGGGGTAGAGGCAAGCCGGTAACAAGCCAGCAAGAGCAGGGACGGAGAGGAAGAGGAGGCCATGGGAATCTAGGCACCAAGGGCCCTTGACTCAGAACATGGTACAGTGTTACAGAGGTTGTGAACACCCCGCACAGCCCGGATGGGGGCTGAGGAGATAGTGCAACCCCTCCCCCCTCTGCAAAGGCAGCAAAAGGCCTCTCTGTGGACCAGGTTGTCGGGCTAAGCCCGGCCCACCCCACGGAGCTTCCGGTTCTACGAAAGGACTTGGGAGCTGAGCAGTAGGTGCGCACTGGCCTGCGGTGCACCCCCAGCATCCCGGAGGGGGGGGGTCGGTGCCGCCCCCCTCCCCACCCCCGCCTCTCGGCCTCCCCTCCGCCCCTCCCTTTCCCTCCTCCCTGGACGCTCTCCGGCCTCCTTCACCTGACCCTTCTCTCCTGGATTTGCGGTGGCCTCTGAATCCAGCCAGCCAGTGAGAGAGGAAATAAGGACATGCAGACACCCTGGTGCTAATGGGGAAATTGGGAAATACTCCTCAGAGAGACGTGTGAACCGTTTCCAGGGATTTAGGGAAATGGGCACGTCTAACAGAAGGCCGCGCTCCGCGCTCTGTGACGCACACATTCATTCATTCATTCGCCCCCACACCCCACACCCAGCAGCCTGCGCAGCCCCGCCTGTCATCGCGCTCCCACCTGACATCTCAACGGACCGCTTTCTCGGGGGCTCTTGCCTCCTTCACCCCAAACCTCCATTTGTCCCTTTCCTCCTCTCTTTTCCTTCCCCAGGGCAAGATTTTTTTTTTTTTTAATTTCCAAAGAAAACTTATGAAAATTGTTGAAACACACACGACAAAGTGAAACCTTATTTTATTTTATTTTTTACCATGTGGCGGAGAGCGTCTTCCTCCCTCCTGCCCCCCACCCCCAATAAGGCAGCCGTGTCAAAGACACTGCCCCCCCCACCCCGACATTCACGCAGTGCTCAGAGTCAGCTGGGGTCTCAGCTCTGACAAATTTGCATCTCTTTGAATGTGACGCTTGAAAAAAGCTGGAGCCGCTAGATTAAATTTTTTTTTTTTTTTTTTCCGTCGAGAAAATGAGAAAAGCCTCTATCTCTCTGCAGAGTCTACTGGGAAGATCTTTATTCTGATTCTTGTTAGAATTGTTTATCACCCTGACAGGCCAGACTCGGACGAGATAAAGGCTCCGCTCCATCACGGGGCCTGACAGTGGTAGGGACAAGCAGAAAAATGAAAGGAGCAGGGGAAAATATTATTAATAGATGCCGACTTGCTTTGCCTGCTCGGCACGTCAGGGAAGGGAGAGAGGCGCCGTCGCTTGATTGCGGGCCTATGAAGTTCTGTCCAAAAAAGAAGCTATTTTTCATTAAGTGATAGAAGGGCCTTTTTCATGTTCTTTCCTGAGGAGCTGATAACTTATGCAGTTTATTCTAACCCTGCTGATTTCTGTCAGGGGAAGAAGACTCCTGAAAGATGGCTCCGACTTGTCCTTTTCAGGGAAGGAGGCTGGGTTTGACAGACAGACACACAAGCCAAGCCAGGAGGGCCCGGCCCGGATGGGCCTGAGGCCCCGGGTTGTGGCTGGGTGTGCGTTGTGTGCTGTGAGATCTAGGGTCGGTGTGACGGGGCGCGGGTCTTGGAGGGTCCCTCATCCTGTAGAGAAAGACAACCTAAGACTCAAGTCCAGGAAGACAGTGAGAATGTGGTAACCTTTGGTAAAGATGTAAAAAGAAACAATTATTCCTCGAAAGCACAGATAAGATTAAAGTTTCCCCCTTCCCTAAGATAAGAAGAGTTTTCGTGGTGGGGGTGACATTTTGTTGGACTTTCAGGGTGAAAATAGTAAGAGGGTTAGAACAGAAAAGAAGTCTGCGTGTGTGACTCGTGTCCTAGAAATAGACATGTGGAGCTCCAGGACGCGGGCATCTTCCCAGCCACACCGCCAGTTACTGGGGAACTGGGGAACTGGGGCCGCCAGCCCAGAGAACCCCCGGCTGGGGGCCGTGTGCAGCAGACATTTATTGTCTTACAAGTCCTGAGGCTGGAGGTCTGCGATGATGGTGTCTGCAATGACGGTGTCTGCGATCACAGTGTCTGCGATGACGGTGTCTGCGATGACGGTGTCGACAGGCGGGTCTGTCCCCAGGCCCATCTCCTCGGCTTGCAGATGGCCGCCTTCTCTCTGTTCTCACATGGCATTATCTGAGTGTGCGAACCCTTAGTATCTCTTTTTCCTCTCATAAGGACACTAGTCTTATAAGATAGGGCCCACTCTTGTGATGTCATGGAACATCCCCTTAAAGATCCTGTCTCCAAATACAGTCACTTTTTGAAGTACTGGGGGTTGGAACTTCAACACACAGATTTGAGAAGGATGCAACTGAGTTCACGACAACTATGCAGTGATGGTTTCCGTTCCAGCTTTTCTGGGCCCAGGTGGCAGATACTGAGTGGGGTGCAATGGCCGCCAGTCTTGTGGTGTCCTTAAGGAAGCGTTTTCTCTAGGACAGGGAGGTCACACAGGTATCTGGCTGACAGGCCCCTGCACACAAGGGAGAGGTCCAGGGTGCTGGGCTCTGACAGCACTTCCTTCCCGACGGGGCGGATGCAGAGGGAGGAGCTGTGAGCAGGGCTCGAGAAGGTCACGGGGAGCGCCTGGCACCTGGCCCGAGAAGCGGGGTGCCACAGGGCACGTCATATAACCCACTGTGCCCTGGACGGCTCTCCTGTAAAAGTGATAACACTCCTTCTGCTGCCTGCACCCTGTGAGGACCAGATGGCGTGAGGGATGTGTGGCCACTCCACACGCATGCTGGATGGTCATTTGGATATTTGGGTTGAGCCCTATTGATGAGCGTGGGCCCGAGGCAGGGTGTGCCAACTTGGTGGACAGCACCTCTGATGGGGCATGCTGAGGGTCTGGGAGGGTGTATGCCTTTGTCCAGCTATGCATAACCACGAGCCAGGAAACACCTGTCCCCAGCAGTTTGAGGGAGCCGATGAATTTCTTTTGTCAGCTGAGCTCCGTCCGCTGCCTTTCCCCACCTCCACATGACCTCCAGAAGCCTGGCTCCCACCAACACCAGTGGCCTGCCGGGATCCTTCCCGACCTGCAGCTCAGGGTGGAGCTGGACCAGTAATCTTGGTTAAGCTGGAGGAGAGTGATCTGATAAGGGCATTCCTGCTCCTGCAGCATCCAGGGAGCATCAGGGGAAGACAACAACCCGGGCACCAGGGAACAAACTTCGGTGTAGTCGGGGGTGACGCTGTGCGCTGTCTGTTTCACTTACGACTGCGGACCATCACTTAGCCCTCTTGAGCTTCTGCGTCCTTGGGTGTAAGGTGACAATAATCATACCGGAGAGAACCGTCATGAATATTAAACCAAGTATCTGCCCTGCTTGGCATAGCCCCTAAAATATAGAAAGTGTGTACAGTTTCCAATAGTCTTGATGGCTCTGTTGCTATTGACGATGATGACCCTATGATGGTGATGATCAAGACGGGTATTCGGTCGGTGACTGACAGGTACACAACACTGAACGGCTGTCAGAAAGTGTCCTTGGTCTTTTTTATGCTTAAGTTCATCTAAGGTTCACAACGACCCTAAATAAGTAGGCATTATTGTTTATCTCCATTTCAAAATGAGGACCTTGACATTCAAGAAAGGTCAATAACTTGTTCAGCACCACATAACCAGCAAGAGACACTGTGACAGGCCAGGTTGATGGTACGTGTTGGTTGGCAAGTTAAGGAGAATTTTTTACTCTACCACATGGATTAGAGCAAATTACTGCCAAGTGGTTGGAGGAGGGAGTGGGTAAGATCCAAGGAGCGTGCTGATATCAAGGTATGAAGTAAAACTCTACAAAGTTGGCTGAAATTCTTGGCTCTTTGTGGACAAAGTCACAGGATGAATCACGGAGACTGGTAGACATTATCACACCCTCGCAGACCTAGCAACGAATAGATAAGCAAGACTATGGGATAGAGATTCAGATTTATGTGTGAACGATCCCGACAATAACGTGGAGAGACTACATGGTTCCCCTAGGGGTTAATTAGGGACAGGAATCTCTTGTTCATCCTTCAAGGAACAGGTTACAAGTCACCTCCTCAATGAAGCCTTCCGTAGCTCCACAGCGTAGGAGACTGCTTGTATTGCACAGAAAGTAAGCACTTGCCGGCATGATGGCCTGATGCCATCATATATTGACCTGTGTGTCTTCTCTTCAACTCCTCTGCTGGATGAACGAAGACCGTGGCAGCATCCAGGGCTTGGCCTGACACCAAGATGGTTCACTGAATGTTTGTGAACAGAATCATGGAAAATAAAACTTTATAAATTCTAAATATATTGAATGTGAATCCTACACCAGTAGTGAGGAAAGAGACAAAGTATTAACAGAAAGCAGAAGTTTAATTTAGAAATTAATTTTGCAGACAATAATAATAGTAGGGTTATATTTAATTTAATCCAACACATATATAACCCATGCCAGGCACCAGGATGGTATGGGTTGGAGAGACATATGGGGCAGGGGCTCACCCCCTGAGGGATCTTCCTTCTTTGACAAAGCAGCCCCCAGTTTGCTCTGTTATCTCTGAACACCCTGGGGCAGAAGGTGGAGCTTAGATGTAGAAGGTTAAGTGATTCAGAACAGGGCCTTTGGGTAAGAAGAAAGGTAGTTTTAAGACTGAATGTGTCTTGGCTGGTTGGCTCAGTGGTAGAGCATTCAGCCTGGCGTGTGGAAGTCCCGGGTTTGATTCCCGGCCAGGGCACACAGGAGAAGCGCCCATCTGCTTCTCTACCCTTTCCCCTCTCTTTTCTCTCTATCTCTCTCTTCCCTTCCTGCAGCCTAGGCTCCATTGGAGCAAAGTTGGCCTGGGTGCTGAGGATGGCTCCATTGCCTCCGCCTCAGGTGCTAGAATGGCTCTGGCCCCAACGGAGCAATGTCCCAGATGGGCAGAGCATAGGCCCCTGGTGGGCATGCTGGGTAGATTCTAGTCAGGTGCATGTGGGAGTCTATCTGACTGTCTCCCCACTTCTAACTTTGGAAACACACACACACACACACACACACACACACACACACAAGACTGAATGGGTTTACAACATGGTGGACCTTGAGAACATTATACTAAGTGAAATAAATAAATCTGAAAAACCTAAGACGTATATAATTTCACACATAGCTGGGATTTAAACCTGAGACTCGACATAGATAAAAGTGAAGTGGTTACCAGGGGTAGGAAGAGGGAGGGAGGAGAGTAAAGAGGGACCAATATATGGTGACGGAAAATGATTTGACTTTGGGTGATGAGCACACAATGTGGTCAGTAGTCCTAGTGCTCTAGAAATGTTTACCTGAAACCTATGTACTCTCATTGATCAATGTCACCTCATTAAATTTTATTTTTAAAAAGAAAAGAAAGAAACTGTATGGAACCCTGACCAAGAAGCAGAAAGCATGAAGGCTAAAGATATAAGTAATCATAAGAAAGACCTCGACATGAAAATGTAGGCAATAGAATGAAATAAAAATGATACGCATGATGGAAAAGAAAAGTAAAAATACAGCAATATATTGAAATATTGGGATTGATCTAACTCATCAAAAGGCAAGAGCATTCCAGGAAGAAAGAATATGTGTGTGAAAGGTAGCCAGGAGACCACTGGAGAGGTACGCGAACAACTTTGGGCTTGGTGTTGAGAGACAGGTATTCTAATCATGGCTTCAGCCTCTGTTTCACGCAGCTTCATTGACCTCTCTCTGAGGTCAGATTCTTTGGCTCTAAAATGAGGGTGGCCAAGGACACAGTGAAAGAGTTACTTCCAGCCAAGTGAGTCGGCTGATCCACTGGTTACTCTTTCTGTCTGGGGCTTCATCACCTCCGGGTGTCTTGCTGTCACCTGTGTCCAGCAGCCAGGAGGGGAATGAGGGTATGAGGTGGACCCTCTGGTCACCACGTTGGCTTATTCCATTGGCAGGAATGAGCCTCCTGGTCCCACTTCACTGCAGGAGGACTGGAAATGCAGAAGGATGTTCAGAGAAAGAAAGGGAAGCTGACTTCTGGTGACCTGCCATTTCTCTGGATCTTAGTGTGTGTGTGTGTATGTGTGTGTGTGTGTGTGTGTGTTTAAAATTGCAGACATGACAAGTGCATACAGGTAAACATATAAAAAATATTTAATTTGCTGGAGTTTTATGAGGTCTCTTTGTTGTTGCTTTTTCAGGTGTTCTTTACATTTTCTATTTCTGATAGGGGAAGGAAATTAATATCTTTGAAGATGTGTTGTGAACCTAAATTTTGCGTGATAATTCACGAACAACCATTTCATGGTTCCTTGCAATAATTCTGCGAGCTGGGGTCTCTCGTTGGTCCTTGGCAGATAAGAGCATAAAGGCTTACAGAGTTCTTGAACTGTTCCAAGCTCTCAGAGCGACAGAACTGCAGAGAGCACAGAACATTTAAACGCAGGTTTGCTTGGTGCCAAAGTCTGCGCCCTATTCCCTCCACCACCTGCCTCCCCAAACGGGGACTGTCTTCACCATCGCGAGGCCATGAAACGTCCTGAAGAACAAGGACACTGGGGGACATCTCTACACATGACCACATGGAAAGTTTCCATATTCAATGCACAGGAAGGTGCACAAAGAAATAGGCTTATTTCCAGTCTTCTTAATATATGTGGCTTTTCTAGCTTATCCTTTAATAAATGGCTTTGAAATGCGTATAAAAATATTTTTCTATTGTAAGGTACAGTAATAAGCAGAGCACCGCAATGCCAGCCAGAGGTCTGTGACGTGGCCCCCTGAGGGGAGGCGGCAGGGGGCCAGGGCGTGCTGAGTGTGGACGGAGCATCCCTTGAAGGACCCAGCCTGCCATGTTTCCAGATCCTAGAGGCTCATCGTCGCCACAGCTCTCAGGTTTCCAGGAGTATCTGCAAATATAGGGGCAAAATTCTAATTTAAATATTGTATCAGATGGGAGGGGGGATAAAAAACTGAGGTCAAGCATATCTCATCCATGGGCCGAATTCAGCACCTGGGACAGCGGAAATACAACCTCTGTTTTCAGGGGCAGTATCAGCCCTGGGTGGGCACCGCAAGGTTCAAACCACCATCACAGCCTGTGCTCTTTGTCCCCCCAGACAAAGCAGCAGCCTTGCCAGGGACGTGCATTTCTTGAGCAGCTGTCTGGCACATGGCAAGCAAGGAAGGGGACAAGTCTAAGTGTCCATGCTCAGCCAAACCAAAGGACAAAGGCAGCAGACTCTCTCTGCACCTTGAGGGAAAACACAGCTCTCCCGGGCGGGAGATGCAAGCGCTCCCATCTCTGTGTAATTAGGGGAAGCAAAGACACTTGAACATGTGGCCCGTCTGTGTTGGCAAGTGATATGACATAACTACATGAGGCGCAAAATACAGGCTGTGTGTGTGTGTGTGTGTGTGTGTGTGCGCGCACACACACATGCATGTGTGCGTGCTTCTACGCTGCTGCCCAAGTTTCAGAGTGGTTTCTAACTTGAAGTTGATGAGATGGGATATTATGTCTTTTTTAAAAATGTAACCAACAACAAACTTTGCCGGGTGTAATTTTAGCACGGGTGGGAGTTTGCCAAGGTGCAGCATGTTATTGTGGAGTTACTGTTTTGACAAAATAGTATGTATGTGTGGTTGCATCTGTGAGCATGAACGAGACAAGTAGGGAAAAAAAAGCAGTGAAATATATATATTTTAAGGAAGTGAATGCAATAAACAAGGGACAATAAATTTAGATTAGAAAGAATCTATCGAGGTTTGCTGTCATCACAGGTCTCCATGGAAGCTGTTTGTTGGTAAAAAAGACAAGGATATTTCCAGTTAATTCTTGGAACATTCTTTCTTCAAATGTCTCTGCAGTCTGCTCTGGGCTAGGCCATGTGGTAGCCCTGGCCATGTTGAGATGCACAAGACATGTCCTTCTGCTCCAGGACCCCACAACCATGCAGGTCGATGGGGAAATCCCATGCAATTTTGTAAGTAACCAGAGTGGCTGGTATTGTTATTATTCTGGTTCATGCAAAGCGCTTTGAGCAGGGCCTGGCATGTAGCAGCACGCTCAAAAAATTAATAGTCACAGGGCAAGGTGTTTTACACTGGCATTCCCCATTCTCATGACAATCTCAGATTAAATTGCATTATAAAAGGAGGCAAAGTTTGATGAGAGGCAATATTGCAGAGTGATTAAAAGATCAAGGCTCGGCTCCAGCACTTTCTACCTTGGTCATTTTATTTAATCTGATTGTTCTCCAGTGTGCATGTCTACAATTTAGAGATGGTCATAATGCTCTTATATTAGTTTTGGTGCATAACCAACCACCACAAAGTTCAACAGTTAAACTACAACCATAGATGATTGTTTCTGCATCTGTGGTTCGGTCGGGGTATGACTGATCTAGGCTGGGCTCAGTTGGATGGTTCTGATCTCAGCTGCAGGAGTCCTGGGTCTCATTCTCACTGCAGGTGTTGGTTGGGGTCTAGGAGGTTCTGCTCAGTGTGTCTGTCATCTTCCTTGGCCCAGTGGTCTTGTTAAGATATGTTCTTCTCTTGGCAATAGCAAAGATATTAGAGCATACGTCATCCTGCAAATGTTTGTGTGAAGCCTTTGGCCACATGGCACCAGTTGGTCTCATCAGTCAAATTGAGTCACATGACCAAGCAGTGTCATTCAGTGGAGAAGTAGCCTTGGCTTCTTGGATCAGAGTTGGGGACACAATATGTATTTCTGAGCAATGTTCTAATCTACCGTGCTACTTCCTCACAGAGTCGTTTCGAGATTATATGTAAAAAGCTATACGACGTGCTTCATAAAAAGCTTAGTACACAGTGAAGGGTCATGAAAACTAGGTCATTTCTTATTAATAATCGTCTTTATTTGACAGATGATTCAGTTGAGGTTTGGAGAGGTTAGGTAACTTGTCTGAGATCTCATCGTGGACAGTGGAGAACCATGATTCAACTCATATTGTCCAAGTTCTTCTTCTTCTTCTTTTTTAATAGAAACTCAGGGAGCTGCCTCACCCTGGGGTTAGATGATAAGGTCTTGATATAGGAAGGGTATTAATTCTAAATATTTAAGTCGGTCCAATTTAGGAAGGCAGATTGAAAAACTTGAGAGTTCAGAAAGTACACACAGGTGAGCCAAAGCCAACTTCTGGGAGCAGGAAGCATGGTGGTGAATCTCAACAACAACTGCCCCGCACGGAGGCCCTAGTGCGCTAGGCGGGCATCAGGACACCGCCAACCCGGGCCGCCGGGTGAGTGTGGACCCTCCCTCTGCTCTGCCTGCTCAGAGCGCGGCCGCCTGACCCTTTGGGCAGGAGGGGAAATGTGCTGGCTGGAGACCCTCCTCTCTAGTCAATAAACAGTGGGAAGGGAGACATTTTCCATAGATTTTTTTCATTTGCTAAGGTTTACTTTCCTTCTCTGATCTTCCTTTTCATCCCGTGAGGATCTTGAAATTATAAGGATTGAATTTTTTAGAACTCCCTGAAAGTACACATTAAAGTAGAAAAGGTTGATGGACTGCGAGGCACTTCGTACCACTTTCTCTCATGACCCTTGTATGTCGGCTTGCAGGATCTGCTCATGTGTTGGAGTCCACATCTTTCCCTCCTCCCTCTGTTTGCTCAGTTGCTAGATGGTGAACCCCTTGTAACATTGGACCCAGTGTTAACCAGGTAAGACATTCAAGAGATATTGGTCAAATGAGTGAGTGAATAATGGATAAGTCAAAATATGATGGATGAATGAATGAGTCAATCAATTATCCATCAATAAATGTACAGGTGAATGAAGAAATGGGTGGGTAGGGGAGTACATGGGTGTTGGACAGCAAGGGGATACATAACAAAGTGAGTGATGAAGTGACATATTAAATTCTTCACTATCTCTACATCCCTCTTCCTTTAAAATTAGTCTTTGTCAATGACTACATCTTGACCAATCACATCTGGTTATCACACTTGTTCCATCAGCTTTAGCTGAGAGCCTTTAGGAGAGAGAACCTTGCCTTTGTAACAGGATGGGTGCCTGAGTAGTACAGCTTGGAGGGAAATAGGGACATTTGAGACACAGGACTCTTGGTTCTTTTTTCTTTTTAATTTCGCAAGAGGATAGGGAGGCAGAGACAGACTCTTGCATGTGCCCCAACCAGGATCCGCCCAGCAAGCCCACTAAGGGGCAATGCTTTGCCCATCTTGCTCCACTGCAGCCAGAGTCACTTTTTTAGCACCTGAAGTGGAGGCCATGGAGCCATCCTCAGTGCCTGGGGCCAACTCACTCCAATCGAGCCATGGCTGCAGGAGGGGAGGAGAAGAGAGAGGGAGAGAAATGTACTTTTCGTTGTTGTTGTTGTTTTTGCCCGGGTCATGTGGCTGTGAGTAATCTCCACTAATCTTCCATGCATGTAGCTTTTCTGCTCCCCTGACATGGTACCTCACAGAGGTAAACATGACATCGATTTTCCTTTCACTTATTTTTATTCCTTTATTAACATAAAAAGGAAATGGCTACCATGGAATGAGTTTATGGGCCAAGCACTGTGCTAAGCAACTTGTACAAATCATGGTGGTTAATTCTGTAATCTGACAACATCTCTGGAACATAGAGACTATTATTCCATATTTGAGGGGAGGAAACTAAAGTCTAGAAAATTGAAAAAAAAAATGTATCCAGAGACACCCAGCTTAGAAGCAGAAGTATGTACTTCTGGAAGCCAAATGTGTATAATTGCAGTCATTTAAAATACAGATAAAAACTGAATTTTGCATAGAGTCAAGTTTGGCCAGCGATCCAATTGCTATGGGTATGAACAAACTAAAGTGACAGCAGCTGGGCTTGAAGAACCCAGAGCTGAGAGAAGAACATGCATATGAGGAGGGAGAGGGATGGTTAGAAGGGGATCTGTGGCAAACAAGTTCTAAGGGAACCCCTGGGATTACCACCTCTTGAGTATGAGCAGGACCTGTGACCTGCTTCTAACTTAAGCCACAAAGGCAATGGCTATAACATCTGGGACAATGGTTATTACGTCCGAGACAATGGGATATAACGTCCGGGACAATGGGGTATAACATCTGGGACAATGAGGTATAACGTCCGGGACAATGGGATATAACATCTGGGACAATGGGGTATAACATCCGGGACAACGGGATATAACATCTGGGACAATGGGATTTAATGTCTGGGACAATGGTATATAACATCCGGGACAATGGGATATAACGTCCGGGACAATGAGGTATAACGTCCGGGACAATGGGGTATAACATCCGGGACAATGGGGTATAACATCTGGGACAATGAGGTATAACATCCGGGACAATGGGGTATAACATCTGGGACAATGGGGTATAACATCTGGGACAATGAGGTATAACATCCGGGACAATGGGGTATAACATCTGGGACAATGGGGTATAACATCTGGGACAATGGGGTATAACATCTGGGACAATGAGGTATAACGTCCGGGACAATGGGATATAACGTCTGGGACAATGAGGTATTATGTCTGGGACAATGAGGTATAACATCGGGGGTAATGGGGTATAACGTCCGGGACAATGGGGTATAACATCTGGGACAATGGGATATAACGTCGGGGACAATGAGGTATAACGTCGGGGGCAATGGGGTTTAACGTCTGGGACAATGTGATATAACATCTGGGACAATGGGGTATGACGTCCGGGACAATGGGGTATAATGTCGGGGGCAATGGGGTATAACATCTGGGACAATGGGGTATAATGTCCGGGACAATGGGGTATAATGTCCGGGACAATGGGGTTTAATGTCCGGGACAATGGGGTATAATGTCCGGGACAATGAGGTATAACGTCTGGGACAATGAGATATATCGTCCGGGACAATGGGGTATAATGTCCGGGACAATGGGGTTTAATATCCGGGACAATGGGGTATAACGTCCGGGACAATGGGTATAACGTCCGGGACAATGGGGTATAACGTCCGGGACAATGGGATTTAATGTGGCTACATTATAAGATGTCTCTGTCTGCCTTTCTGAGAGACACTTCCTCCCTTGCAGGCCATGAGGGGGAAAGCTGCCGCTCTGTAAGCTGCCTCCCAGGGGGGGCTCTAAGACAAGGGACAGACGACAGCCTCTGGCAGACATCCCACAAGAAACTGAGGACCACAGTCCAGCAACCTGCCAGCACTGAATGCTCCCCACAACCATGTGATCACGGAAGTAGATTCTTCTCTAGTCCAAACCTCTGTCAAACCACGGCCCCGACTGGCTGACACCTTGACTGTGACCTGGTGAGACCCTGAACAGAAGACGCAGTTAAGCTGTGCCCAGACGACCAACCCACAAAAACTGTGAGATAATAAATGCGTGCAGTGTAGGCAACTCAATTTGGGGTAATTAGTTAGGCAGCAATAGATAACTAATATGGGATCTTTCAAAACCACATCACTGAATGCATAACTGTTTGGCGAACATTATTGTCTTACAGGATGAGCAGTAGACCTGGGAGGAAAGTGCTCTCACTGAAGACATGAACATCCAGTGGACACATTCTAGTATCCAACTTAGATGGTCTCGGGGTGGGGGACATTTAACACTGCTAATCACCCTCTGCTGGAGTAGCGTCTCCCTTTCCTTCCATGACCGTCCTCACCAGTTGACCTCCTATGTCTCTGACTACTCTTCTTCCGCTTTGTTTGCCACTCACGTCTTCTCCCAACCTATCACGTGCGGAGTCCCCAATGACGCATTGTCAGCCCTGTTTGTCTGCTCATACCGCATGCTCATGGCATTCAGTGCCTCGCTCATGTTGACCAGCCCCGGAGCCACGCCTCCTGTCCTGCATTCTCCCCTCAGCTTCTGACTCAGGGACTGAGTAGGTTTCTCATTTTGTGTGTTCTGTGGACACCTCAGACTCAACTGTATCCTCAGTTCCTCGTCTCTATGAGGGACGTCACCACTCGCTACCCAACCAACCAACAACTCGAGCCGGAGTGTGGTGGTGGCCACCAACTTTTTTGCTATTTGGAACCACCACTCACTGGATCCTACGAATTATATCTCTGAAGTAAGTCTCCACCCCACTCCTCTCCTGCTCCGGCCCATGATGCCTTTCTCGATCTTGCTTCAGGTTTCTCTTGATTCACAGTGACTATTGACGTGCGTGTCTTCTAGGCAGTCTCCCGTCTTGTCCTCCTCAGTCCACTCCATACACTACTACCAGTAATATGACCAAATAACAGAAGAATAGGAAAATTCACTAAGATGCGCCTTAAGACTCTATTTCCCTCGTGTTTTGTCACAAAGGACCATTGACCCTGTAGTTGATGATGCTTAACTTCAGACTCTCTTATTTGTGGGGCTCCTTCCAATGTCCCTTCTTTCTCATTTCAAATAAATGTTTATTTTTGAATTCCACTGTCTATTCTTTTTTTAAAATTTTTTTTTATTTTTTTATTTTTTACAGAGACAGAGAGTGAGTCAGAGAGAGGGATAGACAGGGATAGACAAACAGGAATGGAGAGAGATGAGAAGCATCAATCATCAGTTTTTCATTGCGCATTGCAACACCTTAGTTGTTCATTGATTGCTCTCTCACATGTGCCTTGACCGCGGGCCTTCAGCAGACTGAGTAACCCCTTGCTGGAGCCAGCGACCTTGGGTTCAAGCTGGTGGGCTTTTCCTCAAACCAGATGAGCCCGCACTCATGCTGGTGACCATGGGGTCCCGAACCTGGGTCCTCTGCATCCCAGTCCGATGCTCCATCCACTGCGCCACCACCTGGTCAGGCTCCACTGTCTATTCTTAATTATGTATTCTTTTTCTATTTTTTTTAAAGACCCTAGAGAATGCTGTTTATACCTCTTCTTTGGTCCTGGATAAACTCTGAGATAAAGGTCACACTCCTTAATGTGACCTGGTTAATGTGGTCTGGTTCATCAGTCCCGTTTGATACCCCCTGGTCCACATTTTATCATCAATCAATGGAATAGCTTTTATTTTTTGGGCTATAGCATGCTGGTTAGGCCTCCACGTCTGTGCTGATGGTGTTCCTTTACTCTGCAACATCTTCCCATCTCTCCTTGACTTCTGCCAACATTCATACAACTACACCTTCCATTGGAAGGACTCTCCTCCTCCTACAGGACAGCTCATGTGTCAGCTGCCCAAGGAGACTTTTAGGGTGCTCGTCTCCTGCCCCAGGGAGCCCCTGTGCGTCTGCAATGCCTTGATCTTTCCTTTGTCTCCATACTGACTGAGTCTCCTTGGTGCCTGGCACAGGCATAGAGCAAAAGGTTGTTGAGTTATCACTAAATTACTTTCTGGAACTCAGACAAGTTACTTGACCGTCTCAAATCGCAGTCTCTATCCTTATAAATAGGGTTGTTAAACTACCTTAAAGACTGCAGCAAGATTTCAATTAGATTGTGTAAAATAAAAATATTTGGTGAACGTCAAGTGTCATAGTTGACAT